>NC_079189.1:525804737-526514269 GCF_029499605.1 Hyla sarda
TTTTTCCTGAAAAACAAATTTTGGCCTAGTTACTGTGAAAGACCAACCAAAGCTACACTCTAGTTTCTGTAGCCTTATACAGTTTGTAGTGGAGCGCTTAGTCCTCCTCTCATAAGTTTAAACTGTACGTACACCTACATGGTGTAGGTTTCTTTTCCTGAAAAAAATAATTTTGGCCTAGTTATTGTGACAGGCCAGCCAATGCTACACCCTTGTTTCTGTAGTCTAATACAGTTTTAAGCATAGTGGAGCGCATTGTCCTCCTCTAATAAGTGTAACATATATGCACTCAGCTGGTGTATAAGTATGTCAGGCAGAGAAGTGCCAGGAAATGCACAGAGGAGTGGCAGAGGCCTAAATTCATCAGGCGCAGGCAGAGTAGGGGCGTGTGGCAGCAGGTGTCGCAGCAAGAGAACTGAGCTACCGGTGTCAGCTAGCAGTCATGTCTCGACCAGTAACCCAGCAGCCGTGATTGATTGGTTCACTCGGTCATCCACTATATCCCAAGTGACATCTGACACCCCCAGTCAACAGGCGGTGGCTTCCTCAGACTCAACCCTCAGTTGGCATGGCCCTCATTCTGCTGCTGCCACCTCCATGCTCTGTCATTGTGCCGCATATGGTCTCCTCATCCTGATGCTGCCACCTCCAGGCTCTGTCTTGTGCCACCATATGGTCTCCTCATGCTGAAGCTGCCACCTCCAGGCTCTCTGATTGTGCCACCATATGGTCTCCTCATACTGATGCTGCCACCTCCAGGCTCTCTCATTGTGCTGCCATGTATACTGCAAAACATAATTAATGTGCTGGTCACCAGTTACAGAAATTCCTCCACATTAGACCACAATTAAGAATTGAGGATATGCATTAGCTAAAACTTAACGTTTCTTAGGATAAAATATATGGACCCCAAATTTTTCTGAAATCTAACAAAAGAAAAGGGGTGCAAAAAACACAATGCGCCACCTACACCACCAAGTATTGATGCGATGCAAAAACCTCTAGAAGGTGGAAGAACAACGTATGGTCCATTGAACAGTTAGGGTAAAAACTTCCCCTGTAAGGCCCTACTCTCGCACTATTAATTCCCTTCTTGGCAAGGGTTACTCGCTCTGCCTATTTCCATCTAAAAACATTGCCATTTCCCTGGGTTTTTAGTTGTAAATAGGCAGAGGTTCCTGTGTAGGGCTGCCCGTTTTAGGGCGAGTAACCCTTGCGAAAAAGGGAATTATTAGGGTGAGAGTAGGGCCTTACAGGGGAAGTTTTTACCCCCATCTGTTACAATGGACCATACGTTGTTCCCTTCCACCTTTTAGAGGTCTTTGCATTGCATCAATACTTGGAGGCTAAACTGGAGGAGGAGGGGGACAGTGGAGCACAGGCAAGGTTTTGCGAAATAGGTGGTTTTTATAGTCATCTGAAAGGAGAGGAAGAGCAGGAGCAGGCTGTGGAGCTACAGGTTGATGAAGAAGACGAGACAGAGAACCCAGACACACAGTGAACATGTGGTCTTCTCATGCTGCAGGCACATTAAATGAAACTTTATCTTAATCTTTTTTAAATCTTCAATTTAAAGTTTACAAAATATCTTTAATCTTTTCAATTGTGAGGCCCTATGGTCTCGTCAGGCTGTTGCCACCTCCAGGCTGGGTCATTCTGTCACATTATGGTCTCATGCTGCTGCCACCTCCAGGCTGTCTTTGCACCACCATATGGTCTCCTTATGCTGTTGGCACATTAAATTAAACTTTTAAAATGTTTATCTATTTAAAATCTTCAATTTAAATTTAAAAAAATCTCTTCAATCTTTTCAATTGTGAGGCCCTATGGTCATCGTCATATATTACCTGTGGAATTACCACAAGAATCCAATGAAACAGGTTGGAGCAATAACAATGAACCATAACTGATTAAATTAAACATTTGCAGTTCTACACAGAGTAAGACAGTTGGGGAAGGGGGGCGGCGGCGCTGAGAGGCAGGGGCTGGAACAGGTGGTAGCTCGCCTCGCGACGGACTGCCAGCTCGATGCTCACCAGAATGGGTCCTCAAAACCCAAAACAAGGTAAAGTGTTCTACATGCCTATTGAGGCTCTCTGTAGCCCAGAAATAGACATTTTTAATAGCGATTCTCCGCAAATAAATTCGGACCAAACTGCATTTTTCCGGAAAATTCGGAGAATGTCCGAATTGAATTTTTCAAAAAATGTGCTCATCTCTACCTGTAGGCACCCTGGTTTCAATGGATGCAGCTCATTTGTGCTGCAATGGATGAGGTGAACTTTACACTTACAAACATGGAACTATGGGATGTGTAGTTTAAGAGACCGAACTCAAACAGGAAATACCCAGTTCACAAACAGATGGCCTGGCAGGTATGTACTATAATCCCCTTATGGTGGATACCCCCTTTCAGTCTCTCGTTAGGCATAGCAGCCTTCAGGCAGAACATGGGCGTATGGTTTGGGTCTAATTCTAGAAAAGTGCAGGTGAAATACACTGATCTGCCTTAATAAAAACACTGAAAGGTCAAGTAAATAATATTAATTGTGAATTCGGGTAGAAAACAGACATGGTGCACATCTACAATCTTGTAGAATGATCTGATTGCTTCTCAGCATAATATCAAAAATTAACAGGTTGTTAGTATACATTTTTGATCAAAAAGTACAAGCCCACTCGCCACTGAAGGCCACCTATTCAGAGTGGGTCCCTAACGTCCCTAGCATAAAATGGCGCAGCACTGAGCGGCGACCACCACCGCCGCGACACCAGTGCCCACGGGGGGGAACGATCCACTGGCAGAGCGGCCCCAATGCCACTCAATGCCGCACCCGCCCGCAGACACAGCGCCACGGCAGCAACGGACACCGCCCAGCACCGCCGCTCTGCCGGTGGGTCGTTCCCCCCTGTGGGCATTGGTGTCGCGGCGGTGGTGCTCGCCGCCCGGTGCTGCGCCATTTTATGCTAGGGACGTTAGGGACCCACTCTGGATAGGTGGCCTTGACGTGGCGAGTGGGCTTGTACTTTTTGATCAAAAATGTATACTAACAACCTGTTAGTTTTTGATATTATGCTGAGAAGCAATCAGATCATTATACAAGATTGCAGATGTGCACCATGTCTGTTTTTCTACCCGAATTCACAAATAATATTAATGATCTCATGACAATGGCACCCACAAAAAAATGGGATGTTCCTGACATACAGTGGATAGTACACACCAATGCTTCATCAAGGAAGGACTGGGGAACTAGAGAACGTGTCCCCTGAACGAAGCCTGAGCGAAACGTACATTGGGGTACTTGGTGCATTGTTATCTGGTTCACATGGCAAGTATTAATGTCTGTCTTTTTCTTTGGTGGTCATTCTATCCTTAGTATTCGTATACTTTATTTGCAAGTGTAGTTGTCCAGTTTCCTTATAAATATCTGGTTTATTTTTACGGTTGTCTTTGTCTACTGTGACTATCTACTCCACTATGCAGTATTGCTATTCTTGTATGTACCTCCTCCATGTTGTTCACCCGATCATTGTCACTTGGTTTCTGTCTGTGTAGTCCTATTGCCATTTTTGTATTCATGTTTTATAACTTTATGTATATGTAACAATAAAACATTTATACTTTTTTGTATATGCTTAGTGACTAGTTTCTTATTTTTAGGTTTATAGAACTAGAGACAGGGTCAAGGGCACATTGATGTATGTGTAGGGTGAAGGCAAGCCAGCTGGTTCAGTGCCACACAAGAGTGAATGTCAACAAAAATTTAACCCAAAGGGTTAACAAAAACCTGGTATTCCATGTGCTAGAATAAAACGTAACTTTTATTATAGAAAAAAATTAAATAATGAAACTTGTGAGACACACAATTAAAATCACAACTCCATGTACATATCCGATCAATTGTGATATGTTAGTCAGATACACTATATAGTGATTTCTTAACTCCAACCTATAGAAAAAGTTTATATGTGTCTATCTGGGATGAACCATCCCCTATAAGCTTATAACAATCATTCAGTGATGGTATTAATTAGAATCCCTCCAAGGGTATAACCCTGTCTCATGGGAGTATGGATAATAAATGACCGTCATATATGAATCCTGAACAGGGAAATGACGGTCATATAAAAATAATATCTATTGGAGCTCTCCCAGGGTATAACCCTCTCTCATGAGAGTTTTGTCTTATCTAATAGATATTCCTTAATACTAATCCATCAACAGAATGTTTATATATAGACCAAGTCACACCACTGTGCACCATGGGTGCGGGTCCAGAACAGATCTGGAGTCCTTATGAGTGAGGCTATATTATGATATTACATGGAGATGCTGATTAAAACCATAAACTGTCACACCCCAACATGTTTCGCCACTCTTGTGGCTTTGTCAAGGAGAATGACTGACAGCATTGAGTGTCTGCTCCACTAAGGTACTATTTATATGATGTCCATGATCCTCCCCTACTACCATCATCCAATAATTGATCCTCTCATATAGCCACCTATCAGCATCACATTCTTTCAGCCCTGTGCCAATAGGTATACTTCTGCTCATACCTACACCAATCCCCATCCTCTTTTCCCTCTGATGTCACATGCTGATTTATATTACTCACCTATCACAGGCTGTCTCTCATTTAGTGAGTATACCTCCAGTGCCCCGATCATGTGACTAACTTAGTCACATGTTCACAGTGTTTACCCACATGACTGCAGGTTTCCTCTTCAGTCCTGTACTGACAAGTACCAACCAGTGGCGTTGCTAGGGTTGGTGTCACCCGGTGCGGTAGAAAATGGTGTTACCCCCATACCTACCCCCCTCCCCCAGTAAGTTTTTAGCCTGTTGTGACAGACACCACTGTTGTAGCGCATTGTGAGAAATTCCAGTATAATAATCAGATATACCAGTTGCCACAGAATAGGAAAGTGTTAAAGAAGTTTTCACCATTGAAATATACAGCTCCCAGAATTACTTAAAGGGGTACTCCACTGGAAAACATTTTCTTTTATATCAACTGGTGCCAGAAAGTTAAACAGATTTTTAAATTACTTCTATTTAAAATCTTAATCCTTACAGTACTTATAAGCTGGTGTATGCTCCACAGGAAGTTGTGTAGTTCTTTCCAGTCTGACCAAAGTGCTATTTGCTGACACCTCTGTCAATGTCAGGAACTGTCCAGAGCAGGATAGGTTTGCTATGGGGATTTGCTCCTACTATGGACAGTTCCTGATATGGACAAAGGTGTCAGCACAGAGCACTGTGGTCAGACAGAAAATAAATTAAAAAAGAAAAGAACTTCCTGTGAATCGCTTATACAGCAGCTAATAAGTACTGGAAGGATTAAGATTTTTAAATAGAAGTAATTTACAAATCATTTAACATTGTAGCACCAGTTGATAAAAAAAAATGTTTTCCAGTAGAGTACCCCTTTGAGCAGTGGTGAGGTTATGCTGGGAGTTGTAGTTTCACTCACCATAACTGTAGAACTGACAAGCGACTACAGCTCTGATAGGACATAGAGAGGAGAATACAGAATGATATCAGTGACTAAAGGTGACGTCTTCTCTATAGTGAGGAGAATACACAATGATATCAGTGACTACAGGTGACCTCTTCTCTATAGTGAGGAGAATGTACAAGGATATCAGTGATAACAGGTGACGTCTTCTCTATAGTGAGGAGAATACACAATGATATCAGTGACTACAGGTGACGTCTTCTCTATAGTGAGGAGAATACACAATGATATCAGTGACTACAGGTGACATCTTCTCTCTAGTGAGGAGAATGTACAATGATATCAGTGACTACAGGTGACGTCTTCTCTATAGTGAGGAGAATACACAATTATATCAGTGACTACAGGTGACGTCTTCTCTATAGTGAGGAGAATACACAGTGATATCAGTGATTACAGGTGACGTCTTCTCTATAGTCTTTCCTTATCTAATTCAGATGGTACATATCACCAGGACTTGTTCCAGCTAAATCTTCTCTGCAGAATGTGACGCCCAGACGTCTCCTCACTATGTCAGCGCATTCTCATCGTCTATATGAAAACAAGTTTTATTATAAACCTGCCAGACACTGTATCCTCTAAATATAATACTACTATACACTATACTCTTTGATTATAAACCTTCCATACACCATACCCACTGAATATAATACTACCACACACTGTACATTTTGAATATAATACCAACACATACTGTACCCTCTGAATATAAATCTGCCACATACTGTACTCCTGAATATAATACCGCCACACACTGTACCCTCTGAATATAATACTACCACCCACTGCGCCCTCTGAATATAATACTACCACAAACTGCGCCCTCTGAATATAATGTTGCCATACAGTGCACCCTCTGAATATAATACCACAACCGCAGTAGCACCCCTCAACATCCGTTAGCTGATGCTATTACCACAGGAGGGGGGTATTGGTGGTGTTGCTAGTGGATGATGGGGTGCTACTACTGGGGGGGTGTTGCTGGAGGATGATGAGGGTGCTACTGGCCATCCCCCCTGGCAGTATCACCCCCATCATCCATCGGCAGGATCATCCTTTTGGCAGGAGCACCGCCATCATCCACCATCAGGATCTGCTGATGGAGGTGCTACTGCTGGGGGGGGGGGGGTGTTGCTGGTGGATGATGAGGGTGCTACTGCCAGGGGGGAGCATTAGGTAGTCACAGAGTCACAGTCACACACACACAGTCACACACACAGTCAAATACACACACAAAGTCACACACACACAGAGAAAATAAGGCATACTTGGCACACCAGAAGGCCTCCTACATAATTCCAATACAAGAAATGATTGTGGGCAGGGGTGTAGCTTAAAGCTACTGGGTCCACCTGCAACACACACACACAGTCACATACATACACACACAGAGTCACACACACACACACAGAGTCACACACACACACACAGTCTCACACACACACAGCGTCACACACAGTCACATACACACACAGAGTCACACACACACAGTCACATACACACACACACACACAGAGTCACACACACACAGTCACATACACACACACAGAGTCACACACACACACAGAGTCACACACACACAGTCACACACACACACAGTCACACACACAGCGTCACACACAGTCACATACACACACACACACACAAACACACACACAGAGTCACACACAGACAGAGATAGAGACAGACAGAGAGACAAACACACACACTCACCCATCCATGCCAGCGATCCTTCTCTCCGGGCACCCTGCGAGTGACGTCACCGACGTCCCATGCGGTGGTGCTGACGGACAGGCGCACAGTGGCGATGAAGGCCGGGAGGGGGGTGCTGACGGACGGGCACACATCGCAGGTGAAGGCTGGGGTTGCTGACGGACGGGCGCACCGCACAGTGCAGGTGTGGTGCGATGCTGACGGATAGGAGGCCCAGATGGGGGGTGTCAGTGTAGCTGGGGAGGGGGGGTGGGTGCTGCGGAGCATCTTGGTGTCACCCCATTAGGTTGGTGTCACCCGGTGCGGGCCGCAACCCCCGCACCCGGGTCGCAACACCACTGGTACCAACATGTGTATAATATAAGCACATCCTGTCAGATCCTACTGCCATGTGCATAGTATAGGTGCATCCTATCACATCATCAGTGCTATAACACCAATTAGACAAAGTCAGTGCAGCTCTCAATGCAGTAACACAACTCAAACTGTCAATGCTAGCTACTACTTATTCACACCACTACTAAATAATAAATGTTAATAATAATCATATAGGTAAGTATCCAAATAATAATAATAGGTGAATAGAGCTAAATATATAGTGTGGAAACATATATACAAAAATATAATATTAAACTCAAATCTACATAACGTGATTAAAATTAAGGGGTCGTACAGAAATGGGTACAAGAGGATGGGTTATCTATAGGGATGGGTGCTAAGTAGATATATTAACCCCTTAAGGACGCAGCCCTTTTTCACCTTAAGGACTGAGCCCTTTTTCGCAATTATGACCACCGTCACTTTACAAATTAATAACGCGAAAACGCTTTTACCGAATATTCTGATTCTGAGATTGTTTTTTCGTGACATATTCTACTTTATTCTGGTGGTAAATTTTCGGCGTTACTTGCATCCTTTTTTGGTGAAAAATCCCAAAATTTCATGAAAATTTAGAAAATTTTGCATTTTTCTAACTTTGAAGCTCTCTAATTGTAAGGAAAATGGATATTCCAAACACATTTTATTTTTCTTCACTAACACAATATGTCTACTTTATGTTGGCATCATAAAATGGACATACTTTTGCTTTTTGAAAAAATTAGAGGGCTTCAAAGTAGAGCAGCAATTTTCAAAAATGTCATGAAAATTGCTAAATCTGAAGGGACAGATGTTACAGAACTACAACTCCCAGCATGCCTGGGTAGTCGAGCATGCTGAGAGTTGTAGTTTGGCAACATCTGGAGGGCTACTGTTTGGGCACCACTGTAACAGTGGTCTCCAAACTGTGACCCTCCAGATGTTGTAAAACTACAACTCCCAGCATGCCCAGACAGCCTTTGGCTCTCTGGGCATGCTGGGAGTTGCAGTTTGGCCCCCCTAGTGGTTGCCACAGTAAAGATCGATTTACTTTCACTTTCAATTCCCCCCCCCCCCCCACTGTCGATTCCCTACCTGATCAGGATCCTGCAGGCTCCAGCGAAGATCCCAGGTCCCCAGGCATCTTCTCCTGCAGGTACGGCCTCCATCTTCTTCCCAGAGCCCCTCGACATCCAGGGGCGGGCAGAACGATTCTTCTTTGAGAAGGATGTTGTTGAGATTCCCTCCCCTAGGCCCCAATTGGATTTGTCTAAGGTCCCAAAATTTCTAATTCTTTGGATCGTTGTTGTGGACTCCCCTTACATGGCAGACGAGGAGAGTTTCGGCTCCCAGTCTTATCCCACTCAGATGTTTAGATATGCGCCGCCGGAATTCCTGCACCGTTTTGCCCATGTAAAGTTTAGGGCAGGTGCATCCACAGATGTACACTATACCTGAGCTCTTACAGTTAATAAAGTTGTACAGTTGATACGTCCTACCATCTGTGGGGTTTATGAATTCTTTCCGGCGGGTCACAAAAGGGCAAAAGGAGCATTGTCCACAAGAGCAAGTTCCCACATTTGGATTTCTTAGCCACATTTCTTTTTTAGTTCTGCTAAAATGACTGTAGACTAAGTGGTCCCTCAGATTTGCACCTCTCCGATAAGTCACATTGGGATAGGTATTTAGGACCATCCTTAGGTCCTCATCAGCTATTAAAATTGGCCAATATCTCCTCATTACACTCATGACCTGTTTTGCTCTATTATCATAAGTTCCTATGCAGCGGATGACTTTCTTATCAGTTTCTTTTTTTGTTTTTAATTTAGTTCCTAGGAGGTCAGTCCTAGTTGTTCTTTTGAGTCAGTTTTATAGATTCCTCTGCAAACGTAAATTCCTCCAAGCAATTCCGTCTCACTCTCATGAATTGCCCTACTGGTATACCCCGTTTCAGAGGTACAAGGTGCCAGCTTCCCCACTCCAGTAAATTATTCACAGCAGTATCCTTTCTATATAATGATGTCTGAATGCAGCCGCTATCATCGATCCTAATTGTCAGATCCAGAAAATTAATAGTCTTGTCTCCGAATTCGGATGTGAAAAGCATACCTATATCGTTGTGATTAAGAAAAGAAACAAAATCATGAAAAAGATCCCGACCACCATCCCACAAAATCAAAATGTCGTCTATGAAACGACCCCAAAACCTCACACAAGAGTGAATGAAACACCAGTTGCTGTGAAAATTAAAGGGGTACTCTGGAGGGGTGCAAAAAATACCTTTTTCAAAAAAAGTGTGAGGGAAGTGCTACTAAAATATAACTTTTAATTTGTTTCATTAAAATACACCACTATAGTGATTGTGAACCAACACCATCTAAAATAGTTAATGCACAGGATCCACTCAAGGTTACCACCCGTATGGTGGATTTACCAAATATTCAGAGCTCCACCAATCCGGTGGATTACCATATATTCCTATAAATATATATCGTTCTCTACGCGTTTCTGCCCTAATCTAGAGCATCATCAGGAGAACTTTATACATACAAAAGTCTCAAAAATGCAGAATTGTGTGAAATAAAGAGATAACAATAGCGTCACTCAGTATATTAACATAAGTCAATACATGTAGTACCACGATACTAGGTGCCACTATGCGGGTGTAATTGATGACAGCTGATCCAGAAGGGATAACAGTCCGTGGTCCAACTCCCAGTACAGTCCGCTGATGTAACCGCCAATTACAGGATCCCGGTAGGTGCGCAAACCCGCAATGGCGGGGAGCCAGTATCAGTCCGACCGGCTTCTGTGCGCTACCTCTAAAGTTCTCCTGATGACGCTCTATATTAGGGCAGAAATGCATAGAGAACGATATATATTTATAGGAATATATGGTAATCCACCGGATTGGTGGAGCTCTGAACATTTGGTAAATCCACCATACGGGTGGTAACCTTGAGTGGATCCTGTGCATTAACTATTTTAGATGGTGTTGGTTCACAATCACTATAGTGGTGTATTTTAATTAAACAAATTAAAAGTTATATTTTAGTAGCACTCCCCTCACACTTTTTTTTGAAAAAGTTTTTTTTTTGCATTTCTTGATGCTGGGAGATGATATGACCCCTTGTAGGTCATTCTACATACCTTATTTTTGTACTCTGGAGGGGAACATATTTTCAAATCAACTTGTCCCAGAAAGTTATACAGATTTTTAAATGATGTCTTTTTACAGATCTAAATCCTTCCAGTACTTCTCAGCTGCTGTATTCTTAAGAGAAAGTTTTGTAGTTCTTTCCAGTCTGACCACAGTGCTCTCTGCTGACACCTCTATCTGAGTCAGGAACTCCCCTTTTTGCTATGGGGATTTGCTCGTGCTCTCAACAGTTCCTGACATGGACAAAGGTAGAGGCAGAGAGCACTTTGGTAGGAAAACGGGGTACTCCTGTGGAAAACAAATGTTTTCAAATCAACTGGTACCAGAATGTTAATTCTTCCAGTACTTATCAGCTAATGTATGCTCCAGAGGAAGTTGTGTTGTTCTTTCCAGTCTGACCACATTGCTCTCTGCTGCCATCTCTGTCTGTGTCAGGAACTGTCCAGAGTAGAAGGAAATTTCCATAGCAAACCACTCTGCTCCAGACAGTTCCGCTCAGGTGTCAGCAGAGAGCACTGTGGTCAGACTTTAACTACAAAACTACACAACTTCCTTTAGCATACAGCAGCTAAAAAGTACTAGAAGGATTACGTTTTTTTTTATTTAAGTAATTTACAAATCTGTTTAACTTTCTGGCACCAGTTGATTTTAAAATATTTTTTCCCACCAGAGTACCCTTATTAAGCAAAAGTTGCAATGAAAAGTCTCTAAACAGCAAAAAGCAACACAAAAACTGGGTAAAACCAATCATAAAATTCCCTGCATTATCTGTATCTATCATTGCAACTATCACTGAAAGGAACTGAGAACATTTATGTTACAGTAATTTAAATCTCTCCTTTTTACTTACTTGTATTGCTTTAAAAATTGCGCTACTTGTGCTTTGTGATTCTTTGTGTTTTTTCTGTAAGTGCATCTTTTACTTTGTGCCATCGAGACCCACATAGACTCTATTGAGCCTCTGTGCCCTTTTTACCTTGACGGTCTCCTAAGGGCATAACACCATTATGTTAGGTAAGAGAAGACTGGTTAAGAGACCTAGAATTATTACCATTATTGTAGTAATAACTGTGTTATTGCATATGATGTATTTATTTATTTTGTTAATTATTAAATTATTAATATGCTCTATCCTACAGTGGATGGAAACATCACTTAGCGTTTTTCTTGCACTTGTCCTGTGTGTAGACTATAAGAACATATTATTGAGAATGAATATAATGGAGACAAAAGTTTCCTCTGCTGTAAGATGGCATTTGACAAATTTCATATATTAACTCCCAATATATTCCTTTCTTTTATTATTACACATCTATAAAATTTCCAGTAGTGGATAAGAATACATAATCTACAAGGTTGTTTTCTTGTTTATATTCATCCAAGATAGTAAATGCAGTTTCTTATACGGAGGTAACATCATGAAGAGCTCGGCAGCTCTGGTGCTCAATAATGACAGAAAATCTCTGATCATGATTTAGTGCTGACAGGCGGCCATCACTGAGGATAATAACCATAGTTGAGCCCTAGGGGTTAATCCAAGTGTCTACAGGAAAGACCTATAGAAATCTGTGACTGATAACATGATTTGTCTATTTTAGGAGCTGGAGTCGCTTACATATCCTGACCTCAGTATCTGAGGAAAGGGATTTAGGAGTAATTTTTTCAGAAGACTTAAAGGTAGGAAGACAATGTAATAGAGCAGCAGGAAATCCTAATAGAATGCTTGGATGTATAGGGAGAGGTATAAGCAGTAGAAAGAGAGAAGTGCTCATGCCGCTGTACAGTACACTGGTGAGACCTCATTTGGAGTATTGTGCGCAGTACTGGAGGCCATATCCAGAAGGATATAGATACTCTAGAGAGAGTTCAAAGAAGAGCTACTAAACTAGTACATGGATTGCAGGATAAAACTTACCAGGAAAGGTTAAAGGACCTTAACATGTATAGCTTGGAAGAGAGAGGAGACAGAGGGGATATGATAGAGACTTTTAAATACATAAAGGGAATCAACACGGTAAAGGAGGAGAGGATATTTAAAAGAAGAAAAACTACCACAAGAGGACATAGTTTTAAATTAGAGGGGCAAAGGTTTAAAAGTAATATCAGGAAGTATTACTTTACTGAGAGAGTAGTGGATGCATGGAATAGCCTTCCTGCAGAAGTGGTCGCTGCAAATACAGTGAAGGAGTTTAAACATGCATGGGATAAGCATAAGGCTATCCTTCATATAAGATAGGGCCAGGGACTATTGATAGGATTCAGATTATTGGGCAGACTAGATGGGCCAAAGGCAGACACATTCTATGTTTCTACATAATACAGGTCCACAATCATTCACTCTGAATCATCAGAGAAGCGACAAATCATCGGCTACAGAATCCTCTGTCATTGGATGGATCACTTGTATTAGAACTGCCATGAAGGCTGTATATTCAGGGGAGTTATTAAGTTTTAAATAAAGTATTAAGTATTACATGGAGTGGGCCAAGTTGTATATAGAGGGATTATTGCTGTATTAATATGGGGTTGGACCCTTTTGTTGACTGTTGTTCTGTATTACTGTACCTGTATTATTACTCTCCACCTTCTGGAGGGTCTGTATTCTCAGGTCTCCATGACACCCTCATTTGTTGATATTATATTACTATTTATGTTCTAGATAAAGACCAATCAATTCTCTCTTAATATCTGTGCATAATTGGCTTTTTTCTCTCAGCATTTATAGCCTTTGTCAAGCTGGATGCTTGTACTGAAGAGCCTTTAGCAGTCGATGCATGTGCCACATTAGACTGGCTGCAGCTCTGGTGACTGATACATGTTGTGTGCTGAATACACTGGAGATTTTACCATGTTTTCTGACTCCATTGTAAAACAGATCTGCCAATATAGGAGACACTATAATAATAGAATTTAGTTTTTTTTTACTTCCAGTGGCTGTATGTACTGGACGCTGTGAGACATTGAGTTTATGTCACTATTCACCATTTTATATAAGCCATATATAAGTAATATACAGGGTAGGCCATTTATATGGATACACCTTAATAAAATGGGAATGGTTGGTGATATTAACTTCCTGTTTGTGGCACATTAGTATATGTGAGGGGGGGAACTTTTCAAGATAGGTGGTGACCATGGCATCCATTTTGAATCCAACTTTAGTTTTTTCAATAGGAAGAGGGTCATGTAACACATGAAACTTATTGGGAATTTCACAAGAAAAACAATGATGTGCTTGGTTTTGACGTAACTTCATGAGTTATTTACAAGTTTCTGACCACTTATAAAATGTGTTCAATGTGCTGCCCATTGTGTTGGATTGTCAATGCAACCCTCTTCTCCCACTCTTCTCACACTGATAGCAACACCGCAGGAGAAATGCTAGCACAGGCTTCCAGTATCCGTAGTTTCAGGTGCTGCACATCTCGTATCTTCACAGCATAGACAATTGCCTTCAGATGACCCCAAAGATAAAAGTCTAAGGTCAGATCAGGAGACCTTGGGGGCCATTCAACTGACGACCAATCCACTTTCCAGGAAACTGTTCATCTAGGAATGCTCGGACCTGACACCCATAATGTGGTGGTGCACCATATTGCTGGAAAAACTCAGGGAACGTGCCAGCTTCAGTGCATAAAGAGTGAAACACATCATCATGTAGCGATTTCGCATATCCAGTGGCCTTGAGGTTTCCATTGATGAAGAATGGCCCCACTATCTTTGTACCCCATATACCACACCATACCATCAATTTTTGTGTTCCAACAGTCTTGGAGGGATCTATCCAATGTGGGTTAGTGTCAGACCAATAGCGGTGGTTTTGTTTGTTAACTTCACCATTCACATAAAAGTTTGCCTCATCACTGAACAAAATCTTCTGCATAAACTGAGGGTCCTGTCCCAATTTTTGTTTTGCCCATTCTGCAGCACCTGAAACTACGGATACTGGAAGCCTTTGCTAGCATTTCTCCTGCGGTGTTGCGATCAGTGTGTGAAGAGTGGGAGAAGAGGGTTGCATTGAGAATCCAACACAATGGGCAGCACATTGAACACATTTTATAAGTGGTCAGAAACTTGTAAATAACTCATGAAAGAATAAAGTTATGTTAAAACCAAGCACACCATTGTTTTTCTTGTGAAATTCCCAATAAGCTTGATGTGTCACATGACCCTCTTCCTATTGAAAAAACAAATGTTGGATTTAAAATGGTCGACTTCTAAATGGCCGCCATGGTCACCACCCATCTTGAAAAGTTTCCCCCCTCACATATACTAATGTGCCACAAATAGGAAGTTAATATCAACAACCATTCCCATTTTATTAAGGTGTATCCATATAAATTGCCCACCCTGTAGAAACTCTCGGTGGACATGTCATCCTCCCATCTCATTCTGTACCCCGTGTGGCATGGGCTCCAGAAATAATTCCATTCCAGAAATAAAAATGTCAATGAAATATGATGATAAATATTCCTTTCTTATTTTCTTTTTCAGTTTTTGACATTTTTCCGAGAAGGTTCTCCATCTTGCATAGACCTAGGCCCTTGAAAACCCTAAATAAGATTCAGAGGTATGAATTAGGGGGCTGGAGAGCCATACAGACAATGAAAGCCTGGACAACCAATGCTGGATTTTGGGCACATAGAAGCAGGAAGCCTCAGCCACTATGATCACTTTGGTGCTGACGAAACCATCAGGAATAGCTGGAGCTGTCCAACCTGGGATATACAGATCTGGCCCTGACAACATGATGGCTCTGTATGGTGCAGCAATAGCACACACTACAGAAAGTCAATAGTCATCTACATCATGAAGACTCAGGCCTATTACTACAGCCCAGATGCATTTCCTATGCAAATTAATAAATATATAAAATCACAACTAGTGTTTTCCTCATTATTTCTAATAATAACCTATTGTAACTGCAGTGAGAACAAACAGTTCTTCTATCCATGACTCTGCTGCCATGTTGTCTCCATTACAGTAAGGAAGGTGGAAAAAGAATCCATGCAAGCTTGGCTAGATATGTATTAGATATATGATACATTTAGGTTGTTATCCAGAGGAATATTTTAATTTTTTTATAACATACAACAAAAAAACTGAATGAAGAGACATAATCCGTAGTATACTACAGTTTTAGGTCCAGTCAGAAAACTGAATATGGGTCAAAAATAAGCCAACCGGAGTCAAACGGTGACTCCAGTCGGCTCATTAAAGTCAATGGATTTCAGCGCCGGTCCGGCTGGGTATGGGAGCGCATGGTTTTCCCCTCCCCTAGCCGGATCTGGCAGCTGAAAATGTGGTGTGTATGCACCCTAAATCTGGATTTTACCCTACACTCTATATTGTCACAATGACAATAATGTAATTAAAGATGGTTCATTTGATTAGAGGACCACAGAAATATATGCTTACCCTAAACATAAAATGTACCTACCCTATTGCAGGAAATAAACATAACATGAGACGATGATCTCGTAACTATTTTTACTATACTAGATGAGAAGCGAGCAGTTAATGGCTATTAATATAGCCTGCTCAATTGTTATTCCACATTACAAAGCCTGCGTTTGTGTCTCTTGCATATCAAAGATCTTTTATAAAAATTCTGTGCACGCTTTTTCTCTGTTACATAAGCTACTCTGCAGTCCCTGCGCTCTCACTGGAACCAGCTCTCTGTTAACACAGCAGCAGTAACCATGTTTAGACTATAGAGTAAGTAATTCCTCTTTAGAAAACAACTTGTCATGCTTTCATTTGGCTCAAGTAAGTAAATAAAGTCAGTTATTGACAAAGAGCAATAATTAACCCTCCAAAGCAGTGAGAACAAACACCCTCCAAACAAGCAAATCTACCTTATGAGATCCTTGACTAGTCAGTCTGGATTCACCCTCTATACTGTATAAGAGGAGAATAAACATCCACCATATACCAATTTTGGTTACTGTCAGAATTTTTTTTTCATTTGCCAGTATTGTGCTCATTATATTATAAAATACAACATTGGTTATTTATTCTCTTACATCGAAAATATTTTATATATCCCTGAAAACTTTTTGTAAGGTTTTCTCTTGCAGTTTTTATGTAACACCCCTACTGGTGTGGACCTACTTTGTTACCTTAGGGCCAAACTCAGGAGCGAATTCTAAGTATACTCAAGGTTTTCACTTTTTATCCCACTCCAGGATGCAAAAGTTGGACTTCTAGAGGATACCAGGCCGTTGCCCCAAGTAGTCCTGCTATGCAGCTAACCATGCAGGCTACACAGCCATGATGCCAGGCACTCGGGATACAGCCAGAAGTAAGATTGGTGCAACAGATCAGCAGCCTGGTGGTAATAGAAGAAGACAAAGCACAGCTCAGAGGGAATTAAACAGTCAAAGGCAGAAAGCAGCTTCAACAGGTGTTGCTGGTCTGGATCAAAGAATAGCTCAGGTTCATTGTCAACAGTCCAGGACATGCACAGGAAGGTCAGCAGTCTACACAAGGGTTAGGCAATGGCAATGTCAGGTAAACAGGCACAGGTCAACAACAGGATAGCAGATCAGAAACAACAAACCTTTGCTATGGCAGAACCCCAATATTGCGCAGGTACAAGTGTGTGGGAGGAGCAGCCTTAAATAGGTAATGCCAGACAGAGAGGTAGAAGACACATTAGAGACATACATACTGGCCCTTTAAGTTGTAGCCTGTGCACTGGTATGGCCACTATTTTATTTAAATAATTCTGGAGCATATTTTCTTAGACCTCTACATTGTGCCATTCCTTGGTTATGCCTCCAAAAAATTAGTAAATACATTGACAACTGGATGTTAGCAGTTAGGGGTGTGCCCCAAATACTCTGACACTGTCTAATTAGTGCCAATAGTATCAGACTGTGTAGGGACACACCCCTTTGAAAGTGAAAAGTTGACATTCACCTGCAACTAATTACCACGTGCCTTTTTGCAGCAAATGGCCGAACATTATGGATTTATTTCATTCACATTTTCACCATGATTTTCTCCGGCAAAAACATATGAAGTAATTAGTTGCGGTCCTGCAAAGTGTGAACACAGCTGAATTGTTATTTTATTGGCAATACAATTAATTACTAAGTCCAATTATAAAGAAAGAGTAGTTGGCACAGTCAAACTATTGCACAAAGAAGGAGATGTGGCACTCACCATTGTGCAAAAATCTTCTTGTCTTTATTACAATAAAGTGTAAACAAGAATGGTGGCCCAACATCACAAACTTTTTAAGTCCGTTATGTGAGGCCACTATGCTTTTTTGCACATTATTGTGATAAAGTCAAGAAGAGTTTTGCACTTTGCTGAGTGCCACATTTCCTTATTTTTGCTGAAGTCATTCCTAAAACTGAAGTCAGGAGAAATTACCTGTTAACCCCTTCCTATCACAGCAATTTTTGGCGATAGCATTAAAAAAATTTACAAGTCACATAAATGTTTTATTTTTCATCAGCTGAGCAATATAAGGGCTCATGTTTTGTGGGACAAGTTGTACTTTTTAAGTATACCAAAGGGGCATACCAACTCAATTCACTTCAATTTCACCTTGCACAGGAGATTTTACTCACACATATTCCAGCTGTAGCCTAAATCTTCTTAATTTCTAGAAATACAGTAGATACACTGAACAATGTTTGTGGACATTTCTGGGGACACGCCCCCTTCATCATGCATGCCACTTCTTATAAAAGTTCAAATATATGAATATCAGGCTACTTTTGCAGGAGTAATTATCTACCTAAAAGATATGATATGAAACTATATATCTCATTTAGGACTTTGATGGCAACTGTTTCAAGGGTACTATTCCAAAAGGTCTCATGTTCCAGAAGATGCTTGTGGTTTCCTTCAGCATTTGTCAACAACTCTGCCTGTTCCAAATCCTGCCATGTGAGATCACGTACTAAATGTCTTGTTTCATAAATGTGTTAAATGGGCACTGTCAGATTCAAAAACTTTTCATATGTTGTACATCTTGGCAAAACATTAACCTTTCTAATATACTTCATAAAAAATTATTTCCTTTTTAAAGAAATCATGGCTTATAAAAAAAGACCCCATACAATTTAGAATATAATCCTGTCTGGCTGCAGCAGCATCTGAAGCACAGGCTGGGACAAAGTCCAGTAAGTGAAGTGGACTATCACTCCTCTGTGCTCTCTCCTGTCCTATTAGACTGCAGATGGAAAAAAGGGAGTAAGGGGGTTACAGAGCAGCCTGCTGTAATTAGATGAAGATACCCAGCATTCAGGGAGGAAGATGTCATGCAAAGTGAGGACATGTACCTCCAAAGCACAGAATGACAAAGCCAGTGAGCAAAGGATAGAAGGTATTTGTGATAAATATAGCTGCTAGACACATAATAATATAATATCTCCATGATCAGGTTTAGATACTGAGTAACATAATTCCTATTGTGCTGTACCTATCATCTTCTCAATTACTGTTTTATGCTCATTTAAACAGATTTTCATCTGGATACTTGTCTGGACAACCCACATGGACACTTTAGTAAGTAAATAATGATTTTATCATCATAAGTGGTAATCTTTTATGGGAATTTTAGTGCCTTCCTCCGGAAGATGCACAACCTCCCCTCTTATGATGGCACTACAATATTGGCACTTACTACAGTGATAGGTACCTTTGTGTGAAGTACCAAAAAAAATGTTTGTCTACGCATTTTCTTTTTTCGGTTAGCATTCCTTCACTCCTTTTACACAATTACACAAAGATTTACCACTACGATATCCAAATATTGGTTTGTCTCTAAACAGAGTCCCATATCTGGGATCAATAACAAGCAGTCCCTAGTATTTAGCACTACTCTCCTTACTAACAGGTAGTCTCGGTCATATGCAGAAATATACATCACTTTACTTTTCATCTTCAGTCTTTGTTTACTTTTCCTAACTTCACATCTCGGTAATTCTCTCACTTCTCTTTCTGCTGTTAATATTTCTTTTTTCTTATAATATATTTCTAAGAATTTTTTTTCAGATTCTTCCTCTGTGCTTGCTATTCTTACTCTTACATATTGTGTCTTAGGTATGCTTTTAAACAGATGAGGAGCATGATGGCTCTCTATGTGCAGGAGATTATTTTTATCTGTTGGTTTAGAGAAAAGAGTAGTGACAAACTGTTCTTTCTCTCTTCTGATCTCCACATTCAAAAAACGTATCATGTCTGCATTATAATCCAAAGAAAACCTAATAGTCTCCTGATACTTATTCAGACACTCTACAAAGAGCAATAAAAAGACTCTTCATCTTTCTTCAAGAAGAGACACGCATCATCCTCATACCTAAACCACGTGGAAGATGGAAGTAGTTTTAGTTTAGAAACATATTTGCCAAACTAGGAGCTTCTGCAGATCCCATGAAAACTCCATATAACTGGAGAAAATATTCAGAATTAAACATCTTAACTAAATAATTTTTAATAAGTACTTATTCGAGTAACATCATCAAGAAACTAAAATTTCTATTATTAAATCTCCCACCTTTATAGTTCTTTTGCCCTATATTTGTGTTTGTATAGAGGCTTTATACTTCCAAAGTATAAAGAAACGTCGCATCTGAAATTGTTACATCGGCTTTCCTATTGAAAAAGTCACCAGTGTCTTACAAACATTTATTCAAACTTAAATAGAAAAGGAAACACAGGTGCGCTCCTAGTGTAGAGGTTCAGGTGAGCAGGTGCCCCAAAAAAGGTATCAATCTGCTTACCAGAAGATGTTGCGCTACGGGCGCAACACTGTGATGGGCCCGTAGTATCACAATGTAGACTGAGGTCAGTCCTTCTCAAGTGGCTCTGGGTCACTTCAGTGAAGATGAACAGCGTTAAGATGGGTATCCAAAAAAATAGAACTTTGCCAGGCGCTTCTCCTCAAAGTAATGAAAGTCCAGACCACGCAGGATGGGTGCAGGGACAACCACTTTAAAGTTATTGTCCCTGCACCCATCCTGCGTGGTCAAACTTGACACTATTCCCTGTATAAATGAATCCATGTATATTGATAAGGACTGCAGCAATGATCCCCTGTGCAAGAGACAATGGGTCAGTCCGGAGGAATGCTGCAGTCCTTATGCCTCTTAGGAAGCAGATATATAACTGGAACCCCTGGGGTGTCACACAATAAAATTTAAGCTGTTCTTTCATCTATTATCCCATCTACACTTTACACTCTGAATCAAAGAGCATGTCCATCACATAGTTACATAGTTAGTATGGTTGAAAAAAGACATACGTCCATCAAGTCCAACCAGGGAATCACCTTTTAAAAAAAATCTCTATAGGAGCCAAATTCAGCTTTTTATACAAATTTGTATCTAATGACTGCAGTTGTGCCTCCTCGATATAGTCGGTGTGATTCATGAGAACAATCGCACCACTTTTGCTTTTTTAATAAACATCCAGGAATCCCTTTGCAATTATTTTAAAGAGAAATATTCTTCGTTACTTAAATTACTTTAGTACAATATGTTCATAGGTATTTGGCAACAAAATCAATAGAGATCCCCTTTAAAGTGAAATGCTGTTATGCCCCTGGTTAAATTGAAACCCATTCCGTTTTTTAGGACATTCATCTCAGTATTATGTCTGAGATATTTACTACAAGATTTAAACTAACAACTTCCCTTTCCTTAACGATCATTTATTGGCTCCTTTTCCTTTTGTAGGGCACTTTTTTGCCCAATAATTCATTGCTTTCTGATTTTGTTTATTCCTTTCCTTTGTTTCTTTGTTTGGATCTGGTTTTGTCTGGAAAATGTCCCTATTTTTTTTTATCAGACCTTAGGGTCATGTGACCTGATTCACCATTGTGATCTTCAGATGTAAAGTCACTAGTTTTTTTACTTTGTGTTCTTTGCTTGTCATGGCCATTTCATCTCTCCTCAGCCCATGTATTGAGAGGTTTCCATAAATTATTACACGTATCCATCTCAAGATTTGATATTTCTACCTGTTGGCTAGAAGTACATCATTTATCTTAACCTTCTTCCCAAAATACTAAGTTTCTTTAATTGTGAGGACTACTGCAATCTGCAAGGGCTATATGGTCAATAACATTTAGTTCAGTTAGTGAATGATTCATAGAATACACCTTTTGGAAATAAATGGCATCATTACGCAATAAAACTGAGACACATCTTACAAAACCATGTGTTCACTGTGTGCCGGGACATGTAACATAACACTCAGTTTTCTTCCTAAATTTTCTAACTGATTCACATAATAAATCTTACGTGTTCTTGTCAACTTTAGAAACATTCAACATCCAACCATTCAACCCATCCTACATCCAACGTCGCTTGATTACTTTCTGTGAAAACCTCAGCTTTTGTCAGCTTACTGATACCATCAAAGGACATATTTACTGGTGCAATGTACAACCATTGTCTTGTTGAAACACAACCAGGCACCTTACTTGTTTAATAGTCCACACCTGTGTACAGAGCGGCTTTACACTCTGGTAAATCAGTATTCCTGCTGATTCCAGCTGCTAATAAGTGTCAGCTGCAGTTATCAGCTGGCACCCACCATGTATGGAACAACCTCAGGTACTTAACCCGCTACATCAAATACAGAGAAGGAGTTACGCAAAGTAGCTATTTTCTACAAAAGGAAACTATTGTCTCTCGAGAGTCACCTATAGATGGCTCTACAGAAAACATTTTTCTTCTGAAAGCAATTTAACTGAATTATTCTACATGCAATTTTATTGCAAGCACTTTTTGGATGTATCAATATAGACTTAGGTAATTTATTCGAGGAAGTATTTGGCATAGTACAATATAGTCAACCATGTAATGTAAACTATGTCATGTGGACTTAATATACAATAATTTTAACGTGATACATAATATACAGTATTCCAAATCCACATTCACATGTGCTTTTCCATTCACTGGTCTGGATAGTGCAGAGTCATGGTACACAATGTCTTGACATCTGTTACGCCGAGCGCTCCGGGTTCCCGCTCCTCCCCGGAGCGCTCGCTTCACCTCCTCCGCTGCAGCGCTCCGGTCACGTCCTCTGACCCGGGGCGCTGCGATCCTGCTGCTAGCCGGGATGCGATTCGCGATGCGGGTAGCGCCCGCTCGCGATGCGCACCCCGGCTCTCCTACCTGACTCGCTCCCCGTCTGTTCTGTCCCGGCGCGCGCGGCCCCGCTCCCTAGGGCGCGCGCGCGCCGGGTCTCTGCGATTTAAAGGGCCACTGCGCCGCTGATTGGCGCAGTGGTTCCAATTAGAGTTATCACCTGTGCACTCCCTATATTACCTCACTTCCCTTGCACTCCCTTGCCGGATCTTGTTGCCTTAGTGCCAGTGAAAGCGTTCCTTGTGTGTCCCTTGCCAGTGTTTCCAGACCTTCTGCCGTTGCCCTTGACTACGATCCTTGCTGCCTGCCCCGACCTTCTGCTACGTCCGACCTTGCTTCTGCCTACTCCCTTGTACCGCGCCTATCTTCAGCAGCCAGAGAGGTGAGCCGTTGCTAGTGGATACGACCTGGTCACTACCGCCGCAGCAAGACCATCCCGCTTTGCGGCGGGCTCTGGTGAAAACCAGTAGTGGCTTAGAACCGGTCCACTAGCACGGTCCACGCCAATCCCTCTCTGGCACAGAGGGTCCACTACCTGCCAGCCGGCATCGTGACAGTAGATCCGGCCATGGATCCCGCTGAAGTTCCTCTGCCAGTTGTCGCTGACCTCACCACGGTGGTCGCCCAGCAGTCACAACAGATTGCGCAACAAGGCCAACAGCTGTCTCAACTGACCGTTTTGCTACAACAGTTGCTACCACAGCTTCAGCAGTCATCTCCTCCGCCAGCTCCTGCACCTCCTCCGCAGCGAGTGGCCGCTCCTGGGATACGCTTATCCTTGCCGGATAAGTTTGATGGGGACTCTAAGTTTTGCCGTGGCTTCCTTTCCCAATGTTCCCTGCATCTGGAGATGATGTCGGACCTGTTTCCCACTGAAAGGTCTAAGGTGGCTTTCGTAGTCAGTCTTCTGTCCGGAAAAGCCCTGTCATGGGCCACACCGCTCTGGGACCGCAATGACCCCGTCACTGCCTCAGTACACTCCTTCTTCTCGGAAATCCGAAGTGTCTTTGAGGAACCTGCCCGAGCCTCTTCTGCTGAGACTGCCCTGTTGAACCTGGTCCAGGGTAATTCTTCCGTTGGCGAGTATGCCGTACAATTCCGTACACTTGCTTCAGAATTGTCCTGGAATAATGAGGCCCTCTGCGCGACCTTCAAAAAAGGCCTATCCAGCAACATTAAAGATGTTCTGGCCGCACGAGAAATTCCTGCTAATCTACATGAACTTATTCACCTAGCCACTCGCATTGACATGCGTTTTTCTGAAAGGCGTCAGGAACTCCGCCAAGATATGGACTCTGTTCGCACGAGGCGTTTCGTCTCCTCGGCTCCTCTCTCCTCTGGTCCCCTGCAATCTGTTCCTGTGCCTCCCGCCGTGGAGGCTATGCAGGTCGACCGGTCTCGCCTGACACCTCAAGAGAGGACACGACGCCGTATGGAGAACCTCTGCCTGTACTGTGCTAGTACCGAACACTTCCTGAGGGATTGTCCTATCCGTCCTCCCCGCCTGGAAAGACGTACGCTGACTCCGCACAAAGGTGAGACAGTCCTTGATGTCTACTCTGCTTCTCCACGTCTTACTGTGCCTGTGCGGATGTCTGCTTCTGCCTTCTCCTTCTCTACAGTGGCCTTCTTGGACTCTGGTTCTGCAGGAAATTTTATTTTGGCCTCTCTCGTCAACAGGTTCAACATCCCAGTGACCAGTCTCGCCAGACCCCTCTACATCAATTGTGTAAATAATGAAAGATTGGACTGTACCATACGTTTCCGCACGGAGCCCCTTCTTATGAGCATCGGATCTCATCATGAGAGGATTGAACTTTTGGTCCTCCCCAATTGCACCTCGGAGATTCTCCTTGGACTTCCCTGGCTTCAACTTCATTCCCCAACCCTGGATTGGTCCACTGGGGAGATCAAGAGTTGGGGGTCCTCTTGTTCCAAGAACTGTCTAAAACCGGTTCCCAGTAACCCTTGCCGTAACTCTGTGGTTCCTCCAGTAACCGGTCTCCCCAAGGCCTATATGGACTTCGCGGATGTTTTCTGCAAAAAACAAGCTGAGACTCTACCTCCTCACAGGCCTTATGATTGCCCTATCGACCTCCTCCCGGGTACTACTCCACCCCGGGGCAGAATTTATCCTCTCTCTGCCCCAGAGACTCTTGCCATGTCCGAATACGTCCAGGAGAATCTAAAAAGGGGCTTTATCCGTAAATCCTCCTCTCCTGCCGGAGCCGGATTTTTCTTTGTCTCCAAAAAAGATGGCTCCCTACGTCCTTGCATTGACTACCGCGGTCTTAATAAAATCACGGTTAAGAACCGCTACCCCTTACCCCTCATCTCTGAACTCTTTGATCGCCTCCAAGGTGCCCACATCTTCACTAAATTGGACTTAAGAGGCGCCTATAACCTCATCCGCATCAGAGAGGGGGACGAGTGGAAAACGGCATTTAACACCAGAGATGGACACTTTGAGTATCTGGTCATGCCCTTTGGACTGTGCAATGCCCCTGCCGTCTTCCAAGACTTTGTCAATGAAATTTTTCGTGATTTATTATACTCCTGTGTTGTGGTATATCTGGACGATATCCTAATTTTTTCTGCCAATCTAGAGGAACACCGCCGGCATGTCCGTATGGTTCTTCAGAGACTTCGTGACAACCAACTCTATGCCAAAATTGAGAAATGTCTGTTTGAATGCCAATCTCTTCCTTTTCTAGGATATTTGGTCTCTGGCCAGGGACTACAGATGGATCCAGACAAACTCTCTGCCGTCTTAAATTGGCCACGCCCCTCCGGACTCCGTGCTATCCAACGCTTTTTGGGGTTCGCCAATTATTACAGGCAATTTATTCCACATTTTTCTACCATTGTGGCTCCTATCGTGGCTTTAACCAAGAAAAATGCTGATCCCAAGTCCTGGCCTCCTCAAGCAGAAGACTCCTTTAAACAACTCAAGTCTGCCTTTTCTTCGGCTCCCGTGCTCTCCAGACCTGACCCTTCCAAACCCTTCCTATTGGAGGTTGATGCCTCCTCAGTAGGAGCTGGAGCTGTTCTTCTACAAAAAAATCCTTCCGGGCATGCTGTCACTTGTGGTTTTTTCTCTAGGACCTTCTCTCCAGCGGAGAGGAACTACTCCATCGGGGATCGAGAGCTTCTAGCCATTAAATTAGCACTTGAGGAATGGAGGCATCTGCTGGAGGGATCAAGATTTCCTGTTATTATCTACACCGACCACAAGAACCTCTCCTACCTCCAGTCTGCCCAACGGCTGAATCCTCGCCAGGCCCGGTGGTCTCTGTTCTTTGCCCGATTTAATTTTGAGATTCACTTTCGTCCTGCCGATAAGAACATTAGAGCCGATGCTCTCTCTCGTTCCTCGGATGCCTCAGAAGTTGATCTCCCTCCGCAACACATCATTCCACCTGACTGCCTGATCTCCACTTCTCCTGCCTCCATCAGACAGACCCCTCCAGGAAAGACCTTTGTTTCTCCACGCCAACGCCTCGGAATCCTCAAATGGGGTCACTCCTCCCATCTCGCAGGTCATGCGGGCATCAAGAAATCTGTGCAACTCATCTCCCGCTTCTATTGGTGGCCGACTCTGGAGACGGATGTTGGGGACTTTGTGCGAGCCTGCACTATCTGTGCCCGGGATAAGACTCCTCGCCAGAAGCCCGCTGGTTTTCTTCATCCTCTGCCTGTCCCCGAACAGCCTTGGTCTCTGATTGGTATGGATTTTATTACTGATTTACCCCCTTCCCGTGGCAACACCGTTATTTGGGTGGTCGTTGATCGATTCTCCAAAATGGCACATTTCATTCCTCTTCCTGGTCTTCCTTCTGCGCCTCAGTTGGCTAAACAATTTTTTGTACACATTTTTCGTCTTCACGGGTTGCCTACGCAGATTGTCTCGGATAGAGGGGTCCAATTCGTGTCTAAATTCTGGAGAGCTCTCTGTAAACAACTCAAGATTAAATTAAATTTTTCCTCTGCATATCATCCCCAGTCCAATGGACAAGTAGAAAGAATTAACCAGATCCTGGGTGATTATTTGCGACATTTTGTTTCCTCCCGCCAGGATGACTGGGCAGATCTCCTTCCATGGGCCGAATTCTCGTATAACTTCAGGGTCTCTGAATCTTCCTCCAAATCCCCATTTTTCGTGGTGTACGGCCGTCACCCTCTTCCCCCCCTCCCTACCCCCTTGCCCTCTGGTCTGCCCGCTGTGGATGAAATTTCTCGTGACCTTTCCATTATATGGAGAGAGACCCAAAATTCTCTCTTACAGGCTTCTTCACGCATGAAGAGGTTCGCGGATAAGAAAAGAAGAGCTCCCCCCGTTTTTTCCCCTGGAGACAAGGTATGGCTCTCCGCTAAATATGTCCGCTTCCGTGTCCCTAGCTACAAGTTGGGACCACGCTATCTTGGTCCTTTCAAAATTCTGTGTCAAATTAATCCTGTCTCTTATAAACTTCTTCTTCCTCCTTCTCTTCGTATCCCTAATGCCTTTCACGTCTCTCTTCTCAAACCACTCATCCTCAACCGTTTTTCTCCCAAATCTGTTCCTCCCACTCCTGTTTCCGGCTCCTCGGACGTCTTCTCGGTCAAGGAGATTTTGGCTGCCAAAAAGGTCAGAGGAAAAAATTTTTTTTTAGTAGACTGGGAGGGTTGTGGTCCTGAAGAGAGATCCTGGGAACCTGAGGACAACATCCTTGACAAAAGTCTGCTCCTCAGGTTCTCAGGCTCCAAGAAGAGGGGGAGACCCAAGGGGGGGGGTACTGTTACGCCGAGCGCTCCGGGTTCCCGCTCCTCCCCGGAGCGCTCGCTTCACCTCCTCCGCTGCAGCGCTCCGGTCACGTCCTCTGACCCGGGGCGCTGCGATCCTGCTG
This sequence comes from Hyla sarda, assembly GCF_029499605.1. Lineage (NCBI taxonomy): Eukaryota > Metazoa > Chordata > Amphibia > Anura > Hylidae > Hyla > Hyla sarda. The sequence continues at coordinate 525,832,498 of NC_079189.1, forward strand.
CTAGCCGGGATGCGATTCGCGATGCGGGTAGCGCCCGCTCGCGATGCGCACCCCGGCTCTCCTACCTGACTCGCTCCCCGTCTGTTCTGTCCCGGCGCGCGCGGCCCCGCTCCCTAGGGCGCGCGCGCGCCGGGTCTCTGCGATTTAAAGGGCCACTGCGCCGCTGATTGGCGCAGTGGTTCCAATTAGAGTTATCACCTGTGCACTCCCTATATTACCTCACTTCCCTTGCACTCCCTTGCCGGATCTTGTTGCCTTAGTGCCAGTGAAAGCGTTCCTTGTGTGTCCCTTGCCAGTGTTTCCAGACCTTCTGCCGTTGCCCTTGACTACGATCCTTGCTGCCTGCCCCGACCTTCTGCTACGTCCGACCTTGCTTCTGCCTACTCCCTTGTACCGCGCCTATCTTCAGCAGCCAGAGAGGTGAGCCGTTGCTAGTGGATACGACCTGGTCACTACCGCCGCAGCAAGACCATCCCGCTTTGCGGCGGGCTCTGGTGAAAACCAGTAGTGGCTTAGAACCGGTCCACTAGCACGGTCCACGCCAATCCCTCTCTGGCACAGAGGGTCCACTACCTGCCAGCCGGCATCGTGACAACATCTTTGACCCTTCTCCTTCCAAGAAAGCTAACCTTCATATTGCCTTGTCAATCAAACTGGTGGCCTAAGAGCTGTTAACATGGAATATGACTACTTGCTTTCCCACCTCCTTTAACTTGTGAGATAGATTTACTTCATCAGAGGCTTAAATCCCACTGACAGGCATGATGACAGCTGCTGTAAATGATACTGTGGTGTTGCCTTGGTAGAATGTCAGCCTAGTGTGTACAGTAAATGGACAGGCATTACTACACCAACTTCGTATTTTCTATGTTGTGTGATGCATTTATAATACAAAATTGGTCTTGATTTTATATCTTGCTCTAGGTAACTTTTTTTTTTATAATTCTTTATTTTCAATTTTCAAACATAAGTATAGCACAAAGCCATCCCTACGCAGAGGTAAATATAACAAATATGAAAACGGGAACGATCCTTATTAGTAGGCAACAGAAGGGTAACCAAATCCTCAAGGGGGGTTACTCTAATTAACTTAAATAAACTGAAGAAGGCATTTTAGATGTAAAGACGTAACCTTACCATGACACCCTCAAGACTACCCTGGAAGAAGCACCACCCAACACAGATGGCAGCAACCCTGGCACACGCAAAGAAGTCTCTAGGTGACCTGAACATCTGTGGAGGAAAACCATCACATAAGCAGACTTTCTACATTATAGATAGAATAATATATATATATATATATATATATATATATATATACATATGTATATACATACATATATGCATATATATATATATATATAATGTAGGGCTCCATAACGGTCAAAATAGACCCTTAGCATAAGACCTTATGTTTGTTTCCTCCTTCACACCAATTCCATGACCCTTGGATAAATTCATAAAGTCCTAGGCTCTACTCATAACCCCTCCACTACAACTTCCATAGGGGTAATGCTAAGAAAAGAGGAAATAATAATTTACACAATTCAACTGGCTCAACAAGATCCTTTATTTCTCATCCTATGGGCAAGATGCAACTGTAACCTTTGCACTCTGCACTCTCTACTCTCTCTACATTGTATACCAATTTATTTTTCTGATAGATATCGAAGGGTAAGATAAAAGGTCGAGGGTTTGTTGGTAAGTTTTGTTTCTGGGCCTGGATTTTATTAGGAATGCTGGGACAACTCCAGGAATGGTGTTCGGATCATTAGTAGGGTATAAAAGTCTGCAGTTTATATGTGAGATAATGTGCACTTCTATGGCTCTCAAAGGTGACGGCCTTTTGTTTGCCAAAAAATGTATATGTAAATGTCTTTATTTCACTGTTGCAACTATTTTATTTGTTCTGAATACAGTTTGGACCTTTATATCTGTAAATATAACTGGGGTACTTACAACCCCCAGCCTTCTCTGTCCTCTTCTGGGGTTTACTCCTACCATCCTCCCTTTCAACCACAATACCCTAGCAGTGTAATTAGCCACCCCAACCCCTCTGCATCATCTGCTTTGGAGTCTTTTTCTTCACAACCCACATATCACAATCTGTGATTTTTCCCAGGAGCATCTTTGAAGTTGGTCCAACTTTTGCATTGTTTGTACATTTTTGCTCCAGATATTTATCATGTAAAAGTATTTTTATAAGGCATTGTTGCTTTAAAATGTTAAAATGTTTATAAAGTGTAATTTTCAGGCTAGTTTAAAATTTAAAATTACACTACAAAACACATTTTTTTGTCCGTTAATTTTTCTCAAAATATAATGAGATCCTCAAGGAGGGAAGGGGGTCTATAAGCTTGCCCTGGTCTTTATATTGTGATATTGAGCTTACAACATATCCATGGTCAAGTATAGTTGATTCAACATGGGAATTTAATGTAGGTGGCAGATTTTGTATTAAATTACATTAAATGTCAATATCAAGGAATCTTACACTATAATCTAATCGCATTGAACATTGATATTTTGTGGCATGTATATGGCAAAATCTACTACATCGCACTATTTTCAACACAGGACCTCAGGATGCCATGGTTAATACACACAAAATTTTCAATACATTTATGTATAATTTGGTTTGAAGAGTATGACAAGTAAAATACATCTCCAAATCAATTGGAAACACAATACAGAATATTGAATACAGGATATGGTAAATATATATTTTTAAAGGCATTGAGCCAAATTATAATTTGAGTTTACTACTCATCCTTTGCAAAAAATATATAATAACACAGAAAATTATGTATGATATAACATTTACAAAGGGTGATGTTCTTCATATATAACAAAAAAATACATAAAAAGGAACAACAATGAGCATCTTCTTGGGTCTAGAAGACCTCTTTAAATGGACAACCTTTTTATCAACAAAAGGCTGTCAATTTGTCCAGAGATCGGCACCTTCAGAAGACAGGAAATAGGAAGTTAATGCTTCTCTAACCACTATCGCTTGTTGAGCTGTGCGTCCAGAACCCCATGACCCAGCAGACTCTCCCCACAACACATATTCCTCCACTTCTATATCAGGGCTAGCATAGTCCAGAATATAGTTGTGGAGAACACATGTCGCTTTAATGACTGAGTCTACTGTGTCAACATCCAACTGAATGGCAGTGGTCAAGATCCTCCACTTCCCAGCCATGATCCCAAAGGCGCACTCCACGAAGCGTCGTGCCCGGGTAAGCCTCTGGTTGAACACTCGCTTCCGGTTATCAAGTCCCCTATGTGGGTATGGGCACGTCAGGTTCAGCAGAAGTGGAAATGCCTCATCAGAGACAAAAACATAGGGAAGTGGATTCATGGTACCCGGAAGTGGGTTTGGTGGAGGCAGAGTTACTTGATTTTGCAGGACATGACGGCCAAATTCTGAAGACATCAGCACCCGTGAGTCCAGGTACTATCATAGGCGCCAACTTCAATAGCAATAAACTTGTAATGAACATCAGCCACCACCATCTGGACCACAGAAAAATACTTTTTATAATTGTAGAAGCGTGATCCTGATCCTGGTGGCTGCTGTACATGAATATGCTTACCATTGACAGCGCCTATGCAGTTTGGAAAGTGGGCAACAGATTGAAATCCTGATTCTGCCTGAAGCCATCTCTCCTGGTTTGGACTGGGCAACGAAATTGGCTGCATGTACTGCCAAATCAAGGTGCATGTTTCCTTCACAATACCACCGATGGTTGATTTGCCAACACGGAATTACAAATGTAACAAGGCATAACTCTGGCAGCTCCGGCATCAGGACGGGGAACGCTGCCACTGCGGCGTGTTGTAACATACTTCTCACCATAGCGTCTGCACTCTGATACCCCCGGTGATTATGTTCCTTTACTATGAGAAACACTAAATGGGATTAGTATTGACCTGCCGGGAAGGATACTGTGACGCCTATGTGTTGGACAACGGGGTCCACTGACCTTTAATGATTTTATAATAATTTGGGGTCCACTGACCCACAATTAATATCGATATTTCTATACCGCATTCGTATGTAGATGTGTAGACACTCCAATAGGAGTAACATGCGCTATTTTTAGCTCCCTTTAATTCCCCTGAGGAAGCAGGTACCGGTAATACATGAGATAGCAGGTGCCTGCAGAAACACACGTCGGGACTGGGGCTTTTTTTATTGAGCAGGACTAACATACTCCTTGTGTCAATATAGTGTTACAAAATATCCATATTTAGTGTCCTAAATATTGTATCATGTATACACTGGATCCATTTGTGGTAATGCCGGTGGATAGTGTGTAAGCTTTGTATTTGTTCATTCATTTGCTTGCATACATCCCCGTAGTAGGGTCTATAGGACCTGCTTTAATAATATCTAAGACTGTACCGCGTGGCTAGTGGGTCAGTGGAACTATTAGTCCCAGGTGGACTGGGAAAATATATTTTATGCTGAGTTATATCCTTTTTTCTTTTGTTTGGTACCCACGTTTTGAGTGAGGGTGGTTTTTAACATTAATATTAGTAAAAGTTTTGTTTTAAAGCACCTTGTTATTTTTCTGTTGGGATAGTATATATGTTTAGAGGCATAACTCTCCCCAGTCGCCAGAAATCTGAAAGAAAAAAAAAAAAGAAATAAAATAAAAAAAATTAGGACACTAAAATACTGAAACATAATGTAAAAAAAAAAAAAAAAAAAAAAAAAGGAGAATTCATGCATTCTAAACATCTTGAAAACAGCCGGATGACCAAAGCTCACACATAAATCTATGTCCACATTATTAAATGATAACATATATATTCGAAAATACAACAACATTATTTAAAGATTTATATTACATTATAATTAGTTAAGAAAAGAAAAAACAATACACAACAAATTAAATAACAAAAAAAAAATGTTTGCTAATTAAACTACACATAGGAATCAAATAATATATCACATTTACCTCAAGGTGATCAACAGACGCTCCATTAGTGAGATTGCTTTGCGCAAATGTGTGTGTGGGAACGCTGAAGATGTGGTTCAACAATGGCCAAAAGATTATCAAATGCCTCCATTGGCATACGGACAAAGTTATAGAATTTTTCCGGAAAACTACAATTTAAATTAAAAAAAATTATAAAAATATGTAACAAACACAGAAAATTTTTACAGGAAACATATACACACATACCGTTTGAGCTCAGCATAAAGATGACCAATATGACCACGGTCGTCACGCTGCAGATTTATGGGGTGAACCCAATAACAGCGAAGGTTCCTGGCTTCCAACTAAAAACAACATACAAAATTAAAGCTATTTCACATTGGTACAACACATCTAAAGTTGATTAAAACATCCTCAAATTTACAAAGAAGTTTTAAAAAAAAATTACCTGACGCAGCCTGCGACGACGCTATACATTCACCAAAATGCTCATCAAAGCACGCATCTCAGGGCGTTGCAAGTGCGTAATTTGTGGTTCCTCGGCAGGAATGATTGCAGGATGTTACGCCGAGCGCTCCGGGTCCCCGCTCCTCCCCGGAGCGCTCGCAACATCCTCGCTACGGCAGCGCCCCGGTCAGATCCACTGACCGGGTGCGCTGCGATACCGCCTCCAGCCGGGATGCGATTCGCGATGCGGGTGACGCCCGCTCGCGATGCGCACCCCGGCTTCCGAACCTGACTCGCTCTCCCTCGGTCCTGTCCCGGCGCGCGCGGCCCCGCTCCCTAGGGCGCGCGCGCGCCGGGTCTCTGCGATTTAAAGGGCCACTGCGCCACTGATTGGCGCAGTGGTTCCAATTAGTGTGTTCACCTGTGCACTCCCTATGTATACCTCACTTCCCCTGCACTCCCTCGCCGGATCTTGTTGCCCTTGTGCCTAGTGAAAGCGTTCCCTTGTGTGTTCCTAGCCTGTGTTCCAGACCTCCTGCCGTTGCCCCTGACTACGATCCTTGCTGCCTGCCCCGACCTTCTGCTACGTCCGACCTTGCTTTTGTCTACTCCCTTGTACCGCGCCTATCTTCAGCAGTCAGAGAGGTTGAGCCGTTGCTAGTGGATTCGACCTGGTTACTACCGCCGCAGCAAGACCATCCCGCTTTGCGGCGGGCTCTGGTGAACACCAGTAGTAACTTAGAACCGGTCCACTAGCACGGTCCACGCCAATCCCTCTCTGGCACAGAGGATCCACCTCCTGCCAGCTGGCATCGTGACAGTAGATCCGGCCATGGATCCCGCTGAAGTTCCTCTGCCAGTTGTCGCCGACCTCACCACGGTGGTCGCCCAGCAGTCACAACAGATAGCGCAACAAGGCCATCAGCTGTCTCAACTGACCGTGATGCTTCAGCAGCTACTACCACAGCTTCAGCAATCATCTCCTCCGCCAGCTCCTGCACCTCCTCCGCAGCGAGTGGCCGCTTCCAGCCTACGACTATCCTTGCCGGATAAATTTGATGGAGACTCTAAGTTTTGCCGTGGCTTTCTTTCACAATGTTCCCTGCACTTGGAGATGATGTCGGACCAGTTTCCTACTGAAAGGTCTAAGGTGGCTTTCGTAGTCAGCCTTCTGTCTGGAAAAGCTCTGTCATGGGCCACACCGCTCTGGGACCGCAATGACCCCGTCACTGCCTCTGTACACTCCTTCTTCTCGGAAATTCGAAGTGTCTTTGAGGAACCTGCCCGAGCCTCTTCTGCTGAGACTGCCCTGCTGAACCTGGTCCAGGGTAATTCTTCCGTTGGCGAGTACGCCATACAATTCCGTACTCTTGCTTCCGAATTGTCCTGGAATGATGAGGCCCTCTGCGCGACCTTTAAAAAAGGCCTATCCAGCAACATTAAAGATGTTCTGGCCGCACGAGAAATTCCTGCTAACCTACATGAACTCATTCATCTAGCCACTCGCATTGACATGCGTTTTTCCGAAAGGCGTCAGGAGCTCCGCCAGGATATGGACTTTGTTCGCACGAGGCGTTTTTTCTCCCCGGCTCCTCTCTCCTCTGGTCCTCTGCAATCCGTTCCTGTGCCTCCCGCCGTGGAGGCTATGCAAGTTGACCGGTCTCGCCTGACACCTCAAGAGAGGACACGACGCCGCATGGAGAATCTCTGCCTGTACTGTGCCGGTACCGAACACTTCCTGAAGGATTGTCCTATCCGTCCTCCCCGCCTGGAAAGACGTACGCTGACTCCGCACAAAGGTGAAACAGTCCTTGATGTCAACTCTGCTTCTCCACGTCTTACTGTGCCTGTGCGGATATCTGCCTCTACCTTCTACTCCTTCTCCACTAAGGCCTTCTTGGATTCCGGATCTGCAGGAAACTTTATTTTGGCCTCTCTCATCAACAGGTTCAACATCCCAGTGACCAGTCTCGCCAGACCTCTCTACATCAATTGCGTAAACAATGAAAGATTGGACTGTGCCGTGCGTTACCGCATGGAACCCCTCCTAATGTGCATCGGACCTCATAACGAAAAAATTGAGTTTTTGGTCCTCTCCAATTGCACTTCCGAAATTCTCCTTGGACTACCATGGCTTCAACGCCATTCCCCAACCCTTGATTGGTCCACAGGAGAAATCAAGAGCTGGGGTACCTCTTGTTTCAAAGACTGCCTTAAACCGGTTCCCAATACTCCCTGCCGTGACCCTGTGGTTCCCCCTGTAACCGGTCTCCCTAAGGCCTATATGGACTATGCTGACGTATTTTGCAAAAAACAAGCTGAGACTCTACCTCCTCACAGGCCTTATGACTGTCCTATTGACCTCCTCCCGGGCACTACTCCACCCCGGGGCAGAATTTATCCTCTGTCCGCCCCAGAGACTCTTGCTATGTCTGAGTACATCCAGGAAAATTTAAAAAAGGGGTTTATCCGCAAATCCTCCTCTCCTGCCGGAGCTGGATTTTTCTTTGTGTCCAAAAAAGATGGCTCCCTGCGTCCTTGCATTGACTACCGCGGACTTAATAAAATCACGGTAAAGAACCGCTACCCTCTACCTCTTATCTCTGAACTCTTTGATCGCCTCCAAGGTGCCCACATCTTTACCAAACTGGACTTAAGAGGTGCTTATAATCTCATCCGCATCAGGGAGGGAGACGAATGGAAAACGGCATTTAACACTAGAGATGGACACTTTGAGTATCTGGTCATGCCCTTTGGCCTGTGCAACGCCCCTGCCGTCTTCCAAGACTTTGTTAATGAAATTTTTCGTGATCTCTTATATTCCTGTGTTGTTGTGTATCTGGACGATATTCTGATTTTTTCTGCCAACCTAGAAGAACACCGCCAGCATGTCCGCATGGTTCTTCAGAGACTTCGAGACAATCAACTTTATGCCAAAATGGAGAAATGTCTGTTTGAATGTCAATCTCTTCCTTTCCTAGGATACTTGGTCTCTGGCCAGGGACTACAAATGGACCCAGACAAACTCTCTGCCGTCTTAGATTGGCCACGCCCCTCCGGACTACGTGCTATCCAACGTTTTTTGGGGTTCGCCAATTATTACAGACAATTTATTCCACATTTTTCCACCATTGTGGCTCCTATCGTGGCTTTAACCAAGAAGAATGCCAATCCTAAGTCATGGCCTCCTCAAGCGGAAGACGCCTTTAAACATCTCAAGTCTGCCTTTTCTTCTGCTCCCGTGCTCTCCAGACCTGACCCATCTAAACCCTTCCTATTGGAGGTTGATGCCTCCTCAGTAGGAGCTGGAGCGGTTCTTCTACAAAAAAATTCTTCTGGGCATGCTGTTACTTGTGGGTTTTTTTCTAGGACCTTCTCTCCGGCGGAGAGGAACTACTCCATCGGGGATCGAGAGCTACTGGCCATTAAATTAGCACTTGAGGAATGGAGGCATCTGCTGGAGGGATCAAAATTTCCAGTTATTATTTACACCGATCACAAGAATCTCTCCTATCTCCAGTCTGCCCAACGGCTGAACCCTCGCCAGGCCAGGTGGTCTCTGTTCTTTGCCCGGTTTAATTTTGAAATTCACTTTCGCCCTGCCGACAAGAACATTAGGGCCGATGCTCTCTCTCGTTCCTCGGATGCCTCGGAAGTAGAGCTCTCTCCGCAACACATCATTCCTCCTGACTGCCTGATCTCCACCTCTCCAGCCTCCATCAGGCAAACTCCTCCAGGGAAGACCTTCGTCTCTCCACGCCAACGCCTCGGAATCCTCAAATGGGGTCACTCCTCCCATCTCGCAGGCCATGCGGGCATCAAGAAATCCTTGCAACTCATCTCTCGTTTCTATTGGTGGCCGACTCTGGAGACGGATGTTGTTGATTTTGTGCGGGCCTGCACTATCTGTGCCCGGGATAAGACTCCTCGCCAGAAGCCTGCTGGTCTCCTTCATCCTCTGCCTGTCCCCGAACAGCCTTGGTCTCTGATTGGTATGGACTTTATTACAGACTTACCCCCATCCCGTGGCAACACTGTTGTTTGGGTGGTCGTTGATCGATTTTCTAAGATGGCACATTTTATTCCTCTTCCTGGACTTCCTTCAGCGCCTCAGTTGGCAAAACAATTTTTTGTACACATTTTTCGTCTTCACGGGTTGCCCACGCAGATCGTCTCGGATAGAGGCGTCCAATTCGTGTCAAAATTCTGGAGGGCTCTCTGTAAACAACTCAAGATTAAATTAAACTTTTCTTCTGCTTATCATCCTCAATCCAATGGGCAAGTAGAAAGAATTAACCAGGTCCTGGGTGATTATTTACGGCATTTTGTTTCCTCCCGCCAGGATGACTGGGCAGATCTTCTACCATGGGCCGAATTCTCGTACAACTTCAGAGTCTCTGAATCTTCTTCCAAATCCCCATTTTTCGTGGTGTACGGCCGTCACCCTCTTCCCCCCCTCCCTACTCCCTTGCCCTCTGGTTTGCCCGCTGTGGATGAAATAACTCGTGATCTTTCCACCATATGGAAAGAGACCCAAAATTCTCTCTTACAGGCTTCATCGCGCATGAAAAAGTTTGCCGATAAGAAAAGAAGAGCTCCCCCCATTTTTTCTCCCGGAGACAAGGTATGGCTCTCCGCTAAATATGTCCGCTTCCGTGTTCCCAGTTACAAATTGGGACCACGCTATCTTGGTCCTTTCAAAATCTTGTGCCAAATTAATCCTGTCTCTTACAAACTTCTTCTTCCTCCTTCTCTTCGTATTCCTAATGCCTTTCATGTCTCTCTTCTTAAACCACTCATCATCAACCGTTTCTCTCCTAAACTTATCTCTCCCACTCCTGTCTCCGGTTCTTCGGACATCTTTCCTGTAAAGGAGATACTGGCCTCCAAAAAGGTCAGAGGAAAAACCTTTTTTTTGGTTGACTGGGAGGGCTGTGGTCCTGAAGAGAGATCCTGGGAACCTGAGGACAATATCCTAGATAAAAGTCTGGTCCTCAGGTTCTCAGGCTCCAAGAAGAGGGGGAGACCCAAGGGGGGGGGGTACTGTTACGCCGAGCGCTCCGGGTCCCCGCTCCTCCCCGGAGCGCTCGCAACATCCTCGCTACGGCAGCGCCCCGGTCAGATCCACTGACCGGGTGCGCTGCGATACCGCCTCCAGTCGGGATGCGATTCGCGATGCGGGTGACGCCCGCTCGCGATGCGCACCCCGGCTTCCGTACCTGACTCGCTCTCCCTCGGTCCTGTCCCGGCGCGCGCGGCCCCGCTCCCTAGGGCGCGCGCGCGCCGGGTCTCTGCGATTTAAAGGGCCACTGCGCCACTGATTGGCGCAGTGGTTCCAATTAGTGTGTTCACCTGTGCACTCCCTATGTATACCTCACTTCCCCTGCACTCCCTCGCCGGATCTTGTTGCCCTTGTGCCTAGTGAAAGCGTTCCCTTGTGTGTTCCTAGCCTGTGTTCCAGACCTCCTGCCGTTGCCCCTGACTACGATCCTTGCTGCCTGCCCCGACCTTCTGCTACGTCCGACCTTGCTTTTGTCTACTCCCTTGTAACGCGCCTATCTTCAGCAGTCAGAGAGGTTGAGCCGTTGCTAGTGGATTCGACCTGGTTACTACCGCCGCAGCAAGACCATCCCGCTTTGCGGCGGGCTCTGGTGAACACCAGTAGTAACTTAGAACCGGTCCACTAGCACGGTCCACGCCAATCCCTCTCTGGCACAGAGGATCCACCTCCTGCCAGCCGGCATCGTGACACAGGAGAAGTAAGATCTGACATTATATTAAATTATTGTTGAGAAAAAGCTGAAAGGAAGCCAAACACCAAGCCACAAGAAAAAGCACAATTCCTTCACAAACAAGGAAAATGGAGATTGCAAACTGGATAAGGGGCGTATTTAAAAGGAAGAATGTGGGCTAGTCCAAGAACCAGTGGGCTGATCATATAAAAATTTCTGACCCAAATCCATATGGAATTTCCGCATGTAATCCACTTTCAATCTGCCTACATTCCATGTTTGAACAAAAATCCGCCTGTAAATGAGAGTCCCATTGAAGTCAATTGTATTCTGCTGCAGAAATCCGTCTGAGGAAAGAGCACCTCCTTTCTTCATGCGGAAATTTTCAAGCGGAAATTACGCCCACAAATTCCGAGAGAAAAAATCCGAAGTATGAACAGGTGCACGGAAATCCCATTGACTCACATGTACTTTTTAGCAAGCGAAATTTCAGACAGAAATTTCAAAACGGAATTTCAGTCGGAAATTCCGTAGTGTGACCCTAGCCTTAATAGAAAATTATGTTATCATGGGTATCATTTTAATTGTATTGACCCAAAGAATAAAGAACACGTAATTTTTACCGTGAAAACGAAAACTTCCAAAATTTGCAAAATTGCGGTTTTCTTTTTAAATTTTCCCACACAAATAGTATTTTTTTGTTTGTGCCATACATTTTATGGTAAAGTGAGTGATAGCATTGCAACGGGCAACTGTTCGCTCAAAAAACAAGCCCCCATACTAGTCTGTGGATGAAAATATAAAAGAGTTATGATTTTTTGAAGACGAGGAGGAAAAAAAACGATCCCTTAACCTGTTGGGGACGAAGGGCGTATGCATACGCCCTTGCGTCCTGGTACTTAAGGACGAAGGGCGTATCCATACGCCCGTGGGAATTTCGGCCCCCACCGCGTGCCGGGCGGGGACTGGGCCGGGGTGACTGCTGATATCTATCAGCAGGCACCCCGTGCAAATGCCCAGGGGGGTCATTAGACCCCCCCATGTCGGCGATCGGCGCAAATCGCAAGTGAATTCACACTTGCGATTTGCGTCGATTCCGGGTCATTACGGGTCTATGGTGACCCGGTGACCCGGAATAGAAGGGGAATCGCGGGTGTCTAAGACACCCACGATCCCCCTAAAGCGATAGGAGTGAGGTGGCAGAGTTGCCACCCCTCCTATCTCTGCTATTGGTGGTCTAGACGCGACCACCAATAGCAGATTAGGGGCGGAGGGGTTTACTTTCGTTTTCCCCATCCTGCCCTCCCACAATAGGCGGGGCAGAACGGGGAAAACGAAGAGGAGCGGCGCCGGAGTCCACTTACCCCTCCGGAGGCAGCGGAGCGACGGGGATCGGCGGTCGGCGACGGAGATCGGCGGCGGCGTGCGGCAGAAGAGGACGGCTCCCGGATGCGACGGAAGCCGGTGAGTAGTTGCCTAGCAACATCTAGAGGGCTACAGTCTGAGACCACTATAGTGGTCTCTAGACTGTAGCCCTCCAGATGTTGCAAAACTACAACTCCCAGCATGCCCAGACAGCTGTTTGCTGTGTGGGCATGCTGGAATTTGTAGTTTTGCAACAGCTGGAGGTCTGCAGTTTAGAGACCACTGCACAATGATCTCTATACTGCCCTCTAGATCTTGCAAAACTACTACTCCTAGCATGCTCACACAGCTGTTTGCTGTCTGGGCATGCTGGGAGTTGTAGTTTTGCAACATCTGGAGGTCCACAGTTTGGAGATCACTGTTCAGTGGTCTCTAAATTGTAGCACTCCAGATGTTGCAAAACTACAAATTCCAGCATGCCCACACAGAAAACAGCTGTCTCGGCATGCTGGGAGTTGTAGTTGCGTACCTCCAGCTGTTGCATAACTACATCTCCCAGCATGCCCTTCTGTGATCAGACATGCTGGGAATTGTAGTTTTGCAACAGCTGGAGGCACACTGGTTGGAAAATACTGAGTTAGGTAACAGAACCCAACTCAGTATTTTCCAACCAGTGTGCCTCCAGCTGTTGCAAAACTACAACTCCCAGAATGTACTGACAGACCGTGCATGCTGGGAGTTGTAGTTTTGAAACAGCTGGAGGTTTGCCCCCCCCCCCCCCCCATGTGAACGTACAGGGTACATTCACACGGGCGGGTTTACAGCAAGTTTCCTGCTTCAAGTATGAGCTGCGGCAAATTTTTCACCGCAGCGCAAATTCCTAGCGGGAAACTCACCATAACCCGCCAGTGTGAATGTACCCTAAAAACACTACACTACACTTCACTAACACCTAATAAAGAGTAAAACACTACATATACACCCCCTTACACTGTCCCCCCCCCCCCCCCCAATAAAAATGAAAAACGTATTGTACAGCAGTGTTTCCAAAACGGAGCCTCCAGCTGTTGCAAAACTACAACTCCCAGCATTTCCGGACAGCCACTGATTGTTCAGGCATGCTGGGAGTTTAGCAACAGCTGGAGGCACCCTGTTTTGGAATCACTGGCGTAGAATACCCCTATGTCCACCCCTATGCAATCCCTAATTTAGTCCTCAAATGCGCATGGCGCTCTCTCACTTTGGAGCCCTGTCGTATTTCAAGGAAACAGTTTAGGGCCACATATGAGGTATCTCTGTACTCGGGAGAAATTGCACTACTAATTTTGGGGGGCTTTTTCTCCTTTTACCCCTTATGAAAAGGAAAAGCTGGGGTCTACACCAGCCTGTTAGTGTAAAAAAAAAAAAAATTTTACACTAACATGCTGGTGTTGCCCTTTACTTTTTATTTTCACAAGAGGTAAAAGGAAAAAAAGACCCCCAAAATTTGTAACGCAATTTCTCCTGAGTACGGAAATACCCCATATGTAGGCGTAAAATGCTCTGCGGGCGCACAACAAGGCTCAGGAGTGAGATTTGCACAGGGGTGGCTGATTTTACAGCGGTTCTGACATAAATGCAAAAAAATAAATACCCACATGTGACCCCATTTTGGAAACTACACCCCTCACGGAATGTAATAAGGGGTACAGTGAGCATTAATGCCCCACAGGGGTCTGACAGATTTTTGGGACAGTGGTACGTGAAAATGAAAAATTAAATTTTTTTGTTTGCACAGCCCACTGTTCCAAATATCTGTCAAACTCCAGTAGGGTGTAAATACTCACTGTACCCCTTATTACATTCCGTGAGGGGTGTCGTTTCCAAAATGGGGTCACATGTGGGGGGGTCCACTGTTCCGGCACCACGGGGGGCTTTGTAAATGCACATGGCCCCCGACTTCCATTCCAAACAAATTATCTCTCTAAAAGCTCAATGGCGCTCCTCCTCTTCTGAGCATTGTAGTTCGCTCGCAGTGCACTTGACGTCCAAACATGGGGTATTTCCATGCTCAAAAGAAATGGGGTTACAAATTTTGGGGGGCATTTTCTCCTACTACCCTTTGTAAAAAAGTAAAATTTGGGGAAAAACCAGCATTTTAGTGGAAAAATATATTTTTTTCATTTACACATCTGACTTTAACAAAAAGTTGTCAAACACCTGTGGGGTGTTAAGGCTCACCGTACCCCTTGTTACGTTCCTTGAGGGGTGTCGTTTCCATAATGGTGTGCGATGTGGGGTTTTTTGCTGTCCTGGCACCATAGGGGCTTCCTAAATGGGACATGCCCCCCAAAAACCATTTCAGAAAAACTCACTCTCCTAAATCCCCTTGTTGCTCCTTCGCTTCTGAGCCCTCTACTGCGCCCGCCGAACACTTGACATACACATATGAGGTATTTTCTTACTCGAGAGAAATTGGGTTACAAATTTGGAGAGGATTTTTTTCCTTTTACCCCTTGTAAAAATTCAAAAACTGGGTCTACAAGAACATGCCAGTGTAAAAAATGAAGATTTTGAATTTTCTCCTTCACTTTGCTGCTATTCCTGTGAAACACCTAAAGGGTTAACACACTTACTGAATGTCATTTTGAATACTTTGAGGGGTGCAGTTTTTATAATGGGGTCATTTATCGGGTATTTCTAACCAGAAGACCCTTCAAATCCACATCAAACCTGAACTGGTCCCTGAAAAATTCCGATTTTGAAAATTTTGCGAAAAATTGGAAAATTGTTGCTGAACTTTGAAGCCCTCTGGTGTCTTCCAAAAGTAAAAACTCATCAATTTTATGATGCAAACATTAAGTAGACATATTGTATATGTGAATCAATATATAATTTATTTGGAATATCCATATTCCTTATAAGCAGAGAGCTTCAAAGTTAGAAAAATGCTAAATTTTCAAATTTTTCATGAAATTTTCACATTTTTCACCAAGAAAGGATGCAAGTATCGCCGAAAATTTACCACTAACATAAAGTAGAATATGTCACGAAAAAAACAATCTCGGAATCAAATTTATAAGTAAAAGCATTCCAGAGTTATTAATGCTTAAAGTGACAGTGGTCAGATTTGCAAAAAATGCTCCCGTCCTTAGGGTCATAATGGGCTCCGTCCCCAAGGGGTTAAGGGGTTAAAGGGGTACTTTGGAAAACTTTTTTTTTTTTTTTTTACATCAACTGGTGCCAGAAAGTTAAACAGATTTGTAAATTAGAGGGATAATAGCGAAGAATAAACAGATAAAGAGATAGAACAATAGTAAAATAAATGCAAAATTTATTTATATCAAATGATGTATGTCGTCACCTTTAGCAGGGCCCTTGCGTGGGGTGAACGGCAATATTAATTAATAACAAAAATATGGATAGTATATATTAATAATAATGAATTAAACATTAAAAGGTATAATATAATTTATAAAAAGCGCTATTTTATAAATTATATTATACCTTTTAATTTTTAATTCATTATTATTAATATATACTATCCATATTTTTGTTATTAATTAATATTGCCGTTCACCCCACGCAAGGGCCCTGCTAAAGGTGACAACATACATCATTTGATATAAATAAATTTTGCATTTATTTTACTATTGTTCTATCTCTTTATCTGTTTATTCTTCGCTATTATCCCTTTATTTCACTCTGTACCTGCAGTACTTTTGAGGACTGGTATCTATAAATATATTCTATATTTATAACACACACATCACATAGTTATAGGCCTTTTGGGTGAAGGTAACACCGTTAACCTCAAGTACTATCTCTATCCTAGGTGAGCTACACACATTACATATTCTACAGATTTGTAAATTACTTCTATGAAAAATCTTATTCTTTCCAGTACTTATTAGCTGCTGAATACTACAGAGGAAATTATTTTATTTTTGGAACACAGTGCTGAATCACAAGCACAGTGCTCTCTGCTGACATCTCTGTCTGTTTTAGGAACTGACCAGAGCAGCATATGTTTGCTATGGGGATTTTCTCATACTCTGGACAGTTCTTAAAATGGACAGAGATGTCAGCAGAGAGCACTGTGCTCGTGATGTCAGCAGAGAGCACTGGGTTCCAAAAATAATTTCCTCTGTAGTATTCAGCAGCTAATAAGTACTGGAAGGATTAAGATTTTTTAATAGAAGTAATTTAATTTCCACCGGAGTTCCCCTTTAATCCTGACACTTGGTGGAAGATGCAGCAATCTACTGCTAGGGGCAACTGTCTATAGTAAGTTTTATAGAGTGCTGGAGCATGAACATGAACAGCCCATTAAGGTATACTGGAGGACCTATTGCAGTTTAATCTGATCTTCCTGCTTCTGGGGCCCCCTGCGATCTCCCGCAGCACCTGGCGTTCTAAACATACGCCGGGTTGTGAAGTTCTAAACATACGCAGTGGTTGTGACATCACACCCCCTCCATTCATGTCTATGGGAGGGGGAGTGTCGGATGACACGCCGCCTCCCATAGACATGAATGGAGGGGGCATGGCGTGACATCACGAGAGGGGCGTGTCCGTGATGTCCCGATCATGGCTTTCGGCTCAGAGCGTTCTGAACTGTTCCGAAATGTTCAGAATGCTGGAGCACCAGAGTTCCCCTTTGATTCAGAGACAATCAACCTTCTAACAAAACAATTGCTGTATTCAATAAGGCAACGCCTGCCCAGCAAGATGTATCTGTAGCAAGGGAAGTCTTTTCTGTTGATGAGTGGTAAACATTTCAGTCTGGATAATAGATAATGACTATATAGTCATTAGAGTATATATTACCATAACAGTGTTCATAATTTTTTTTTTTTTTTAATCACTTATACTTGCTTGTCTGGTCTAGGGGGTAATGTCCAGTTTATTAAACATCCAGTCCAAGCACCCAGAAGGACATGTTGCATCATGACAAAGAGCTTAGGTATGGGGAAAGTTTTCCTCCCTGTTTTGCTGGTCACTGATCTTTAAAAAATTACAATTTATTAAATGGGAATAAATGTAGGTGTAAGACACGTTTCTGAAGATAGGAACCTTGGTGGATGTGGATCCGCTGGACCTGTGTGGCAGATGACTTGGACCGTACCAAGGAGCGGAGTCTAAGGTGCCGCTGGTTTTCTCCAGAGCCTGCCGGATCGACTTGCTGCTGCAGGCGGCACCCAGGTCGCTACCCCTGGCACGGCTCGACCACACAGGCAGCTGAGGACTCGTAGTCTGGATAGCAGAAGGTCAGGGCAGGTGGCACAGGAGCAAGGTCAAGTCACAAGAGCAAGAGATCTGATACACGGCAAGGCAATCCAGAGGAACGCTTTCTCAAAGGCACAAGGCAACAAAGATCTGGCAGGGAACTGAGGAGGGTGGAGGAATTTATAAATGAGCCACAGGTGAATTACACTAATGAGCATACTGGCCCTTTAAATCTTAAAGCTCCAGTGCGTGCGCACCCTAGGGGACAGGGACACGCGCGCCGGAGCAGAGAGGCAGAGGCAGGAGAAACATCCAGAGAGTGATGGACTGGGGCTCGCATGCGGGCGTGTCCCGCGATGCGAGTCCCAGCCCTGCCGGCAGCAGAAGGTAAGGGGATCATGCGCTCACAGCCAGCATGTGTGGCCGGAGCGCATAACGTAACAGTAGGCTACTGGATGCTATTTACTTTTATCCCAATATTATACTATATGATCTCAATAATGGCTTTCGTTGTGCCTGTGTGCCTCCGAGGCTATGCAGGAACTGAGCACACACAGATACAGCTGAAATGGTAGATGGGGGACAATATGTAATAAGCTATAATAAAAGTGCATTACCCACAACAGCCTGCATCTCGGCACTCCATCTTATCTTAGTTGTGTGTGTGTGCCACAAAGCTAGGTAGGAAAGGAGCACTGCACAGACACAACTAAAGTAAGAACAACTTGCACCTTTTCCACTTCAGCTTTGTCTGTGTACCCTCCATTCCTGCATAGCCTCAGAGGCACACAGACACAGAGGAAGCACAGTTCTAGTGATCATATAGTATAATATTGGAATAAATTTAGCAACCTACATGAATACTAATGTAATAAAGTGTAATATTCTAGCGATTAGTGACAGGCAGACCGGGGAGATGGCTGTGTCATAATTCAAGCCACACTGTTCTATGCTAGGCTAGTTGTGTCTAGTAATGGGACAGCGGCCCCTTTTACTAAATTGGACATAACCTTCTAGACAACATGGGCAGTTATTAGGAATAAAAAGTATTTATGAACATCTTCATGAAAATATATACTAATTTATTTTTTGATTATCTAATTTTCTTTATTTCCCAGAGAACCCCTTTGGGGTCTTAAAGGGGTTATCCACCATAAGGTGATTTTAGTATGTACCTGGCAGACAGTAATGGACATGCTTAGGAAGGACCTGCACTTGTCTTGGGGCTAAATGGCTATGTTGTGAGATTACCATAACACTGTGGCTAGCTTTTTGTGAACTGGTATTTCCTGTTTGAGTTTTCTTCTTTTGCCTACAAATCCCATAATTCCATTTTCCTCCCTCACACACATCATCCACCCCACCCATTGAAACATAAATGAGCTGCATCCATTCAAAAGACCTGTGATTTTCAATCAGGCTGCCTACAGCTACATAGTTACATAGTTACATAGTTAGTACGGTCGAAAAAAGACATATGTCCATCAAGTTCAACCAGGGAATTAAGGGGTAGGGGTGCGGCGCGATATTGAGGAAGGGATGAGATTTTATATTTCTTCATAAGCATTAATCTTATTTTGTTCCAGGAATGTATCTAATCCTGTTTTAAAGCTGTTAATTGTTCCTGCTGTGACCAGTTCCTGAGGTAGACTGTTCCATAAGTTCACAGTTTTCATGGTAAAGAAGGCGTGTCGCCCCTTGAGACTAAACTTTTTCTTCTCCAGACGGAGGGAGTGCCCCCTCGTCCTTTGGGGGGGTTTAACCTGGAACAGTTTTTCTCCATATTTTTTGTATGGGCCATTAATATACTTATATACGTTTATCATATCCCCCCTTAAACGTCTCTTCTCAAGACTAAACAATTGTAACTCCTTTAATCGCTCCTCATAGCTAAGATGTTCCATTCCCCATATTAGTTTAGTCGCGCGTCTCTGCACCCTTTCCAACTCCGCAGTGTCCCTTTTATGGACAGGTGCCCAAAACTGAACAGCATATTCCAGGTAAGGCCGTACCAATGCTTTATAAAGGGGGAGTATTATGTCCCTGTCCCTTGAGTCCATGCCTCTTTTGATACATGACAATATCCTGCCGGCTTTGGAAGCAGCAGCCTGACATTGCATGCTATTCTGAAGTCTGTGATCTACAAGTACACCCAGATCCTTCTCTACCAGTGACTCTGCCAGTTTAATCCCCCCTAAGACATACGATGCATGCAGGTTATTAGTACCCAGATGCATAACTTTACATTTATCCACATTGAACCTCATTTGCCAAGTGGATGCCCAGACACTTAGTCTATCCAAGTCATCTTGTAACTTATGCACATCCTCTATAGACTGTACTGTGCTACAAAGCTTGGTGTCATCTGCAAAGATAGAAACAGAGCTGTTAATACCATCCTCTATATCATTAATAAATAAATTAAACAACAGCGGGCCCAGTACAGAACCTTGGGGTACACCACTAATAACCGGGGACCAATCAGAGTACGAATCATTGACCACCACTCTCTGGGTACGATCCATGAGCCAGTGTTCAATCCAGTTACAAACTAAAATTTCCAAACCCAAAGACCTTAACTTACCTGTCAGACGTCTATGAGGGACAGTATCAAATGCTTTAGCAAAATCCAGAAACACTATATCCACAGCCATTCCTCTGTCAAGGCTTCTACTCACCTCTTCATAAAAGCAAATTAGATTGGTTTGACAACTTCTATCCTTAGTAAACCCATGCTGGCTATCACTTATAATACAATTATCCCCTATGTATTCCTGTATGTAATCCCTTATAAGTCCTTCAAACAATTTACCCACAATGCACGTTAGACTTACCGGTCTATAATTGCCTGGCGATGACCTAGAGCCCTTTTTGAAGATTGGCACCACATTCGCCTTGCGCCAGTCCCTTGGCACAATACCAGACACCAGAGAATCTCTAAATATCATGAACAGGGGTACAGATATTACTGAACTTACCTCTCTAAGAACTCTTGGGTGTAGTCCATCCGGTCCTGGGGATTTGCTTACATTTATATCACTTAACTTACCTTGTACCATATCTACATTAAGCCAGTTCAGTACATTACATGATGTGTTACCAGCACTGACCTGGCCAATGTCAGCTCCTTCTTCCATAGTGTATACAGAACTAAAGAACCCATTCAGTAGCTCCGCCTTCTCTTGATCGCCTGTGACAACCTCCCCATTATCACTATTAAGGGGTCCTACATGCTCTGTCCTTGTTTTTTTTGCATTTATATGTCTAAAAAAATATTTAGGATTAGTTTTGCTTTCTTTGGCCACCTGTCTCTCATTTTGAATTTTTGCTATTTTTATTACATTTTTACAGATTTTATTAAGCTCCTTGTACTGTTTAAATGTTATAGCTGACCCATCAGATTTGTAATTTTTGAAGGCTATTTTTTTGTTGTTTATTGCTCTTTTAACATCATGTGTCAGCCATGTAGGATTTAGTTTTAATCGTTTATATTTGTTCCCCTTTGGTATATATTTAGCTGTATAGTTATTTAGAGTTGATTTAAAGATGTCCCATTTACCTTCTGTATCAGTATTTGACAACACCTCCCCCCAGTCTATGTCCTGTAGTGCAGATCTCAGCCCAGGAAATTTGCCTTTTTAAAGTTATATGTTTTTGCCTTCCCCGCCTGTCTTTGTTTTCTACATTTTAAGTCAAAAGTAACTATATTGTGGTCGCTATTCCCAAGGTTTTCCCGCACAGTTACATTACCAACCAGCTCTGCGTTGTTGGAAATGATCAGATCCAACAAGGCATCACTTCTTGTTGGGTCCTCCACAAACTGGCCCATAAAATTATCCTGCAATAAATTTAGGAATTGTCGCCCCTTTGTAGTTTTAGCCAACCCCGGACCCCAATCTATATCTGGATAGTTAAAATCTCCCATTATTACCACTGTACCTGCCCGGGCGGCCCTCTCTATTTGTTTATGAAGCTGCATTAGTTGCAGATTGATCTCTCTCCCACCAAGCGATCGCTCCACCCATTGAAGCAGACAGGCTCCCTGTCATCAGCTGACTAGTGAGTCAGGTCTCGGCCACATTGCAACATGGGAAAAAAATCTAAGACAACAGTCATTTTGTATGCTGGTAAAAAAAAATATTGTGAGTCGAAATCACAGAAGAATTTTGAGAAAACCTTCACACACAGGTACAGACACTATATTATGAACTACACTAATGTTACAGCCCCTGTAGCATAGTCAAATAAAAAAAATCCTGGAATACCCTTTTAAGTCCAACAGAAATAAACAGGAAGCTGTATTGTATCATTATATTAGTAAACTGTCTCAAGAGCTACGTGACTGGGTTTGCCAGGAAAATGTCCAGTCCTTGGACCAAATGGTCTCTTTAGCAGAGACTTATACCACTACTGTCTACATACATTACTTCCCTGCAGCATGACCACCTCACAGGATTCCCAGAACTATGTCTTCTACTGGTTGAGAAAGGGATAAGTGCTACTGCCAGCAAAATATTGGCATGGATTTCAAGTAGAAATCCTAGAAAAAAAATCTCAGGGAAAATTAATTTTAAGGGTGCGTTCACACGGGCGTTTGACCCCGTTCCATTTAAAAAAAAAAACAAAAAAAAAAACTGATATAAACGGCTGATCAAACGGGTATCCGTTCTGAAGCGTTTGTAACCGTTTTTAATTCTTTTTTTTTTTTTTTATGAAAAAATCAGCCACCTACAGACTCCCGCAGCCAGGACTAGTACTACTCCCATCATGGAACAGACTTGTTCCCATGGTGGGAGTAGTAGTTCCTGGCTGCAGGAGTCTGCCGGAGGCTGGGGAGGCTACATTAGTGCTTGTACTACCCTCATCATGGAACAGAGTCTGTTCCATGATGGGGGTAGTAGTACAGGGGCTGAGGGATTGATCGCATCAGGTCTCACTTCTGAGACCCGATCCGATCAGAAGTTATTAAGCAGGGGAGCGGGCGGCATGGTCCGCAACCCTGCGATCACCGATGTATTTTACTTTCATTTTTAAATTTCCCGCAGGGAGCTCTGAATGGCCCGTACTGAGGAGCCAATCAGGGCTCCCTGCAAGGATTTTTAAAATGGACAATTTATATTAAAAGCACTGTGGGGGGCAAGATATATAGTGCTATATATCTAGCCCCCTAGTGCATTTATAAAGATATAACCCACGCCAGCGCTAAAATATATACCCCCCCAGTATATATATATATATATATATATATACTATATATGTGTGACCCCCCCACCAGCGCATTTATAATGTAACCCCCGCCTGTGCCTTTATAATTACATACCCCCACCAGTGCAATCATCAATATATACCCCCTGCCAGCGCATTTATGTGACCCCTCGCTGGCGCATGTGTCATTACTGCAGTGCTATCTGTGAATAGTATTTTACTGGCAGAGCAGCGCACCAGCCACTGCCGACACGATGCTGCTGATAGAATACTATTCATACATCGCACTGCAGCCTGCAGGGGCATATTATATAGAAGTGCTGTGGGGGGCCAGATGATACTATGTATCTGGCCCCCCACAGCACTTCTATATAATATGCCCCTGCAGCGCAATGTATGAATAGTATTCTATCAGCAGCATCGCGCCATAGACTTCAATGTAAAAATGATGATGTCTGTGTTTTCTTCCGTTCTTTTCACGGAAGAAAAAATACTGCATGTGCTGTTTTTTTCTTCCATGAAAAAAACGGAAATGAGTGCAAACAGATGTAAACGGATTGTAAAAAAAAATCATGACATGAATGGGATTTTTTTTTTAAACGTTTTTAATCCGTTTACAATCTGCAAAAACTGAGCTGAAAAAGGGATAAAAAAACGTGGGCAAACGGCCGTGTGAACGCACCCTAAAGATGGCAAGATATTGGTCATGTTGCGGCCAACTGTCCTCCTACTACAGTATCCCTGGACTGCAATGATAGCTGGTTCCTGTTTGCTCAACCTGTTCACACTGCTACACCTAGAGTAAAGACTGAGCCACCACAATGCATGTGCACAATGCACGTTGTAGACCATGTTCCAGGAAAACATTCAAGTGTAGCTTGTATCCATGGAGATACCACTAATTATTCCATAGGCACTTGTTAATTTAAAGGTTTTGTGTAGGACTGTTAACTATGAAGTTGGCATGGTCAAAAAGATGCATAATGTGATACTAGGATGTGAGGTGTGGTGAAAGAGGAAAATACTCTGAAAGAAGTGATGTAACTCCAGGAGAAAGTCTGTCTTTCCCTGTAAATGAGGCAAATGTTGATTTGTTGACAGAAATCTATGAAGGGTGTGAATACTTTCCATTACAGGTCTTAACTGGAGAGGAAGATAATCCTACTCCTGATCCAAACATACCTGACCTAGAAATTTGGCAGTGCTCATAAATGCTCGGGAGAATATTACGGTCATTAAATGCCACAGGAAGCAGATGCTGACAAAACTATTTCTACATTGTGCCCTAAATAATAATCTTTTATTGAGTAACCAAAACTTAATGGGAAATTATTGAACAGCTTCTGTTACCTAAGCCAGACAGACACAAGAGTTCTTGATATGGCTCATAATCATGTACCCGGAGAAACATAGGATAGAATTTGCCAAAGTTCTGGCTAGGTGTATATCAGCAAGTTAACCCCTTAAGGACTCAGGGTTTTTCCGTTTTTGCACTTTCGTTTTTTCCTCCTTACCTTTTAAAAATCATAACCCTTTCAATTTTCCACCTAAAAATCCATATTATGGCTTATTTTTTGCGTCACCAATTCTACTTTGCAGTGACATTAGTCATTTTACCCAAAAATTCACGGCGAAACGGGAAAAAAAATCATTGTGCGACAAAATTGAAAAAAAAACGCCATTTTGTAACTTTTGGGGGCTTCCGTTTCTACGCAGTGCATATTTCGGTAAAAATTACACCTTATCATTATTCTGTAGGTCCATACGGTTAAAATGATACCCTACTTATATAGGTTTGATTTTGTCGCACTTCTGGAAAAAATCATAACTACATTCAGGAAAATGTATACGTTTAAAAATGTCATCTTCTGACCCCTATAACTTTTTTATTTTTCCACATACAGGAGGACTCATTTTTTGCGCCGTGATCTGAAGTTTTTATCGGTATGATTTTTGTTTTGATCGGACTTTTTGATCACTTTTTATTCATTTTTTAATGGTATAAAAAGTGACCAAAATACGCTTTTTTGGACTTTGGAATTTTTTTGCGCGTATGCCATTAACCGTACGGCTTAATTAATGATATATTTATATAGTTCGGACATTTACGCACGCGGCGATACCACATATGTTTATTTTTTATTTTTTTTACACTCTTATTTTTTTTATGGGAAAAGGGGGGTGATTCAAACTTTTATTAGCGAAAGGGTTAAATTACCTTTATTAACACTTTTTTTTTTACATTTTTTTTGCAGTGTTATAGGTCCCATAGGGACCTATAACACTGCACACACTGATCTCTTACACAGATCACAGGCGTGTATTAACACGCCTGTGATCAGTGTTATCGGCGCTTGACTGCTCCTGCCTGGATCTCAGGCACGAAGCAGTCATTCGCCGATCGGACACCGGGGAGGCAGGTAAGGGACCTCCCGGTGTCCGGTCAGCTGTTCGGGATGCCGCGATTTCACCGCGGCGGTCCCGAACAGCCCGACTGAGCAGCCGGGTCACTTTCAGTTTCACTTTAGAAGCGGCAGTCAGCTTTGACCGCCGCTTCTAAAGGGTTAATACCGCACATCGCCGCGATCGGCAATGTGTGGTGTTAGCCGCGGGTCCCAGCCGTTGATTAGCGCCGGGACCGACGCGATATGATGCGGGATCGCGGTGCGATCCCGCTTCATATCGCGGGAGCCGGCGCAGGACGTAAATATACGTCCTGCGTCGTTAAGGGGTTAAAGGGGTACTCCGGCCCTGAGACATCTTATCCCCTATCCAAAGGATTGGGGATAAGATGTCTCACCACGGGTCTCCCGCCGCTGGGGACCCCCGCAATCTTGTATTCGCCACCCACCTATTTGAGCTGCACAACACGGTGCCAGCTCACAAACAGCCGGGTGGCGACCACGAGGCCGGAGTATTGTAACTTCACAACTCCGCTCCCGTGTGACTTAACCCCCCCGCCCCCGCTATGCAAGTCTATGGGAGGGGGCGTGATGGCCATCACGCCCCCTCCCATAGACTTGCATAGCGGGGGGGGGGGGTGATGTCACACGGGGGCGGAGTCGTGACATCACAATACTCCGGCCCCGTGGTCGCCACCCGGCTGTTTGTGAGCTGGCACTCAAACAGGTGGATGGCGAATACAAGATTGCGGGGTTCCTTAGCGGCGGGAGCCCCGTGGTGAGACATCTTATCCCCAATCCTTTGGATAGGGGATAAGATGTCTCAGGGCCGGAGTACCCCTTTAAAAGCTACTGTGAATTATGCCCCACATGCCAGATAAGTGCCGTCGTTTTGCAAATGTCATATTTTTCATCACAAAAGTGCCATGTTTCTAAATATTTTTTACCCTTTGAGTCAACCATGGTTACCAACCAAGGATTTGTTTGATAAACCTGGGAAACAGAATCTATCCCATACAAAAGTGTTATTGAGCATGGTGGCACAAATACAAGAACATTTTGCTCTAGAAATGCTCATTATAAAAGGAACACCTGCAGAGGGCACAAAAAGATCTAAGCGGGGCCTCAAATTGGTCTAACAAAGTTGGGTGTGGTTCTGCAGCTCAGTTCCATTGAAGTGAATGGAGCCAATTTGTACTACCACACCCAACCTGGGGACAGATATGGAGCTGTTTTTAAAAGAAATTAGCTCCGATTTTCTATTCCTGGATAAACCCCTTAAAGTCGGTGGAGTAGTCTCAGGGAAAAAAATGTCCTTTGGAAACCCAAATGGGTAGCTGCAATACAAAGCAATGCTATTGGCTACTTTTCAGAGATTGATGCACCTGTTCCCAAGGTCCCATTGTAATAATGCAGCTGCACACCTGGATGATGGCGTCGTCTTTAGTCAGGATTTGGAAAGCCATTTCTTTAAAGTACAAGTAGTGCTGGATTTCATAAGTGAAAGGGAATTATATTATGCTCCGAGCAGACATAGGGAGATCCAACATATGATGGCTGTTTGCAAAGTTATCAAATCACCTTTTCCTTTCATGCTCAAGTGTCAAAGAGGCCAGGCCAAGCTGCAGAATGCACATCATTAGCAGTTGATTTATAAAGCGACAAATAAAGAGATCGGAGGCAATACAGAACTAACAAGTCAGCGCTTTCTTGAGAATTATCGACTATTCTTGCAGGTTTTTGTCACACATTGCCTCAGTGGCAACTTCATTGGCTGACTTCACCAAAGTCATGGTAATGGTGACTTGGAGAGAAGTGGGAGGGAATGCCTTTCAGACAATTTGTTCCATACGCTTGGAGCGGGGTCGTGATTTCATGGCCACGCCCCTCGTGATGTCACGACACATTCCCTTAAAGTGTACCTGTCATAGTACAAAAAAAAAAGAAAAAAAGTGATATGTTACTCAGGACCCAATCCTGATCATGTGCATATAATTTTTATGTGTCTCGGACCTATATATCCGGAGATATAAGCATTTATCTGCTGGTGAGTTACTTTTTCATTGTGCAGGCTGGAGGGGGCGTGTCAGTCTGTCTCCCTCACAGGAGCAAACCTGAACAGTCAGCCAATCAGTACTCTCTACTCTGTAACCCTTTCCTCTCTGGTTTTATGCTGTGTCATGTGTCAGCGGAAGATACTTGGAGCTTGCCTGCAGTAATCAGAAGACATTATGGTGAATTCATAACGGGATAAAATGTATAAATATAAAAATAGATCTTTATAAAATTAGTGCAAGGATTTTTTTTAGATAAAAGTACAGCATTTTTATGAATCCATGTTCTATCTGTTTCTCCTAGTAAAGCTGGATGCTAATCAGCATAGCTGTCACTATGTGTGTCATTCATCTTTCACAGACTCCTGAATGTCTGATCCACTTCTTTGTAATTCAGGAGTCCGAGAAAGCTTTCACTATTTCAGCATGCTGGGAGTTGTAGTTTAGTAACAACTGAAGCTGCAATGTTTGTAAATAACTGTGTTAGAGCAGTGTTGCCTCCAGCTGTTTTAAAACTACAGCTCCCAGCATGTCCACACATCCTTTATCTGTAGTTTTGCATACACAATAGAAATCTCCTATACTGGATACCGGTATGCTTTACGGCCGGTATCCAGTATGCTGTAAAATCTAGACTAGTCTGTCTGGCTAAAAGACAGGCGACCCCTAGTGGCGGCTATTTTGAGCTTGAATTTCAGGTGAAAATAAAAAAAAATTTAACAGGTGTATATTGTGAAATGTCATATTATAATGAGTTCTGCAATATATGAAAAGTTTTTAACAATGACAGTGCCTCTTTAATGCAAGTCTATGGGAGGGGCGTGGTGGCCACCACGCCCCCTCCCATAGACTTGCTTTTAGGGGATAAAACTTATCCAAATGATAGGGGGATAGGTTTTAGGTCGCCGGACACCGTTTCTTTAAGAGGTCGACACGCTTTCTTCCTGGGGAGAGCCGGGGTGCTGTGCAGAAGACTGCAGGGCGTTTCAATGGTTGGACCCCTCGCGATCCAAACTTATCTCCTATCCTTTGTATAGGGGAAAGGTAATACTGCACCACAGTACTCCTTTAATAATTTAAATGAAATCCCCCCCACTGCATATGGGTATGGTTTATGTGGGGCTGTACCCAAACAATCTGCAAATTGTTTGGGTCAGAGCCAAGAAAGCCACATGTATCTGGTGTTTGCACGGGTGAGGAAACCTCTACACTGTATGATCCCCAGATGAGAAGGTCTTTAATTTTATTTCAAAGGCACTGGATAGGTGTAAAACTTTATTGCAGTTTTTGATTTTGTATAAAATCAAGGCCAGCATGGCAGTGATGTTTTGCGCAATTTTGGCCTTTCTCTGGAGAACCAACCACAGATGATGCTTCAAGATATCATAGTTTGCACTACATCATCATACACTGAGCTCGGGTTCATCTGTATCTAGCCTTCTAGTATAAGGGCAGCTAAATTTTGCCATCATTCGAGGTAAATAGATAAATTCTCAATATGGGAATAAAGGCGTACAATCACAAAGCAGCCTTTGCTTTGTTGTTTTTTTGTAACCAACTTCAGTCAGCAAAATACAAGTGGCTCTTTTTATACAAGACATGGTGACATTCACAAAGTCACATATACCTGTAACTTGTCAATAGCAGTCAAACTGACTGCTGATCCAAGGGCAAGCATAAATTTCATGCTTGGTAGGTCCATCGCTTGTGTTGCTGATTTTTTTTTCCCTGACTGCTGATGCTAAGGACAATTACCAATACTAAAAAGTTTTACCACATCCAGATACTTGTCTATCAGCTAAAAGCAGTGTTTAAACCTAATTTATTTCAGCAGCAAAATGTGCAGTGGTTCAGACATGGACATTTTCGGGTGACTTATAATTCTCTAATACACATTGTATAATTAAAACAAACATAATGATATTAAACACTCATGTGAATGACGATATACCGGGCTATAATCTGATAGTAGCATAGTCAGTAATGCTGAAAAAGACCTCTAGTTCAAACTATTACCCTTCAATGTTGATCCAGAAGAAGGAAAATTAGAATGCAATAATATGATAATAATTTGTGTGCTTTTGGCACATTGTAAGGGTGCATTCACACTACGATTCGGGCATTCGCAGCCGGATCGTGCAGGAGAACTTAAAAACCAGCTGCTGCCTTATCCCCCACTGTACCCCATTCATTTCAATGAGCTGGAGGAAGTCAGACTGCAATTTTCAATCCAGCAACAAAAACAGATACGGTACAAAAATAAATGAATAGGGTACGGCACAGGTCTGGAGGGGATATGGCAGAAGCCAGTTTTTCAACTCTCCCGCCGGATCTGGCTGCCGGACTCTTAATTCACAATGTTAATGCAGCCTTAAAGGAATACTGTAGTGGAATATAACTTATCCCCTATCTCCTGTACAGGGCCGTGGCAGTCCGCAGGAAGGGGGCGTTACGTCCCCACATGACGCTGCAGCCGACATGCCCCCTCCATGTATCATAGAGATACATGGAGGGGGCGTGTCTTCCGCAGCTTCCTGCTGGGGACATTAAGTCGCTTCCTGCTGACTCCCGCGACCCCATACAGGAGATTGTGGGGGTCTGAGCGGTCAGACCCCGCACGATCTATAATTTATCCCCTATCCTTTTAATAGGGGTAACATAAAATCCACTACAGTATTCCTTTAACTAACTTCCTTCTCATATACCCTACCGGAAATCTGCCGTGCAGATCCCACCCCCATTTAAACTCACCGTGGAAAACAGTGGAGTTCCGAATCAAATCTGCCAGTGTGAACGAGCCCTTTCAGTGAATTTCTCACCTTTCCCCATTCAGAATACATGCACACACGGCAGAGCATGGGGTGGGCAAGATAGCTGTCTCTGAACAAGCATTCAATTGACAGCTCTCTGAAATGTATGGGGAACTTACTTTACAACATTTGAACTAATGTATATATATTACAAATGTGATAGCCTGGGGGATGTAGGCTATGGGGAGTGTAGCTGTGCGGTAATTAAAGGGTGTTTGTTAACCATTGCTATTCGTGACGGCAGAATGAGGGCTCCTCAGTAACGTTTGTCCTACCGCCGCCCTTCCCAAGAGCGATAGGGAGCTATATAATAATAGATTGTCCACAACTGGAGAGTTTTCTGAAACAGTATTAACTTTTACTGAAGGTTTTCTGCAAGCTTCAATAGAACAGTCTCTAAGCATAACAACTGCTTTCCTTGGAGAATAACAAAGGTTGGGACTTTAGCATTTAGAGTCTTTTAGTATTGTGCGCTGTTCCACTGGATTTAGGGGTTTAGTTGTGGTCCAGTAGTCCCGCTAGCATTAGCGGGGATTTAGATTTGAACTCACGGTTTTGGTTCAGCTGAGGCCGGCAAGTTTTTGAGGCCTGGCGTGTCTTTGAAAGTTGTGCAGAACCGTCCTGTTAGTCCGGCATCCATGAGAGCAGCAACCCAAGAGAGCGATAATTGGATGCAGCTCCCTTATATGGGCAGGGGCTAGACTAGTGCTAATTGGTCCATACTGATGTCAATCACCATTACAAGGATTTGTGGGTAACACGTGACCCAAGGACCTCCAAAGGTCCTCCAACATACCATAGAGGTTATTAGCATGGTCACATGACCAAAGTTCCTGCGACGCTAAACAAGGTAAGCACTATACATTATCATAAAATATATATAATTATTAAATATATATATACATGTATTATCATTAGAGAATTAGACTTGAGGAGAGGCGACTAGGGGCTGTCCCACCTGAGGAACCCTACCTGAACATAGTTACTCTGACTTTGGGGACCTCTACACTAGGTACGGTATGCAATACGGTAACGGGACAAAACACAAATAAAAATGGATAAACCGCATGGTATATTTTATACAATAGGTAAGTTATATAACAATGAGTATATGCATTTACATTGGAAATTAGATTGCTAGCTTTAGAGATGCACTGACAGTTGTAGTAATGTTCTGTATAGTAAAGTATAATGAGGGGAATTCATCATTTGTGTTTGGCGAGTCACTGTCATCCCAAAGTTTGGAGTGAAACCAGGTTTACAAGGCTCGGCTCGCTCATCTCTAGCCCAGACTTATTAATGTAGACAGAACCTAGAGTGATTTGCCCATAGTGACCAATCACAGCTCAGCTTTACTTTTACCAGAGCTCATTATGATATGACAGCTGAGCTGTGATTGGTTACTCCAAGTTTATTAAGTCTCTACCTTTTAGGTAGAATTTTTCTGTATAAAATTCTACTGTATACTGTATAAATGTTCTCCATGTGACAATTACCGTCACATGACATCTCTTATTTGGTACAACAAGTATACCCTGCAGTATGGTGATGTTCACACTGCCCTAATATCAATTATTGCAACGCGCGTTTCTGTCCACCTGTGCAGTACCTGCACCTAGGGGATGTCCTCAGGGGATCCAAAAAGATATTAAAAGACTGGATCTTATATATAGGGTATACCAAAAATAATAATCACTATGATATATAATGCCACATTATCATGACATAATAAGAAACAACATTAGAGCAAGGATTGTTAATAAAACCACCCTGATACCATACAGTCCGCAGTCATCGGGTAGGCTCCAATCTGTAAAAAACGCACATATGCAGGGACAATGTCAGTAGTATCTTAGTGTCCACTCAGCAGTGTATCCCATTAGATATTAGAGGAGGCTATTACTCACATTCCCGGAGCGCTCACCCCTATATACTGTATGGATAGGTGTACCTGCAATAGCAAACACCAACCTATTACAATCACCCTACTACCTCTTCCCCGACAAGTGAGCATAATCACTGTTTGACATTACTCACATGTCGCCAGGATGATAGATGTTCCTGCTGAGCCTGCAATAGCAGGTCTCCGGGTCTGGTTTCCCCGCGTGGCGCGCTCACTGCATGCCGGCATCTTAGTGATATACCCGTCCACTTCCGGGACGGGTAGCATTATATATCATAGTGATTATTATTTTTGGTATACCCTATATATAAGATCCAGTCTTTTAATATCTTTTTGGATCCCCTGAGGACGTCCCCTAGGTGCAGGTACTGCACAGGTGAACAGAAACGCGTGTTGGGATAATTGATATTAGTGCAGTGTGAACATCGCCATACTGCAGGGTATACTTGTTGTACAAAATAGGAGAGGTCATGTGACGGTAATTGTCACAAGGAGAACATTCTACATATTTCATATATATTGCGCAATAGCATTTCGCTGTGGGAATTCTGCAGGATTTTTGTGGATATCTCATATCACGTTATTATATGTGAGATGTGGCAAATTGGATTTATTATTATTTGGGAAACACATTTATTTCCTTTGGTGAATTTTAATGCATATCAATAAATATTAGTTTTAGGCACCTCCCCTCCTTATTCTTTAAGTATTATTTGCTGGGACACTTATGATTAGGTTTGCATATTGCCTTTATTCTATATGTAAAATTGTATACTGTATATATGTAAAGTAAAGTTTTTATCTAGAGATGATATACATTGTAAATCAGTAGCGTCACTAGGGTTCATGTCACCTGGTAGAAATTGGGGTCATCCACCACTGTAAGTAATTAATAAAACCTGTACCTATAGATACTTCAGCTCTATCCCAAATAATGTGCAAAGTATATACAACAGTGTTATATACACCTCTGCACAATACAGTCCTGAGACTTCTCTCAAATATGACTCATCTCTGCAGAGTATGGTGTCCCCATTAGTGTACCATATGGTAATAATGTCCTGACTAAGGGCCCAAAGGTACCTCATTAATAATGCCCCATAAAGAAATGATGCCCCCTGCACACCTGTACTCCTACACACCAATATACTAGCATTGTGCTCTATATAGTAGTAATGTCCCATGTCCCAAAATAGTAGTAATATCCCTTGTGCCCCCATATAGTAGAATTGTCCTCTGAGGCCCCCTAGTGTAATAATCAAGAGTACCCCTCTATAGTGGTAATGTCCCATTATCTCCATACTGTAATAATGGCCCCTGTGTCACCACATAGTAGTATTGTCCCCTGTGCCTCTCTATAGTAATAATGTCCCTTGTGCCCCATTGTGGCCAAACAGAGAAAAATTAACTAATGGTCACCTATTCCCAATTCCAACGATGAATATGGTGGCTATTTTCCTGTCTTCAGGACTGCAGCCTGTGAACAACAGAGAGAGGATCCTAAGGTACATGTCATGATATCATATGATCACTCCAGCTAGTGCAGGGATCATGTTTTGGTGGCTGATAGGCTGCAGGCCTGATATGCCTACAGCCTATGAGTGAATGATGGAACAGGAAGCTGACAGCTGGCACTTCGCCATTCCACTTTACGGCATCTGCACTTGGAGGACGCAGATGCAGTGAAGGGTGGCAGTCACGTGGCTTTCTGAGACACCAGGTAAAAATTCATGGGCTTAACCCTTATATGCCTGGTGCTATTGATGCGCCAGAGGTGTAATCTCGCCTTGCAGTCTGCACCCCCATAGCAATGCCACTAGTGTGACATATACTTTTTGTTCTTTTTGCAAAGAAAATAAGACTATCCAGTCATCAATGCCTGACAATGCCTGGATTTAGAAACATAATACATGTGATGTTTTCGTAACCTGCATTTGCATCAGTAAAACAGTGTAATATTTTGCTGCCCTAGTTGTGAGTTCAACCACAAGGGAATTCCATTTCCTGACACACCCCTTATATTCTGTTTTCACATTGACTGACCAACAGCTGGATACCTCTAGAAGAGCATGGAATGGGTTCGCTTTCATCAAGATTGATAAACATGTTTTTCTTGGATGTTTGAAGCCTGTCCAATGGAAAGAACCCATATGATCCATGTTATTCTTGCACACTTGTTGTGAATATTTTAAATTGTGGCCACAGGCTGCTAGTAGAACAAAAGAAATAGCCACTGAAAAACAAACCTATTTTGAATGACTTCTGTATAGCAAATTTTAAAAACTGAATTAGGAAAAAAAAATGCTAGGGGTTGGTAGGCTGTTGTTTACTGAAACCAGATGTTCATATCAAAGTAGAAATTTGAAGTCAGTTTAAAGGGGTACTCCACTGCTCAGTGCTTGGAACAAACTGTTCCGAACGCTGGAGCCTGCGTCGGGAGCTTGTGACGTCATAGCCCCGTCCCCTCAGGATGTCACGCTCCGCCCCCTCACTGCAAGTCTATGGGAGGGGGCGTGACGGCAGTCACGCCCCCTCCCATAGACTTGCAGTGAGGGGTGGGGTGTGACGTCATGAGGGGGCGGGGTTATGACGTCACGAGCTTCCGGCGTCGTAATACTTTGGCTCTCTTTCTGTGTTAGGTATCATTCCTAAGAACCAGGCAGAATTTGGATTTCATGTAGCGCAAGAATACAGCTTATAACTTTCTCACTACTACTTTCTTGCCAACTGGGTCAACAATCCGAAGCATAGCACATCAAAACAAACATCTACAAAGCAGAGGAAAGGAATACAGCAGTGAATTCTCTTTTTTGTTTATGATTACCGTACATTTAAACATTTTTATTCACATTTTTCATCCATATGTGTTATATTTTAAACAGCATATTATTCTAGACATTATTTCTGTGTAAAGTACTATATTGTGTAACTTTCCAAGTATATACAGAATTTTAATACTTAAAGGGGTACTCCGCCCCTAGACATCTTATCCCCTATCCAAAGGATAGGGGATAAGATGTCACATCGCCGGGGTCCCACTGCTGGGGACCCCGGGAATCGCTGCTGCAGCACCCCGCTATCATTACTGCGCATAGCGAGATTGCTCTGCACGTAATGACGGGCGATACAGGGGCCGCAGCATCGTTATGTCATGGCTCCGCCCCTCGTAACGTCACGGCACGCCCCCGTCAATACATGTCTATGGGAGGCGGTGTGGCAGTCGTCACGCCCCCTGCCATAGACTTGCATTAAGGGGACGGCCGTGTTGTCATGAGGGGCGGAGCCAAGACGTCACGCTGCTCCGGCCCCTGTATCGCCCGTCATTACGCACAGAGCGAACTCGCTCTGTGCAGTAATGATGGCGGGGTGCCGCAGCGGCGATCCCCGGGGTCCCCAGCAGCGGGACCGCGGCGATCTAACATCTTATCCCCTATCCTTTGGATAGGGGATAAGATGCCAGGGGCGGAGTACCCCTTTAAAATTGTGCTCTTATATACCAGATTCTAATATGAAACGGAAAGAAACTAGAGCTCCACAGTGATACAATGCAACTTATAAAACATTGCTTAACCCCTTAAGGACCCGGGCTTTTTCCGTTTTTTCATTTAAAATTTTTCCTCCTTAACTTTAAAAAAATCATAACTCTTTAAAATTTTCACCTAAAATTCTATATGATGGCTTATTTTTTGCGTCTACTTTGTAATCACATTAGTCATTTGACCCAAAAATCTACGGTGAAACAGGAAAAAAAATCAATGTGCGACAAAATTGTTGAAAAAACACTATTTTGTAAGTTTTGGGGGCTTCCGTTTTTACGCAGTACATTTTTCGGCAAAAATGACACCTTATCTTTATTCTGTAGGTCCATACGGTTAAAATGATACCCTACTTATATAGGTTTGATTTTGTATCACTTCAGAAAAAAATCCTGAATACATGTAGGAAAATGTATATGTTTAAAATGGTCATCTTCTGACTCCTATAACTTTACTTTTCTGTGTTCAGGGAGCTACGAGGGCTCATTTTTTGCGCCATGCTCTGAAGTTTTTGGCGGTACCATTTTTGTTCTGATCAGACTTGTTGATCACTTTTTATTCACTTTTTTTTATTTTGGACTTTGGAATTTTTTTGCGCATTCTGATCAGACTTTTTGATCACTTTTTTTATTTTGGACTTTGGAATTTTTTTGCGCATACGCCATTAAACGTCCGGTTTAAAAAGCGATATATTTTTATAATTCGAACATTTCCGCACGCGGCGATACCACATATGTTTATTTTTATTTATACTGTGTTTTTTTATTCTTGGAAATGCCGTTTTTTTTTACACTTTTCTTATGCAATATTATAGCTCCCATAAGGGGCTATAACATTGCATTAACTGATCTTTACCACTGA
This sequence comes from Hyla sarda, assembly GCF_029499605.1. Taxonomy (NCBI): domain Eukaryota; kingdom Metazoa; phylum Chordata; class Amphibia; order Anura; family Hylidae; genus Hyla; species Hyla sarda. Next base: position 525,868,973 of record NC_079189.1, read on the forward strand.
TTGATGCATCTCCATAAGAATGGATCAATCAGTGTTTTCGACGAGCGAATGCTCAAGCCTAGATCTCAGGCTTGAAGCATTTATTCGGGGATCAGACAGCGCAGGAGAAGGAAAGAAGACCTCCTCCTGTGCTACAGCTGTTCGGGAGGCCACGATTATACAGCGGCAATCCCGAACAGCTCCCTGAGCTAGCCGTGCACTTTTACTTTTGTTTTAAGCCGTGCGGCTCAGCTTTGAGCGCGCGGCTAAAGGGTTAATAGCGTGCAGCACCGCGATCAGTGCTGCGCGCTATTAGCGGCGTGTCCCGGCTTCACTATGACGCCAGGCCCGCCGCCATATGATGTGGGGTCACCGTGTGACGCCGCGTTATATCGCAGGACCAGGACCCAGGGCGTACCCATACGTCCTGGGTCCTTAAGAGGTTAATATGCTAGATACTGCTGCAGCATGTGCCCAGGAGGCAGTACTTTTCCTTGGTGCACTGAACTCTCTTCATTGAGGGCTTCCACAGACTCTCTTATTACCTATGAGACACAGCTCTAATGGTCTTGCAGTGCCCCAGAAATATCTTCAAGGTATTTAAGTATAGAGTCGTCAGGTGGCGGAGGAGTTAACCTTTTTCAGATTCTTATGTCATGTTGAGAAGGTATACAAGCAGCCCTGAGCTTACCCACAACCTATATCCCCGCCTACTTGACAATCTGACTTAATCAACAAACCCTTAACTGGACAATGGTTCCTATATTAATTGAGTGCAGGGCATAGCAAAGTCAAAACAATAAAATAAAACAGCACAGAGGTCAGGAAACAGGTCAGGACACAAAAGGTTAAACAAAGCAAAAACCAGGAGACAAATCACAAACAAACAATATCAAAATTGATTAAAAAAAATAGTGAGTGGTCTATCATGCCAGGTCAAAGTCAATATATCAGCAAGATACCGAATAAAAAGGCAGAGAATAGTGGGGTCCATAGCGAAAGAAGTCAACGTAAATAAAGAGGAGGTCACGGATGTGAAGCCAGAAAGAAATCAATATTGCAGGTATGGAGCACAGGCCAAACTGAGTTTATATAGTTAATAGCAGGAAGGCATAGACAGCGAGACCGATTACAATTGACTTCTCATCCATGCCTCCTGATGTATGAGTATAAACTCCTAGAAAGGCTCAGGGAGGAGTTGCTGCAAGCAAGATAACTCACCCCTGTATAACACTGCTAGAAATCTAGATAAATAGTTTTAATAGTTTTAAAGTGGTTTCAAGGCTAAGCTATGGCGACATGCGATAATCCAAGGTGACAAACAGCTTGTTTAATGCTCTAGCGAATTTTTTAGGCTTATTAATAATTCAACAAGTTTTGAGTGTGGCAAGTAAAAAAGACAGCATGTTTTTTTTTCCAAGCGTTCCAAAAATTATGCCTTTTTTGGAGTAGCCACAGGTTTTAAAGTGGTACTCCATCCCTAGACATCTTAACGCCTATCCAAATGATAGGGGGTAAGATGTCTGATCGTGGGGGTCCTGCCGCTGGGGACCCCCGCAATCTCTCCTGCAGCACTCCTGTCATCTGGTGCACGGAGCAAGCTTCGCTCTGTGCCTGATGACTGGCGATGCAGGGGCCAGAGGCACATGATGTCACGGCCCCGTCCCCTCGTTGCATGTCTATGGGAGGGGGCATGGCGGCCGCCGTGGCGTGATGTCAGGAGAGGGCTGGGCTGTGACATCACGATCCTCCGCCCCCTGGATCGCCAGTCATCAGGCACAGAGCGAAGCTCGCTCCGTGCACCAGATGACAGAGGTGCTGCAGGAGAAATTGCATGGGTCCTCAGCAGTGGGACCCCACGATCAGACATCTTATCCCCTATCCTTTGGATTGGGGATAAGATGTCTAGGGGTGGAGTACCTCTTTAAGTCTGGCAAGAGAAGAAGATGGCAAGCATTCCAAAAAATTATCCCTTTTTGAAGATAGCAATAGAAATGGTTTCCCAAAATAGTGAAAAGCAGAACAACTTATCCCTTTTTGAGGGGATTATGAGTTGTGTATGTGGGTTTTGGGTTTTTAAAAAAATTTTCAAAGCCTGGCTGGAAGTAGCAGCAGCAAGGGTGATGGAAAATTAGAGGGACTGGAAGTAGCAAGCAAATGGTTTAAAAATGTAGGTTTTTCAAATTTCACACTGCATTCATTGTGTTGCACACTGACAACTGTAGCCAGCGGACAGCAGGCAGTGGTGAAGTAGTGTTAGCTGTAGCCACTGGACTGCAGATTTTGGTGGGCTAGGGATACTTGCAGCCAGGCCTTGGGATGCCTCTCCATGTGCTTACGAAGAGGCCTAATTCCTAAACGCTGAAATATAAAAGCAACAAAAAGGCGCTCCCTGTGGAGGATCAGACGTGCTGGAAGGTAATTATACAGAGGGGGGGCACAATGGCCGCTCCGGTTGTGTACCGGCATACACAACAATGGACAGCATGTAAGGAATGACAAAATATTCATGGACCCATCTGCAGTCTTCCCGTGAAGATTAAGGAGACCATGGAACTTCGGAGAGACCGGGAATTTTCGTGGCGCTGATCAGGGAGAAGTCAATCATGGTGCGTACATCAAGATCAAATTCCTTTAATGGTTAAGGTGCAACACCTTTCACTGCGCAGGCGAAGCTTCCTCAGGCATGACAAATGCAGGTAAGCTTAGGGTTATATACCACATAGTTAACCTTTCAAGTACCAGACAAAATTAGTATGCATATAAAAAATTATAAATTCGTATGACAAAAAATATTTTCCAGCAAAACAGAAGTTAATATACAATATAAGATTGCAGACTGCATATACCCTAAGCTTACATGCACTTGTCATGCCTGAGGAAGCTGCGCCTGCACAGTGAAACGCGTTGCACCTTAACCATTAAAGGAATTTTATCTTGATGTAAGCACCATGATTGACATCTCCCCGATCAGTGCCACAAAAATTCCCCGTCTCTCCGAAGTTCCATGGTCTCCTTAATTCCTAAAGCGGATATGATAGAGACTTTTAAATACATAAAGGGAATCAACACGGTAAAGGAGGAGAGGATATTTAAAAGAAGAAAAACTACCACAAGAGGACATTATTTTAAAAATAGAGGGGCAAAGGTTTCTGCAGTAATATCAGGAAGTATTACTTTACTGAGAGAGTAGAGGATGCATGGAATAGCCTTCCTGCAGAAGTGGTAGCTGCAAATACAGTGAAGGAGTTTAAACATGCATGAGATAAGCATAAGGCTATCCTTCATATAATATAGGGCCAGGGACTATTCATAGTATTCAGATTATAGGGCAGACTAGATGGGCCAAATGGTTCTTATCTGCCGCCAGATTCTATGTTTCTAAGTCTGATCCTGGCTATGCCTTATTTTCTCTCTGTAGATTCAGCACTGTGCCTGGTTTCCTGCATCTGGTAAGGAAATAAGAATTTTTCCACAGCAGTATACCATAAAGTGCTAGGTACACCACCACCCAACTGTGCCCCTGTTCTAAAAGTTTTTTTCTCTAGCCTGCAGATGCAGCAGCATCACTGTCACCTGCTCCTAAGCTGCTCAGATCAACAAGCCTGCTGACATCCTAATCCTCAAACTCCTCTTCATCATCCCCACCACACCTCTCATTAAGGACTTCGAATTTCTGATCGTGGCCTTCTTGTTCAGCATATCCACCATGATGGTGGATCCCCACCACCATCACTCACACTAGTGCTTGGCCACTGCATCCCCCTCCACCACCTCTGCAAAAGGCTCTAAAGGCTGACTGTAACACATCTCCTCCTTGTGGCTAGTTCTTTCCTGCGTAGCAGTAGGGGGGGGAAGCAAAAACAGAGATGAGTAAACAGACCGCCTAGGATGAACATTTCCAACATACCTTGTAACTGTAGACAATGAGAAATCCACTTACAGCTGGCTGACAGTCATATTGTCAGACTCTTTTTAGTCATCCTGAGAAGACCTCAACTAGTCCAGAAGGGATGTACTGTCCTGTGAAACCACACAACCCTTGGCAGACAGTGAGAACTTTAGATGGCTGACGTGGCTGCTACTATTTCTACCACCATTCACGTGGCTGCTGCTACCTGTACTGGTGGTGGCAATCATATTGGCAGAGGACATGGCAGGGGTTTTCTGTCATCTACCCCGTCCAACAATTCCTTTACCAGACATATTTTTTTTAGGTTATTTTGAACTTTTTGGTCAATTTTAACTTTCAACGCTTTGAACTGTGTCTTTATCTTACAACTAGGTATATATACAACCAACTACATATAACGTGTATTTTTTAACCAAGAATATAGACCTACATGTGCTTTAGAGGGGTGATACATGTAAATTTTAGGGTCTTTTAATGCGCTTTTAATGCTACATATAACGTGTATTTTTAAACCAAAGAATGTAGACACACAAGCGCATTTGAGGGCTCATGCAACTTAAATGTAGGCACTTTTATTGGGCTGTTAGCTTACAAATATTTGTATGTGCCTGTCATTTGTAGTGCACAATGAGGCTTCTGCAGGAAGGGGCAGCACAGGAGGTCACTGAGATCAGCCACAGCTTTGTTCAGTAGTAGACCAGATAATTCTAGGTGCTAAGAAAAGGCTGGCTGGAATTTTTAGTGCAAGATGAGGCTTCTGCAGGAACGGACAGGAGGTCCCTGAGATGAGCCCACAGATCAAGGCTGTGCTCACTTTGCTGTAGAATTGTATAGCCTAGGGTTTGTGCTGAGCCAGCTGTGGAGGTTATTGTAATATCAGAAGGCTATTGGGGATTCTGCAGGATTGCTCTGACTCCTTCCTGCTCACAAACACACTCTCTGTCTCTACCAGAATGCTGGTAGCGGCGCAAGCCATGCCATTAAAACTGTGTAGAAGTCCCTACCCCCTTTGCTATTTCCTATGGGCTGGGAGCCAATTGACACATAAATGAGAATTATTTTAAACCTTGTGTTATCATGTAATAGTTGCCAAAAGTTAATAATTTTGCACATTTCCTGGTTCAACTTTGTTTGAAAGTTCTGAAAGTCGCTGCCACCCCGATATTCCGGTCACATCCAGGTTCGCGGGGCTCAGCTCACTGATCTGTAGTCAGGATTGTGGTGACCACAACACCTTGCAGAGTTTCAGTAGGTTTTTTACCTAAGGTTGTCTCTAGTCAACGCTGAGAGAACAATCTTCTTCAGGTGCAGTATCTTGCTTTCTGTCCAGTGCTGGCAGACATCAGGTTATGTCTTGGCTGTCAATCACACCTAACTATACCTCAATAGGTGTGATTATAGCCTGAATCAGTCATCAGGTTTGTGCTAGCAACTCATGCATAATAATAATATAATACAAATTAAATATATAATTAATTTCATATAAAGATAATGAAATTTAAATAAATCTATCAAACGTGTGCAAATTAAAAGTATGACAATAAATGAGTTCATAAATAAATATGACGTGTATAATTGTATGTGGCGACCATATATATGCAAGTGCAACATTAATAAACAAGTGATCTGAATTAATACTATACTAAATTTAGACAAAATGTGTGTGAATAGAGGGTGTACAGTGAATGTGTCTGAAAATAATGCAAAAAAATTAAGAACATAAGAATTTGAGAATATGAACATGTAAAGTAACAATGAGAGGAAATATGTAAAAATATATATATATATGTAATCATGCATATGTAGACAAACTAGAATGCATGAATGAGTGATGTGGGGGACAGGAGACCAAAAATTATCCTAGGTCCTGAAAAAAATAGTGAGTGAATAAATGAATGAAAAAAAAAAAAATGTGATAAAGCATATCAAATAAAATGTGAAAATAAAAACTCCGGAGGCAAAAAAAGAGGGGCTGATAACAGCTCACACAGCCATTGGTGTAACCGGGTCTGTATCCATCCTGTTATCACAAATACGAACATCTCCTGCTGACGTTAGTGTTACGAACTTCCAAATACAGCTGTAATAATATGTGGGTAGAAAAATGTGATTATTCACACATATAATAAAAAACTGAAAAATCATTAGTCACCACCAAATAACACACGATAAAGCCCTACAATACAACACTCTCCCTTAAAACTAATCATTAAACCAATAATAAATATACTGAAAAGGGTGAACCTACAAAAAGTAAAAAAAAAAAAAAAAATTGTTTTCATATAAATCAGAAGGTGATGTCATTTTAGAAAATGTAAAATATGTGTAGCTCACTTAGGATAAAAGGAATAATGTGCTTGAGGTTAAAGGTGTTGCCTTTACCCAAAAGGCCTAATGTAACATGTAGAAATTATAAATATAAAATATTTATGTGAACCAGTCCTCAAAAGCACAGGGGAGAGAAGAAAGAAAAGACCATTTTAGAATGGTTATCCACTTACACTCGACCAAGTTTTTTCTTTATGTCACCTCCTCTTCATCCCAGATGTACCCTGTCAATTCCTCTTAAAGTTAAAGGGGTATTCTGGCTTTATACATCTTATCCCTTTCCAAAGGATAGGGGATAAGATGTATGATCGCAGGGGTCCCGGCGCTGGGGACTCCCACGATCTCGGTGCAGCCCCCGGCATTCTGTGCCAGCTACTGCCTCCGAGATGGGGACATGGTGCCATGACCAAGCCCCTAGTGATGTCACCCCACGCCCCCTCCATTCATGTCTATGGGAGGGGGATTGCGGGCTGCACCAATTTTCAAGCTCATCTCGTCCTACCATTTCATCATGGCACACATGCAAAGTATCATATCGATGTGGACATAATCGCTGTACATGCTGCAGTGTGATGATTGTTACCAAAACGTTTGAATCTTATGTTACTAACAAATTATTTTCTATTAAACAGTATATGAACTGTAGCAATAATTATGTTGTGTATTTGGTATTGTGCACCACATGCAGAGTTCAATACGTGGGTTGTACTACAACCCCATTGAAAATTAGGGTCCGAAAGCATCTTTCAGATATTCCATACTTTGCTTCTAAAAACCTCTCTGCCGTATCTAAACATTTTGCTGACAAACATAATGGGTCCTTCTCTTCTTTGACTGTGTCGCAATTGAAAGAGTCAGCCCTCCCATTAGAGGAGGTGACCACAGACAAAAGCTGTTAAATAGAGAAATATTTTGGATTCTGACTTTAGCCACACAGGCCCCGTCAGGTCTAAACAGACGTCAGGATGTGATTTTGCATTTCTAGTCTTCCGTCCATTCAGACCACTAAAGTTATACCGTCTGCTTATTCCTATTGTTTTATTTTCAAATGTATAGTTTATTGGAACACTAATAAACATGAAAGTTGTATTATGAAGATTGTACCTGTGAAGGGTTAACAGTACCTGTGGCCCACAAACTTTGACCCAGATGAATTGTTCTCCCTATATAAACCTGTGTGTTCGTGTAACCAGTATGCGACTATATGACTGCGCTTGAAACGTGTCATTTGTCTACCTGTCCATGTGTGCTGGTCTGAAATAAATAAGCATCTACAGAGCTGAATTCCGTCCTTCTCATTATGATTTAATATGTGTTACAATAGTTGCAGTAAATGTTCATTAGCCTTGCCAGATGAATTGCACACCATCTAGATATCATATCCATAAGTCCTGCAATACATTTTCTTGTTCCTAGAATCCAAAAACATGTTTACATACGATGGGGCACAGGTCTCCCAATTGCCAATCCTCTCATTCATAAGAAGAAGCAATCATTAAAAAGAAGGAAAGTAAGACCAACAACAATTTTAATAATTGGGGGCCTAATTCCCTCATCTGCAGAAAATAACAATATACAGCAATATCATCTAGTTTATTCATCTCATCTAATCCTTGCAGGACCTCCCCTGAATTTCTAATATAGGATGGTATATCTTTAACAAACAGTTATAAGTAGTGGTCCAATAGTTTACAAAAAGTCCCCCTCAACCAGAAACAATGGGTCTGCCTAGCGGATCCACCATGTTTTTGAGAACTTTTGACAGCAAATATAATGTAGAGATAAGCAGCGACTCGCCTTTCAGCCCATCTACAATCTTTTTCATAATAATGCCTTGTTCTAGGGCAAGATGAAGAATATTGTGCAGTTTTCTTTGAAATACAGTAAGCGGATTACTGGTCAAATGTTTATAACAATTGGGGTCATTGAGTTGTCTGAAGGCTTTTGCCTCTTTTTTTACTTGTTTTAGTTAAGTTATCAAATCTTTTATCCCTTTGGATTTATTCTAGCTCATCAATCAGACTGTAATGTCAATTTTCTGCTAGTATGTTCAGAGCAATTTGCTATGGTCCCTGGATAGGGAATAGTTAATGCTCTGAACTATTGAGAACTCGGTTGGGGCTATTTAACCAGAGTTCTCCTGCATTCTGGTGCTGGTTATTGCGCAATACACTTCCAAGTCTACTTGACCATGCACCTTGCATTTATCCTGTAATATATCTTAGTTTTAGCCATGGTTAAATAGTCTTGTTCATTGTAGATTTTAGTCTGTATTATGTGTCGGTTTTTAGGATATATGTCTGTTCTTCTTAGTCTGTGTTCACACTGTTAAATCCTGTCCTGTTTGGTTTTCTTGTATCCGTTTTTTATGAAGTTCTTGTTTGTTATCTGTGTCCAGTGTGAACAATGTCCTATGTTACCTGATCAGTTTAGTGTTTTAGCTTTCAGTTCTTCTGTCCATCCCCTGTGTCTTTTGGATTCTGCTGTATTCTTGTTGCATACCTAGTCTTGTTCATTTTATCCATGTCTGCCGTTTATCTGGATTCCGGTTTGTTAACACTATATTATTATATATTATAATACACTATATTCTGCCCTGTTAGTATTTGTATCCTGTCTGGTTTACCTGTTCTGGTTTTTGTATTCCCGTTCTGTTTCTGGCCTGTGACCAACTGAACTTTAGCGCAGGCAGGGACTGGCTCCAAGTTGTCGATTCACCGCTTAGGCTGTTAGTTTTAAGGGTCAGTTTAGGGTTCACTCTCCCTGTCCCCCAGTGGGTCATGACACAAATTTCTACTGGTCGGCATAATTAAAATGGTGGAAATGTGGTTGATTTGTTGCAGATGATTGTTGGAATTCTACCACCCTCTGATGTTTCCTGATGTGCCAACAGCAACTGTTCTAGTGCCTGAAGCAATTCCAGCTCTTCTGCTTTGAAGAGATGAGAACATGGGTGACAAGAGAAATGTTTCTTCAACAGTACCTTTCTAGCAAAAACATCTTTAATGGCAGTAAATCTGTAAAATGTTCTCCTGTTACCCACATACAATCACTCACTGATGACAGATGGCTATCCAGCCAGAGCATGATACAAGAAATATGGGGGGGGGGGGGGTGCAATAAGTCACGACAATGAAAATTCGGATGTGGTCATCATGTTTTCACATGAAGGAAACCAAGTGCCAACTCCAATAATATATATGACTTTAGAACTAATGTGGCATTGGGACACATATGGCCTTAATAGGATATCATACACATGAGACAACAAACGGAGGCATGAAGAAGCGTCAGAGGATGCAAAACAGCCTGCAGTCTCTGCTGTTCCCTTGCACCCCTTCTTAGCGTCTCCCCCATACCATGCCGCATCTCTGAATGAAAAGTTTACTCAATAAAGCAAGAAAAAGCATACAAGGGTGAATTCTATTTGCCTTTTTTCTCCATATACATATGTGTCGTTAAGTGATTAAAAAGGGTGGTGGGGGAAAAACGGTACCCTGCTCAAACTAGTAAGGGCTGTATTAGACCTGCATACTTCTGCATGATGCATGCACCAATTAAGGAGATTGGCACTTGTTTACTGAGCCTATTGCAAGGCTCAACCATCGAGCAGGGAGGTCTGCACAAACAATCGCAGGATCTTTCATGTGGCCTTCTGCTTCAGAACAACAAAAGTTTTTGCACAGGTCAGAACAAAGCAATCAGCCGACCAATGAGCGTGTGCTTGTTTACTGGCTGATTGCTGGCCCTATTACACAAGGCGATATTATCCTGTTGGGCTCTCTGTGTAATAGGGCCCTAACAATGGGACAGGAACAGTGCACAGTTTTTTCCCAATTTGTTGCGAAACAACTGTGATTTTAACAACCTGCTGGCTGAACCAGGGAGTACAAGCTAGATATTCTCTTCTTAATATAGCATAGGCCCAGTGACTAGGGGGGGGAGACTCATCAAGACCTGTGCTGAGGAAAAGTTGACCAGTTTTCCATAGCAACCAATCAGATTGCTTTTATTTTTCAGAGGCCTTTTTAGAAATGAAAGAAGCAATCTGATTGGTTGCCATGGGGAACTGGTTGACTTTTGCTCTGCACAATTTTTGATGAATTTCCCCCTAAATCACTATAACGTGATCATGGTTTGTTCTGTATTTTCATTGAGAAACATATGGCGAGGTTAAAGGAGTACTCCGCCCCTAGACCTCTTATCCCCTATCCAAAGGATAGGGGATAAAATGTATGATCGCGGGGGTCCCATGCAGTACAGTGCACGCCCCCTCCCATAGACTTGCATTGAGGGGGCTTGGCCGTGACGTCACGAGCGTGGCATGGCCAGGATGTCACGAGCATCTGTCGCTGCATCCGACGCTCTAAATGAATGCCGGGTGCAGCAGGGAGATTGCTAGATGTCTAGGAGCAGAGTACCCCTTTAAAGAAGACTTGGAAGTTCTCCTGACATGCCTGTTTAAATGCTACTTGTATTTTCCTTAAAATAAAAATTTTCAGGCATTTTCTCTCAAAACTAAATTGACAAATGAAAATGTCCAACCAGTACTGACATTGTCACAATAAGCCAGTGCTTCTCAATAATTGTCTGTCATGCCCCCCCCTAGGAAGAAGAAAACATTTTGCGCCTGTAAATAGTATCATTTGTCTATAAAATTGTTATAAGTACACCTCTGCATAACACTGTATCCTTATTAACGTATATGAGGCTCTGTACACTGACAACAAGCAGGGCTCTGTACACTGACAACAAGCAGGGCTCTGTACACTGAGGACAAGAAGGGCTCTGTACACTGACAACAAGCGGGGCTCTGTACCCTGACAACAAGCGGGGCTCTGTATCCTGACAACAAGCGGGGCTCTGTACCCTGACAACAAGCGGGGCTCTGTACCCTGACAACAAGAAGGGCTCTGTACACTGACAACAAGCAGGGCTCTGTACACTGACAACAAGCGGGGCTCTGTACCCTGACAACAAGCAGGGCTCTTTACATGGAGGACAAGCAGGGATCTGTACCTGAGGACAAGCAGGGCCTGTATGACAGAGAGCAGGGCGGCGGGCGCACTGCTCGGTGGCACAGTGAACTCCGACATGGTGGGCTGCTGCGCTTAGACGTGAGGTCACGTCACCCCGGTGACATGACCTCACGTCTGATTGTAGCAGCGCACCACGCCGGAGTTCAAAGCGCCTCTCCCAGGCAGCCACACTGACAACCCAGGGCCGTAAGTAAGATCCAGCTGTAGAGTTGCTAGGCAACCGACGCCGTGTGGGACGCCACTTGCGAGTGAGTCAGGCCCCCCTTTACGGAGCCTCACTATTTGAGAAGCACTGCAATAAGCCAATATACTTCTACTTTTTAGGGTAGAGTCCCATTTAGCATATACGTTGCGTATTTGACGCTGCATATTTCTGTGCAGCAAAGTCTATGGGAGTAATAATAAACAGCCATAGACTTTTCTAGCAGTGAAAAATGCAGCGTCTCATACACAATGTCAAATATGCAGCATATACGCTACATGCAACCCTATCCTTAAAGAGAAATGACAGGGAAACAAAACAACACAGGGGTGCAAGAGAAAATGCTGCAGGATTGCTATTGTATTAGTAGATTCAAATCTATATATATATATAAAACTCAACGGGGGAGATTTATCAAAGGATTTAGACTGGTTTTCTTGTCTAAATTTGTCGCACAGAAAGTCGCAGTCTAAATATGTGCGACTTTTCTGCGACTTTTGCTCTAGAGGATTTTTAGAACATGATGCATTCTAGTCTATTTTAGACTGAAATGCATTGAAAAATGCATTGGTGCTGAATTTATCAAAAGCGACTTTTCAGCGACAAATCGCATAGGCTGAAAGTACGCCGAAATGTCAGACCATGCTGGAGCAGGTTTAAATATAGACTAAAGCATAGATCATGCAGTCTGTGCACAGAATTTATCAAGAGCTGTGCGCCATTTGATAAAATAGGTGCATAATAGACTAGACTAACCCTCTGTAGTTTGGTCTATATTGAAGCGGGACATAGACAACTTTGATAAATATCCCCCAACGTGTGTATGTGTGTGTGTATGTATGTATGTGTATGTATGTATGTATGTGTATGTATGTGTCCAAACGGCTAAAGATAATAACATGAAACTTGGCACACATGTTACTTATATGTCAGCAACAAATATGGGATGGGTGATTTAACCCTTACTCCCCCCCATTTGCCAGGGGCGGGGTTTATGTTTAAAGTCCCATACAAGTCAATGGGAAATATATGTTACTGCATAACTTCCAAACGGCTGGAGATATTTAGATAATACTTGGTCACATGTTACTTATATGTCCTCTTAAAATATAGGATAGTTAATTTAACCCTTAACTACCCCCATTTGTGAGGGTTGGGTTTTTTGTTTAAAGTCCCATGCAAATCAATGGGAAATCTATGTTCCCACATAACTTCCGTACGGCTGGAGATATTTCAATACCTGGTACACATATTACAGGTCGGGATATGAGGACGGGATAGGAGGTCGAGGATAGGAGGTCGGGATAGGAGGTCGAGTTAGGAGGTCGGGATAGGAGTTCAGGATAGGAGGACGGGATAGGAGGTGGAGATAGGAGGATGGGATATGAGGACGGGACAGGAGGTCGGGGTATGAGGATGGAATATGGGGTTGGGATATGACAACAACATATGGGGATGGGATATGAAGTCAAAAGCTTCCTCCTCTGTTGACTTTCCTCCCCAACAAGGACGAGGAAGGAAAAACCGGGCAACACCGGGTACTCAGCTAGTATATATATGTGTGTGTGTGTGTGTGTATGTTCCAGCATCATGTCCAAACGGCTAAAGATAATAACATGAAACTTGGCACACATGTTACTTATATGTCAACAACAAACCATAGGATAGATGATTAACCCTTACTCACCCCCATTTGCCAGGGGCGGGGTTTTTGTTTAAAGTCACAAACAAGTCTATGGGAAATATATGTTACTACATAACTTCCAAACGGCTGGAGATATTTCGATAATACTTGGTCACATGTTACTTATATGTCCACTTAAAATATAAGATAGTTAATTTAACCCTTAACTGTCCCCATTTGTGAGGGTCAGGGTTTTTGTTTAAAGTCCCATGCAAATCAATGGGAAATGTATGTTCCCACATAACTTCACTACGGCTGAAGATATTTCAATAATACCTGGTACACATATTACTTATATGTCAAATAAAAAGATATGCTAGTTGAATTAACCCTTACATACACCCTTATATAAAAGATGGGTTTTTGTTTCAAGTCCCATGCAAGTATATGGGACTTCCAGTACCTTACTCCACAAGCTCCGCTCTGCATCTCCTGGTGAATGTGTCAATCCAGCTTGCAAGCCACATCCCATCTCACAAAGACACGCCCCCTTCTATTATCAAGTTACAATATCTTCATCACAAATCAGTCCCACCTGAGGACAGGATATGAGGATGGGACATAAGGACGGATATGAGGTCGGGATATGTGGACGGTATATGAGGTCAGGATATGAAAACGGAATGTGAGGACGGGATATGAGGTCGGGATATGAGGACAGGATATGAGGTCGAGATAGGAGGATGGGAAATGAGGTTGAGATAGGAGGACGGGATATTAGGACGGGATATGAGGTCGAGATAGGAGGATGAGATAGAAGGTCGGGATAGGAGGTCAGGATAAGAGTACAGGATATGAGGTCGACATAGGAGGACGGGATAGGAGGTCAGGATATGAGTACGGGATATGAGGTCGGGATAGGAGGACGGGATATGAGGACAGGATATGAGGCCGAGATAGGAAGACAGGATAGGAGGTCGGCATATGAGGAAAGGATATGAGGTCGAGATAGGAGGTCGGGATATGAGGACGTGATATGAGGTTGAGATATGAGGCCGAGATATGATGACGGGATATAAGGTTGAGATATGAGGACGGTATATGGGGTTGGGATATGACAACAATATATGAGGATGGGATATCCCAACAAGGATTAGGAAGGAAAAACCAGGCAACACCGGGTACTCCACTAGTATTTACTAAAACACGCAAGCTGTCAGGGGCTCTTTAAAAGGAGTTAAATAATTTAAACGTCATTAAAACCCAAATGACTATAGTAAGACCACATCTGTAAAAATGAGGAATTAAACATATATACAGTATAGTTGTATTTTTCCAAGTGAATAACTCACTTGATCAATGCCGCTGACCTCAGCAGCATACGCCACACTGATGCCCAGAAGCACAGGGGCTTGTTTAATCTGTGCATAAGAAAAGCAAAGTAGGACAGTGGAGATTATGAGAGGTTGAACAAATTAGCCTAATTTTTTCATACACATGCGATCTTGACCTTGATGATGTTAGGTTACATAAGCTTCTACAGCAAAGCAGCTAGCCAGAAGAAAAACAACAACATTACGTCTACAAGGTCATGGAGGAAATAATTAGTGAACAAAATGTATATCTATGTGTGTGATACTTTTTTATGCATTCATTTCTGAGGAAAAAATCATAATTGCTATATTAGTAATGTATGATACATTTTAGAGTTTATCTGCTCCTGATTTGTATGAGATACAGTAAAGTAAATCTGTACTTTTAGGGATTATCACAGAAGGTGAGGTTTACTTTAACCTGTTTACATGTGGTTGCAGAAAAGAGCTGAGAATAACACAAATGTGGATATCAAGGGTACCCCATTAATTTGAACACAAGGATCACCCATAATTACTGTGCCTCTCAATAGGAACCAGCTGGTCATACCTGTCATATATATATATAACCTGCATCTACTTAACCCCTTGGGGACGGAGCCCATTATGACCCTAAAGACGTGAGAATTTTTTTCAAATCTAACCTCTATCACTTTAAGCATTAATAACTCTGGAATGCTTTTACTTTAAAATTTGATCCGAGATTGTTTTTTCGTGACATATTCTACTTTATGTTAGTGGTAAATTTTCGTTGATACTTGCATCATTTCAAAAAATTCATGAAAAATTTGAAAATTTAGCATTTTTCTAACTTTGAAGCTCTCTGCTTGTAAGAAAAAGGGACATGTCAAATAAATTATATATTGATTCACATATACAATATGTCTACTTTATGTTTGCATCAGAAAGATGACATGTTTTTACTTTTTGAAGACATCAGAGGGCTTCAAAGTATAGCAGCAATTTTCCAATTTTTCACAAAAATTTAAAAATCTGAATTTTTCTGGGACCAGTTAAGTTTTGAAGTGAAAATGAGGGTCTTTATGTTGGAAATCCCCTATAATGGACACCATTATGAAACCTGCACCCCTGAAAGTATTCATACTGATATTCCAAAAGTTTGTTGACCCTATAGGTGTTTTACAGAAATATCAGCAAAATGGAGGCAAAAAATCTAAATCTCAATTTTTTACACTAAAAGGTTATTGTAGCCCATTTTTACAAGGGGTAAAAGGTAAAAAGGCCCCCAAAACTTGTAATTCATTTTCTCTCAAGTAAGGAAATACCTCATATGTGGATGTAAAGTGCACTGTGTGTGCACTAGAGGGCTCAGAAGGGAAGGGGCAACAGTGGGATTTTGGAGAGCGAAAAAACCACATGGCACACTATTTTGGAAAGGACACCCCTCAAGGAATGGAACAAGGGGTAAATTGAGTCTTTAAACCACACAGGAGATTGACGAACTATCGTTAAAGTGGGACGTAAAAATAAAAAAATGAAATAAATGCTGGTGTTACCACAAATTTTTCATTTTCACAAGGGGTAATAGGAGAAAAAAAAAACAATAATGTGTAGCGCAATTTCTCCTGAGCACGGAAATACCACATATAAGGCCTTAAGCTGTTGCTTTGAAATACAACAGGGCTCTGAAGTGAGAGAGCGCCATCCGAATTTGAGGCCTAAATTAGGAATTTGCAATAGGGGCGGACCTGGATGCAAGGATGGTGCTTGCCTCCACCAAAATCCTACGGCAGTGTTTCCCAAACAGTGTGCCTCCAGCTGTTGCAGAACTCCAAGCCTGCCAGGACAGTCTGCCAGGTAATACTGGGAGTTGTTGTTTTGCAACAGCTGGAGGCTCCGCTTAGGAAACACTGCCGTATGAGACACTTTTCATTTTTTATTGGGGGGGGGGGGGGGGAATGTATATGTAGTGTTTTACTTTTTATTTTGTGTAGGTGTGGTGTAGTGTTTTTAGGGTACATTCGCACTGGCGGGGGTTCACAGTGAGTTTTCCGCTGGGAGTTTAAGCTGTGGTGGAAAATTTGCTGCACCTCAAACTTGTAGAAGGAGACCCACTGTAAACCCGCCCGTGTGATTGTACCCTGTACATTCACATGGGGGACTCAAACCTTCAGCTGTTGCAAAACTACAACTCCCAGAATGCACTGACAGACTGTACATGCTGGGAGTTGGAGTTTTGCCACAGCTGTAGGCACACTGGTGGGGAACCACAGAGTTAGGAAACAGACTCTAGCTCAGTGATTCCAACCCTTGTGCCTCCAGCTGTTGCAAAACTACAACTCCCAGCATGTACGATATGTCAGTGCATTTTGGGAGTTGTAGTTTTGCAACAGCTGGAGGCACATGGGTTGGAATCACTGAGTTAGGAAACAGACTCTAGCTCAGTGTTTCCCAACCAGTGTGCCTACAGTTGTTGCAAAACTACAACTCCCAGCATGCACTGATAGTTGAAAGGTATGCTAGAAGTTGTAGTTATGCAACAACTGGGGAAGAACAGTTTGGAGACCGCTAAGTAGTGGTCTCCAAACTGTAGCCCTCCAGATGTTGCAAAACTACAACTCCAAGCATTCCCAGACTGTCCAGGCATGCTGGGAGTTGTAGTTCTGACACATCTAAAGGGCCAGATATTGCAGAACTACACTGCCCAGCATCCCTGACTGTCTGGGCATGCTGGGAATTGTAGTTTTGCTACATCTGGAGGGCTACAGTTTGAAGACCACCATATAGTGGTTTCCAAACTGTGCCACTTCAGATGTTGCAAAACTACAACTCCCAGCATGCCCAGACAGTCAGTGCATGCTGAAAGTTGTAGTTTTGCAACATCTGGAGGACCACAGTTTGAAGAACACTACACAGAGGTCTCCAAACTGTGGCCCTCCAGTTGTTGCAAAACTACAACTCCCAGCATGCCCACACAGCCTTTGGCTATCTGTGCATGCTGGGAGTTGTAGTTCTGCAACTTTTAGAAGGCCACAGTGAAGATCACCTACCAGCGATTTTCACTGCAGCCTCTTCCACCGCCGCACTCCTCCTGCCGCCTCCCGATGTCTCTGCCGCCGCCGCTTCTACAGTAAGCCAGCCATGCCCCCCACCCCTCTCCGCACTTATTCCCCCCGCTCTGCCCAGACTTCAATTGGTGGGCAGAGCAGGGGAAGGGAACTTTACCCCCCACTGCCATTGGTTGGTTAGTCCTGACGACCAATGGCAGGGGATAGGAGGTTGCACCCCTGCCACCTCGCTCCTATCCTTCATGGTGATCGGGCTGTCTCTGACAGCTCCGTTCACTCTTATTTTACAGGTGATCGGGTCACCAGTGGACCAGGACCCCCCTAGGCATTACCACGGGATTCCTGCTGATAGATATCAGCAGTCATCCCGGTCCGATCACCGCCCAGGAAGCGGTGGTGATCGGATAAACAGAGAGCGCACAAGTTACGCCCTCCGTCCTTAAGTACCAGGACGCGAGGGCGTACCTGTACTCCCTCCATCCCCAACAGGTTAAAGGGGTCCTCCAGTGAGGAAATTTTTTTTTCAAATCAACTGTTGCCAGAAAGTTTAACAGATTTGTAAATTACTTATATAAACTTCAATGTAAATTACTTCACTATACAAAAATCTTAATCCTTCCAGCACTGATTAGCTGTTGTATACTACAGAGAAGATTGTGTTGTTCTTTCCAGTCTAACAACAGAGCTCTCTGCTGACACCTCTGTCTGTCTCAGGAACTGTCCAGAGCAGGAGAGGTTTTATAGGGGGATTTTTCTGCTACTTTGCACAGTTCCTGACACAGACAGAGGTGTCAGCAGAGAGCACTGTGATCAGACAGAAAATAACTATACAACTTCCTCTGTAGTATACGGCAACTGATAAGTACAGTAAGGATTAAGATGTTCAAATAGAAGTAATTTACAAATCTGTTTAACCCCCTTCATGAACCAGCAATTTTTTTTTCTGGCTCATGTTTTTTTTCCTCCTTACCTTTAACCCCTTAAGGATGCAGGGAATTTACATTTTTGCATTTTCATTTTTTCCTCATTGGAAAAAAAATCATTGTGCGACAAAATTGAAGGCAAAATGCAATTTTGTAATTTTTGGAGGCTTCTGTTTCTACGCAGTCCATTTTTCGGTAAAAATGACACCTTCTCTTTATTCTGTAGGTCCATATGATTAAAATGATACCCTACTTATATAGGTTTGATTTTGTCATAATTCTAAAAAAAATCATAACTACATGCAGGAAAATGTATAGTCTGACTCCTATAACTTTTATTTTTCCACATACGGGCCGGTATGAGGGCTAATTTTTGGCGCCGTGATGTGAAGTTTTTAGCGGTACCGTTTTTATATTGATCAGACTTTTTTGGTCACTTTTTATTCACTTTTGTATTACATAAAAAGTGACCAAAAATACGCTATTTTGGACTTTGGAATTTTTTGACGCATACGCCATTGACCATGCGGTTTAACTAACGATATATTTTTATAGTTCGGACATTTCCGCACGAGGCGATACCACATATGTTTATTTTTATTTACACAGTTATTTATTTTCATTTTGTTATGGGAAAAGGGGGGCGATTCTTACTTTTATTAGGGAAGGGGTTAACCCCTTGGGGACCAAGCCCATTTTGCCCCTAAGGACCAGAAAATTTTTTGTACATCTGTCACCACTGTCAATTTAAGCATTAATAACTCTGGGATGCTTTTACCTTTCATTTTGATTCCGAGATTGTTTTTTCGTGACATATTCTACTTTAACATAGTGGTAAATTTTCGTCGTTATTTGCATCCTTTTTTGGTGAAAAATCCCCAAATTTCATGAAAATTTTGAAAATTTAGCATTTTTCTAACTTTGAAAATCTCTACTTGTAAGGAAAATGCATATTCCAAATAAATTATATATTCATTCACAAATACAATATGTCTACTTTATCTTGACATCATAAAGTTGACGTTTTTACTTTTTGAAGACATGAGAGGGCTTCAAAGTATAGCAGCAATTTTCAAAATTTTTACGAACATTTCAAAATCTGAATTTTTCAGGGACCAGTTAAGAATGAAGTGGATTACCCCATAAATGACCCCATTATAGAAACTACACCCCTCAAAGTATTCAAAATGACATTCAAAAAGTTTGTAACCCTTTAGGTGTTTCACAAAAATAGCAGCAAAGTGGAGGAGAAAAATCAAAATCTGCTTTTTGTACATGTTCTTGTAGACCCATATTTTTTTTTTTACAAGGGGTAAAAGTAGAAAAAGCCCCACAAAATGTGTAACCCAATTTCTCTCAAGTAAGGAAATACCTCATATGTGGATGTATAGTGCTTTGTGGGTGCACTAGAGGGCTCAGAAGAGAAGGAGCGACAATGGGATTTTAAAGAGCGAATTTTGCTGAAATGGTTTTTGGGGGGCATGTCGCATTTAGGAAGTCCCAATGGTGCCAGAACAGAAAAAAACACCGCAAATGGCATACTATTTTGGAAACTACACCCCTCAAGGAATGTAACAAGGGGTACAGTGAGCCTTAACACCCCACGGGTGTTTGGTAAATTTTCAATAAAGTTGGACGTGAAAATGAAAAATTTTATTTTTTTCCCTAAAATGCTGATGTTACCCCAAATTTTTCATTTTCACAAGGGGTAATAGGTGAAAATGTCCCCCAAAATTTGAAACCCTGTTTCTCTTGAGTAAAGAAATATATCATATGTGGATGTACAGTGATCTGCTGGTGCACTAGAGGGCTCAGAAGGGAAGGAGAAACATTGGGCTTTTGGAAAGCGAATTTTGCTAAAATGGTTTTTGAGGGGCATGTCTCATTTAGGATGCCCCCATGGTGCCAGAACAGTGAAAAACACCCCACATGGCATACTATTTGGGAAGTTACACCCCTCAAGGAACATAACAAGGGGTACAGTGAGCCGTAACACCCCACAGGTGTTTGACGACTTTGCGTTGAAGTTGGACGTGAAAATGAAAATGTAAATTTTTTTTTACAAAAATGCTAAATGTTACCCCAAATTTTTCATTTTCACAAGGGGTAATAGGTGAAAATGTCCCCCAAAATTTGAAACCCCATTTCTCTCAAGTAAGGAAATACCTCATATGTGGATGTAAATTAATTTGCAGATGCACTAGAGGGCTCAGAAGGGAAGGAGCGACATTGGGCTTTTGGAAAGCAAATTTTGCTGAAATGTTTTGGGTTTTTTTTGGGGAGGGGGGGCAAGTCTCATTTAGGAAGCCCCCATGGTGCCAGAACAGCAAAAAACACCCCACATAGCGTACTATTTGGAAAACTACACCCCTCAAGGAATGTAACAAGGGGTAAAGTGAGCATTTACACCACACTGGCGTTTGACAGATCTTTGTAACAGTGGGCTGTCCGAATGAAAAATTACATTCTTCATTTTCATGGACCACTGTTCCAAAAATCTGTCAGACACCTGTGGGGTGTAAGTGCTCACTGTACCCCTTGTTATGTTCCGTGAGGGGGGTAGTTTCTGAAATGGGGTCACATGTGGGTGTTTATTTTTTGCGTTTATGTCAGAACCGCTGTAATCAGCAGCCACCCCTGTGCAAATCACCAGTAAAGGCCTCAAATGTACATAGTGCGCTCTCACTCCCGAGCCCTGTTGTGCACCCGCAGAGCATTTTACGTCCACATATGGGGTATTTCCGTACTTGGGAGAAAGTGAGTTACAAATTTTGGGGGTCTTTTTTCCCCATTTACCTCTTATAAAAATAAAAAGTATGGGGCAACACCAGCATGTCGGTGTAAAAAATCATTTTACACTAACATGCTGGTGTAGACCCCAACTTTAAATTTTCATAAGGGGTAAAAGGAGAAAAGGCCACCAAAAATTTGTAGCGCAATTTCTTCCGAGTATGAAGATACCCCATATGTTGCTCTAAACTGTTGCCTTGAAATACGACAGGGCTCCGAAGTGAGAGATCACCATGCGCATTTGAGACCTAAATTAGGGATTTTCATAGGGGTGTACACGGATGCAACTGCAGTTTTGCCTCCAGCTGTTGCACAACTCCCAACATGACAGTCAATGGCTGTCCAGCAATACTGGGAGTTGTTATTTTGCAACAGCTGGAGGCTCCGTTTTGGAAAAACTGACATACAAGACTTTTTTTTTTTTATATTGTGGGGGGGGGGGACATTTTTATTGTGGGGGGGCACACTGTCAGTGTTTCACTCTTTATTTAGGGTTAGTGCAGTGTAGTGTTTTTAGGGAGGGTACATTCACACGGGCGAAGGTTTACAGTGTGTTTCCAGCTGCAGCGGAAAATTTGCCGCATCTCAAATTTGAAGCAAGAAACTTGCTGTAAACCCCCGCCCGTGTGAATGTACCCTGTACATTCACGTGGGGGAGGGGTGGGGGCAAAACTACAAGCAACTGTAGGCACCCTGATTGAAAACGACAGGTTTTTTGAATGGATGCAGCTAATTTATGTTTCAATGGGTGGGGTGGCTGATGTGTGGGAGGGAGGAAAATGGAAATATGGGATTTGTAGTAAAAAAATAAATAAATAAAACAGGAAATACCAGTTCACAAAAAGCTAGCCACAGTATTATGGTAATCTCACAACATAGCCATTTAGCTCCAAGACAAGCACAGATCCTTCCTAAGCATGTCTACCAGGTACATACTAAAATCCCCTCATGGTGGATAACCCCTTTAAGCAATCACAGAGTCAGGGAAGATGCTGAGGACCAGGTAAAGCCTCGGGCTTCCCTAGACATCAGGGAATAGCGGCATTTAAAGAGTACCTGTCATCAAACCATATTTTCTAAAACTAACAGATTATATTGCCTAACTACTTCTAACACCCCTGTGCCTCAACATGCCCCCGATGCACTTCCTGAGTTTGGTCTCCTGCCAGGCCTGGAGGAGACCAAACTAACTGTTTGACTTGAGGCAGAGAAAAGAACAGAGCTACCAAGTGGCCTTTTTGTCAACCACATTAAAAACATATAAAGGTTGAGAATTTTAACAAGTAAATAACAAAATGTCTTATAATTACATAAGGAACAAGTTTAGTTTGGTGACAGGTACTCTTTAATGTTTAAAGGAGTAGTCCAGTACTGGATAGGGGATAAGTGTCAGATCGCGGGGGTCCGACTGCTGGAACCCCCTGCGATCTCCCATACGAGCCCTGGCTCTCCGGCCAGATAGCTCATGTCGACCACCGCACGAAGTGGCGGTCAACACGCCCCCTCAATACAGCGCTATGGCAGAGCCGGAGATAGCCGAAGGCAGCTCTCTGGCTCTCCCATAGAGTTGTATTGAGGGGCGTGTCAGGTGCTGCTTCGTGCAGTGGTCAACACGCCCACTTCCCGCGAACTGCCGGGGCCCCGAACGGTAGATTGCAGGGGGTCCCAGCATTCAGACCCCCTGCGATCTGAAACCTATCCCCTCTCCTTAGGAGAGGGGATAAAGTATCCAGTACTGGAGTTCTCCTTTAAATGCTGTTATCTGTATAGATCACGGTAATTAACCAGTTAAACGATCTCCAATGTCCATCATTACTGGCAGATGTCAGCTGCTGATAGCAGCAGGCATCTCCTGGTTATGAAGCGGACCCAAACCATGGGCCTTCATCATGTCCGCTTACCCGACCCAGGCTTCCGTGTTCAGGGCCGCCCCTCGTGACGTCACACCCGCCCCCTTCGTGACGTCACGCCCGCCCCCTCAGCGAAAGTCTATGGGAAGGGGGCACGATGGCCGTCACGCCCCCTTCACATAGACTTTCGTTGAGGGGGCGGGGCGTGACGTCACGAAGGGGGAGGGGGTGACGTCACAAGGGGCAGCCCTGAACACGGAAGCCCGCACACAGCGTCCGGAACAATAAACTTCCGGACGCTGGGGAGCGGAGCTTCCGACACAGGGCAGCGGAGTACCCCTTTAAAGAGGTTCTCCCAAGGTTAAAACTTATCTAGTCAAATAAGGTAGACATACCTATTCTAACAAAAGTAATGAATGCTAATATAAATACCTGTCAGAAAGCTGGCAACGTTTCAGTTCTCACTATACAAACGGTCCCATAGAGAGGACTGCTTTCTGAGACATGACAATATAAACTACACTCTTTTCTATCGATATTGGAATATTGCTTCTATTTTTGGCCAATTATGTTCTGGAATATGAGTCACAGGCACACCCACTCTCCCCTTCTCCATTTTTTGCACATTGCTAGTGCTGCTTTTACTGAATTTTTACATATAAATATATATGATGATTAGTAAATTGTTTTATCTTCATATACACATATGCAGAGACTATGATGAAAAACTAGAGCCAAAAGGATCAACTTTCTTCTGAAATTTAATGTTTGCATGTTTACTGTTCTTTCTTATACACATTGCATGAGTTCCTTTTATTCTTAGTTTTTGATCCAACAAGCAAATAGCAAGTGTGCAGTGATTATTCAAAAATATCTTTATAAACAGTGCTCTCTCCAGATAGGTATTTGCATTTGGGAATCCTGGCTCAGCTGCAGAGCAGGCAGATAAAAGGGACATCGTTTTTTGGATTGGGGATTAAGACCTGTCATATGAAAAATGATCTTAAAGCACCATCTGCATGTAAACATGTGACAGATAAAGCATAGTGAACTTTGTGCGCACTACTGTATCTGCTGCAATGCACTACTATGTAGGGTTTGTTGTAGTGGTATGAATATTATCTATTGCTGTGTTCGCACAGAGCAGTTTTAATACATTTTATTTTTACATGTTAAAACACCAACTCAAGGTAACAGGGATTAGTTTCCTAAAGAAAGGCATACTTTTATTGTTGTATTAGGTGATTTTATTGTAATAAAAAGGCAGAGAGTGTTTCTAGGTGGGAGGGGCCAATAATATTTGTTCATTATGGAGGCCAAAGGGTACCTAAGAAGAGCGCATCCCCTGGGCGCTTACAGTGGTGGCCAGGTACTGCTATGTTTATTCGAGTAATGCAATCTGCATGACCAAGGCTACAGGTATGTATAGACTAACTCTTCGGCCTCTTTATGGACTTATCAGCTATTTTCAAAACTGCTGAAAGGTCCACAAGTTCCCCCCCTTCATTCTGCACTCAATGTCCCATAATGGCAAAGTGAAAACAGAATGTAAAAAATCATTGCTAATTTATTGAAAAAAAACAACTATATTTTATGTTTAAATAAGTATTCAGACTCAGTACTTAGTTGAAGGACTAATCCTCCAGTCTTCTTGGGGATGATGCCACAAGGTTTACCTGGATTTGGAGATTTTCGGCCATTCTTCTCTTCAGATACAGTAAACCCCCGACCTATGAGGCCATCGCATGTTCAAGGCAGCCATCGGGGCCATCGCAAAAACGTCTATCCGGCAGCGCAGACTGCTTCATCTGCTGCCGGATAGCCATTTAAGGTGCCCCGTGTGGTCCGGTGAGTATCACTCACCTGTCCCCAACGTTCCGGACCGTCCTCTTCGGGCTCCGATGCATGGCCGTCACTCTCCGTCATCATCATCACGTTCCCGCACACGCCGTCCCATCATCCAATAGGAGAGGCGTGCGTAGCGACGTGATGATGCCGATGGAGAGCGACAATACTGGCCAGCGGTGACGGTCTGGAGCGGCGGGGACACCCCGGGGACATGATGACAGCGACGATCCAGGGCAGTGGTGAGTATAACTTTCTATTTACTATTGCATGGATCCC
The DNA here is from genome assembly GCF_029499605.1 of Hyla sarda. Classification (NCBI taxonomy): domain Eukaryota; kingdom Metazoa; phylum Chordata; class Amphibia; order Anura; family Hylidae; genus Hyla; species Hyla sarda. The sequence continues at coordinate 525,894,147 of NC_079189.1, forward strand.
TCATCATACGATGGATTCAAGTAACCTCTGTAAGGTTGGATGGAGGCCACTGGTGGACGGCCATTTTCAGAGATGTTCCATTGAGTTTAAGTCATAGCTCTGGCTGGGCATTCAAAGAGTTGTTCCGAAGCAATTTCTGTGTTTGCTTGGCTATTGGTTATGGTCATTGTTTTGTTGAAAGGAGAACATTTGGCCCACTCTGGGGTCCAGAGCACTGTGTATCAGGTTTTCTTTAAGAATATCTCTATACTTTGCTCCATTCAGCTTTACCACAACCATAACCTGTCCCAGCTACTGTAAAACACCCCCAAAATCCTGATGTTGCCATCACCATACTTCTTATGAACTATGGAGTTTATTGTCTTCTTTGGAATTTTCAGGTCAGCAGACATTTTTTGTACCCTTCTCTACATCTAAGCCTCAACACAATCCTGTCTCTGATCTCTACAGGCAGTTCTTCCCGTATCATGGCTTGGTTTTTGCTCTAAAAGGCATTGTCATTTGTGAGACCTTATATAGAAAGGGGTGTGTGAGACCCCTAGAGCAAAATTTCAATAATCATAGCAAAATGGTATAATTGTAATAAATTAACAAAATGTTTTTTTCACATTCTAATCAGTGTAGAACAATAGTGAAAAATAGATTGAAATTTTATTTTAGCACAAGGATGCAACATAATTTTTTTTTTTTAAGTGAAAGGGTCTAAAGACTTTCTGAATGCACTGTGCACCATAATGCACTGTATATAGCATTTATATGATACATAGGGGTTTGCTATAAACCACCAAACATAATGGAAGAGGCAGAAGATCAATTACTGAGGCAAATAAACAGGGAAGCAAATCAGAATGACATAATAATAATGGGGGACTTTAACTATCCTGATATAAACTGGGAGACTGAGACCTGTGAATCTCATAAAGGAAAAAGGTTTCTGACTATAGCTAAATACAATTATTTGTCCCAAATGGTGCAGGGCCCGACCAGAGGGGAGCGCCCTACTAGACTTAATATTAACCAACAGACCTGACAGAGTAACAAATGTACAAGTAAAGGACACCTAGGAAACAGTGATCATAATATACCGTATTTATCGGCGTATAACACGCACTTTATAGGCTAAAATTTTTAGCCTAAAATCTATGTGCGTGTTATACGCCGATACACCCCCAGAAAAGGCAGGGGGAGAGAGGCCGTTGCTGCCCGCTTCTCTCCCCCTGCCTTTCATGGGGTCTAGAGCCCTGCTGCCGGCCCTTCTCTCCCCCTGGCTATCGGCGCCACTGCCCGTTCTGTCCCCCTGACTATCGGTGCCGGCGCCCCATTGCCGGCGCCGATAGCCATGGGGAGAGAAGGGGCAGCGGCATCCATTGCCGGCGCCGCTGCCCCGTTGCCTCCCCCCATCCCCGGTGGCATAATTACCTGTTGCCGGGGTCGGGTCCGCGCTGCTGCAGGCCTCCGGCGTGCGTCCCCTGCGTCGTTGCTATGCGCTGCACGGCGCGGCGCATGACGTCAGTGCGCCGCGTCGTGCATAGCAACGACGCAGGGGACGCACGCCGGAGGCCTGCAGCAGCGCGGACCCGACCCCGGCAAAAGGTAATTATGCCACCGGGGATGGGGGGAGGCAACGGGGCAGCGGCGCCGGCAATGGGTGCCGCTGCCCCTTCTCTCCCCCTGGCTGTCGGCGACCCTTCTCTCCCCCTGGCTATCAGCGCCGGCAATGGGACGCCGGCACCGATAGTCAGGGGGACAGAACGGGCAGCGGCACCGATAGCCAGGGGGAGAGAAGGGCCGGCAGCAGGGCTCTAGACCCCAGGAAAGGCAGGGGGAGAGAAGCGGGTAGTGACGGCCTCTCTCCCCCTGCCTTTCCTGGGGGTGTATCGGGGTATACACGCGCACACACGCACCCTCATTTTACCATGGATATTTGGGTAAAAAACCTTTTTTACCCAAATATCCTTGGTAAAATGAGGGTGCGTGTTATAGGCCGGTGCGTGGTATACCCCGATAATTACGGTAATACATTTTAGCTTGTTCTTCAATAAGGGAATCTCTCGAGGGGCCACGAAAACAATGAACTTTAGGAAGGCAAAGTTTGTTCAACTCAGAGAAGCCCCTCACAATATAAAATGGGATAATGTCCTCAAAAACAAGAATACTGACACTAAATGGGAGACTTTTAAAAATATCTTAAATTCTCAATGTAAGATGTATATACCTTATGGTAATAAAAGGGTCAGAAATAAAAGAAAACCAATATGGATGAATAAAAAATGTTAAAGGGGCAATAAATGACAAAAATAAAGCATTGTAACTACTAAAACAGGACGGCAGTGAAGAAGCATTAAAAAGCTATAGAGAAAAATGTAAAATATGTAAAAAAAACAGATAAAAGCCACACAAAAAAAAGAGAGACAGAAAGTCTCATTGCCAAAGAGAGTAAAACTAACCCCAAAATGTTTTTTAACAATATAAATAGCAAAAAGGTCAAAAATGAAAGTGTTGCCCTTTAAAAAATTATGAAGAAATTATAAATCAGAAAAAAAGCAAATATATTAAACAAATTCTTCTCCACTGTATTCACCGAGGAAAATTAAATGCCAGGTGAAATCCAGCAAGATAAGGTAAACTCCCCACTACAGGTCACCTGTCTAACCCAGGAAGAAGTACAGTGCCACCTACAAAAAAAATCTAAATAGACAAATCGCCAGGTCCAGATGGCATTCACCTCCCGTGTTCTAAAGGAATTAAGTAATGTAATAGACAGACCACCAGTTTTAATATTCAGGGACTCTATAGTAACAGGGACTGTTCTCCAGGACTGGCGCATGGCAAATGTGGTGCCAATATTTAAAAAGGGATCAAAAGGTGACCCCGGGAATTATAGACCTGTTAGCTTAACCTCTGTTGTATGTAAATTGTTTGAGGGTTTTCTAAGGGATGATATTATCTTGATAAAAATAAATGTATGACCCCGTATCAGCATGGCTTTATGAGGGATCGGTCCTGTCACACTAACCTGATCAGCTCTCAGACTGGACCAGGAGCAATCGCTGGATGTCATATATCTGGATTTTTCCAAAGCATTTGATACAATGCCACATAAAACATTAGTGTATAAAATGAGAAGGATCAGGCTGGGGGAGAATGTGTGTAAGTGGGTAAGTAACTGGCTCAGTCATAGGAAACAGAGGGTGGTTATTAATGGTACTTATTCTGATTGGGTGACTGTTACTAGTGGGGTACCACAGGGGTCCATCTTGGGTCCTGTCCTATTTAACATATTCATTAATGACCTTGTAGAGGGGTTGAATAGTAAAGTAGAAATCTTTGCAGATGATACTAAATTCTGTAAAGCGGTAAACACAATAGAGGACAGTGCACTGTTACAAATGGATCTGGATAGGTTGGAGGTTTGGACTGAGAAGTGGCAGATGAGGTTCAACACTGATAAATGTAAGGTTATGCACATGGGGAAGAAAAATCCAAGCTGGAATTATGTATTAAATGGGAGAACACTTGGGATAACAGAAGTGGAAAAGGACTTGGGAGTCGTAGTTAATAGTAAATTTAGCTGTAGTGACCAGTGTCGGGCAGCTGCTGCCAAGGCAAATAAAATCATTGGGTACATCAATAGGGGCATAGATGCTCACGACAAGGAAATAATTCTACCGCTGTACAAATCACTAGTCAGACCACACATAGAATACTGGGGTTATTTAGTTTAGAAAAAAAGAAGGCTTAGGGATGACCTAATAACTATGTATAAATATATCAGGGGGCAGAACAGAGATCTCGCCCATGATCTATTTATACCCAGAGTTGTATCTATAACAAGGGGGCATCCTCTACGTTTAGAGGAAAGAAGGTTTCTACACCAGCACAGAGGGGGTTCTTTACTGTAAGAGTGAGACTGTGGAATTCTCTGCCAGAGGAGGTGGTAATGGTGAACTCTGTAAAAGAGTTCAAAAGGGGTCTGGATGCTTTTTTGAAGAGTAATAACATTGCTGGTTATGTATATTAGATTTATAGGGACAGAACGTTGATCCAGGCATTTATTCTGACTGCCATATTTGGAGTCGGGAAGGAATTTTTACCTCTAGTATGGAGGGATTTTTGCCTTTCTCTGGATCAACTCAGTAGGGACTCATTAGGGTTATAGAATGAACTTGATGGACTCTTTTTTCAACCTTATGAACTATGTAACTTACAAAACAGTTTAACTTTACAGTACTATAACTCATACAGGCTGTGCATAACTGGTGCTGATAAGTGCCCTGCTGGACCAGACAACCTTTTATTTTAATGACCTGGCAATTTTTTATAAATATTTTTTTTTCTTTGAGTTTTCTCTGTATATAAAATTTTTGAAATGCAATTGACTGGACTCTTCAGGAAAATATATAACTATATAATAATTAGGGATGTCCCGATACCGGTATCAGGACCAATACTGGACATTTACACGAGTACTTGTACTCATGCAAATGTCCCCAATACCTTAACGATACCTGCCAGCATTTAAAAGTCCTGAAATAACTGCTGGTTAGCTCAGACAAAGAATAAGTCAGCCAGCATTTTAGTTGATACCAAACTATTATATGGAACTGGCCTACAGGTGCACGCTACTAGGCTACTAGTATCGCGGTGGGATGGTCTAAGCTATTTGACCGCCGGCGGAGACAAATTGGCGAGCTAAGTGCCTCACTATCTCATAGCTGTATACACCATAGCTGTATAGCTCTCCATGTTTTTTCTGCATGTTCATGTTTCACCTATATCCTTGTGCTGGCAGTGTGCTGCTGCATTCTTCTGTTGCTGCTGGTTAGCTCAGGGATGCTGATTGGGATCACCATGGTAAAATCGTGGTGTCCCGATCAGCTGAGAGGACAGCCAGAGGTCCCTTACCGTGCTCTGTGCCATTCGATCGTTGCTCCCATACTGCAGCCAGCCATGACAGGCAGTAGTAAAGGAGCGTTGATCACACTGATCAATGCTATGCTATGACATAACATTGATCAGTGTATGCAATCTAAAGATTGCATGTAATAGTCCCCTATGTAGACTGAAAAATAATGGAAAAAATTTGTAAAAAAAAAAATAAAGTTGCGAATTAACCCCTTTTCAAAAAGAATTATTATTTTTTTTTTTTATAAAAACTGAAAATGTCCCCTTTTTATAACAGAGGTTTTTATTTTAAAAAAAACCTCTGTTACAATGACGGCACTCATACTCAGTCTTACCATTTTTTTTTTTATCAGGACATCCCTAATAATAATGACAGAACTTAACAAGCACTATGACAAGACCACAGTAACATGAGTTCACCTACTTCTCTTCAGTCTACGGTAATAAAGTATGTGTGTATGTGACTTTTTCAGTAAATCAGTAACGAAAATCTGAATCTTGGAGTTCTGCTGTGGTTTGGCAACAAAGATCTAAACAAGGATTAGCCCATTGTAATCCAATGGTGTCAGTTTATGGCATTTTGGTGTGGAATCTGCAGCAATAATAAACAACCCTGCAATGTATTATTCATTATTCTGTTAGGATTTAGGGGCGGAATGGACATCTACAGTAAATCCTGCCACAATCCTAAATGTAAGACATGTCCTAAAGAAGTTCAACTTCTATACAGAACCTGTTTTATTGCAGCACCAAACAGTCTGCTGTCTTGTTTCTTGGTACCTATAGTACATGAGCTTTTTATTATATCACTTTTGGTCACTATTGACAAAGAGATATGGTCATTTGACATTACAATATTTGGGCGCATTTATCAGTGTCTGTATTCCTCAATTTTGGCATGAAACCTTCCCAAATTTAGTGCATTTTCATCGAATACACATGTAGCAGCTCATCCGACAAGGGGCATGGCTAAAAGGAAAAGGCGTGTGACTTAAAGGGGTACTCCGGTGGAATTTTTTTTTTTCAAATAACCTGGTGCCAGAAATTTAAACAGATTTATAAATTACTTCTACTACTCCTACTATTTTTTTTTTTTAAATCTTAATCTTTCCACTACTGATCAGCTGCTGTATGTGCCACAGGAAGTTGAGCTTTTCTTTTCAGTCTGACCACAGTGTTCTCTGCTGACACATCTGTCCATGTCAACAACTGTTCGGAGCAGGAGAGGTTTGCTATGGGGATTTGCTCCTACTCTAGACAGTTCCTGACAATGACAGAGGTGTCAGTAGAGAGCGCTGTGGTCAGACTGAAAAGAACAACTCAACTTCCTCTGGAGCATACAGCAGCTGAAAAGTACTGGAAGGATTAAGATTTTTTGAATAGAAGTAATTTACAAATCTGTTTAAACTTTCTGGAACCAGTTCATTTGAATTTTTTTTTTTTTTTTTACCACCGGAGAACCCCTTTAAGCCAAAATGTTCTACGATGCATGAGCCACTGTTATGAATATGGCACATCCTTCCTGGATGCCACCAACCTCTCCAAGCCTCTTACGCAGGCAAATGCCTTGCTTCAGTCAGTCGGTCTGGATCCGTTTGCTTTGGCCTATTTGAAATGGGTGGAGGATGTGCCCAATCTTTCGGAAATGCAGTGGAAGGGGGTTGCTTTGACGTACTATGCCATGTTTTAGTGCTAGAGATATGCTTATTCAATCCCGCTTTATTTTTCCCCTTTACTATACTCCTATTAAACTCCAGCGTATTGGTGTCTCTACCTCCGATATCTGTTTCCGCTGTGAGAGGCATTGGGGGACATTTATGCCTGGTGAGTGGAGTTGCCCGTGTGGTGTGCCCTTCAAGAGGGCAGTGATGCAATTCTAAGCGGATCATCTTGAATTTCCCTTTGCTTTGTCCACTGAGGTCTGTCTGTGGGGGCTGATTAATGGGTTGGAGTCGGGCATTCTTGTTCTGTGCCCTATTCTGTGCCCATAAGATCCTTATTAATTAACAAGTATTTTCTGTTATACCATACCCTGTACTTGAGTCATAAATGCCCTAAAAAATATGATATAGTTTGGAGGTGTCAACTGATGCTGCGGAGCTTGGAGGGTGGTTTCCTTGGCTTAGGGTAGGTCCCTATTTTGTTTATTTTTTGGCAGAGAGAAGGGGGTATCCTTGGGGTCTGAATGGTGTGTGTGTGGTTGTGTGTCTATTGTTTGTTGGGCTGTTGTACTCCAGGGGTCGGCCCGTGACCCAGTTCCTGCACTGGCTGTCATTGATGTTTCTGAATTTGTGATGTATGCCAGTTCCATTGATTTCACACCTCTGTGCATGTTCTATCTCATTGCTATGTTCCCATTCAAATGTTGGTCTCATTTTGCTCAGTACTTTTACCAAACCAGAAGTGGGTCCAAACACACAGAAAATAGTGCAAATCTCTCAATTATAGTTTTCTCTGTATTAGACAGTATTAATAAATCTGGGCCAAGTCTGTTGGAAGTATTTGGGGTCCGTGAAATGGATCATTTTAAGACCTTAAAAATAGTTTGTGAACGATTCCAAGTATTCGAAGATCATCATCCGGATTTGTCTGATGTTCTAGATTATATTTTGCATATAAAAAAAACATCTCTTTGCATAAACCCCCATTCTAACTTACTTGATGTGCTGCAGAATGTAACCAATTAGGTATCAGGTTTCTATTGGATTTACTGTATAATTCATAATGCCTCGCAGTATAGTTTTTCAAGAAACCCCCCACAAGCAGTAGTCAGTCCATAGGTGTCAAGTGCAGTTCCTAATAACAATAGTTACACATGATCACTTATGGCGGCAGCATTCATGCTGTTGCGGAATCACACACTTTTGATATAACCACGGAGATAACTTGAGGTTTGCCTAAGTGCTGTAAATGTCACTTTGTAACATATGCCTAAAGATTAATAAACTATAAAGAAGAATAAATATGAATGAAAGCATGACAAAGGCATAATATGCGGAAAGCATTGTAAATAATGGTGTCCGCTGGTGGGGAAGTAGACCTGTAGAAAGGAGGATGGTTAGGGCTGTGAGATCAATGCTTTCGAGTGATCATGTTTATGATTGTTTATCTATAGTTTATCTAGAGTTTGCAGTAAAAGTCCTGTAGTGTTAATCATACAAGAAACAGGATAGGGACAAGAAAAGCATTAAAGGCTCTTTTCACACTGTACTTTGTGGTTTTTAGTTATATGTCAGAGGACTCCCGAATGTATTCCTATGAGGGGTGCATTGGTTGCTTTGCCAAAACTGTCATATATAAAGTTCCATGTTACATAACATACACTATCTTAAAAGGTGTTTCCCATCTTGTACATTTCCCAGCAGTTTTTTTAAACACCGTGTGCAGTGATGGACTGTAATAGAACGCGTTATTAGATTAAAAAAGGCTGTTTTTATAATTATTTTATGGACGTTTTTTACTCACAAAATTTGTATCTATAGATACATGCTGTAGAAACAATCATATTTAGGATGAATAAAATTGAGGTTTCAGTTACAGAAGTTTCTGCAATAAATTTGCCACTTACTCCGAGGGCCGCTTCACACAACCGAATTACTGCTCATAGTGATGCACGCCATAATAGCTCATTTAATGCAAAATTTAACTGTGGAAATAAGCATTGGGGAAAAAGTCCCATTGAACAAATGGGATTCCGTTGCAGAATTCCGCCAACAGAATGAACAAGTTTATTCTTTCAGTAGAACCTGTATTCCGGAATTGTATTGCAACAAAAATTCTGCAGTGTGAACTGTACAGCAGAATCCCATTAAAATCTATGGGAGGCTGCTGCAAGCGAAATCCTACCAGAATTTCCTCTTGGAAATTCCAGGCAGTTTTCCTGTGATTTGAATGGACCCTAAGAGATCTCAAATTGATAATGAAATGTCTGGAACATTAAGAAATGATTCAGAAGGGTTGCCAGGGTTGGCATTGTTAGGACTGAACTTAAACATAAAATATAACTATTATTTCTGTACCCGTTTCTTTGCTCTCTACTATTGGTTCCTAAAAGAGGAATCGCTCCTAAAAAGATATATATCAAACAGTTACAGGTAATAATTGGGGACTGGGATGGGAACCGCTTTCAGTGTCTTGTCATTTTCGTTTTTTACCAGCATTAACTACAGTAGAGAGTAAGGTGGGTCTGATGAACACAGAATTACAAACAGCTGCACAGGAAAACCAAGGATAAACTGACAAAGCAATATCGGAACTATGTACTTTGGGTGGGGGCACATTACAAATGTACTACTCAATAAACATTTGTACTAACAAAATTACGAAAGAACTTCTTAGTGTGTCAGTGTGACTAAGATTTTGTCTGAAAAAACTAAAATGTGGATTAAATGCATGTACTGTAATGACCAAATTCCTTATCAAAAACAGCAGATTTGTTTTAAGAATTGAGTGGAAGATTTGGAAACTGATATTGTGCAAATAAACTTTCACTATTCATGTAAAGTCTTCAATATATATTCCTCATGATTTACAATGCATTAAAAAAGTGTTTTTTTTCCCCATTTTGTTATGTTGCGGTCTTGTGCTAAAATAAATAATGTATGCCCCCTCCCCTCCAAACATTCTGCACTTAATACCCAATAATAAAAATTTGAAAAACTAAAAATTCCCTTGGCTCTGGTTCCTTCCATTTCTCTTGATCATCTTTGAAATGTTTTTACACCTTGACCCGAGACACCTGTGGTAAGTTCTGTAGACTGGAGATGATTTGGAAAGACACAGCCCTGACTCACAGCTGACTATGCATATCAGAGGGAAAAAAAAAACATGAGGGGAACAAACTGCCTGTAGAGCTCTGAGACAGGATTGTATGAAGGCGTAGGTCTTGCGAAAAGTAAACATTTTTTCTGCACTGAAAGTTTCAAAAAGCAGTGTCCTCAATAATTCTTAAACGGAACAACCAGAATTCTTACTATTGCTGGCCTTGGTAAGAGGGTTGACCAAGAACCCAATGGTTATTTTGTCAGAGCTCCAGAAATCCTGTGTGCATATGAGAGAAACCTCCAGAAAGTCAAACATCACTGCAGTACGTCACCAATCTACCAAGATTCTCTGGTCTGATGAAGCCAAGATTACATTTTGTAGCCTCAACTCTAAGCATCAGGTCTGGAGGAAACAAGGCCCTGTTCATTAACTGCCCAATACTATCCCTACAGTGAAGCATGGTGGTGGCAGCATCAAGCTGTGAGGTGATTTTCAGCAGTTGGGAAACCGGTCAGGGTTAAAAGGAAAGATAAATTAAGCAAAACAGAGATGTTATTAATGAAAACCTAATCCACAGTGCTATGGACCATAGACTGATCCAAAGATTCACCTTCAAACAAGACAATGACACTAAACACACAGCCACGAAAACACAGAAGAGGCTTAGGGACAACTTTGTGAATGTCACTTTGTAAGTGGCCCAGTCAGAGCCCAGGATTGAACCCAAGAGAACATCTCTGCAGAGACCTAAAAATGTCTGTCCACTGACAGTCCCTATTCAACCTGATAGAGCTTGAGAGAATCAGCAGAGAAAAATTGAAGGGTGAGAGAGAGACATAGCAACCCGACCAGAGGACAGTCTTAATTGAGACGTGACACCAAACACCATCAGTTTTTCTAGCTGTGGGATAACAATATGTTCAGATTTTTAAGTCCTGAGAATAACATCAGGACGTCTTACCCTTCCATGTCAAAAGAAAAGCTTATTCTTTCATAATAAACACAAGTTGAACTGGTGCTGTCACCGGGAAAAATGTCTTCCAGTTCCCAGTGATTCACTTTCTCTGGTGGTATCGGGGAGCAGCTGACTATTCCATATTGCTATGTGGCTGCCTATTCCCCTAGAACAAATACAGTCCGCAAGTCAGATTCCGGCAGGTTGACAGTCGGGAAGGTGGAGCCCAGGGTTCGCTCTGCTCAGGGCCGCACCACCACATTTTGCCTACTTTGCGCAGTTGATTGAGCCTGTGTAGCTCTGCTGCGCGTGAGCCCTGCCTGTCAATCAATTACGTGATGTAGGCAAAATGAGGCGGTGCGGCCCGGAGAAGAGTAGACCCCAGGCTCCACTTCCCCAACTGTCAGCCTGATGCCTGGATGGATAATAAAGCTGTATTCTGTAAGTATAAAGATACATCCCCAATAATCGGAAAAAAAACTACAACCACCTGTAGGTAAGCGTGCATAATATATATGCAGCACCAATACAAAAAATTGCGCACAAAACAAAATCACATAAAGAAAAACAAATCTTTATTAAACAGGATAATACAATTAAAAAAAAAAAAAACATGACAACATACAGTTTAAAAAGCAGCAGGACACATACTGAAGGTAAGTATGGAGACTGAGCCCAAGAACACTGGGTGCAGGATATAACTAAGTGCATGTGAATGTAAAGTTACCAAAGGATATAAGTAAAGTGTATAACATCACTATAATATCAGCAGCCTGCAAAAAAGGAGACATCTACCATACAAGGTGCCAGACCATACCTACTCAACCCCAACAATCGTTTCACTAAAATTAAGACTTCTGCCCCCAGAGGCAGCTTTACTTTTAGCAGTCCGATACAGGAGATTGAAGGGGTCCCAGCTGTCAGACCCTCTGCGATCTAAAACATATCCCCTATCCTTTGGATAGCGGATACGTTTTTGTACACAATAGTTCTTCAAGTTTATTTTCTAAATGGAAAAAACTTCAATAGGGTTAGAAAGAGCCATTAAATAATAAAAGACTTAATACTTACCTAATAAATCCCCTGCTGTTCCAACTCTGATAGTTCCCACAGGTGTATGTTTCCTGTGCAGCACAATGATATGCCCGTATACCCACATGCAGCAAATCACTGGCCTCCTCTGTCTTATGCCATACACGCCTAGGACTAGTAATTGGGTGCTGTGGTCACACAGGTATATGGGCCCTGTCACGATGCCGGCTGGCAGGAGGTGGATCCTCTGTGCCAGATAGGGATTGGCGTGGACCGTGCTAGTGGACCGGTTCTAAGTTACTACTGGTATTCACCAGAGCCCGCCGCAAAGCGGGATGGTCTTGCAGCGGCGGTAGTAACCAGGTCGTATCCACTAGCAACGGCTCAACCTCTCTGACTGCTGAAGATAGGCGCGGTACAAGGGAGTAGACAAGAGCAAGGTCGGACGTAGCAGAAGGTCGGGGCAGGCAGCAAGGATCGTAGTCAGGGGCAACGGCAAGAGGTCTGGAACACAGGCTAGGAACACACAAGGAAACGCTTTCACTGGCACGATGGCAACAAGATCCGGCGAGGGAGTGCAGGGGAAGTGAGGTATACATAGGGAGTGCACAGGTGAACACACTAATTAGAACCACTGCGCCAATCAGTGGCGCAGTGGCCCTTTAAATCGCAGAGACACGGCGCGCACGCGCCCTAGGGAGCGGGGCCGCGCGCGCCGGGACAGGACCGACGGAGAGCGAGTCAGGTACGGGAGCCGGGGTGCGCATCGCGAGCGGGCGCCACCCGCATCGCGAATCGCATCCCGGCTGGAGGCGGTATCGCAGCGCACCCGGTCAGTGGATCTGACCGGGGCGCTGCCGTAGCGAGGATGTTGCGAGCGCTCCGGGGAGGAGCGGGGACCCGGAGCGCTCGGCGTAACAGTACCTCCCCCCCTTGGGTCTCCCCCTCTTCTTGGAGCCTGAGAACCTGAGGACCAGACTTTTGTCTAGGATATTGTCCTCAGGTTCCCAGGATCTCTCTTCAGGGCCACAACCCTCCCAATCAACCAAAATAAAGGTTTTCCCTCTGACCTTCTTGGAGGCCAGTATCTCCTTTACGGAGAAGATGTCCGAAGAGCCGGAAACAGGAGTGGGAGAAACAAGTTTGGGAGAGAAACGGTTGATGATGAGTGGTTTAAGAAGAGAGACATGAAAGGAATTAGGAATACGAAGAGAAGGAGGAAGAAGAAGTTTGTAAGAGACAGGATTAATTTGGCACAGGATTTTGAAAGGACCAAGATAGCGTGGTCCCAATTTGTAGCTGGGGACACGGAAGCGGACATATTTAGCGGAGAGCCATACCTTGTCTCCGGGAGAAAAAATGGGAGGAGCTCTTCTTTTCTTATCGGCAAACTTTTTCATGCGCGATGAAGCCTGTAAGAGAGAATTTTGGGTCTCTTTCCATATGGTGGAAAGATCACGAGTTATTTCATCCACAGCGGGCAAACCAGAGGGCAAGGGAGTAGGGAGGGGGGGAAGAGGGTGACGGCCGTACACCACGAAAAATGGGGATTTGGAAGAAGATTCAGAGACTCTGAAGTTGTACGAGAATTCGGCCCATGGTAGAAGATCTGCCCAGTCATCCTGGCGGGAGGAAACAAAATGCCGTAAATAGTCACCCAGGACCTGGTTAATTCTTTCTACTTGCCCATTGGATTGAGGATGATAAGCCGAAGAAAAGTTTAATTTAATCTTGAGTTGTTTACAGAGAACCCTCCAGAATTTTGACACGAATTGGACGCCTCTATCCGAGACGATCTGCGTGGGCAAACCGTGAAGACGAAAAATGTGTACAAAAAATAGTTTTGCCAACTGAGGCGCTGAAGGAAGACCAGGAAGAGGAATAAAATGTGCCATCTTGGAAAATCGATCAACGACCACCCAAACAACAGTGTTGCCACGGGATGGGGGTAAGTCTGTAATAAAGTCCATACCAATCAGAGACCAAGGCTGTTCGGGAATAGGCAAAGGATGAAGGAGACCAGCAGGCTTCTGGCAAGGAGTCTTATCCCGGGCACAGACAGTGCAGGCCCGCACAAAATCAACAACATCCGTCTCCAGAGTCGGCCACCAATAGAAACGAGAGATGAGTTGCAAGGATTTTTTGATGCCCGCATGGCCTGCGAGGTGGGAGGAGTGACCCCATTTGAGGATTACGAGGCGTTGGCGTGGAGAGACGTAGGTCTTCCCTGGAGGAGTTTGCCTGATGGAGGCTGGAGAAGTGGAGATCAGGCAGTCAGGAGGAATGATGTGTTGCGGAGAGAGCTCTACTTCCGAGGCATCCGAGGAACGAGAGAGAGCATCGGCCCTAATGTTCTTGTCGGCAGGGCGAAAGTGAATTTCAAAATTAAAACGGGCAAAAAACAGAGACCACCTGGCCTGGTGAGGATTCAGCCTTTGGGCAGACTGGAGATAGGAGAGATTCTTGTGATCGGTGTAAATAATAACTGGAAATTTAGATCCCTCCAGCAGATGCCTCCATTACTCAAGTGCTAATTTAATGGCCAGTAGCTCTCGATCCCCGATGGAGTAGTTCCTCTCCGCCGGAGAGAAGGTCCTAGAAAAAAAACCACAAGTAACAGCATGCCCGGAAGAATTTTTTTGTAGAAGGACCGCTCCAGCTCCCACAGAGGAGGCATCAACCTCCAAAAGGAAGGGTTTAGATGGGTCAGGTCTGGAGAGCACGGGAGCAGAAGAAAAGGCAGACTTGAGTCGTTTAAAAGCGTCTTCCGCTTGAGGAGGCCAGGACTTAGGATTGGCATTCTTTTTGGTTAAAGCCACGATAGGAGCCACAATGGTGGAAAAATGTGGAATAAATTGTCTGTAATAATTGGCGAACCCCAAAAAACGTTGGATAGCACGGAGTCCGGAGGGGCGTGGCCAATCTAAGACGGCAGAGAGTTTATCTGGGTCCATTTGTAGTCCCTGGCCAGAGACCAAGTATCCTAGGAAAGGAAGAGATTGACATTCAAACAGACATTTCTCCATTTTGGCATAAAGTTGATTGTCTCGAAGTCTCTGAAGAACCATGCGGACATGCTGGCGGTGTTCTTCTAAGTTGGCAGAAAAAATCAGAATATCGTCCAGATACACAACAACACAGGAATATAAGAGATCACGAAAAATTTCATTAACAAAGTCTTGGAAGACGGCAGGGGCGTTGCACAGGCCAAAGGGCATGACCAGATATTCAAAGTGTCCATCTCTAGTGTTAAATGCAGTTTTCCATTCGTCCCCCTCCCTGATGCGGATGAGATTATAAGCACCTCTTAAGTCCAGTTTGGTAAAGATGTGGGCACCTTGAAGGCGATCAAAGAGTTCAGAGATAAGAGGTAGGGGATAGCGGTTCTTTACCGTGATTTTATTAAGTCCGCGGTAGTCAATGCAAGGACGTAGGGAGCCATCTTTTTTGGACACAAAGAAAAATCCAGCTCCGGCAGGAGAGGAGGATTTGCGGATAAACCCCTTTTTTAAATTTTCCTGGATGTATTCAGACATAGCAAGAGTCTCTGGGGCGGACAGAGGATAAATTCTGCCCGGGGTGGAGTAGTGCCCGGGAGGAGGTCAATAGGACAGTCATAAGGCCTGTGAGGAGGTAAAGTCTCAGCTTGTTTTTTGCAAAATACGTCAGCATAGTCCATATAGGCCTTAGGGAGACCGGTTACAGGGGGAACCACAGGGTCACGGCAGGGAGTACTGGGAACTGGTTTAAGGCAGTCCTTGAAACAAGAGGTACCCCAGCTCTTGATCTCCCCTGTGGACCAATCAAGGGTTGGAGAGTGGCGTTGAAGCCATGGTAGTCCAAGGAGAATTTCGGAAGTGCAATTGGGGAGGACCAAAAACTCAATTTTTTCGTGATGAGGTCCGATGCACATTAGGAGGGGCTCCGTGCGGTAACGTATGGTACAGTCCAATCTTTCATTGTTAACACAATTGATGTAGAGGGGTCTGGCGAGACTGGTCACCGGGATGTTGAACCTGTTGATGAGAGAGGCCAAAATAAAATTTCCTGCAGATCCGGAATCCAAGAAGGCCATAGTAGAGATGGAGAAGGTGGAGGCAGATATCCGCACAGGCACAGTAAGACGTGGAGAAGCAGAGTTGACATCAAGGACTGTCTCACCTTTGTGCGGAGTCAGCGTACGTCTTTCCAGGCGGGGAGGACGGATAGGACAATCCTTCAGGAAGTGTTCGGTACCGGCACAGTACAGGCAAAGATTCTCCATGCGGCGTCGTGTCCTCTCTTGAGGTGTCAAGCGAGACCGGTCAACTTGCATAGCCTCCACGGCGGGAAGCACAGGAACGGATTGCAGAGGACCAGAGGAGAGAGGAGCCGGGGAGAAAAAACGCCTCGTGCGAACAAAGTCCATATCCTGGCGGAGCTGCTGACGCCTTTCGGAAAAACGCATGTCAATGCGAGTGGCTAAATGAATGAGTTCATGTAGGTTAGCAGGAATTTCTCGTGCGGCCAGAACATCTTTAATGTTGCTGGATAGGCCTTTTTTAAAGGTCGCGCAGAGGGCCTCATTATTCCAGGATAGTTCGGAAGCAAGAGTACGGAATTGTATGGCGTACTCGCCAACGGAAGAATTACCCTGGACCAGGTTCAGCAGGGCAGTCTCAGCAGAAGAGGCTCGGGCAGGTTCCTCAAAGACACTTCGAATTTCCGAGAAGAAGGAGTGTACAGAGGCAGTGACGGGGTCATTGCGGTCCCAGAGCGGTGTGGCCCATGACAGAGCTTTCCCAGAGAGAAGGCTGACTACGAAAGCCACCTTAGACCTTTCAGTAGGAAACTGGTCCGACATCATCTCCAAGTGCAGGGAACATTGTGAAAGAAAGCCACGGCAAAACTTAGAGTCCCCATCAAATTTATCCGGCAAGGATAGTCGTAAGCCGGAAGCGGCCACTCGCTGCGGAGGAGGTGCAGGAGCTGGCGGAGGAGATGATTGCTGAAGCTGTGGTAGTAGCTGCTGTAGCATCACGGTCAGTTGAGACAGCTGATGGCCTTGTTGCGCTATCTGTTGTGACTGCTGGGCGACCACCATGGTGAGGTCGGCGACAACTGGCAAAGGAACTTCAGCGGAATCCATGGCCGGATCTACTGTCACGATGCCGGCTGGCAGGAGGTGGATCCTCTGTGCCAGAGAGGGATTGGCGTGGACCGTGCTAGTGGACCGGTTCTAAGTTACTACTGGTATTCACCAGAGCCCGCCGCAAAGCGGGATGGTCTTGCAGCGGCGGTAGTAACCAGGTCGTATCCACTAGCAACGGCTCAACCTCTCTGACTGCTGAAGATAGGCGCGGTACAAGGGAGTAGACAAGAGCAAGGTCGGACGTAGCAGAAGGTCGGGGCAGGCAGAAAGGATCGTAGTCAGGGGCAACGGCAAGAGGTCTGGAACACAGGCTAGGAACACACAAGGAAACGCTTTCACTGGCACGATGGCAACAAGATCCGGCGAGGGAGTGCAGGGGAAGTGAGGTATACATAGGGAGTGCACAGGTGAACACACTAATTAGAACCACTGCGCCAATCAGTGGCGCAGTGGCCCTTTAAATCGCAGAGACCCGGCGCGCGCGCGCCCTAGGGAGCGGGGCCGCGCGCGCCGGGACAGGACCGACGGAGAGCGAGTCAGGTACGGGAGCCGGGGTGCGCATCGCGAGCGGGCGCCACCCGCATCGCGAATCGCATCCCGGCTGGAGGCGGTATCGCAGCGCACCCGGTCAGTGGATCTGACCGGGGCGCTGCCGTAGCGAGGATGTTGCGAGCGCTCCGGGGAGGAGCGGGGACCCGCAGCGCTCGGCGTAACAGGCCCATTATCACTGAAGAACAGTAAACAAAGACCAACAGGTGGCGGTCCTGGAATAGTGGGAAATTTATCAGAGAGCAATGGCTCTTTGTTATATTCTGGCATTTTGCTACTTATGTCAAAAATTTTCGGACCTCAGAATACCTCTTTAATAATCATTGCATATCATAAGGTATATTTCCCTATATACACATTTCCTATTACAACTAACAATACCTGTATACACAGACTTATTAAGTCTTATAAGTAGGACAGTGTCTACTGGGGTTCTTGTGTAAATAACCAACATCACTGGTGGATCTCCCCGGTGGACATTATTTAGGGTTTAATCAACAGTCTAGTGCTATAAATTGCTGTCGCTGATGGTTCCGGAGCTATACATGTCCTGTCAGTCATGTACAATTCTCTAGCTACTTGTTAAAAAATAGGTCACTTATAAACTATAATAGCACAGTGTGACAAAAGCTGGATAAGAGTCATTCCTCCACTGATAAAGGTTACATGGCTGTGTGCTACGAACTGCATTAGTGCTCCACATATAAATTACACAAATTGCGTTAAATAGGACAAGTACAGGTAGTTCTCAGGATCCAGCCGGATGTTTATATAGCCATGCTCGGAGCTGTAAGGACAGTGCTGCTTAGAGCTCATCACACTACTGTCAGTCCTCACTGCAAAAAGTCAGAAGGAAATTAGTTTTTTTTTTTTTTATATTACCATGTGACTATTCCTTCTGCTCGGTGATGGACATGGGGGCCTGTCATTCACTGAGCAGGAGGCATGGAGAGAGCTGTGAAGGCTGTTCTATACATAAGTCATGGGGGCCCCTTTACATGAGTAATGAGGTGGGATTTCAGTTTAATAACGGGACATGCTTTGTTCTGAATGCACTAGAATGGGTATGTTTATAAAGTGTTTTAAATTAACTATATCCTGTCACCAGCAGTTTTTATATTGAAACTGCTGGTAAGAGGTTAAAGGTGTACTCCACTGCCCCAGCATTTGGAACATTTTGTTCCGAATGCTGGGAGCGGGCATCATGACATCACGGCCACACCCCCTCAATGCAAGTGTATGGGTCGTGACGTCACAACCCCGCAGCCTGCACCCAGCATTCGGAACAAAATGTTCTGAATGCTGGGGCAGTGGAGTACCCCTTTAAGAGATGCAAGAACCTTAATAAATTTGGCACACCTTTCATTGCCTTTGCCAAACTTTCGAACCTGCATCCAGCTATAAGCTGGAGTAAATTTCTGACAATTTATGGTACTTCGCCCCTAGACATCTTATCCCCTATGCAATGGATAGGGGATAAGATGTCAGATCGCCGGGGTCCTGCTGCTGGGGACCCCCAGGATTTCCGCTGCGGCACCCCGCTATTATTACTGCACAGAGCACGCTCGCTCTGTGCGTAATGACCAGCGATACAGGGGCCGGAGCATCGTGACGTCACGGTTCCGCCCCTTGTGACGTCATGGTCCACCCCCTTAATGCATGTCTATGGGAGGGGGCGTGATGGCGCCACGCCCCATCCCATAGACTTGTATTGAGGGGGCGGGCCGTTATGTCATGAGGGGCGGAGCCGTCACGTAACAATGCTCCGGTCCCTGTATTGCCCATCATTACGCACAGAGCGAGTTTGCTCTGTGCAGTAATGATAGCGGGGTGCCACATCAGAGATCCCGGGGGTCCCCAGCAGCGGGACCCCGGCGATCTGACATCTTATCCCCTATCCCTTGGATAGGGGATAAGATGCAAGGGGCGGAGTAACCCTTTAAGCTAAACCCTGCCCACTGTTTAAAAAGTGCAAAAAGCCACGTAAACAAAGGGGATATGTTACAAATGTTATGTTGACAAGTTGCAAAGCTTATCCAAAAATGTGTAACTTCTGTCCATTAACAAACTTAAAGGGAAGCTGACAAGCTGTTCACCCACACTAAACCCAATATACTGGGCTATAGTACAGGTGAACCGCACTACAATGTGGTGTCACTTACATAAATTGGTCCAATGGATTAAAAATTATCCCTCCCAGTATCCTCATTGCTACAGAGCTGCTGTGCATAATGGAGGCAGGGAGCTGACTTGCCAAGCTCCCCTGTCTCCCCTATACACAGTGCTATGCCCACCCTTCTGATGAATATTCTAATTTCTTTACTCTATTGTCCTAGTGATGTGAGAGCATGCGGACTTGTGATGCTCTGCTGTCCTGTCACTAGGATGTAAGAGTGAAAAAATTTGAATATTCATTAGGTGGACAGGCATAGCACTGTGTATAGAGGAAGCAGGGGGGCTCGGCACGCCGGCTCCCCGAGCTCTGTAGCAATGAGGTTCCCGAGAGGCCAAACTTTTAATCCAGAAGACCAGTTTCTGTATGTGTCCCCATATACTGAGTTTAGTGCAGGTAAACAGCCTGTCAGTTTCCCTTTAATATGGACCTGTATGCAGGAAAACATAGGTGTATTTAAGTACATGGTTAGGTAGAGCTACATATCAGGATTCTGGGTATTAATCTCCATAATCCATTTCACTGCTGAGATATAAGCCTTAGACAAGGTTTCCACACAGGTTTTTTCTGGCGGTTTTTGGGAAACTGCCACTGCAGTTTTTGAGCCAAATCCAGAAGTGGATTCAAAGTGAATGGGCAATATAAAGGAAGGACTTCTCCTTCTACTTCTTCTCCTCATGGATCCACCTATGGATTTGGCTCAAAAACTGCAGTGGCAGTTTTCCAAAAAAACACCAGAAAAAAACCTGTGTGGAAACCTATAGTTTGCGCTCTTTATCTAGGGGCTGTCAGTCAAAAATGGTAGGTTAACTCAATTAGGCCAAGGGGTGGTAATAAAGAGAACAAGGGCTGGGCTCTTTTCATGTTGAGAAACATCCCATGGGCTTTAGAGCCTCATTTACAGAATAACAAAAAGCTTAAACGTCAGAGCTGAAAAGGGCTATAGAGATTTAAGAGTACTTGTCACCAAAGTAAAACTTCTAATATATTTTTCCTTATGTAATTATAAGACACTTTGCTATTTACCTGCTGTTAAAATTCCCAACCTATAAGGCTAGGTTCACACTACAGAATTTCCACCTGCAATTCCGCTTTGAAATTGCAGGCAGAAATTCAGCTTACTAAAATGTATAGTGTAGTGAATGGTTTTCCATTCCCAAATTCACACTTCGGAATTTGTGAAGCGGAATTTGGGAACGGAAAATCCACTTGGAAATTTCCGCCTGAAGAATGGCGTTGCTCATTCTTCAGGCAGAAATATTGGCGAAACACAATGCAGTCTATTGGAGACTGCAGTGTCCACGCGGTCCTAGCGCCGACTGATTCAGTTGGGGCTGGCCACACTCAATCTCCTGGCGGAAATTTTCTGCCCGGAGATTCCGCAGTGTGAACCTAGCCTAAATGTTTTTAAATGTGATTGAAAAAATGTCCACTAGGTTTCTCTGTTCTGTTTCCTGCCACAAGTCAAACAGTTAGTTTGGTCTCCTCCCGCCCTGGCAGGAGACCAAACTCAAGAAATGTGTGCGGAGCATGGCGAGGCACAGCTCTCACAGGCTTCTGTGACATTGCGCCTGCTGGGAAATGCCCACTTTCTCCTGCCGGGAGCTCACACAATGTGAGCAAGGGGAAAGGTATGATATAGAGCTTTTTAAAGGGGTACTCAGGTGGAAAACATTTTTTTTTTAAATCAACGGGTGACAGAAAGTTTAACAGATTTGTAGATTATTTCTATTTAAAAATCTTAATCATTCCAGCATGTACCTGCTGCTGTATACTACAGAGGAAGTCCTTTTCTTTTTGAATCTCTTTTATGTCTGACCACAGTGCTCTCTGCTAACACCTCGGTCCATATCAGGAACTCTCCAAAATAGGAGCAAATCCCCATAGAAAAATATCCTGCTCTGGACC
This sequence comes from Hyla sarda, assembly GCF_029499605.1. Classification (NCBI taxonomy): domain Eukaryota; kingdom Metazoa; phylum Chordata; class Amphibia; order Anura; family Hylidae; genus Hyla; species Hyla sarda. The sequence continues at coordinate 525,915,564 of NC_079189.1, forward strand.
GTTCCTGACACGGACAGAGGTGTCAGCAGAGAATACTGTGGTCAGACAGAAAAGAAATTAAAAAAGAAAACAACTTCCTCTGTAGAATACAGCAGCTGATAAGTACTGGAAGGATAAAGATTTTTAAATAGAAATAATTCACAAATCTGTTAAACGAAAAATGGGGCTCAAAGGTCAAAGATATTTGGTTTAAAATATTTATTAATATACAATGATAAATTAAACAGGGGATGTACAGGGCCCTTGTACCCCCCTAATTAGTATTAGATAATATAACACACATAAAAACAACTATAAAATATTCTGCGACTTGAGCCTATAATATCCCTATAGCCGTCTGATGACTATAAATATGTAGGAGCAACAATTATTAAATTTTTCTGGCTCTCAATGATCCTCAATTTAGGGCAGATACAATGTGGCCGCAGTAGCTGCACAGTTCATTCATGTAGCTAAACAATGTATCCTTCCAGACAGTGATATGTTAATCCAACAGATGCAGAGTAGCAAACTCCATAGACAGTAACAAGTTCAATTGACAGTCAATCACTCCTTGTGAATCTCTGTGTATATCACACATTAAAGAGTCATATTCAATTATCCAGTTTGAAAATATGCTCCATAAAATGCTCACCGCTTCCAGGGTACCACGATCGGCCTTCTATGTATTCCTCTGTGCCAGCTATGCAGGATGTCTCCCCGGGTTTCTTGCCTGAAATCCTCAGTCAGGGATCGCGCTGCTGGAGTCTCGGCCAACTCCAAGGATCGCGGCGCTAGATGGTGGGCACCGTTTGTGGGGACTGCAGCGCTGTCAAGCGGAGTCCCTTATCCTCACCAGCTGGGAATGGTGGCGGTCAGCAAAGTCAAAGTCCATATTGAAGATAGCCCAATCGGTTTTGTACTTTAGGACTAAAGCGGCGGCTGTATGCAATGTGCAAAGTCCCAATTGTGTAGATGCCCCGGCGGCGTTCCTCGTGCACAGGTGGCGCGCTCGGGAGATGCTGCACTGTACAGTACTGGAAAGATGTCTTGGCTCTGTAGGATAATCACTGTAAGTGTTAAACAAGTGCTATATGTAACTAGGCTCAGTATAGCATGTTTGGAATTGCTGGACGCCTTTACAAACCCTCCTCGGTTTTGTCTTCAGCAACGGAATATAAAGTAAAGTGATCTTTACTGTGGCAACCACGAGGAAGGCCAAACTGCAACTCCCAGCATGCCCAGGCTGTCTGGGCATGCTGGGAGTTGTAGTTTTGCAACATCTGGAGGGTCACAGTTTGGAGACCACTGTTATAGTGCCCTGTTCCTTCAGATTTAGCAATTTTTAGCAAAATTGCTGCTCTACTTTGAAGCCCTCAAATTTTTTCAAAAAGCAAAAATATGTCCATTGTATGATGCCAACATAAAATGGACATATTGTATTTGTGAAGAAAAATTTTATTTATTCGGAATATCCATTTTCCTTACAAGTAGAGAGCTTAAAAGTAAGAAAAATGCAAAATTTTCAAAATTTTCATGAAATTTGGGGATTTTTCACCAAAATAGGATGCAAGTAACGCCAAAAATTTACCACCAAAATAAAGTAGAATATGTCACGAAAAAACAATCTCAGAATCAGAATATTCGGTAAAAGCGTTTTCACGTTATTCATTCGTAAAGAGACGGTGGTCAGAATTGCAAAAAAGGGTTCAGTCCTTAAAGGGATACTCCGCCCCTAGACATCTTATTCCCTATCCAAAGGATAGGGGATAAGATGTCAGATCGCCGGGGTCCCGCTGCTGGGGAGCCCGGGGATCGCCGCTGCGGCACCGCGCTATCATTGCTGCACAGAGCGAGTTCGCTCTGCACGTAATGACGGGCAATACAGGGGCCGGAGCATCTTTACGTCATGGCTCCGTCCCTCATGACGTCATGGCCCGCTCCCCTCAATACAAGTCTATGGGAGGGGGCGTGGCGGTCGTCACGCCCCCTGCCATAGACTTGCATTAAGGGGACGGGCCATGATGTCATGAGGGGCGGAGCCATGATGTCATGCTGCTCTGTCCCATGTATCGCCCTTCATCAGTAATGATAGCGGGGTGCTGCAGTGGCAATCCCCGGGGTCCCCAGCAGCGGGACCGCAGCAATCTGACATCTTATCCCCTATCCTTTGGATAGGGGATAAGATGTCTAGGGGCGGAGTACCCTTTTAAGGTGAAAAAGGGCTGCGTGCTTAAGGGGTTAATAACTTCTACCCAGTGCGATCAATCCCTCAGCTCCTGTACTACAACCCACATCACGGAACAGCGTCTGCTCCATGATGGGGTTAGTAGTACAAACACTAATGTAACCTCACCAGCCACCGGTAGACTCCCCCAGCCTGGGAACTACTACTCCGATCATGGAAACACGTATGTTCCATGAAGGGAGTAGTAGTAGTCCTGGCTGTGGGAGTCTGTAGGCAGAGGTGTTAAAACGGCCGTACATGAGGGATGTTATAACGGGTCTTAACGGATGAATATGCCCTATACTGATGACTAGCCCTATCTAGCCATGTTGTTTACACCAGTGTTTTCCTGCTGACTGATCCAGCCCCTAGAACACTCCCCCCCCCACATGTATTGCAGAAATATTAATGCTTTTCTTTTGCACTGACATTATGAGCCCTTTAGTAACATCTAGTTTGCTGTATTGTGACAAGTATTAGCAAGTGGTCCTGTCAGATGTTGTTCATGTGTTATATATACGTAAGTGATGTATGTATCTATTGTAAGATATATATAATGTGTAGTTCATGTGTATTGTTGTATATATATTAAATACAATAGTACTAGTAGTAGGTGTACACAAGTAGGTGTTGTGGGTAAGTAGTTGTTGCATTTATGTAAGTGCTATATGTATTTATTGTTGTATATACATGTATGTGCTGTGTATGTAGTAGGATACACATAGTTGTGTGTATGTAGTTGCTGTACATAAATATCTGCTGTGTGTACTGATATATATATATATATACACACACACACACACAAGTTGTGTATGCAGTAGTTGTATACCTGCAGGTGTTAGGTATGTATTGTACATAGTATGTGCAGTGTGTATGCTGTACACGTGGGTGTGGGGTATATATTGTTGCATATAGTCTAAGCAGTGTGTGTGTATGGGTGTATATATCTACATGTTCTATGTACTCTGTAGTGGTTATACACAAGTAGGTGTGTATGTACTTGCTGTATACATAGTATGTCATGTGTAAGTATTGTACACATGCAGGCGTTATGTGTATGTGGTTGCTTTATGTATAGTATGTGTTGTGTGTATGTAGTTGCTGTCTATACATTGTCAGTGTTGTACACGTCAGTGTTGCATGCATGTAATTGCTATTTATATATTACATGTTGTGTATGCATTGTTGTACACATGTAGGGTTGAGTGTGTAGTAGTTGTATATATAGTACATGGTGTATGTATTGTACACATGTAGGTGTTATGTAGAAGTTGTACAGTCATGGCCGTTAAAGTGGTTATCCACCATAAGGTGATCTTAGTACGTACCTGGCAGGCAGTAATGGACATGCTTAGGAAGGATCTGCACTTGTCTTGGGCTAAATGGCTATGTTGTAAGATTACCATAACACTGTGGCTAGCTTTCTGTCAACTTGTATTTTCTGTTTTCAGTTTTCTTGTTTGCCTACAAATCCCATGATACAATTTTCCTCCTTCCCACACATCAGCTACCCCACCCATTGAAACATAAATGAGCTGCAGACCTGTGGTTTTCAATCAGGGTGCCTCCAGCTGTTGCATTACTTGCAGATTGCTCTCTCCACCCATTGAAGCAGACAGGCTCCCTGTCATCAGCTGACTAGTGAGTCAGGTCTCGACCGCATTGCAAGCTGGGAAAAATCCGAGACAGCAGTCATTTTGTATGCTGATAAAAATAAATAGTGGGGTGAAAATCACTTAAGAATTGTGAGAAAACCGTCACACACAGGTAAAGACACTATATTATGAACTACACTAACTTTACAGCCCCTGTAGCATAGTCAAATAAAAAAAATCCTGGAATACCCCTTTAGCTTAATATTTGGTTGCACACCCTTTGGAATAACTAAGATCAGTTGCTTCCTATATCCATCAATAAGCTTCTTACACCTCTCAGCCGGAATGTTGGACCACTCTTCCTTTGCAAATTGCTCCAGGTCTCTCTTATTGGAAGGCGCCTTTTCCCAACAGCAAATTTAAAGGGATATTCCAGGATTTTTTTTTTTATTTGACTATGTTACAGGGGCTGTAAAGTTAGTGTAGTTGATAATATAGTGTCTGTACCTGTGTGTGACAGTTTTTTCACAATTCTTCTATGATTTTCACCCCAATATTTACTTATAACAGGATACAAAATGACTGTTGTCTCAGATTTTTCCCAGGTTGCAATGCGGCAGAGACCTGATTCACTAGCCCAGCTGATGACAGGGAGCCTGTCTGCTTCAATGGGTGCAGCGATCGCTTGGTGGGAGTGAGATCAATCTGCAACTATGCAACAGCTGTATGCACCCTGATTTAAAACCACAGGTCTTTTTGAATGAATGCAACTAATTTATGTTTCAATGGGTGGGGTGGCTGATGTGTGGGAGGGAGGAAATGTAATTATGGGACTTGTAGGCAAAGAAGAAATACCAGTTCACAAAAAGCTAGCCACAGTGTTATGGTAATGTCATAACATAGCCATTTAGCCCCAAGGCAAGCGCAGAGCCTTCCTAAGCATGTCCATTACTGTCTGCCAGGTACGTACTAAAATCACCTTATGGTGGATAACCCCTTTAAGATCTCTCCACAGGTGTTCAATGGGATTTAGATCTGGACTCATTGCTGGCCACTTCAGAACTCTCCAGCCCTTTGTTGCCATCTATTTCTGGGTGCTTTTTTACGTATGTTTGGGGTCATTGTCCTGCTGGAAGACCCAAGATCTTGGACACAAACCCAGCTTTCTGACACTGGGCTGTACAGTGCGAAAATCCGTTGGTAATCCTCAGATTTCATGATGCCTTGCACACATTCAAGGCACCCAGTGCCAGATGCAGCAAAGCAACCCGAAAAAATCATTGAACCTCCCCCATATTTCACTGTAGGTACTGTGTTCTTTTCTTTGTAGACCTCGTTCCTTTTTCGGTAAACAGTAGAATGATGTGCTTTACCAAAAAGCTCTATCTTGGTCTCTGTCCACAAGACATTTTACCAGAAGGATTTTGGCTTACTCAAGTTAATTTTGGCAAAATGTAGTCTTGCTTTTTTATGTCTCTGAGTCAGCAGTGGGGTCATCACGGGTCTCCTGCCATAGCGTTTTATTTCATTCAAATGTTGACGGATAGTTTGCGCTGACAATGATGCTCCCTAATCCTTGTTTGGGGCTGCTTATCCACCATCGGGACTATCCTGCATTGACACATTTCATAAATTTTTCTCTTTCTTCCACGCCCAGGGAGATTAGCTACAGTGCCATGGGTTGCAAAATTCTTGATAATGTTGTGCACTGTGGACAAATGCAAATCTAGATCTCTGGAGATGGACTTGTAACCTTGAGATTTTTGATATTTTTCCACAATTTTGGTTCTCAAGTCCTCAGACAGTCCTCTTCTCTTTCTGTTGTCCATGCTTAGTGTGGAACACACAGACACACAATGCAAAGACTAAGTGAACTTCTCTCCTTTTTAGCTGCTTTCAGGTGGGATTTTTATATTGCCCACAGCTGTTACTTGCCCCAGGTGAGTTTAAAGGAGCATCACATGCTTGAAACAATCTTATGTTTCCCCAATTTTAAAAGGGTGCCAATAATTTTGTCCAGACCATTTTTGGAGTTTGGTGTGACATTATGTCCAATTAGCTTTTTTTCCTCCCTTTTTTGGTTTAGTTCCAATACACACAAATGGAATAAACATTTGTAGAGAAAACGTGTTACTGCAATCCTTTTCTGTGAAAAATACTTCTTCATTTTCTTGAAAAGATTCAGGGGTGCCAACATTTATGGCCATGACTGTATGTATAGTACATGGTGTATGTATTGTACAAATGTAGTAGTTGTATATATAGTACGTGGTGTGTATGTATAGTATACATGTAGGAGTTGTGTGTGTGTGTAGTAGTTGTATATATAGTATGTGGCATGTATGTGTCATGCACATATAGGTGTTACGTAGTAGTTGCATATATAGTAAGTGGTGTATGTATTGTACACATGTAGGTGACTTATGTAGTACGTGGTGTGTATGTATTGTATACATGTAGGGGTTATGTAGTAGTTTGTGTGTGTATATATATATATATATATATATATATATATATATATATATATAAATCCAAAGAAGCAGCAGCACACAAGGTATACGGTGCAAAAAAAGTTTGTGGTTTTATTGCATCAGTGCATACAGAGCTCTCTTGGGATCCCGAACCAAGGCTCCTACACAGCGTGCACCAGCTACCTGAAGTACTATCTGGTTGTGCTGCTCTCCTGGGATATTTATATATATATATAGTATGTAGCGTGTATGTGTTGTACAAATGCAGGTGTTATGTAGTAGTTGTACATATAGTATGTGGTGTGTATGTATTGTACACATGTAGGTGTTATATAAAAGTTGTATATATACTATGTGCTGTGTATGTGTTGTACACAGGTAGGTGACTGTTATGTAGTAGTTGTATAAATAATACGTGTGTGTATGTATTGTACACATGTAGGGGTTATGTTGTAGTTGTGTGTATGTACTGTGATGAATCCCTCTTGCAAACAGGTGCGGTTGCAGTACAGAGGCAAGGAAGCAGTATTTTCCAAATCAATGTTCAGTGTTTTATTCACACTTGGCACACAGCAAACAGTCTTTAAATGCAGAACCAAGGAAAACATAACAAAAGTCCGCCTGTATTCCTTAGGTGTTTGTTCACACCTGTGTCCATGCCATGCGGCATCAAACAAGTTTTTTCCAGGCAGTCTGTTCACCAGCTTCCAACCTTAGAGCAAACGCAGGGAAGAACTCCACATACAGCTCTCTCTGGCAGTGTGAGCTGCAACTAGCAAATCCCCCTCAGCTGGTGAAATAGGTAGCCAACAAAAGGCGGCCTGGATTGTGGGGAATGACCCCCACCCTGCACTTGGTCATTCCCAGTAAGAGCCGTCCCGGATTGGCCTTCCAGCCATACTACAGCCATAGTGTCAGTCAGCATCGCAGCACAGACACTGAATAAATACTTGCTCTTACTTCACTGGTGACACATATCGCCAATCCACCACGATACCTTTCACCTTCTCACAGTACACACACACATATATATATATATATATATATATATATATATATATATATAGTACATGGTGTGTAGATGTTGTGTATATAGTAGTTGTAAATATAATAGATGGTGTGTATGTATTTTACACATGTAGGCATTGTGTACATATAGTATGTGGTGTGTAGGTGTTGTACACATGTAGCTGTTGTGTATATATAGTATGTGGTGTGTAGGTGTTGTACACATGTAGCTGTTGTGCATATATAGTATCTGGTGTGTAGGTGTTGTACACATGGAGATGTGTATACATAGTAGGTGGTGTGTATGTATTATACACATGTAGGTGTTGTGTATATATATATATATATATATATAGTAGGTGGTGTGTATGTATTGTACACATGTAGGTGTTGTGTGTGTGTGTATATATATATATATATATATATATTAGGTGGTGTGTATGTATTGTACATGTAGTTGTTGTGTGTACATATAGTAGGTGGTGTGTATGTATCATGCACATGTAGCTGTTATGTATAACTTGTGGTGTGTATGCATTGTACACATGTCGGTTTTGTGTATTTATAGTATGTGGTGTGTAAGTGTTGTACACATGTAGCTGTTGTGTATATATAGTAGGTGGTAGGTATATATTGTACACATGTAGGTGTTGTGTGTATACAGTGGGGATCAAAAGTTTGGGCACCCCAGGTAAAAATTTGTAATATGTCAACAAAAGTTAGATTTTATTTCCATCATTTACACTTTCAAAATAACAGAAATCAAAAAAATGGCATCTGCAAAAGTTTGGGCACCCTGCAGAGTTAATTTGGCAAGTATCACAGCTTGCAAACGCTTTTTGTAGCCAGCCAAGAGTCTTTCAATTCTTGTTTGAGGTATCTTTGCCCATTCTTCCTTACAAAAGTTTTCCAGTTCTTTGAGATTTCTGAGCTGTCTATCATGCACTGCTCTTTTAAGGTCTATCCATAGATTTTTAATTGTGTTGAGGTCAGGAGATTGTGAAGGCCATGGCAAAACATTCAGTTTACGCCTCTTGATGTAATCCCCCGTGGATTTCGAGGTGCGTTTAGGATCATTATCCATTTGTAGAAGCCATCCTCTCTTTAACTTCAGATTTTTCACAGATGGCATCAAGTTAGCATCCATAATTTGCTGAAATTTTATTGAATCCATTTTCCTTCTACTCCTGAGATGTTCCCTGTGCCACTGGCTGCTATACAACCCCAAAGCATGATTGATCCACCCCCATGCTTAACAGTTGGACAAAGGTTCTTTTCATTAAATCCTGTTCCCTTTCTTCTCCAAAGGTACCTTTGCTCATTCCGGCCAAAGAGTTAAATTTTAACCTCATCGGTCCACAGAACTTGTTTACAAAATGCATCAGGCTTGTCTATATGTTCATTTGCAAAGTTCAAACACTGATTTTTGTGGTGAGGACATAGGAGAGGTTTTCTTCTGATGACTCTTCCATAAAGACCATATTTGTACAAGTATCTCTTTATAGTGGAATAGTGTACCACAACGATTGTGCAGTCAAACGTGGGTTTTGAATTGTTTTTCTCACAATCCTGTGAGCTGTTCTGTCTGATATTTTTCTTTGTCTTCCAGATCTTGCTTTAACTTCCACTGTTCCCGATGACTGCCATTTCTTAATTATATTCCGAACAGAGGATATTGACATCTGAAAACGTTTTGCTATCTTCTTATAACTTTCTCCAGCTTTGTGAGCGTCAACTATTTTCAGTTTCAGATTTCTAGACAACTGTTTAGAAGAACCCATGGTGCTGATTGTTGGGGCAAGGTCAGATGAGTCTGGGAATTTAAAATCTTTGAGATTGACATCACCTGGTCTTCCCAGATAATGATTGAGAACAATCCATGTCACTGGCAGGTCTCAGCTTTGCAAAGGGGCAGTGCATGCTATAAATTCTGCAGGGTGCCCAACCTTTGCAGACGCCATTTTTTTTGTTTTCTGTTATTTTGAAAGTGTAAATGATGGAAATAAAATCTAACTTTTGTTGACATATTATAAGAATGTCTAATCTGTAATTTGATGCCTTTTGGAGATTTTTCCATCTTTCCTTGGCTTTTTTATGCACAATAATACAAATTTATACCTGGGGTGCCTAAACTTTTGATCCCCACTGTACATAGTAGGTGGTGTGCATGTATTGTACACATTTAGGTGTTGTATGTATGTATATATATATATATATATATATATATATATATATATATATAGAAGGTGGTGTGTATGTATTGTACACATGTAGATTTTGTGGGTATATATAGTATGTGGTGTGTATGTATTGTACACATGTAGCTGTTGTGTGTGTGTGTGTGTGTGTATATAGTATGGGGTGTGTAAGTGTTGTACACATGTAGCTGTTGTGTATATACATAGTAGGCGGTATGTATTATACACATGTAGGTGTTGTGTGTGTGTATATATATATAGTAGGTGGTGTGTATGCATTGCACACATGTAGTTGTTGTGTGTACATATAGTAGGTGGTGTGTATGTATTGCACACATGTAGCTGTTATGTATACATAACATGTTGTGTGTATGTATATATAGTATGTGGTGTGTAAGTGTTGTACACATGTAGCTGTTGTGTGTATATATAGTATTTGGTGTGTAAGTGTTGTACACATGTGGGGACATGTATCAAAGATTTTACCCCTGTTTTGTGTGTATTTTTTTGCGCAAAATTTTGCGCAAGCCCTTTTTTTTTTGCGCAATTTTTTTGCGCACATTTTGGTAGAGCATGTCCTCCAGATGTGGCTGAATCAGGGTACCTTGGAGTGACATCTATAGTACACATTGATTTAATAACTGCGTACTTTTTTTTTTACACCAAAAATTTTGCTGCAAGAGCTGTTTTTTTTGCGCAAATATAAGCCATCTTGGACTTAATGTAGCAAGATGCTCTAAATCATCGATTCTATTTTCCAAAGAGTGGACTGAGGAGATTACTATATTTACCCGCAATTTATGAAGCTCATTGCACTTGATTGATAAATTTAGCTCTTCTGCACATAATTTAGAATTCGGGAAAAGGGGTAAAATGCTTCTACCATACACAAATAATGATACATGTCCCCCATGTAGCTGTTGTGTGTATATAGTATGTGGTGTGTAAGTGTTGTACACATGTAGCTGTTGTGTGTATATAGTATGTGGTGTGTAAGTGTTGTACACATGTAGCTGTTGTGTATAGTATTTGGTGTGTAAGTGTTGTACACATGTAGCTGTTGTGTATATATAGTATTTGGTGTGTAAGTGTTGTACACATGTAGCTGTTGTGTGTGTATATATTGTATGTGGTGTGTAAGTGTTGTACACATGTAGCTGTTGTGTGTATATAGTATGTGGTGTGTAAGTGTTGTACACATGTAGCTGTTGTGTGTGTATATATATATATATAGTATTTGGTGTGTAAGTGTTGTACACATGTAGCTGTTGTGTATATATAGTATTTGGTGTGTAAGTGTTGTACACATGTAACTGTTGTGTATATATAGTATTTGGTGTGTAAGTGTTATACACATGTAGCTGTTGTGTGTGTATATATAGTATGTGGTGTGTAAGTGTTGTACACATGTAGCTGTTGTGTATATATAGTATTTGGTGTGTAAGTGTTATACACATGTAGCTGTTGTGTGTGTATATATAGTATGTGGTGTGTAAGTGTTATACACATGTAGCTGTTGTGTGTATATATAGTATGTGGTAAGTGTTATACACATGTAGCTGTTGTGTGTGTGTATACATAGTATTTGGTGTGTAAGTGTTGTACACATGTAGCTGTTGTGTATAGTATTTGGTGTGTAAGTGTTGTACACATGTAGCTGTTGTGTATAGTATGTGGTGTGTAAGTGTTGTACACATGTAGCTGTTGTGTATATATAGTATTTGGTGTGTAAGTGTTATACACATGTAGCTGTTGTGTGTGTATATATAGTATGTGGTGTGTAAGTGTTATACACATGTAGCTGTTGTGTGTGTATATATAGTATGTGGTGTGTAAGTGTTATACACATGTAGCTGTTGTGTGTGTGTATACATAGTATTTGGTGTGTAAGTGTTGTACACATGTAGCTGTTGTGTATAGTATTTGGTGTGTAAGTGTTGTACACATGTAGCTGTTGTGTATAGTATGTGGTGTGTAAGTGTTGTACACATGTAGCTGTTGTGTATATATAGTATTTGGTGTGTAAGTGTTATACACATGTAGCTGTTGTGTGTGTATATATAGTATGTGGTGTGTAAGTGTTATACACATGTAGCTGTTGTGTGTGTGTATACATAGTATTTGGTGTGTAAGTGTTGTACAGATGTAGCTGTTGTGTATAGTATTTGGTGTGTAAGTGTTGTACACATGTAGCTGTTGTGTATAGTATGTGGTGTGTAAGTGTTGTACACATGTAGCTGTTGTGTATAGTATGTGGTGTGTAAGTGTTGTACACATGTAGCTGTTGTGTATAGTATTTGGTGTGTAAGTGTTATACACATGTAGCGGTTGTGTGTGTATACATAGTATGTGGTGTGTAAGTGTTGTACACATGTAGCTGTTGTGTATAGTATGTGGTGTGTAAGTGTTGTACACATGTAGCTGTTGTGTATAGTATGTGGTGTGTAAGTGTTGTACACATGTAGCTGTTGTGTATATATAGTATTTGGTGTGTAAGTGTTGTACACATGTAACTGTTGTGTATATATAGTATTTGGTGTGTAAGTGTTATACACATGTAGCTGTTGTGTGTGTATATATAGTATGTGGTGTGTAAGTGTTGTACACATGTAGCTGTTGTGTATATATAGTATTTGGTGTGTAAGTGTTATATACATGTAGCTGTTGTGTGTGTATATATAGTATGTGGTGTGTAAGTGTTATACACATGTAGCTGTTGTGTGTATATATAGTATGTGGTAAGTGTTATACACATGTAGCTGTTGTGTGTGTGTATACATAGTATTTGGTGTGTAAGTGTTGTACACATGTAGCTGTTGTGTATAGTATTTGGTGTGTAAGTGTTGTACACATGTAGCTGTTGTGTATAGTATGTGGTGTGTAAGTGTTGTACACATGTAGCTGTTGTGTATAGTATGTGGTGTGTAAGTGTTGTACACATGTAGCTGTTGTGTATAGTATTTGGTGTGTAAGTGTTATACACATGTAGCGGTTGTGTGTGTATACATAGTATGTGGTGTGTAAGTGTTGTACACATGTAGCTGTTGTGTATAGTATTTGGTGTGTAAGTGTTGTACACATGTAGCTGTTGTGTATATATAGTATTTGGTGTGTAAGTGTTGTACACATGTAGCTGTTGTGTGTGTATATTGTATGTGGTGTGTAAGTGTTGTACACATGTAGCTGTTGTGTGTGTGTGTGTGTATATTGTATGTGGTGTGTAAGTGTTGTACATATGTAGCTGTTGTGTGTGTATATATAGTATTTGGTGTGTAAGTGTTGTACACATGTAGCTGTTGTGTGTGTATATATAGTATTTGGTGTGTAAGTGTTGTACACATGTAGCTGTTGTGTGTGTATATATTGTATGTGGTGTGTAAGTGTTGTACACATGTAAAAGTTGTGTTTGGAGTAGTTGACTATATATAGTAGATGTTGTCGTACGTAGCAGTCGTCCATGTACGGGCAGACATGATCCACTGCCCGTGATCCGGGTGTCGCGGTGTCACACGTGTGCGGGTGTGAGGACACACAGGACGGGCGCCTTACATGCGGCTCTGGTGTGTATGAGGCTCAGATTCAGCGGCGGCGGCGGCGACACTTCCGGGATCAGCAGCGCTCCCAGGGGCTGCGGAGGGAGGGGCGCCTGCACAGAACAGCAAATGCTATTCAGCCCGAGCAGTTTCAAGCCGCCCTTGCTGGGGAATTACTGTAGTCTGTAGCTACGGCTCTTACCACCAGCGCTGGAGCTCGGCGTGCAGGAGGGGAGGGGGAGCTACGGGGAAACCAAGCCAAGTGGGAAGCTTTAAAGTTACTGTGCTGCAGACTGCACGCTGAGGAGAAGAGACGTGACCACTGCCGGAGAGGCACCTCACACTCCATGCCTCCTGTGCTGAGGGGGCACTCACCTCATATGTAGTCCTATAGGGAAGACTGTACTAGAGCTCTGCTAGGTACTGTAATGCTGTGCCCTGCTGTGCGGCTCTTGGGGGGTGCAGAGCCGGCTGGTGTAGGGTTCTTATAGGCAATACTCCTCCAGGAGGCAGAAAACTCTACTGCCACCTATAGGTAGCTGCACTGTTAGCTCTTCCATTAAAGTGGTACTCCAACTTTATACACTTTAGAGGCAGGTGATAAAAAAATATGCAACACATCCCGCAAATTACATACACCAGTGTTTCCCAACCAGGGTGCTTCCAGCTTTTGCAAAACTACAACTTTGGCTGTGCGGGCATGCTGTGAGTTGTAGTTTTGCAACAGCTAGAGGCCCCCTGAGTAGGAAACACTGTTGTAGGTCTTTTCGGGGATGTGTTGTATATTTTTATACTACCCTGTAGTCTAGCCGAAAATGTCTATCACCTTCATAATTCATAAGGCCGGGTTCATGCTGCAGAATTTCCCATTGGTGTCAAATGAGATTCCACAGTGCACACTGTTGAATTTTAGTGGCAATGTCCGCATGGTCCTCACCAACTGATTCAGCAAAGATTCTGTAGTGTGAACCCAGACTAAAAGGCGCAACACAATGCTACCTAAAGTGGGGACATGCTACCCAATGTGGGGAATCTGCTACCTAATGTGTGGAATCTATGCTACCTAATGTGGGGAAACTGCTACCTAATGTGGGGAAACTATACTACCTAATGTGGAGAATCTATGCTACCTAATGTGGGGCAACTATACTACCTAATGTGTGGAATCTATGCTGCCTAATGTGGGGAATCTATGCTATCTAATGTGGGGAATCTATGCTATCTAATGTGGGGAATCTATGCTACCTAATGTGGGAATCTATGCTACCTAATGTGGGGAAACTATACTACCTAATGTGGGGACTCTATGCTACCTAATGTGGTTACTCTTTGCTACCTAATGTGGGTAATCTGTGCTACCTAATGTGGGAAACTATGCTACCTAATGTGGGGAATCTGTGCTACCTAATGTGGGGAAACTATACTACCTAATGTGGGGACTCTATGCTTCCTAATGTGGTTAATCTGTGCTATCTAATGTGGGGAATCTGCTACCTAATGTGGGGAAGCTAAACTACCTAATGTGGGGAATCTATGCTACCTAATGTGGGGAATCTGTGCTACCTAATGTGGGGAATCTGTGCTACCTAATGTGGGGAATCTATGCTACCTAATGTGGGGAAACCATACTACCTAATGTGGGGAATCTATGCTACCTAATGTGGCGAATCTGTGCTACCTAATGTGGGGAATCTATGCTACCTAATGTGGGGAAACTGCTACCTACCTAATGCTTCCCCCCCCCAGCAGTAGTACCCCCATCATCTGTCTGCTCATGCTATTACCACAGGGGGGGGTAGGGGGAATGGGGGGGTGTTGCTGGTGGATGATGGGGGTGCTACTGCTGGTGGGGGGTGTTGCTGGTGGATGATGAGGGGCGCATGATGGGGGCATTATATGTGATGGGCACATGCTGCCCAGCATCACCCAGCCGCTACCTCCAGAAGCCCCAGATAATCTGAGTTTGAGACCCCTGTTCTAAAACAAAGCATTGAGGAGTTTTTAAAAAACAGGGTTCAGATATGCCCATTGTTAGGGTATGTTCACACAGCCGAATGTCTGTGCCAAATTCCGCCGGAATATTTCACACGGATATTCCGCTACAGCGGGATTCTGCTGCACTGTTCATATGGTGGAATTTCCGCTGCAGATCTTTCTGTTGCGGAAATCCCAATTCCTGCATTAGCAAAAAGAATAGACATGTCTATTCTTTTTGCGGATAATACTCGGAAATGCATTGCCTTCTATGAGACTGCGCATTTCCAATTGATCCTAGCGCCCACTGGATTATTCCAATGTCCCAAATGTCCACATGTGTTTTCTATGCGGACATTCCGCACATTTTATGCCATGTGAACATATCCTTACTAAATATAAAGCAAAGCAAGAGAGAGCCCTCTGCTGTATCTCCCGTAGAGGTTGTCGCCTCCATCATTTCTCATTTATCCAGTGGATACCTAGAGTGAAGAGCGAAGGAGGTCTGTGTGTACTGTCTGTATATTCACCCTCTGAAATTCGCTTTATATTGTAATACGCTCGGACCCCCGCGATCTCCTGTACAGGGCCCCGACGCTGGCGTGCAGGAGGCATGTCGGGTGAAGCATGATGCCACTGCTGACATGCCCCCTTCATGTATCTCTGTAGGAGAGACGGATTTGCAGCGTTCGTGCATCCCCTCCTCTTCCATAGAGCTGAATGGAGGGGCCGTGTCTGTCGACCTTAGTGGGGTCGACAACACGAGCATCAGCCGTGCAGAGCTGCAGCAGTGTCGGGTTCCCGTACGGGAGATCAGGGATGGGGTCCCAGGGGTCAGACCCCCCCACGATCCGACAATTATCCCATATTGCTTCAGATCTCCTTTAACCCCGGACCAAGCCCATTTTCACCTTAAGGACAGGAGCATTTTTTGCACATCTGACCACTGTCACTTTAAGTATTAATAGCTCTGGGATGCTTTTCCTTATGAATTTGATTCCAAGATAGTTTTTTCGCGACATATTCTACTTTAGCCTAATGTTAAAATTTGTCGATACTTGCATCATTTCTTGGTGAAAAATGCAAAAATGTCATGAAAACTTTGAAACTCTCTGCTTTATAAGGAAAATAGACATTCCAAATAAATTATATATTGATTCACATATACAATATGTCTACTTTATATTTGCATCATAAAGTTGAAAATAAGTAAAAACAAAAAGGACTCCAGCTCACCGTGATTCATTGAGTCAAGGAGATGCATCTACAGGGAGCACGAGAGCAGGAAAGCCGAGCCATATCCTCAGTGAAGCAAGCTGATCCAATGGAGGGAAGAGGGGAAGGGGGCTCCAGCTCCGCAATGCGGTAAGTAAAATTTAACCTTTAATAGTACATGGTTAAAAAATATCCATGGTCCAAATAAACAAAGAAAAAAACAAAAGTGCTCAGTGAGTTAAAACCCACGTCAACCGACGCGTTTCGGACCAACTAAGGGTTCTTAGTCATGGTGCTGCATCCTATCTGGACGGCTGCTGCTTTTATACTAAACTAAGTATCATAGTCACATGACAAATTACGTCACAGATTGAGCCACAGCTGATGTATAATCACCGGTAATTGGAGTACGGCATATGCAAAGAAATGCAAAAAGAACTAAGACAAACAGGAATAACCATAAAAAGGAAGCTAATAAATGTACGCTAAATCAGTTTTATAGTTCATGCCTTTAGGATACCTAGTATCCAACATAAGAATCCAAAAGGCTTCTCGTTTGAGGAGGACGCGTGACCAGTCCCCTCCTCTTGACGGTGGATGCACCCTTTCGATACCACATATTTCTATGAAGGACGCATCACCTTGGTGAGTTTCATGGATGTGTTTTGCAAGACCAGATAGAGACCGCATGTTAAAAACCGCAGTGTGTGAACTATGAAAATGTTCATATATGCGTCTCTTCAATTTTCTGGTGGTGCAACCCACATATTGCAATTTGCATAGTCTACATGTTGCCAAATAAACGACATGTATAGTGTCACAATTAATAAACGTTTTTATAGGATATTTATTTCCATTTACAGTTGACACAAATTCTGTCGACTTGGCAACATAAAGTTGACATGTTTTTACTTTTGGAAGACATCAGAGGGCTTCAAAGTTCAGCAGCAATTTTCAAATTTTTAACAAAATTTTCCAAATCAGAATTTTTCAGGGACCAGTTAAGTTTTGAAGTGGATTTGAAGGGCCTTCATATTAGAAATACCCCACAAGTGACCCCATTATAAAAACTGCACCCCTCAAAGTATTCAAAATGACATTCAGGGAGTTTAACCCTTTAGGTGTTTCACAGGAATAGCAGCAAAGTGAAGGAGATAATTCAAAATCTTCATTTTTTACAGGGGTAATAGAAGAAAAAGCCCCCCAAAATTTGTAACCCAATTTCTCTCCAGTAAGGAAATACCCCATATATGGATGTAAAGTGTTCGGCGGGCGAAGTAGAGGACTCAGAAAGGAAGGAGCGACAATGGGATTTTGGAGAGGGAATTTTGCTGAAATGGTTTTGGGGGGCATGTCGCATTTAGGAAGCCCCTATTGTGCCATAACGGCAAAAAACTCTCCACATAGCATACTATTTTGGAAACTCCACCCTTCAAGGCACGTAACAAGGGATCCATTGAGCTTTAACACCCCACAGGTTTGTGACGACTTTTTGTTAAAGTCAGATGTGCAAATGAATTTGTTTTTCCACTAAAGTGCAGTTTCCCCCCCCCCAAATTTACCATTTTTACAAAGGGTAATGGAAGAAAATGCCCCCCAAAATGTGTAACCCCATCTCTTCTGAGGATGGAAATACCCCGTGTTAGGACGTAAAATGCTCTGTGGGCGGACTACACTGCTCAGAAGAGAAGGAGTCACATTTGGCTTTTGTAAAGCAAATTCTGCTGAAATGGTTTTTGGGGGCATGTCACATTTAGGAAGCTCCTATGGTGCCAGAACAGCAAAAAAAAAAAAAAAAAAAACACATGGCATACTATTTTGGAAACTACACCCCTCAAGGAACATATCAAGGGGTACAGTGAGCCTTAACACCACACAGGTGTTTGACGGCTTTTTTTTTTTTCAAATCGGATGTGTGAATGAAAAAAAAAATCCCCCCAGGGGTTTGCACAGGATGCCCCCAGGGGTTTGCACGAGGTGCCTGTTAAATGATTTCAGCAGTTCCGCCTGTGGTCCTTAAGTACCAGGGAGTCGGGGCGTTCCTGTACGTCCTTGGGCCCTAAGTGGTTAAAGTGGTACTCTGCTGGAAAACTTTTTTTTTAAATCAACTTGTGCAAGAAAGTTAAACAGATATGTAAATGACTTCTATTTAAAAATCTTAACACTTCCAGTACTTATCAGCTGCTGTATGCTTCACAGGAAGTTCTTTTCTGTTTGAATTTCCTTTCTGTCTGACCACAGTGCCCTCTGCTGACACCTCTGTCCATTTTAGGAACTGTCTAGAGTAGGAGCAAATCCCCATAGCAAACCTATCATGCTATGCACAGTTCCTGACATGTACAGAGGTGTCAGCAGAAAGCAATTCCTGTGAACACAGCAGTCCAGAGCACTTTCAGTGTGAGCAGCGTACGGGTGTGTCCCTTTTTGAGCTCCACAAACTTCCAGCAGATCAGACCAGAGCAGGTGATCCATCAGCCTTCCCAGGAGTGTGTCAGGCTCCTGGGGAGAGCGTCCCTGCATGGAGCCCAGGGCCTCCATTCCCCGTTCTTCCAGGCTGGCAGGGGATGGAGAGAAAACAGCAACAGCCATTTTTCCATCCGGTGGAAGAAGATCTGGCAGAGTCTGCAGCAATGCAGGCTCTGCTCCTCCGGCAATGGGTGCAAGCCAGAGATCCAGTGGAAGGAAGGCGAGGAGAAAGAGTCTGGAGATGTGGGCTGAAAGAGGAGCCAAGGAGTCCAGTGCAACATACTGCTCCCGCATGACCGCGCGGTTTGCAGAGTATGAGCAGTGTGGTAAAGAGCTCAGGCTGGCCAGAGATGATCTGCGTGGGGCTCAGAATCTGGCAAACACGGCGACCAAAAAGAACCGGCCTGAGCTGAAGAAAAGAATCACGGCGCTGAAAAGTAAGATCGTGAAGCTGGAGGAGCGGAGGGCAGAAATCCTGGAAGGGAGCGGTCTCTTCCGGGAAAAGCTGATGAATAAGGACCGGTTTGCCGTCATGAAATCCCCAGGTAAGGTGGAGGTGGATGGTGGGGAGAGTAGTGGCGGTGAAGAAAGTGAGGATGGTGGTGATGGTACAAAGGAGGAGGAGGAGGAGAAGTGTGAGGAAAGTTTACAGGTGGTGGAGGAAGATGCATTGCCTGTCCCTACTCCCTGTGACACCCAGACCCAGGACAGTTATATCGAGCCGGCACAGGTGGCGCTACCGCTTAGTGATAGCGAAGAGGAGGATGTGGAGAGTGAGGCTGGGGGCTTATTGAGGGCTATAGTTATGCAGGAGTCCCCAGCCCACCTCCAGAATTTCACCTTTGGTGATGATCTCTGTGAAGATGTGGCAGTTAAGAGGAAAGCTAAAAAGCAAAAGACACAGGAATCCATACAATATGTGTTTGTTCCTTTCCAGCAGTCGGGGCCAGCTGCAAAGCTGGTTCAGGCTGCTGGGCCCCCCAGACTGCCAGACCCCGTTTCTGTAGTGGAACGGAGCCAGCATGGGGGGTACAGCATGGGTCAGTAAAGGCTGTGGACGCAATAGAAGTGAAGCTCACCCATCCTGCCGGTAGGGAGGGGCAGGATAGGCTCATGGTGGGCAGCTCTGGCACTACAGGATCACCCCAGGGTGGCGGGGCACGTGTCCAAGTGCCAGAGGCAAGCAATGCCGCCGTGTGCTCGGGGGGCGGTTCCCCGAGTGCTGTGGGCACTACTGGCACTGCAGGGCACTCCCCTGTGAGGGGGGGGAGTGTCCGGGCGCCGGTGGCAGAGAGTGTTGGATCTGTGTGCTCGGGGGGCGGTCCTCCGAGTCCAGTGTTTTCTGCGGGCACTGCTGGGCACTCCACTGTGAGGGGGGGGAGTGTCCGGATGCCGATATCATCCGCAGAGCCCGTGCGGTTGGGAAAATCAGGTGCTGGCACTGTGGGAGGAGCTGGGGTGCGCCCGGTGGGGCAGCCCCAGACTCAGGAGGAGACAACAGCCATGGAGGAGGAGCCATCAGCGCCGACCCCAGCAGCAGCTAGGCCAGCACAGAAGAACATACTAAGACCAGCAACACTACAAGTCCCAGCCAGCCCAGAGTTTGTTAGTAAGGTCAAGAGTGCAGGGTGTGTGAATGCTGAGTGTAGTAGTGTATGTGGGAGTGTCAGTGGAGTGAATGTTGGTGGGAGTGGTGGTATGAATGGGAAGTCTAGTATGGATGGAAATAGAGAGGATGAGAGTAGTGGTGTGAATGGTGGTATAGGTGGTTCTGGGTCTGGTCTGGCTGCCCCCCCGGTAGTGATTGCTCCTAGGAGCTATGCCAATGTCACTGCTTGGGGTTCAGGGGGGTCCCCGTCTCCGTCCGGCTCCGGAGGCCACTTGCAACAGCGCCTCCTGGCTCTATGCAGGGGCGACAGGTCAATCCAGGTAGAGGGAAGGGGTGAGGGCAACCTGTCTTTCTGGATAGAGAGGCACGGTTTGGGGGCTTTCCGAGAGCGGAATGGGGAGGTGGTCTGGTCCCTCCCGACAACCGGGCAGGACAATAACCGTAGGAATGTGGTCCGTCTGATTTGGAGGGGCAAGGATGCGTGCCCACCCCGCGCAAAAGTGGTTGAGCTCCTCCTTCAAATGGAATTCAGCGCGAGTGACATCTTTGCCCTCATTCACCCCTACGGTTCATCTGAGTTTGACATCAGTTTCGTTCGACCAGAGGGTCTTGAACTCTTCTGGTCAAACTACGAAGTGGCGAAGAATGAGCCTGGCTGGCGGGATTTCGCCGTAAAGGCGATTTCCCGTCAGAACGCTGTCAAGAAAGTGACCGTTTTGACCCGTAACGAGTCGCTTTCTTGTTATGACATCATGACCTGGCTCGGACGGTATGGGGATGTGACGGACATGCCCAAGAAAAACTTTGATGAGCATGGGATCTGGTCTGGGGCCTGGACGTTTTCCGTCAAACTCAAGCGTTCAGGCAGTACGGTTGCCCACATTCCGTCAGCCGCCTTCCTTGGACGTGATAGGATTCAGGCCTTCTACCAGGGGCAGCCTAAGGTCTGTCACAGGTGTGGCAGCCCCACCCACTTTAGCGCAGCCTGTACTGTGCAGGTCTGCGCTTTGTGTGTGTGTGGGGGGGGTGGGTCATCTGGCCGCATCCTGTAGGCAGATCCGGTGCCACCTGTGTGGTGTCCTCGGACACCCTTTCAGCCGTTGTCCTAGCGCCTTCGCCCATGCAGTGGCCACTCCGGCTGAGGAGAGCTGTGAAGTTGCCTCAGCTGAGGAGGGTAAGGGCAGGGATGGGGGCGCAACAGGGCTTGTGAGGAGGAAAAAGGGCCCTGCCAAACTAAGGCGGGAGGAAAATCGTAGAAGGAGTAAGGAGCTGGAGAGTGCCCAAGTGGTGGGGGTAGCTTCAGCCCCTGCTCCTGAAGCTGGCCCTGTAACCGCTGAAGCCCTGGAGGAGAACGTGCTGGATGAGGAGATCAGGAGGCTGCACAAAGAGGAAGGCAATATGGCCGACCCTTCTGATTCCTCCCATTATGAAAGTGTGGATGAGGAGAGTGGGGAGAGGCCTAAAAAGAAAGAAAAGGGCAAAAGGAAAGGGAGAAAGAAGAGGTCAGAGCCCTCTGTTCCTTGTACTACGGGCCGACGGGTTATTGAATTAGAAATGGGGAGGTGCCTGATCTTAGATGTCTTCATGAAGGGCTCCGGCTCATTAACATCTATGCCCCGCAAACTAAGCGGGGCCGCAAAGATCTCTTTATGAGGATTAAGCCCTTTCTTTTTACAAGTCGGCAGGTGATCTTTGGAGGGGACTTCATTAATGTCACGAGGTCCCAGGATAGGAGAGGTTCCAATGGTCCGCTGACTTGCGATAGTGTGGCACTGATTAGCATAGCTAGAGAAGCTCGCCTAGAGGATGCCCACATCCGGAGCCCCTCAGGCCACGTGGATTTCACCTATCATCAAGGTAGTCGCAGGTCTAGAATAGACAGGTTTTATTTAAAGGAGGAAGCCGTCTCTTCCACAGTGTCCGTGGTTGAGGTGGAGTTCTCCGTTCACTGTAGGATTTTGTTTTCCCTGAATGTTTCAGAGACCCCCCGGATGGGAAAAGGTTATTGGAAGCTGAATTCGTCCCTCCTGGAGGAAGCAGAGATAAGACAGTCCTTTGAGGATTTTCTTCAGAGTCAGGTACCTTTACTGGACCTATGTAGTAGTAAGTCAGAGTGGTGGGAGATATTCAAGAAGCGGGTTGCGGGGTTCTTCCGCCAGCTCTCGAGCCTCAGGTCCCTGAACAGGTACCGCTTGTATCAGGGTTTGAGGAGGAAACTCGAGCTTCTCGTTTCGACTGGAGGTAGCCGAGAGGATATCTCCAGAGTGAAATTCTTGCTGATGAGGTGTCAGTATGATAGGCACGCATCTTTGGTTTTTGAGAGGGATTTCGGGAAATACCGCTCGCCCGACCCTTACAGAAACTGTAAGATGTCAGTGAGTAGTAAAGTAATTTCAGGACTGATTGATAGTACAGGATCTCTGCATCGGTCCAGATCAGGGATCTTGGAGGTTGTCAGATCCTTCTAGTCGCACCTCTTGGGGAGGAAGGATCTAGATCGAGACAGGATGTCGGTTTTCCTGGCTGAAACCATTCCTGAGCCAGGGGTAGACCCCTCTCTTGATGTTTTGGCGGAAGAAATCAGGGAAGAGGAAGTGAGACTGGCGATCGAGGGGCTTGCCCCTAAGAAGTCGCCAGGTCCGGATGGCTTAACATCCGAGTGGTACAGGACCTTTAAGGAGTCTTTAGCTCCCCTTTTGACTGAGGTATTCAATGAGTGTCTCTCCTCAAGCACTGCCGAAGTCAATGATGAGGTCAGCCCTGATTCTTCTCTCAAAGGGTAAAGATCCCAGCCGTATTGAGAATTGGAGGCCCATAGCTCTTCTCAATACGGACAGGAAGCTTCTGGCTAAGATACTGTTTAATCGGTTGGTGAAGTTTGCTCCCCGGCTCCTTTCGGAGGCCCAGCACTGCACTGTTCCAGGCCGAAGCACCTTAAGTGCTGTCCTTATTGTCAGGGAGGCAATGGAGCGGTGTAGTGCAGGTCTCTGGAAGGGGTACTTGTTGTCCTTGGATCAGGCCAAAGCATTTGATTGGGTGAACCACGAGTACCTCTGGTCCGTCCTCCTGAGATATGGCTTACCGACTGCTTTTGTTAATTGGCTTAAGATCTTGTATGCAGGGGCAGAGAGTTTCCCGCTGTTGAACGGGTGGTCTGGCCGCTCTTTTGAGGTGGGGTCCGGAGTCTGTCAGGGTTGTCCTTTGAGCCCGCTCTTATATGTGTTCGCGATCGATCCCTTCCTTAGGAGGGTGAGTCGCGGACCATTGGCGGGAATCGGGATGAGTCTGGTGGAGCCGGCTGTCACCCAGAGAGTGGTGGCGTACGCTGACGATGTCACTATTTTCGTCTCTTCGAGAGAAGAGGTCGATGTGGTGATGTCGGAGGTGGACCGCTACTCGGAGGCATCCGGGTCTAAGATCAACCGGGATAAGTGTGAGAGTCTCTGGCTGGGAGGGGGGGATCCTACGTTTGTTCTCCCGGACACCCTTCCAGGGCCCCAAGAATCAGCAAAAGTGTTAGGCATCACATTTGGCCAGGATGATTATCCCACCAAAAACTGGAATGGTAAGCTCCAGAATGCCGCTCAGAAGGTGGACCAGTGGAAGGGTTGGTCTATGACCCTCAGGGAAAGGGTACACCTGATCAAATCGTACCTGCTCCCCTTGTTTATCTATCTGGGCAGTGTATGTATCTTGCCAGAGGCTTACTATACTAGGATCTACAGCCTGTTTTTCCAACTGTTATGAAGGAACAGGATGAACCTAGTCAAGAGGGAGGTTACGTACCGCACGAGGAGACTAGGGGGTTTATCTATGGTAAACCCTGTGGTGTTCTTAACGAACGCATTCTTGAAAGCTAACATCGCTAACCTCTGGAAAGAGAGGGCTCCTCTGTGGGTACTCTCCTGCAGGGAATGGTTTCGGCCTTTCTTCCAGGAATGGGAGAGAGGAGGGCGAGTGAAGGACCTCCGTACACCCCATGGATATCTTCCGGCTTGCGCTACCCCGACTCTGAAGGCGATACGTCGGTGGGGTCTGGGAGTGTGGGAGATCAGGACCCAGTCAAGGCAGTTCCTTGACAAACGGGTTCTGTTGACCCACTTCCAGAAGCCTCTGGCGCTCAGGGACTGCCCAGGTCGGGATCTGAGGGTGGGATTGTAACTTTTGAACATGAAAAGGATCCCTCAGAAGTTTTGGGACTTGGCCTGACGCTGCTTTCAGGGGAAGCTATATGTGAGGGACAATTTGAAGTGTAGGAACTCTGATGATCGGGGATGTCCCCGTGAAGAGTGTGGGGACACGCTGGAAAGCATGGACCACTTCCTGCTTCATTGTCCCTTTAATATAGGGTTCTACAACCGGGTGGGCGCTTCCATCGGCTGGAGTCAACTTGCCGGCCTTACCTACCCACAGTGGGCTTATGGGGCATTTAGGAACCTGGGTGGCCGAGACCGGGGCACTTTATTCTTAGTTAGCTTAGTGGTTAGGTACTACACGTGGAACGCACGGTGTTTAGTGTCGACCCAACAGAAAATCCTCTCCAAGGTGGAGGTCTGTAGGAATGTCACCGGTGACCTCGGGAAGATCAGGTCTTTGGAGTATGGCAGTCTTGGTACCAGTAGGGCTTCTCTGCTGTGGAGAGGTTTTTCTTTTGATGTGCCCTAGGTACTAGACCTTTTGGGTAGAGTACCTTTATTTTGGTTAGGGGCAGTGTTATAGGGATAGTGATAGGGTGAGAGCAGGGTCAGTTTTAATGGAGGGATTGAATCAGGGAAAATTGTAGGGGGGAGTTAGGGAAAGAGTTTAAAATTATTTTCATGTATCAAGTCTGCCATCCTTCTTCCTGGTAGTGGGCTAATGCATGTGCACGCTAGCTTTTTTTTTTGTTTTAAGCTGATATGGTAAGAAGGGCTTACAGGCGACCAAACTTGGGCCTAAGGTGGTTTTGGTTCAGTGTGTATATGTTAGTATGTATAAGTTTGTGTGTAAGTTGGTTGGGAGGAGTGCTAGGTGGGGAGGGTGTATTTGTGGGTGGTGGTGTTTTGCTTTTCTTTTGGGGACCTGACATGGGTCAGTTAGGGACAGGACTTTGTGTATGAACGGTATGGACTCTGACCCATGTGCAGGAGGGGTGGTGTGGGAGAGGGTACAGTTTTAGTGTAGGGATTTTGGTAGGGTGTTCTATTGTTTTTGTAGGTTTTCTGTAGTGTATATATTTATTTTTAGTTAAATACTATATTATTATGTTCATGTGATTTTGTATGTCTATTGTTTATATATTGTTTTTCATATTATATTATTACAGTGGTTAAGGCAGTCGGATCAGTTATTATGTTGGTACATGGTTTATTTCAGTTTATTTGGTACAGTGTGTTTTTATTTTTTTTATTTATTTTTTTTGTAGCCAGGTAGTGCTAAATTTTATGTTTATATTTTGCTAAGCCAAGTTGTGCTTTTGTATGTGTATGTATGTATGTATGTATGTGTGTGTATATGTATATATACATATATATATATATGTATATATATGTGTATGTATATATAGATATTTATTTATTTATTCATTTTTTGTAGCCAGGTAGTGCTAAATTTTATGTTTATATTTTGCTAAGCCAAGTTGTGCTTTTGTATGTGTATGTATGTATGTGTGTGTATGTATATATATATATATATATATATATATATATATGTGTGTGTGTGTGTATGTATATATAGATATTTATTTATTTATTTTGTGGCGGTGTGCTTGTTATGTTTTCTGTTTTTTTTTCTCGTTGTGTTTCCCGAGTATGGATGGTTTTGCGTTGTAGCCAGGTAGTGCTAAATTTTATTTTCATATTTTGATAAGCCAAGTTGTGCTATTTTTATGTTCATTTTTGGTATGTGTGTGAGTGTGTTGTATGGTTCAGTTAGGTGGGTTGGCATATTTTAGGTTTTTGTAAAGCTGGGCTGGCCGGTTAGGCAGGATTTTGTTTTTGTGTTTTGGTACCAGTGTATTTCTTATTTATGTTATAGCTGGTTAAGCTTGTTTTGTGTTTTTGTATAAGTTTTGTACTTTTATAATAAAAAAGAGTGTCAGCAGAGAACACTGTGGTCAGACAGAAAAGAAATTCAAAAAGAAAAGAACTTCCTCTGTAGTATACAGCAGCTGATAAGTACTGGATGGATTAAGATTTTTAAATAGAAGTAATTTACAAATCTGTTTGACTTTCTGGAGTATCCCTTTAAGCCAAACACAGACATGGATTTTTAGGAAATATAAAGGAAGGTCTTATAGTTCTCCTTCCTGCTAGATCCACTTCTGTGTTTGGCTCAAAAATAGAAAGAGCAGTTTTGCAAAAAGCTGCCATGTGTGTATTGTATACTTTTGGTATATAAAGGTGTAGATCAGGCTTATTGGCCACACACGAGAGCCTATTGTGACCTTTATTAAAATGTATGAAAATGTCACAGCAGCTCCAGATAAATATCTCCAGCGCTAAAGAAAGTTCTCAGCCAGGCTCAAGCTCAGCTCCAGTTTTTTTTTAAATCTGTCTAAGGGAATAACACAGATAACACATGGCTGAATTTCCTCAGTTCTGCAGAAATTCCATTTAGCAAAGCTTGCTGAACGGAATTGCAGCGGAATTCTGTGTTGTCTAAATACAGCATTCCGCTGAAATTCAAGCTCCATTCTTCTTAATGGGATTCCATCGTGGAATTCTGCAAAATATAAGACTAGTCTTATATTTTAATGGAATGTGGAAAGCAGGAAATGTGGAATTTCTGCTGCAGAATCCCTGCCATGGAAATCCCCTTGTCTGAATGGGACTGCGGAATCTCTTTCAAATCAATTTGAAGTAAATTACAGCGGAATTCCTCACAGAAAATATGCTGTGTAAACATACCCTCACAGTGTACCTGAGCATTAATTTAAAAATATGAAAACATTTTCTGGTCCTACTTGAATAATGTTTTTGTGTCTCCAGAGCTATAGATTTGCACTGTTATTTTTCCAGCTTTTACCCTAAGATTAGTGCCTTATCCTTCTGCTGTTTTCTGTTTTCCAATGGATAAGAACCCCTTTGCCAGCACTGCTCTATAATGTAATTCCTGTCTTCGTTTTACATGCTGCCTATGACTATATTTTACCTAGGACTGTATGTGTAATACTAGCTTTGTACTTGCTATAATGTGAGTGTTTCGGATATATGGCAGTCTTCTGGAACGTTTTAGAGCATGGTGACCCAGAAGACAAACAGCATTCTATCCAGAACACATTTTAGTGTTTTTCATTTTAGCAAGTGAAAACCCTGTATAACACACACACACACACACACACACACACACACACACACACACACTGGTAGTAAATGTAATTAACAATGCAAGAACCTATTTGACCACAATGAATCAGATGCTGACTTATGTGCATCTGCAGAGGTCCTGTAGCTTGGGGCTGAGGCACTGGCTGTATGAACAGACAGGAGCAGCCTATTAAAGTATTACCATAATTAAAAAAAGGACTTTTCACATGTACATCATACATGTCAAAAGTTGTTGATCGCATCGGGTCTCAGGAGTGAGCTCAGCTGTGATCGCAAGTTATTAGCCTGGGAAGCAAGCGGCATTCCGCAACACTCCCCGGCTGACTGAAAGATCCGTACATCTCTGCATAGACTTCTAAAAAAAAAAGTATTATATTACCCCCTTTAAGAGGTGCCTCATAATGAATCTGACAAACCCAGTGACAAAAGGACTTTTAAAGACCAGCATGTGAAACATCAGTCGTAGTAAAATTTTCCCCAATTAATTAGAGATTTGTCTAGGAATACTGATGCTATCAGATGAGCATAAATTATGCGAAATGATAGGCCATGTTTACTGGGTCTAATGTCCGTGCAGAATTATGCACAGACATTCCTCTGCAGCAGAGTCTCATTGATTTCAATGGGATTTTGCTGTGCTGTGCACACGACACAGAATGTTTCACAATCCTGATTCCAGCTTCCGCAAAAAGAATAGTCATGTCTATTCTTTCTGCTGATTCCACTTGGAAATGCATTGCTGTCTATGAGACGGCACATTTCCGAGCGTTCCTATCGACCGCCGTATCATTCAAATGTGCACAATGTCCGCCTGTGTTGAAAACACGAGCAGACATTCTGCACAGAATCGGCCATGTGAACATGGCCTTAATGTCTATTTAACGGGGTACTCCGTCCCTAGACATCATATTTCCTATCCAAAACATGGGGATTAGATGTCTAATCAAGGGGGTCCGGCTGCTGGGACCCTCCGCAATCTCTGGCCCCACACCCTGGTGTTCTGAACATTTATGTTCAGAACACTGGTTTCGGGCGGCTGTGGTCATGACGTCATGCCCCTCCATTCATGTCTATGGGACGGCACATCACGTCTGTGGTCAGCATACCTGGATGCTGACCGGAGATCACGGGGAGGGGGGGCAAACCCCAGCGGCCAGATGTCTAGGGGTGAAGTACCCCTTTAAGCATGTTGTGAACAAAGGACAATCCCCATGTACACTGAATGGACACCTGCCCTTTCACAATTAGATTTCCCTATAATGAAATTAGACACATGACCCTGATGTACAGTATAAAATCAAGTGAATCAGTAGATCGGTTTCATTGTGAATCCACATTACAACAGAAAAATTGAGTGGTATCAGCAACTTGGAATAACATATGGTTATCATGCTGAACTAGCTGGGACATGCTATCTATAATGTGATTGAGGAAAATCTTCCAACAAAGGGGGAACCTGTGGACCAGAACAAGGACTCAGAAGAGAATGCCAAGAATCATGACAAACAGGTAATGCAAAGTCAAGCAAATTGCAGTCTAATATAATGCTGATGCTCCAACTATCATGTCCAAACACATTTTTCTCACATTAACTCATACGGTAATTACTTAGTCAGGATGGGCTATACCAGGACCAGCATGGTTGTCATTGCTTTTTTCAGGGAAACAGAAAGCCAAGACTCAAAAGTACAAAAAGTACAACAGTATATCACTGAACGGTCAGATGAATCCAGATTTCTGCTCCACCATGCTGATGGGAAGGACAGAATTTGGTATAAGCCGCATGAGTCTATGAACCCTTCATTTCAAGTGCTAACAGGCTCCTGGTGAAGATGAGGTAATGGTAAGTGTTGGCATACTATGGGTCCTTTTGATACCTACAGATGGATGTTTGG
The DNA here is from genome assembly GCF_029499605.1 of Hyla sarda. Taxonomy (NCBI): domain Eukaryota; kingdom Metazoa; phylum Chordata; class Amphibia; order Anura; family Hylidae; genus Hyla; species Hyla sarda. The sequence continues at coordinate 525,945,041 of NC_079189.1, forward strand.
ACTGTACAGCTTGTAAGTTATCCCTTTATGGAAGCGGTTTAGAAGACATCTAAAGTGAAGCATCTGTAAGAAGATATCCAGTTATAGGCCAATATAACTGCAGAACAATTTCCACACTTATTGGAACATATAAGAAGATGAATTGCTGCAGTTCTTAAAGGGGCTATCCACCATAAGGTGATTTTAGTACATACCTGGCAGACAGTAATGAACATGATTAGGAAGGATCTGCCCTTGTCTTGGGGCTAAATGTTGTGAGATTACCATAACACTGTGGCTAGCTTTTTGTGAACTGGTATTTCCTGTTTGAGTTTTCTTCTTTTGCTAACAAATCCCAGAATTTGATTTTCCTCCCTCTCACAGCCACCCCACTTATTGAAACATAAATGAGCTGCATCCATTCAAAAGACCTGTGGTTTTCAATCAGGCTGCCTACAGCTGTTGCATTAGTTGCAGATTGATCCCGCCACCCATTGAAGCAGACAGGCTCCCGGTCATCAGCTGACTAGTGAGTAAGGTCTCGGCTGCATTGCAACCTATGAAAAATCTGAGACAAGTCATTTTGTATGCTAGTAAAAATAAATATTGTGGGGGAAAATGACAAAAGAATTGTGAGAAAACCATCACACACAGGTACAGACACTATATTATGAACTACACTAACTTTACAGCCCCTGCAGCATAGTCAAATAAAAATAATTCATGGAATACCCCTTTAGGCTAAGTTTCCACTTGTTTTTTTCTGGCAGTTTTTTGAATACTGCCACTGGAGTTTTTGAGCCAAAGTCAGAAGTGGATCCATAAGGGAGGATAAGTATAAGTCCTTCCTGTTACGCCGAGCGCTCCGGGTCCCCGCTCCTCCCCGGAGCGCTCGCAGCGTTCTCCTTCTCGCAGCGCCCCGGTCAGACCCGCTGACCGGGAGCGCTGCATTAATGTCACCGACGGGGATGCGACCCGCGTAGCGGGAAGCGCCCGCTCGCAGCTCGCATCCCAGTCTTCTTACCCATCCTGTTCCCCGACGGCTCAGTCCCGGCGCGCGCGGCCCCACTCCCTAGGGCGCGCGCGCGCCGGCTCTCTGCGATTTAAAGGGCCAGTGCGCCACTGATTGGCGCCTGGCCCAATTAGTGCTCACACCTGTGTCCATGCCTATAATACCTCACTTCCCCTTCCCAGCATCGCTGAATCTTGTTGCCTTGTGCCAGTGAAAGCGTTCCTTGTATGTCCCAAGCCAGTGTTCCAGACCCTCTGCCGTTGCCCCTGACTACGATCCTTGCTGCCTGCCCTGACCTTCTGCTATGTCCGACCTTGCTCTTGCCTAATCCCTTGTACCGCGCCTGTCTCAGCCGTCAGTTGGGGTTGAGTCGCTATCGGGTGGAACGACCTGGGGGTTACCTGCCGCTGCAAGTCCATCCTGCTTTGCGGCGGGCTCTGGTGAAAACCAGTAACCCCTTAGACTCTGTTCCCCTGGTATGGCCCACGTCATCACCCCACTGACACAGAGGATCCACCACCAGTATCCTCACAGTATCCGGATCCTGACAGTAGATCCGGCCATGGATCCCGCTGAGGTCCTGCTGCCAGTTGTCGCTGACCTTACCACGGTGGTCGCCCAGCAATCTCATAAGCTGGGACCACGCTATCTTGGACCTTTTAAAATCAAGAGTCAAATCAATCCTGTCTCCTACAAACTTCTTCTTCCCCCTTCTCTCAGTATTCCTAACTCTTTTCATGTTTCTCTTCTCAAACCTCTTGTTCTTAACCGCTTCTCTCCAAAGGTTGTCGCTCCAGCTCCTGTCTCTGGCTCCTCCGATGTCTTCGCTGTTAAGGAAATCCTCGAGTCCAAAATGGTCAGAGGTAAAATAAAAAATTCTCGTACATTGGGAGAACTGTGGCCCCGAAGAGAGGTCTTGGGAACCCGAGGATAACATCCTCAACAAGGAGCTCATTCGCAAGTTTTTGGGTTCCAAAAAGAAGGGGAGACCCAAGGGGGGGGTACTGTTATGCCGAGCGCTCCGAGTCCCCGCTCCTCCCCGGAGCGCTCGCGGCGTTCTCCTTCTTGCAGCGCCCCGGTCAGACCCGCTGACCGGGAGCGCTGCATTAATGTCACCGACGGGGATGCGACCCGCGTAGCGGGATGCACCCGCTCGTGGCTCGCATCCCAGTCTCCTTACCCGTCCTGATCCCCGACGGCTCAGTCCCGGCGCGCGCGTGCCGGCTCTCTGCGATTTAAAGGGCCAGTGCGCCACTGACCAATTAGTGCTCACACCTGTGTCCATGCCTATAATACCTCACTTCCCCTTCCCAGCATCGCCGGATCTTGTTGCCTTGTGCCAGTGAAAGCATTCCTTATATGCCCTTGCTGCCTGCCCTGACCTTCTGCTACGTCCGACCTTGCTCTTGCCTAATCCCTTGTACCGCGCCTGTCTCAGCCGTCAGTTGGGGTTGAGTTGCTATCGGGTGGAACGACCTGGGGGTTACCTGCCGCTGCAAGTCCATCCCGCTTTGCGGTGGGCTCTGGTGAAAACCAGTAACCCCTTAGACTCCGTTCCCCTGGTACGGCCCACGTCATCGCCCTACTGACACAGAGGATCCACCACCAGTATCCTCACAGTATCCGGATCCTGACACTTCCTTTAGATGTCCTATTCCTTCTGAATACATTTCTGGCTTTGGCTCAAAAACTGCTGGGGCAGTATTCCAAAAACTGCCAGAATAAAAGTGGAAACTTAGCCTTATGGTACTAGCTGGCTGTCTCTAATAAAGCCTCCCCTCAATGTATATTCCATCAGAGCATATGGACATCATATTGGCATAGGAGAATCTTTTTTACATGACAGAAACTATTGCTGCTTTTGGCAATAAATATGTGGCTCATCATTATGTTGGTGTAAATACGAAATATGAAAAACACCTAAAATGATAACGGTGCATAAAAATCTGACCCACCTGGCTGCATAGCAGGACCGTAGATACTACATAATAAATGAATAAAGGCTGACCCTTTTACACATGAAGAGAATATTTAACCCCTTAATGACCAAGCCCATTTTCACCTCAAGGACCAGGCCAATTTTATTTTTGCGTTTTTGTTTTTTCCCCCCCGCCTTCTAAAATCCATAACTCCTTTATATTTCCATGTACAGACCCATATAAGGGCTTGATTTTTTGTGTGACCAATTGTACTTTGTAATGAAACCTCTCATTTTACCATAAAATATACAGCAAACCCAAAAAAAAATAATTTTTAGGGAGAAAATTTAAATGAAAACCAAAATTTTGCACATTTTGGAGGGTTTTGTTCTCACACTGTACACTTTACGGTAAAAATGACGTGTTCTTTATTCTGTGGGTCAATATGATTTAAATGATACCCATGGCTAGATACCTTTTATATTTTTGTACCGCTTAAAAAAAATCTAAAACTTTTTGTACAAAATCAGTAATCTAAAATCGCCCTATTTTGACCACCTATAACTTTTTCATTTTTCCATATATAGGGCTGTATGAGTGCTCATTTTTTGCGCCGTCATCTGTACTTTTTTTAGATACCACATTTGCATATATAAAACTTTTAGATAATTTTTTATTAATTTTTTTTTATAAAATGTGACAAAAAAGCAGCATTTGTGGACTTTTAACATTTTTTACGTTTACGCCATTCACCGTACGGGATCATTAATATTATATTTTGATAGTTTGGACATTTACGCACGCGGCGATACCAAATATGTTTATAAAAAAATTACGCTTTTGGGGGAGGGGATTTTTTTTTACTTTTTATTTTTACATTTTTCAACTTTTTTTTTACACTTTTTATGTCGCCATAGGGGACTATCTATAGCAATCGTTTGATTGCTAATACTGTGCAGTGCTATGCATAGGACACAGCACTGCTCAGTATTATCGGTGATCTTCTGCTCTGGTCTGCTCGATCGCAGACCAGAGCAGAAGACCTCGGGAGACGGCCAGAGCCAGGTGAGGGGACCTACGGCTGTCATGCTGGATGATCGTATCCCGGCGGCAGCGCTGCGGGCGATCCGATCATCCAATCAAAGTGCCGCAGATGCCATGATCTGTATTGATCACGTCATCGGAGGGCTTAATGGCGGACATCCACGCGATCGCAGATGTCGGCCATTACCGGCGGGTCCCCGGCTGCTGCTAGCAGCTGGAACCTGCCGTGTGTGACGCGAGCACCCTTCCGATGCTCGCGGTCATATATAGGACGTAAATGTACGTCCTGGTGCGGGAAGTCCCGCCAAACCAAGACGTACATTTACGTCCGTGGTCGTTAAGGGGTTAAAGTGTACCCGTCAGATCCAACAAAAATTTTTTTTTTAAATATATCACTCAGTACCTAATCCTGACCATGTAAGTCAAATTTTTATGTGTGTAGCACCTTTATTTATTTTTTTATTACACTTGTAATTTAGCTCACTAGTCTGAATTCCTCTCAAAGGGAGGAGGTGTGGCCTCACTGTGCAGGTCTCCACCCCCTCCCTCAGTATGCTGTCTGCTCACATCTCCCCTAGCATTAGCAAAACTACAACTCCCAGCTTGTCCTCACTGACAGTAGCGGGACACAAGCTGATAGTGGGAGGATTTTTCCTCTAGCTGTGAGCCCTGCACTCACAGCTGTCAATCAAGGAAGTGTGTCCATGACATAGGTGATGATGCATGGACACAGCAGGACTAGTATGTGTCCAAGCAGATGGGGGCAGTTGTTTGACTAGCTTTTTCAGTATGAAATACTGAACATTTTCTAATGAAAGCAATTGCAAAACCTATTGGTTTTGCATGCTTTACAACGTATCAAAAGTTTTTGGATCTGACAGTGGCCATTTAATGTGTATGAGGTGACTTACACTAATGCCTGCCAAGAGGGTAAAACAAGATTTAACATGTAGGATGTCAGCATCCAAAATTGAGTATTTTGGAAAGAGTAACTTTTTATGCTAGGGCTGCATGGCAACTTTTGGTTGTCCTTGAATTGCAGTAAATTACAGCATTATTACAACCTCAGTCGGTTTTACCAGATTTGTGGCCCTTGCCTTAAACCATCTATATTTCAGTTATGACAGCTTCATCAGAATTGTCCCTGTACCTGATAATCTTATTTTCAGAATTCTAAGGACAAGGAGGAAAATTAAACTATAAGAGCTATCATTGTTAAACACGCTGTTCACTGACTCTCGGCAAAGGATGTGGAATATGATTTCAAACAGAAATATCCTGTTTTAACCACCCATCCATGCCCAATGTATTAATAATTATATATACATACATGTGATTGTGTATTTCTAACCTTTGTTTATATGATTATCTGTTATTATTTTGTGTTTACATACGACATCTGACACGCCCAGGGAGTGGAGCCAATCACTTTGGCACCAATTTTGGTTTTAAAAGGGCACATTTTCATATTTTGTTATGCCTGCACATCTGATGAAGAGGCTTTAATGCCTTGAAACGCATTATGTTTGGCAAATAAAGTCTTTGTATCTACAACTCCTTCCCTCCGACTGGAGGATTGCGCTATGGATCCGGCATTTTCTGCACTTCTAAGACATATCATTCGCTGCTCGGCAGGTTTATCCATAGCCGACTCCAGGATAGCTGCACCATCACTTCTATGCCTATATTGCGGTTGTGTCTAATACACAAATGACCCAGGTGAGCACATTGTGGGAACCCTCCTGGAGACCTACAGCCTTTCTGACATACCAACACTGATTCAAGCGCTACTGCCCTATGAGGAGCTCTGCCTCGCTTTTCTTTCAGAAATTCATTGAAACTGAAGTAATTACTGTGTAATATTTTATGATTTAGATTGCCTGTTTACTTAACTTCAAGGGGTATGTAAACTGCACTTCCAGTGCTATGCTATATTGTGCAACTCTCATTAAAGAGGTACTCTGATACTAAACAACTTATCCCCTATACACAGGGTAGGGGTACCCTTTCAAAATTGTGGATAAATAAGATTGTTTCAAGCATGTGATGCTCCTTTAAACTCATCTGGGGCAGGTAACAGGTGTGGGCAATATAAAAATCACCTGAAAGCAGGCCGGAAAAGAAAAATTGAAAGGTGTCAACGCAGGATAGTCCGGATGGTGGATAAGAAGCCCCAAACAAGTTCCAAAGAAATTCAAGCTGTCCTGCAGGCTCAGGGAACATCAGTGTCAGCGCGATATATCCATTGACAATTAAATGAAATGAAATGCTATGGCAGGAGACCCAGAAGGACCCCACTGCTGACACACATAAAAAAAAAGCAAGACTACATTTTGCCAAAATGAGCTTGAGTAAGCCAAAAATCCTTCTGGGAAAATGTCTTGTGAACAGATGAGACCAAGATAGAGCTTTTTGGTAAAGCACATCATTCTATTGTTTACCGAAAATGGAATGAGACCTACAAAAAAAAAGAACACAGTACCTACAGTGAAATATGGTGGAGGTTCAATGATGTTTTGAGGTTGTTTTGCTGCCTCTGGCACTGGGTACCTTGAATGTGTGCAAGGCATCATGAAATCTGAGGATTACCAACGGATTTTGGGTCGCACTGTACATCCCAGTGTCAGAAAGCTGGGTTTGCGTCCAAGGTCTTGGGTCTTCCAGCAGGGCAATGACCCCAAACACACGTAAAAATGCACGGCAACAATGGATGGCAACAAAGCGCTGGAGAGTTCTGAAGTGGCCAGCAATGAGTCCAAATCTAAATCCCATTGGACACCTGTGGAGAGATCTTAAAATTGCTGTTGGGAAAAGGTGCCCTTCCCATAAGAGAGACCTGCAGCAGTTTGCAAAGTAAGAGTGGTCCAACAAGAAGCTTATTGATAGTTATAGGAAGCCACTTTTTTCAGTTATTTTGGTGTGCAACCTAATATTAAGTTTAGGGGTGCCAATAATTTTGTCCAGCCCATTTTTGAAGTTTGGTGTGACATTATGTACAATTTTCTTTTTTTCCTTCCCTTTTTGGTTTAGTTCCAATGCACACAGGGAATAAACATGTTTATAGCAAAGCATGTGTTACTGCAATCCTTTTCTGTGAGAAATACTTAATCTTCTTGAAAATTTTCAGGGGTGCCAACATTTTCGGCCATGACTGTATTTTGAGTTAAAGCATGTTTAACAGCATGCGCTCCGGCCGCTTCTCCATGCCACGAGCGCACTGTCCCTCTCTCCCCTGTTGCCGGCGGGGCTGGGATTCGCATCGCGGGACGCGCCCGCATGCGAGTCCCAGACCGTCACTTACCCCCCTCTCCTGCTTCAGTCACTCAGCTCCGCCGTGCTCATCCCCGTCTCCTAGGGCTCACGTGCGGGCACGAGCTCTGAGATTTAACCCCTTAAGGATGCAGCCCTTTTTCACCTTAAGGACTGAGCCCTTTTTCGCAATTCTGACCACCGTCACTTTACGCATTAATAACTCTAAAACGCTTTTACCGAATATTCTGATTCTGAGATAGTTTTTTCGTAACATATTCTACTTTATTTTGGTGGTAAATTTTCGTCGTTACTTGCATCCTTTCTTGGTGAAAAATCCCCAAATTTCATGAAATTTTTGAAAAATTTTCATTTTTCTAACTTTGAAGCTCTCTGCTTGTAAGGAAAATCGATATTCCAAAAATTTTTTATTTTTATTCACAAATACAATATTTCCACTTTATGTTGGCATCATAAAATGGACATATTTTAACTTTTTTTTTTAAATTAGAGGGCTTCAAAGTAGAGCAGCAATTTTCAAAAATTTCATGAAAATAGCAAAATCTGAAGGGACAGATTTTACCGAACTACAACTCCCAGGATGCCTGGGCAGTCTAGGCATGCTGAGAGTTGTAGTTTGGAAACATCTGGAGGGCTACCGTTTGGGCACCACTGTAACAGTGGTCTCCAAACTGTGATTCTCCAGATGTTGCAAAAATACAACTCCCAGCATGCATGCTGGGAGTTGCAGTTCTGCCTTCCTAGTGGTTGCCACAGTAAAGATCGCTTTACTTTCACTTTCATTCCCCCCCCCACACTCGCCCCCCCTCATTTCTCTACCTGAGTCGGGATCTCTGCAGTCTCCATGATGATCTTCGGTCCCCACGCCATCTTCAGGTAAGGTACCGGTCTCCATCTTCTCCCCCCGTTCTGCCCGACAACCCCTTTGTCCTGCGCTGCCATTGGTCAGAATCAGTTCTGACCAATGGCAGGGGATAGGAGGAGATCGCAGCACTGTGACCTCGCTCATATCCCTCAGGATGATCGGGGCTGTCACTGACAGCTCCTATCATCCCTATTTTCCGGGTGATCGGGTCACCAGAGACCCGATCAGCCCAGAATAGCAGAAAATCACATGTCTGAATTGACATGCGATTTTCTGCGATCACCGACATGGGGGGGTCTCAGGACCCCCCTCGGCGATGTGCCGGGATGCCTGCTGAATGATTTCAGCAGGCATCCCGGTCCGGTCCCCAACCGGCTAGCGGCGGGGACCGGAATTCCCACGGGCGTATGCATATGCCCCACGTCCTTAAGGACTCAGGATGCAGGGCGTATGCATACGCCCGGCGTCCTGAAGAGGTTAAAGTGCCAGTGTGCCCATAATTGTTATCTTCACCTGACACCACATTTTAAGTTCCTGTACCTCCCACACCCCCCTGACGGCTCTTCAGTGCCTATTGGCTGAGAGAAAGTGTACGCTTTTGCCAGTTTGCCATACCCGTGTACCCAGACCTTCCCGCTACGTTTCTTGACTATGAACCTTTGCCACCTGCCTTGATCTTCTGCTACGTTGACTACGCCACAGCCTCATCCTTCTGTACCTCGCCTTGCCCAGTTACCTGGGTGGTCGAGCCGTAACGGGAGTAGCGACCTGGGTGTCGCCTGCCGCAGCAAGCCCATCCTGCCTTGCGGCGAGCTCTGGTGAAGACCAGTGGCACCTTAGACTCCGCTCCCCGATACGGTCCGAGTCATCGACACACAGGTAGAGGATCCACATCCTGTTCCAGACCACCCGCATTCAGGTGCGTGACAGTATGGTCTAACTCAGTTTGGGATCAGATTAGGAAATGAGGTTTTGGGGTAAAAATATACAATAGTTAATCAATAAAAGTAGTCAATCAACAGTCTTTGATGAACAGCACAGCGGATCTCATAAATGTGATACATACGGAACTTTTTTTGGATCTAGTTTAAACCAAAAACTCTACACTCAAGGCAGTCTTTTAATGATACTTCTTGCAGTCTTGCTCTGTACACAACAAAATACTCAGATCTGAGCAGAAAGGAAATGTGTGCAGATCTGTATATCACATTTGGCTTATTGATATGCAGGAATAAGTGAAAAGCTCATAAAAGAACAAGTATATGGTATGCAATAACTACACTAAATATAATTGATGAAAACATGCAGTCGGCTTTTAGAAAGAGTGCAAGAATATGGCAAACAGAATTAATACAAATGGAATTTGATATTAACCACCTTCATTTATAACACCAATATGTTTTGACAGTGAAAAACAAATGTGTCTTATTTTTTTTTTATTTAGGGGACTGCATTAAAGAGGATTTGATAGATTAAAATATAAAGCATATTATATTTCAGAATATTTTCATGCTTGATAAGTTAAAAAATGAGAGAAGTGCATACATTGATGTATGCACACACTTGAAGTCAGTTTCAGGATTTTTTTCTCCTTGATCTTTGCAAAACACTTCTTATATTTTTTTTTTTATTTTTTTTATTTTTTTTTTACTGATCTGACAGGGATAATACACACACAAAAAAATCAACTTCAGGCTGTTGTTTTAAGCTGCAAGACATATTTTTAGATTTAATTGTGCCAGGACTGTGTACTATTCCACAATATTGGTACTTTTTGTATCTGTTTGGTAGTTGTGCGATGCTATACCTATGGGTATCCTTTTAAAATGTCCAATTAATTAATTTACTTTTATTTGTTCGAACAGGTCTATTAATGGATCCATAACTTTTCAGTCTGGCTTTTACCATGGTTAAAAGTGTCTGTTGGTGCCTGCTTGACAAGTTCCTATCAGAATTTGTCAGGTCCAGTTGAAAATTAGCGATGTGGTGTGGAGGCTAGTGACATCACGGGCACGTCCCGCTCGGGATGTCGTGGCCACGCCCCTTCAACGCAATGTTAAATATAACCGGAACGCTAAATTTGAACGCTGCGTCTAAAGTGAAAGTAAATCATTACCGGTTAGCTCAGGGGGATGTTCGGGATGTCCGCGGCGAAATTGCGGCATCCTGAACAGCTGTGACACAGCAGGAGGGTCCCTTACCTTACCTCCTGGTGTCCGAATGACTGCTCATTGCCTGAGATCCAGGCATGAGCAGTCAAGTGGCAGAATCATTGATCAATGGTTTCCTTTTAGAAACCATTTTTCAATGTAAAAGATCAGTGTGTGCAGTGTTATAGCCTCCTATGGGAGCTATAATATTGCAAAAAAAAAAGTGAAATAAAAAGTGAATAAAGATCATTTAACCCTTTCCCTAATAAAAGTTTGAATCACCCCCATTTTCCCATTTAAAAAAAACAAACTGTGAAAATAAAAATAAACATATGTGGTATTGCCGTGTGCAGAAATGTCAGAATTATAAAAATATATAGTTAATTAAACCGCACGGTCAATGGCGTACATGCAAAAAAATTCCAAAGTCCAAAATAGCGTATTTTGGTCACTTTTTATATCATGAAAAAATGTATAAAAAGCGATCAAAAAGTCTGATCAATAATAAATGGCACCGCTAAAAACTTCAGAGCCCTAATACCACTCCATAAGCGGAAAAATAGAAAAGTTATAGCGATCAGAAGATGACAATTTTAAACGTATAAATTTTACTGCATGTAGTTAGGATTTTTTTCAGTAGTACGACAAAATCAAACCTATATAAGTAGGGTATCATTTTAATAATATGGACCTACAGAATAAAGAGAAGGTATCATTTTTACCGAAAAATGTACGGTGTAGAAACAGAAGCCCCTAAAATTTACAAAATGGCGTTTTTTTTTTTTTTTCAATTTTGTCTCACATTGATTTTTTTTTCTGTTTTGCCATTGATTTTTGGGTAAAATGACTGATGTCATTACAAAGTAGAATTGGTGGCGCAAAAAATAAGCCATCATAGGGATTTTTTTGTTGCAAAATTGAAAGAGTTATGATTTTTTAAAGATAAGGAGGAAAAAATGAAAGTGCAAAAACAGAAACACCCCTGGTTCTTAAGGGGTTAACTTTGGCATTTTTTTTCCAGGCGGTTTTTATTCTCTTTTGGACTTTTGATTGAGATACCTTTTTTAATAAAATTCCGTAGGGTACCATTAAAAAATAATAATAAAGATACAGTAGTGATGGAAAAATTTGTATTTAACGAAATTTCTTTTTTCTAACAACATTTTTATACATTTTTAAACAGGGATCAATTTATGTGGGCGGGCAGTGCACTAAAAATATAGCCGACAATAATTAAAATTTTGTGTGTGTGTTTTTCACTTTTTTTCTTTTTTTTTTTTAAGTGGTACTACTACCCCAAGCATGGAACACACTGTTCAATGATGGGGGTAGTAGTTCCTGTACTAATTGACAGATCGCCCCGAGTTCTGTTGCGATCCTTCTGTATAATTTATAGATGCGGCCAGCCGCTCTTCTATGGTCCCCTGCACTGCCGTATATATACACCTATTCATATTTCCTGCAGAGCTGTGATTGGCCGGAAGGTTCCAGCCAATCACAACTCTTTGTGGGAAATATGAATAGGTGTATATATACGTCAGTGCAGGGACCATAGAAGAGCGGACGGCTGCGTCTATACATTATACAGGAGGATCACAACGGGTGTCAGGAGTGACATTCACTGTGATCTTTCCGTAACTGAAGGTACTACTACTCCCAACATGGAGTGCACTCAGCTCAATGCTGGGAGCTGTAGTATCTGCATTAATAGACAGATCGCAACAGGTGTCAGAAGTTACACTTGCTGCGATCTGTCTATTAATGCAGGTACTACAGCTCCCAGCATGGAGCAGAGTGTGCTCCATGCTGGGAGTAGTAGTACTTGCAGTTAAAGACAGATCACAGCGGGTAACACTCCTGACACCTGATGCGATCGTCCTATCTATTGCAGAGATGCGGAGAGACTCTCTACAGCGCTCTGCATCTCCGGCCAGTAATGTGACTAGAACATCACTCATTCATATTTCCCTCTGAGATCTGTGATTGGCTGCAACCATCCGGCCAATCCCCACTGTGGGCGGAAAATATGAATGTGATGTTCTATTCATATCACTGGCCGGAGTATAGTGCAGAGATGCGAGTGCTGTATAGAGCCGCCCCGCATCTCTGCTGTATTATGGACGAAAGCATCGGGTGTCAGGACTGACACCTGGGGCGATATGTCTATTAGTACAGGTACTACTACTCCCATTATGAAACAGTCTGTTCCATGCTGGGAGTAGTAGGACTACCTTAAAAAAAAAAAAAGAATAGAGAAAAAAAAGTTAAACACACATACACACTTTATTAAAAATTAAAAATTATAAATTAAAAAAATTTAAAAGTTAATTATAAAAAATAAAAATTTACTTAAATAAGTTTTGCCCATCCCTACTGCATCCTTTTTTATTTTTTTATTTGGTACCCAACCCAAGTGGAATTCCAGCCTTAGCATAAATAAATAATATAGGAGGGTTATGTAGGCATGTCCATAAATCTTGTCTCACCAGCTGGGACTTCTTCCTTAGTACTTTATCCAGTGTGCTGGATCCATCTTGAAATGTCCTTTTAGATGGCCGCCTCTGTTAGCTTCCTCTAGTGGTCATCCTCCTTGTGTTGAAGGGCTGTTCAGGATGTCCTTGGAGACCCTCGTCCGTTCCTCCGTTCCTCCATTCCTCCATTCCTTCCTCTATTCGTGTCAATCCTGGCTTTCTCTGGAGCAACTTATGCTCAAATGATGGATGTGCCCATCATGATTGAAGGTGTGTTCTTTATAAATGTGGGCGTGTTTATCCTAAGTGATCCTGTGTCTACTTTCCATAAATATACAAATATGGTTTATTAAATAAATTTAACTTGTGGGTGTATACATTATGCCATGGCTACATTGTTATCTGATTGGATACTACTAACCAAACACATGGCCTTGTTCTTCCCCACACTACATAAAATAGAATGGCAATATGTAATAGATTCCATATCTATATATACTATACTATGATATTCTGGAAACAGCTGCTGGTGAGCTTGAACACATGGTTACCATAACTTTTGAGATATATATATATCTATATATTCAATGATATTGTATATTGAAAAATGACACTTTTTATCATGCCCCTCCCATAGACTTGCATTGAGGGGGCGTGGCCGTGATGTCACGAGCCTCAGGCACTGCACCCAACACTCTAAACGAACGCCCGGTGCAGCAGGGAGATCGTGGGGGTCCCCAGTGGCGGGACCCCTGTGATCAGACATCTTATCTTCCATCCTTTGGATAGGGGATAAGATGTCTAGGGGCAGAGTACTTCTTTAATGTGTAGGGAACACAAAAGGAAGCATCATTAGTGTGTCAAGGTACAAGTGTATGCAGTTAGGGATGGTGCTGGAAAAGCAAGGAACCTAAGATTTTTGTGCAATTTGAAGAGCTGGTATTGATGTTTGGATAATATTGGTATTCCTGGTAATAGTGGCCTTGGTATGTAGTGTTTTGTTCAGTAACAGTAAGGTAACAATATTTATTTTTATTTGCAGAGTGGCAGAGAACATTAGAGCATATTAGGCGAAGAAGAGGTACACTTGGTCTGCAATAATGTATGCTTAGGTAGGTGATGTGTGGTAAATTAACACCCACATGAATGCCAGAACCCAAAAGTTACTTGTAGCTCATCTGTAGGTTCATACCAGATTGGCAAGCCGTCCGTTCTTAGACACGTTACTAAGCTTTGGGCACCCGTGACCCTGTTAGGTACTAACCACTACACACCAGGAACACTCCACAAGACCCTCTGTTTTATAGATGCTGTTGCCCAGATGTCTAGTAATCACAATTTGGCCCTTGTGTTGCAGTCATACAGATTTTGACATTTGCCCATTTTTCCTGCTTCCAACACATGAACTTGAAAAACTATTAACTTGCTGCATAGTCCCTCCCCCACCCCACCCACACACACGCAAGAGATTGCAGGGGGCCTCAGTGGATAGGGGATACGTTTTATTTCCCCAGAATACCCCTTAAATGTTACAGCTGACCTGACCAGTTTATGAAGAACTTAGCTGAGCTAAAATAACACGTACCGTCGATCATCAGGATTTGCACAAATTTAGTGGAGGAAATTTATCAAAACCTGTCCAAAGGAAAAGTTGCTGAGTTGCCCATAGCAACCAATCAGATTGCTTCTATAATTTTTCAGAGGTCTTTTCAAAAATGAAAGAAGCAATCTGATTGGTTGAGGAGCACATACCAATTACTAAGAAATTCAGAAGTAAATCTATAGATTTCACTTTTGTCAGAAATTTCATATGAAATAAAAATATTGTAAAACAGTGGATTGCCCATACATCGATGTATGTAATAAACCTATTACCTTGACGATATCGGGAGTTGAGTGATCTCTGGAGAGATCTCTTCCTGACAGAGATGTGGTAATGTGACTTCAAAAAACAAAATAAAACAAGTTTGTAAAACTAAAGTTTTTTAGCCAAAGCCAGAATTTAATCCATGAGGGTGGAGAAGTATAATGCTAATGGCAAATATAAAGGTATGGCTTATACAGATGAAACTCTAAAAGTTAGAATATCGTGCAAAAGTCCATTGTATTTCATTAATGCAACTTAAAAAGAGAGGAAGCATGAAGTGCTCCAAGATCTCCTGGTAGACGGATGCATTGATCCTGGACTTAATGAAGCACAGTGGACCAACACCAGCAGATGACATGGCTCCCCAAATCATATAATATATTGAGGATTTGGGGTTTTCATGAGTTGTAAGCCATAATCATGACAAATTACAGCTTGAACTATCTTGCTTTGCCTGTAACGAGTCTCTCTCATATATTAGTTTCACCTTTTAAGTGGCATTACTGAAATAAATGAACTTTGCATGATATTGTAATTTTTTCGGTTTTACCTGTACCTCTCCTTTTTACAAATCCACTTCTGACTTTGGCTCAAAAATTGCAGTGGTGTTACGTTATGCACTCCGACCGCACACGCTGGCCATGAGCGCATGGTCCCCTTACCTGCTGCTGCCGACAGGGCTGGGATTCGCATCGTGGTACGTGCCCGCATGTGAGCCCCAGTCCGTCACTCTCCGGGTGTTTTGCCTGCCTCCGCCTCTGCCTCTCTGCTCCGGCGCGCGTGTCCCCGTCCCCTAGGGCGCGCACGCCAGAGCTTTAAGATTTAAAGGGCCAGTACGCTCTTAGTGTAATTCACCTGTGGCTTATTTATAAATTCCTCCACCCTCCTCACTATCCTGCCGGATCTTTGTTGCCTTGTGCCTTAGAGAAAGCGTTCCTCAGTATTGCCTTTCCGTGTATCTGATCCCTTGGTTTGTGACTTTGACCTTGCTCCTCTGCCGCCTGCTTACTGAACTCCTGCTACATCCTGACTATGCTACTGTGCCGCCTGCCCTGACCTTCTGCTATCCAGACTATAAGCTACATTATCCCTTCTGTGCCTCACATCTCCTCAGCCGCCTGTGTGGTCGAGCTGTGCCAGGGGTAGCGACCTGGGTGCCGCCTGACACAGCAAGTCCATCTCGCTTTGCGGCGGGCTCTAGTGAAAACCAGCGGCACCTTAGACTCCGCTCCCTGGTACGGTCTCAGTTATTTGCCACACAGGTCCAGTGGATCCACTTCCACCGGAGTTCCTGTCTACTGAAACGTGAGTGTTACAAGTGGCAGTATGTAAAAAAAAAATTATTTTTTCAACACAACCACATCTCCATGTCATCTGTTTTCCTTTTTTTGAGAAATACATCATAGCAGTTTCAATTGTGTTTTTTTTTTTTTTTTTTTTGCCAAAGCAGGAATTAGTTTGGAAAGTAAAAGGACTTATACTTCTTTGGCTCACAAACTGCATCAGAAACTGCAATGGCAGCTTTCCAAAAAATGCTGTGCATGAAATCACTCTGCACTCATCTTTCATTTGCACTTATCCTCTGACTTTGATCAAGTGAATACATCTACAAATTGCTAGAAGTACCAGATTTGCTTGGTGTTAACTGAGCTTTAGGAATAATTCAGATTAAAAATTCCTTAGTCTGGATTCACACACAACATTCTGTGTGACATTTTCCGCTGCATAAAAAAAAAAAATAATAATAATTTGTCAGCATTTTTGTTTGTAACATTTGTGGAGTTTGTGCTATTTTGTTTAAGTCTGCATATTGCAAAATATGGTGTTTTTATAATTTTTTTTTAAAATAAAAAATAGTTTCAATGTAGGACAGAAAAAAAATACTAGAAAATCCATGTTAAAATTGTAAAACACCACAAAAAACTGATGGTAAAAAACGCCAAGAGATACGCTTGAAATATATTGCATTTTCTACAAGTGTTTAAAATTGCTAACTATAAAATATTGGGGATCATTTACTAAAGTGATCCTGACAATTTGTTTCTCAGGTTTTGCGCCCAAATTGTGTCGTGCGCAAGAATTTACTACCAAAGAATCCAACCCGACCGATTCTCCATTTTAATCTGAAAAGGGGCGTGTCCCCAACATAAAAAAAAAAAATCCCTACATATTTACTAATGTTCCCACATAAAGTGTGGTTGATTTGAGCTGTGGAAAACTGACAGCTCAGAGGAGTTGTAAAAAGAGCAAAATGTAGGAAACAGTGCAAGATGTGGATAAAAATTTGTAAATATCATGGAAAAATACTTGTTTGGAAAAATAAATACCCCGCAAAGAAAATTACACTCTACTCTACACTCCACTACAGTTAATCAGGGCCAATGTATGCGAAGAAGCCATTAAAATGGGTACGACCAGTCACAAGAATGGAGAAAAATTGCCATCATGAGTGAGTGAATGAATGAAGGGCACCACATGTGTTTGGCCAGCATTCCATCTATTCTTCTATGGATGGAAATTCCCCCCCCCCCTTAGATCTCTTGCCTAGCACCCAGCCTCTCCTCATGCACAGAGCAGTGGACAACATGCCCCCTCCATGTATCTCTATGGGAGAGCTGGGGTACGGTGCTTGTTTATCTCTGGCTCTCCCATAGAGATGCATGGGCGCCGGGCAGGAGATTGTGGGGGGTCCCAGCAGTAAGACTCCCTGCGATCAAACACTTATTGCTATTCCTGGTACTGCAGCTTAGAGTTTAATTACTGGAGAGTTCCCCTTTAAGCTGAAGTACCAGGGTTAGCAATATTCAAATCATAGGCATACCTCAGTCGCGTGGTATTTAGCTATAAGCGCATCCATTTGATGCGCATATAGCCAAATAACACAGCGCTCAGCTCATAGCTCCTCCGTCACTTGAGGCCTAGTGCCTGTCTTCTTCTACACTCTGGCTCATAATGATGATGTCTCCAGAGCAGGGAAACTACCTATCTACATGGGGACATATATATACAGGGGGGTACTACCTATATGGGGACCTATATACAGGGGTGGAGGCTGAATGGAGAAGAAAAAGGAAAGGGAACAACTTACTTTAGATCAGAGAAGACCACCCGTGAGTCACCAGACATCACTGCACTATAATCACTGGTCTGCTGTGGTAATGATAATGATTATGGTGTGGTGGTATTATTTAGGCAGTATGTAGCGGCATCACTCGATATAACTGCATGGTAATCACTTGTATGATCTGTTGTGGTAATGATAGTGGTTATGGTGTGGCAGTATAATCTAGACATATAGGAGCATCACTCCACATGGTCTGTCGGGGTAATGATGGCAGTTGTCAGTCTGTCAGTGTAGGAGGTCCCCCTAAACTCAGGTCACAGACTGACAACATGATTGCTGTTAAAGGAACCTGTCATCAGTTTTTTGCTTTCCAAACCGCAGGCAGCATAAAACTGTTGCAGACATCGCTAGTCAAGGACACTTAATGTGATACATTTTGGTTATTCAGAGGAATAATAATTTGTAAATTATGCAGTGTCCTGGGTAACTAGTCCTCTGGGCGGGTCCCGCAGTATGCTCCCTGCTCGGCCATCTTGAGTGATGAGTCTCTCCATAGCCACATATAATGGGGGAGATTTATCAAAACCTGCCCAGAGGAAAAGTTGCTGAGCTGCCCATAGCAACCAATCAGATTGCTTCTTTCATTTTTGAAAAGGCCACTGAAAAATTAAAGAAGAGATCTGATTGGTTGCTATGGGCAACTCAGTAACTTTTACTCTGGACAATGTTTTGATAAATCTCCCTTAATATTTGTATATATTGTGTATAGGCAGAGACGTGTCACTTAAGCCAGGTGGGTGGAAACAGCCACTGGGACCCGTCCTGAAGACTAGTTACCCTGATCCCTGAACTTGCGATGTCTGCACCAGTTTTATGCTACCTGATGTCTTGGCAGAATAAAACTAATGAAAGGTTCAGTTCAACCAGTTAAAGGGGTACTCCGCCCCTAGACATCTTATCCCCTATCCAAAGGATAGGGGATAAGATGTCAGATCGCCGGGGTCCCACTGCTGGGGACCCCGGGGATCACTGGTGCAGCACCCCGCTATCATTACTGCGCAGAGCGAGATCGCTCTGCACGTAATGACGGGCAATACAGGGGCCGAAGCATCGTTACGTCACGGCTCCACCCCCCGTGGCGTCACGGCCCTCCCCCGTCAATCCAAGTCTATGGGAGGGGGCGTGGCGGTTGTCACGCCCCCTGCCATAGACTTGCATTAAGGGGACAGGCTGTAATGTCATGAGGGGCGGAGCCATGACGTCACGCTGCTCCGGCCCCTGTATCGCCCATCATTACGCAAAGAGCGAACTCGCTCTGCGCAGTAATGATGGCGGGGTGCCGCAGCGGCGATTCCCGGGGTCCCCAGCAGCGGGACCCCGGTGATCTGACATCTTATCCCCTATCCTTTGGATAGGGGATAAGATGCCAGGGGCGGAGTACCCCTTTAAGGACCCAGGGCATACGGGTACGTCCTGACACCCTGGTACTTAAGGACCCAGGACGTACCTGTACGCCCATGGGAATTTCTGTCCCCACCGCGCACCGGGCGGGGACCAGACCAGGGTGACTGCTGATATCGATCAGCAGGCACCCGGTGCAAATGCCCAGGGGGGTCATCAGACCCCCCCCCCCCCCCCCCATGTCGGCGATTAATTCACACCAGCGATTTGCGGCAATTTCGGGACATACGGGTCTCCGGTGACCCAGATAATAAGAGGGATCGGGGTTGTCCAAGACACCCACGATCCCCCTGAAGGGATAGGAGTGAGGTGGCAGGGGTGCCACCCATCCTATCCCTGCTATTGGTCGTCTAGAAGCGACGACCAATAGCCGATCGGGGGCAGGGGGGGATAACATTCGGTTTCCCTGTTCTACCCACCCACAATAGGCTGGGCAGAACGGGGAAACCGACGACGACCGGCGCCGAAGGTCCACTTACCCATCGGCGGCGGCAGCACACGGCGATCGGCTGTGGTGATCAGCGGCAGAAGAGGATGACGATGCGGCTCCCTGGATCGTACGGAAGCTTGTGAGTTGCCTAGCAACATCTGGAGGGCTACAATTTGAGACCACTATACAGTGGTCTCTAAACTGTAGCCATCCAGATGTTGCAAAACTACTACTCCCAACATGCCCAGACAGCTGTTTGCTGTTTGTGCATGCTGGGATTTGCAGTTTTGCAACAGCTGGAGGGCTACAGTTTGGAGATCACTGTGCAGGGTTTTCTAAACTGTGGCCCTCTAGATATTGCAAAACTGCAACTCCTAGCATGCCCACACGTGTTTTTACAAAGCCCCCATAGTGCCAGAACAATGGACCCCCCCCCCCCCCCACATGTGACCTCATTTTGGAAACTACACCCCTCATGTAATGTAGTAAGGGGTACAGTGAGCATTTACACCCCACAGGTGTATGACAGATTTTTGGAACAGTGGTCTGTGAAAAGGAAAAATTTAATTTTTCATTTGCACAGCCCACTGTTCCAAAGATCTGTCAAATGCCAGTGGGGTATAAATACTCACTGCACCCCTTATTGAAGGAGTACTCCGACGCAAAACTTTTACCTGTAAAAAGAAGCATGAATAAAAGTTATATTACATTGTAATGTACTCACCTTGTCCATATCGGCTTCTTCCAGGACTTCTCCTCGGTTTTCCATCAGGTTGGAAGATGGTGCCTTTGATGACGCTCGACTGCCTTTTTTACACGATCCTGCGCATTCTTCGCCTGGTGACTCATCAATCCCATGAGTCACTGCGGGCTGTGCCGGCCTCCCAGCCCGGAGTCGGCTACTCCTCCTAACTTAATTTATTCATTTATGCGCTGAGCTGCCATAGGCTCAGCTCAGCAAACGCCCACCTAAGCGCTGTCACTCAATCAGGGGGAGGGCAGGAGCTGGCCGGATGTCAGGAGATGCAGTTTTTCCCAGCACGGGCCAGGAACTTCGGGCGGCCGTAACAGGAGAACGGCTGGGCCGTCGGACAGGTAAGTTAATGGGCTACAGTTAATGGGCTACATTGTGGCATTTTTTTTTGTGGTGCATCGGAGTACTCCTTTAAATTCTGTGAGAGGTGTAGTTTCCAAAATGGGGTCACATGTGGGGGAGTCCACTGTTCTGGCAGCACGGGGGGCTTTGTAAACGCACATGGCCCCTGACTTCCATTCCAAACAAATTCTCTTTCCAAAAGCTCAATGGCGCTCCACCCCTTCTGAGCATTGTAGTTTGTTTTTTATTTACACATCCAACTTTAAGAAAAAGTCATCAAACACCTGTGAGGTGTTAAGGCTCACTGTACCCCTTGTCCCCTTGTTATGTTCCTTGAGGAGTGTAGTTTCCAAAATAGTATGCCATGTGTTGTTGTTGTTTTTTTTTTTTTTCTGTTCTGACACCATAGGGGCTTCCTAAATGCGACATGCCCCCCAAAAACCATTTCAGCTAAATTTGCTTTCCAAAAGCCAATTGTGACTCCTTCTGTTCTGAGCATTGTAGTGCGCCAGCAAAGCACTTGACGTCCCCAAAAACCATTTCAGAAAAACTCATTCTCCAAAATCCCTCGCGCCTTCCCTTCTGAGCCCTCTAGTGCACCCACAGAGCACATGACATACACATATGAGGTATTTCCTTACTCGAGAGAAATTGGGTTGCACATTTTAGGGAGATTTCTCTCCTTTTACCCCTTGTAAAAATTCAAAAACTGGGTCTACAAGAACATGCCAATGTAAAAAATGAAGATTTTGAATTTTCTCCTTCAATTTGCTGCTATTCCTGTGAAACACCTAAAGGGTTAACAAACCTTTTGAATGTCATTTTGAATACTTTGAGGGGTGCAGTTTTTATAATGGGGTCATTTATGGGGTATTTCTAATATGAAGACCCTTGAAATCCACTTCAAAACTGAACTGGTCCCTGAAAAATTTCGATTTAGAAAATTTTGGGAAAAATTGGAAAATTGCTGCTATACTTGGAAGCCCTCTGATGTCTTCCAAAAGTAAAAACAGGTCAACTTTATGATGCCAACATAAAGTAAACATATTTGGGGAGATTTATCAAAGGATTTAGACTGTTTTTTCCTGTCTAAATGTTTCGCACAGAAAGTTGAAGTCTAAATATGTGCGACTTTTCTGCGACTTTTGCTGTAGAGGATTTCTAGAACATGATGCATGCAAGTCTATTTTAGACGGAAATGCATTGGAAAATGCATTGGTGCTGAATTTATCAAGTGCGACTTTTGTGCGACAAGTCGCATCTGCCCAAAATACACTGAAATGTCAGACCATGTTGGAGCAGGTCTAAATGCAGTTTAAGCTGTAGACCCTGATGTCTGAGCACAGAATTTATCAAGGGCTGTGAGACCTTTGATAAATTAGGAACACAATAGACAGGAGACTACCACATACGCTGGTCTATAAGCATACCCAGAATAGACTAGATTAGTAAATGTCCCCCATTGTATA
The DNA here is from genome assembly GCF_029499605.1 of Hyla sarda. Classification (NCBI taxonomy): domain Eukaryota; kingdom Metazoa; phylum Chordata; class Amphibia; order Anura; family Hylidae; genus Hyla; species Hyla sarda. The sequence continues at coordinate 525,967,138 of NC_079189.1, forward strand.
TGTGAATCAATATATAATTTATTTGGAATATTCATTTTCCTTATAAGCAGAGAGCTTCAAAGTTAAAAAAAATGCAAAATTGTAAATTTTTTCATAACATTTTTGAATTTTTCACCAAGAAATTATGCAAGTATGGACAAAATGTTACCACTAACATAAAGTAGAATATGTCACGAAAAAACTCTCGGAATCACAACAAAAGGTAAAAGCATCACAGAGTTATTAATGCTTAAAGTGACAGTGGTCAGATGTGAAAAAAATGGCCTTGTCCTACACTGAAAATTGGCTGGTTCCTTAAGGGGTTAAAGAGGTATTTCCACAATGTAAAATTATCTCTTATCCGCAGGATAGGAAAGAACTAGGTGATCGGTAGGGATCTGACTGCTGACCTGCCCACCGCTCACAAGGATAGAGGAGAAATGTCCCCCCAAAATGAAGGGAGTGGACCAGTGTCTCTATGAAGAGGCACTGCTCCATAAGCAAGAAATGGAGTGTTGACTACACATGTGTAGTGTTTTATTGAACAGCAATTAAAGAATATTGACTATGTAAAGGAGGCATGACTGAAAATGTGGCTATGGGTGTGGCTAAGGGCAGGGTAGGATAGTGGCTTTTGGGTGCAGACCCTACTGCAATAGGATGCCCACTCCTATGACTCATATGGATATGTGCTAGAAACTGCAATGCAGAGGTTGTGGTACACACACACACACTCATTATACATTAATATCTGGTTATGGTATTAATGTTATCTCTTAAAAACAACCCCCTTTAATTGGAGTGATCACAGTTATAAAATATACTCTGTGTCTCTCTCTTTTATGTAACCGTATTAAGGTTGCATTTTAGTTGCAGCATTAATGTAGTTCTTTAAATTCCTGTGACTGCCACGTGCCTGTACACAAAATATATGACTGAAGTGACCTATAAAATTTCACATTGCATAATACCCAATTCCATTTTTCCTTATGGATTCCTGTAATACGTAGCTTGCTGGCTGCAAATTCTAGTAGAGGGGACATGAACCCCAACCTTAATTGTTCATGAAATATTCAGAGCTTCCTCCCATTTATAGGACAGTCACCAGAACAACATCCCTTGGCTCACAAGTCAGGATGCAGGCACGCTATTGTTTTTCTTGTGAAACGTTTGACCCTATATTTTAGGTAAAGGCTGTTGATCTGCGACAGAGATTTAACGTAACTAAGAAAAAGTTTTAACCCTTGCATTGCTAGAAGTACACAAAGCAGTTCTGGTATTTCCTGTGCGCTTCACACCGCATAGATAGATATGCACTGCTCAAAAAAAAATAAAGGGAACACTAAGATAACCCATCCTAGATCTGAATGAATGAACTAATCGTATGAAATACTTTCGTTTTTACATAGTTGAATGTGCTGACAACAAAATCACACAAAAAATTATCAATGGAATTCAAATTTATCAACCCATGGAGGTCTGGATATGGAGTCACAGTCAAAATCAAAGTGGAAAACCGCACTACAGGCTGATCCAACTTTGATGTGATGTCCTTAAAACTGTCAAAATGAAGCTCAGTAGTGTGTGTGGCCTCCACGTGTCCGTATGACCTCCCTACAATGCCTGGGCATGCTCCTGATGAGGTGGCAGATGGTCTCCTGAGGGATGTCCTCCCAGACCTGGACTAAAGCATCCGCCAACTCCTGGACAGTCTGTGGTGCAACATGGCATTGGTGGATGGAGCGAGACATGATGTCCCAAATGTGCTCAATCGGATTCAGGTCTGGGGAACGGGCGGGCCAGTCCATAGCATCAATGCCTTCCTCTTGCAGGAACTGCTGACACACTCCAGCCACATGAGGTCTAGCCTTGTCTTGCATTAGGAGGAACCCAGGGCCAACACAACAGCATATGGTCTCACAAGAGGTCTTAGTATCTCATCTCGGTACCTAATAACAGTCAGGCTACCTCTGGCAAGCACATGGACTGCTGTGCGGCCCCCCAAAGAAATGCCACCCCACACCATTACTGACCCACCTCCACATCGGTCATGCTGGAGGATGTTCCAGGTAGCAGAACGTTCTCCACGGCATCTCCAGACTCTGTCAAATATCCTCAGTGTGAACCTGTTTTCATCTGTAAAGAGCACAGGGCGCCAGTGGCGAATTTGCCAGTCTTGGTGTACTTTGGCAAATTCCAAACGTTCTGCACAGTGTTGGGCTGTAAACACAATCCCCACCTGTGGATGCCGGGCCCTCATACCACCCTCATGGAGTGTGTTTCTGACCGTTTGAGTGGACACATGCACATTTGTGGCCTGCTGGAGGTCATTTTGCAGGGTTCTGGCAGTACTCCTCCTTGCACAAAAGCGGAGGTAGGTCCTGCTGCTGGGTTGTTGCCTTCCTACGGCCTCCTCCATATCTCCTGATGTACTGGCCTGTCTCCTGGAAGCGCCTCCATGCTCTGGACACTATGCGGACAGACACAGCAAACCTTCTTGCCACAGCTTGCATTGATTTGCCATCCTGGATGAGCTGCACTACCTGAGCCACTTGTGTGGGTTGTAGACTCCGTCTCATGCTACCACTAGAGTGAAAGCACCACCAGCATTCAAAAGTGACGAAAACATAAGCCAGGAAGCATAGGAACTGAGAAGTGGTCTGTGGTCAAAACCTGCCAGAACCACTCCTTTATTGGCAGTTATAATTTCCACCTGTTGTCTGTTCCATTTGCACAACAGCATGTGAAATTGATTGTCAATCAGTGTTGCTTCCTGAGTGGACAGTGTGATTTCACAGAAGTGTGACTGACTTGGAGTTACAGTGTGTTGTTTAAGTGTTCCCTTTATTTTTTTTTGAGCAGTGTAAAATCTGTCCTTCATTTGACTAAAATACAGTATGCCACATTATTTGACACCTTAACCCCTTAACTCCTTGGGGACGGAGCCCATTATAACCCTAAGGACGGGAGCATTTTTTGCAATTCGGACCACTGTCACTTTAAGCATTAATAACTCTGGAATGCTTTTACTTTTCATTCTGATTCCGAGATTGTTTTTTCGTGACATATTCTACTTTATGTTAGTGGTAAATTTTTGTCGATACTTGCATAATTTCTTGGTGAAAAATTCCAAAATTTGATGAAAAAATTGAAAATTTTGCATTTTTCTAACTTTGAAGCTCTCTGCTTGTAAGGAAAATAAACATTCTAAATAAATAATATTTTGATTCACATATACAATATGTCTACTTTAAGTTTGCATCATAAAGTTGACATGTTTTTACTTTTGGAAAACATCAGAGGGCTTAAAAGTTCAGAAGCAATTTTCCAATTTTAACAAAATTTTCAAAATCGGAATTTTTCAGAAGCCAGTTCAGTTTTAAAGTGGATTTGAAGGGCCTTCATATTAGAAATACCCCATAAATTACCCCATTATAAAAACTGCACCCCTCAAAGTATTCAAAAATGACATTCAGTAAGTGTGTTAACCCTTTAGGTGTTTCACAGGAATAGCAGCAAAGTGAAGGAGAAAATTCCAAATCTTCATTTTTTACACTCGCATGTTCTTGTAGACCAAGTTTTTGAAATTTTACAAGGGGTAATGGGAGAAAAAGCCCCCAAAAATTTGTAACCCAATTTCTCTCGAGTATGGAAATACCTTATGTGTATGTCAAGTGTTTGGTGGGCGCAGTAGAGGGCTCAGAAGGGAAGGAGCGACAATGGGATTTTAGAGAGTGAATTTTGCTGAAATGGTTTTTGGGGGCATGTCACATTTAGGAAGCCCCTATGGTGCCATAACAGCAGAAAACCCCCCACATGGCATACCATTTTGGAAACTACACCCCTCAAGGCACGTAACAAGGGGTCCGGTGAGCCTTAACACCCCACAGGTGTTTGACAACTTTTCGTTAAATTCGGATGTGTAAATGAAAAAAAATGTTTTCACTAAAGTGCAGTTTTTTTCCCAAATTTACCATTTCTACAAAGGGTAATGGGAGAAAAATCCCCCCAAAATTTGTAACGCAATTTCTCCCGAGTACGGAGATACCCCATATGTGGCCCTAAACTGTTGCCTTGAAATACGACAGGGCTCTGAAGTGAGAGAGCGCCATGTGCATTTGAGGCCTGAGTAAGGAATTTGCAATAGTGGTGGACCCGGTTACAAGGATGGGGCTTGTCTCCACCAAAACCCTACAGCAGTGTTTCCCAAACAGGGTGCCTCCAGCTGTTGCAAGACTCCCAGCCTGCCAGGACAGTCTATGGCTATCCGGCAACACTGAGAGTTGTGGTTTTGGAACAGCTGGAGGTGCCGTTTAGGAAACACTGCCGTATGAGACGTTTTTCATTTTTATTGGGGGGGGGGGGGGCGACGTGTAAGGGGGTGTATGTGTAGTGTTTTACTTTATTATTTGTTAGTGTAGTGTAGTGTTTTTAGGGTACATTCACACAGGCAGGGGTTCACAGTAAGTTTCCTTGAAGGAAAGCCACTGTAAACCCGCCCGTGTGAATGTACCCTGTACATTCACATGGGGGGGCGCCCCAAACCTTCAGCTGTGGCAAAATGACAATCCCCAGAAGGCACTGACCGACCGTACATGCTGGGAGTTGTTGTTTTACAACAGCTGTAGGCACACTGGTGGGGAACCACTGAGTTAGAAAACAGACTCTAAACAGCAACAAAAAACGTGGTCTCAAATGGCTGGAGGTGCTCAACCCCAAATGCAGTTGTGCATATATACTAGGGGAGCAGATCCTGCCCTTGTAGTCCGTTGCTAGGGGCGATCCCCAGCATAAAAATGCATACAATGGAGGATGCCTGCAGCGGACTACAAGTGCCACAATAGAATCCTACACCAGATAAACGGTGTGGATGTGTAACAATTAGAATAATGCAATACAGAAATTTAGGTGCACTACTGTGGTAGATGTATACAATGACATTGGCTAATCCCTCAACACTGATGTTAAAATTGAGACATTCGCCAGTGTATCCTTATATTAAGGACACACCAGAGCCTGGTGTGTCCTTAATATAAGGACACACTGGCGAATGTCTCAATTTTAACATCAGTGTTGAGGGATTAGCCAATGTCATTGTATACATCTACCACAGTAGTGCACCTAAATTTCTGTATTGTAGAAAACAGACTCTAGCTCAGTGATCCCAACCCATGTGTCTCCAGCTGTTGCAAGACTACAACTCCCAGCATGTACAGCCTGTCAGTGCACTCTGGGAGTTGTAGTTTTGCAACAGCTGGAGGCACACGGGTAGGAATCACTGAGTTAGGAAACAGACTGTAGCTCAGTGTTTCCCAACCAGTGTGCCTACAGTTGTTGCAAAACTACAATTCCCAGCACGGCCAGACAGTCAGGGATGCTGGGCGTGTAGTTCTGCAATATCTGACCCTTCAGATGTTGCAGAACTACAACTCCCAGCATGCCTGGACAGTCTGCAGCTTTCTCAGCTGCACTTTCCGGCCGCCGCTCCTCCTTCTGCAGCCGCTGCTCCGGGATGCCGCCGATGCCGCCTCCTCCGGTCCGGGTAAGCCGGGCCATGTGCCCCCCCTCTCTGCCCGTGTTCCCCCGCTCTGTACCGACTTCCGATCGGTGGCCAGAGCAGGGGAAATTAACTCTAACCCCCCTGCCCCCCTCCTGCCATTGGTGGTCAGCCTGAACGACCAACAGCAGGGGATAGGAGGTGGTGGCAACACTGCCACCTCGCTCCTATCCTTTAGGCTGGTCGGAGCTGTCTCTGACAGCTCCGCTCAGTCTTGTTTTCCGGGAGATCGGGTCACCAGTGACCCGATTTGCCCGGATCGCGGCAAATCGCAGGTCTGAATTGACCTGCGATTTGCTGCGATCGCCGATATGGGGGGTCTCAAGACCCCCCTTGGCATTGCCATGGGATGCCTGCTGATAGATATCAGCAGTCATCCCGGTCCTTAAGTGACGGGATGCGAGGGCGTATGCATACGCCCTTCGTACCCAAGGAGTTAAGGACCAAGGGCGTACAGGTACGCCTTTGCTCCCTGGTACTTAAGGACCAAGGGCGTACCTGTACGCCCGTGGGAATTTCGGTCCCCGCCGCGTGCCGGGCGGGGACCTGGCCTGGGTGACTGCTGATATCTATCAGCAGGCACCCCGCGCAAATGCCCAGGGGGGTCATCGCAAATCGCAAATGAATTCACACTTGTGATTTGCGGTTATTTTGGGTCATACGGGTCGATGGTGACCCGGAAAATGAAGGGGGTCGCGGATGTCCAAGACACCCACGATCCCCTTGAAGCAATAGGAGTGAGGTGGCAGAGGTGCCACCCCTCCTATCTCTGCTATTGGTGGTCTAGACGCGACCACCAGTAGCAGATCGGGGGCGGAGGGGTTTACTTTCGGTTTCCCCATTCTGCCCATCCACAATAGGCGGGGCAGGACGGGGAGACCGACAGGGACCGGCGCCGAAGATCCACTCACCCATCGACGACGGCAGCGGGCGACGATCAGCGGCGGCAGCGGGCGACAATCGGCGGAAGAAGAGGACGGCGACGCAGCTCCCTGGATCCGACGGAAGCCGGTGAGTTACATAGCAACATCTGGAGGGCTACAGTCTGAGAACACTATAGTGGTCTCTAAACTGTAATCCCTCCAGATGTTGCAAAACTACAACTCCCAGCATGCCCAGAGAGCTGTTTAGGCATGCTGGGAGTTGCAGTTTTGCAACAGCTGGAGGTCTACAGTTTGAGAACACTGCACAGTGATCTCTATACTGTGCACCTCCAGATCTTGCAAAACTACAACTCCCAGCATGCCCACACAGCAGTTTGCTGTCTGGGCATGCTGGGAGTTGTAGTTTTGCAACATCTGGAGGTCCACAGTTTGGAGACCACTGTGCAGTGGTCTCTAAACTATAGCTCTCCAGATGTTGCAAAACTGTTGTAGTTGTGTACCTCCAGTTGTTGCATAACTACATCTCCCAGCATGCCTTTCGGCGATCAGTACATGCTGGGAGTTGAAGTTTTGCAACAGCTGGAGGCACACTGGTTGGAAAATACTGAGTTAGGTAACAGAACCTAACTGAAGGTTTTCCAGCCAGTGTGCCTCCAGCTGTTGCAAAAGTACAACTCCCAGCATGCACGGTCTGTCAGTACATGCTGGGAGTTGTAGTTTTGAAACAGCTGGAGGTTTGCCCCCCCCCCCCCATGTGAACGTACAGGGTACATTCACACTGGCGGGTTTACAGTAAGTTTTCTGCTTCAAGTATGAGCTGCGGCAAATTTTTTGCCGCAGCGCAAACTCCTAGCGGTAAATTCACTGTAAACCTCCGCCAGTGTGAATGTACCCTAAAAACACTACACTACACTAACACATAATAAAGGGTAAAATACTACATATACACCCCCTTACACTGTCCCCCCAATAAAAATAAAAACGTATTGTACGGCAGTGTTTCCAAAACAGAGCCTCCAGCTGTTGCAAAACAACAACTCACAGCATTTCCGGACAGCCACTGACTGTCCAGGCATGCTGGGAATTTAGCAACAGCTGTAGGCACCCTGTTTGGAAATCACTGCCGTAGAATACCCCTATGTCCACCCCTGTGCAATCCCTAATTTAGTCCTCAAATGCGCATGGAGCTCTCTCACTTCAGAGCCCTGTCGTATTTCAAGGAAACAATTTAGTGCCACATATGGGGTATCTCCGTACTCGGGAGAAATTGCACTACAAATTTTGGGGGCTTTTTATTCCTTTTACCCCTTATGAAAAAGAAAAGTTGGGGTCTACACCAGCCTGTTAGTGTAAAAAAAAATAATTTTTTGACACTAACATGCTGGTGTTGTCCTTTACTTTTTATTTTCACGAGAGGTAAAAGGAAAAAAAGACCCCCAAAATTTTTAACGCAATTTCTCCTGAGTACGAAGATACCACAGATGTGGGCGTAAAATATTCTGCGGATGCACAACAAGGCTCAGGAGTGAGAGCGCACCATGTACATTTGAGGCCTAAATTGGTGATTTGCACAGGGGTGGCTGATTTTACAGCGGTTCTGACATAAACCCAAAAAAAAAAAAAAATACCCACATGTGACCCCATTTTGGAAATGACACCCCTCACGGAACGCAACAAGGGGTATAGTGAGCCTGAGCACCCCACAGGTGTTTGACAAATTTTCATTAAAGTTGGATGGGAAAATGAAAAAAAAAAACATTTTTCACTAAAATGCTGGTGTCACCCTACATTTTTCATTTTCACAAGGGAAAATAAAAAAAAGCCCCCCAAAATTTGTAACCCCATTTTTTCTGAGTAAGAACATACCCCATATGTGGATGTAAAGTGCTCTATAGGTGCACTACAATGCTCAGAAGAGAAGGAGCGCCATTGGGATTTTGAAGAGAAAATGTGTCCGGAATTGAAGGCCACTTGTGTTTACAAAGCCCCCATGGTACCAGAACAATGGATCCCCCCCCACATGTGACCCCATTTTGGAAACTACACCCCTCATGTAATGTAATAAGGGGTACAGTGAGCATTTATGCCCCACAGATGTCTGACAGATTTTTGGAACAGTGATCCGTGAAAATGAAAAATGTTATTTTCCATTTGCACAGCTCACTGTTCCAAAGATCTGTCAAACGTCAGTGGGGTGTAAATGCTCACTGCACCACTTATTATATTCTGTGAGGGGTGTAGTTTCCAAAATAGGGTCACATGTGGGGGGTCCACTGTTCTGGCACCACGGGGGGCTTTGTAAATGCACATGGCCCCTGACTACCATTCCAAACAAATTATCTTTCCAAAAGCTCAATGGTGCTCCTCCTCTTCTGAGCATTGTAGTTTGCCCGTAGTGCACTTCAGGTCAACTTATGGGGTACCTCCATACTCAGAAGAGATGGGGTTACAAATTTTGGGGGGTATTTTCTGCTATTAACCCTTGCAAAAATGTGAAATTTGGGGGGAAACACAAATTTTTTTTTTTTACATATGCAAAAGTCGTGAAACCCCTGTGGGGTATTAAGGCTCACTTTATTTCTTGTTACGTTCCTCAAGGGGTCTAGTTTCCAAAATGGTATGTAATGTGTTTTTTTTTTTTTTTTTTTTTTGCTGTTCTGGCACCATAGGGGCTTCCTAAATGCGACATGCCCCCTGAGCAAATTTGCTCTCAAAAAGCCAAATATCACTCCTTCTCTTCTGAGCATTGTAGTTCGCCCGTAGTGCACTTCAGGCCAACTTATGGGGTACCTCCATACTCAGAAGAGATGGGGTTACAAATTTTGGGGGGTATTTTCTGCTATTAACCCTTGCAAAAATGTTAAATTTTGGGGGAAACACACATTTTAGTGAAATTTTTTTTTTTCATATGCAAAAGTCGTGAAACACCTGTGGAGTATTAAGGCTCACTTTATTCCTTGTTACGTTCCCCAAGGGGTCTAGTTTCCAAAATGGTATGCCATGTGGGTTTTCTTTGCTGTTCTGGCACCATAGGGGCTTCCTAAATGCAACAGGCCCCCAAAAAACCATTTCTGAAAAAGTACTCTCCAAAATCCCCTTGTCGCTCCTTCGCTTCTGAGCCCTCTACTGCGCCTGCCGAACAATTTACATAGACATATGAGGTATGTCCTTACTCTAGAGAAATTGCGCTACAAATATAAGTATACATTTTCTCCTTTTACCCCTTATAAAAATTCTAAAATTGGGTTTACAAGAACATGCGAGTGTAAAAAATGAAGATTGTGAATTTTCTCCTTCACTTTGCTGCTATTCCTGTGAAACACCTAAAGGGTTAAAACACTTACTAAATGTCATTTTGAATACTTTGGGGGTTGCAGTTTTATAATGGGGTCATTTGTGGGGTATTTCTAATATGAAGACCCTTCAAATCCACTTCAAACCTGAACTGGTCCCTGACTTCCGGTTCCGGCGCGGCCGATGTAGGCAGCATCTGAGGAGGGCTCCCGCTCCCCCCAGCTTGTATATGCTCTGTGCCGGCTCCCGTTTGCTCCCCGTGGGTCCCCAATGATCAGAGGGTCCTCCACGCAGCTCCCGGAATGGAGCGCTTCATCCAACGCAGCGGGGCAGCTTCAATACAGTCACCTGCGCTCCCGGCTGCGGGGAGCGCGGCGAAAATGGCCGCCGCCACAGGCATCGCCCGCGCTGAGAGCACATCGCAAGGAGAAGGGCGCACCGCGGGAGCAACCTCACCACTGCCACCGCTGACATCAATCACAGAGGTACAGGACATGGATATAGGGCAACCCCAGTCTTGTACCCCATTGTTGCAGCCAAAGATGACAACTGACACAGCCACAGAAAAGATACCCAGCGGTTCCCAAGTGACTCCTGGCTCACATGCACAACCTATCTCTGCTCAGGGTGCATCAGTTAAAATAGACTACCAGCTCCTGGCCAAAGAGGTAGCCGCTCGCATTACTCCAAATGTACAACATATAGTGGAGGAGGTTTTGCAAAATCTTCAGCTGACTGTTAATGAGCACTCTGGCCGCTTACATGAGGTGGAACAGCGTATATCTCACCTGGAAGACACTGAGGCAGTCGCAGACAAGAGGCTCCGCACCTCTGAAAATGAGCTGGCAAGAATAAATGAAAAACTAGAAGACCTCGAGAATAGGTCACGTAGGAATAATTTAAGGATAGTCGGGGTGAAAGAATCTGTATTACAACCCGATCTGCAGCGTTTTTGTGAAAGAGACCTCCCCAAAACGCTGGTTCTCTCTCATCCGTGCAGGGTGGAGAGAGCACATAGGATAGGCCCTGCCACAGCTTCCTCCAGAAGCTCCCCGTCTGCAGTTACCACTAAACCGCGACAAGTCATACTTCGCCTCCTAGACTTTAATGACAAAGTTGAAATCTTGCAAGCATACCGACGCCTGCAGCAACCGCTGGTGATTCAGGGCATGCGCCTCCTACTCTTTGAGGACTTTTCTGTGGACGTTGCAAAACGTAGGAGAGCCTTTAGCGCCATATGCTCCTCACTTTACAAGGCGAACATCAGATTCCAACTCCAGTACCCTGCGACCTTACGAGTATTTCAAGCTGACGGGACTACCTCGATCTACAAAACACCTGAAGAAGCGGCTTCTGCACTGGATCGGATCTCAGCACCGTCCCCGTCTCAACGCTCCTCACGCACCAGGTCGACAAGACACCGCAGATCGAGATCACCAAGGGAGACACACCGTACTCAAAGATCCAGATCAGCAACAAGAGGAGAAGAGGGATCCCCTGATCCACGTGATCAGCGCAAACGATTCCGCTCTCCTAGAAGAGGCCATGGGGGTGGCCGCCAATCTTCACCTGACTGACTGAGCGGCCCCTTCTCTGCTGACTGTTTTTCCTTACCTCCCCGAGGGACTTGACGGACTTCTAGGACATGATCGGGCCAGGAGGCCACTACCAGGTTTATTTATTTTTTTTTTCCTTTTCACTGTCTGTTTTTCTATAAGATTCCTTATGTATTATCGATGTTTTGGATATCTTTGCCCATTTTAGGGGTTAACTTAGCACTTATCACAAGATATCTATCGTTGCTCCGCTACACATACTAAGGGTGGTTACAGTTCTGTTCCTCTTGTAGCGGGAAGCCTAAGCCAACTTAGATGGCTGACTGGGGGGGGACGGAGGCTTTCCATGGGATTATTGTTATTGTTTTCACACTTGGACCCCTATATTGTCCGAAAGAAGGAAGCTCCTTACTCATAGCCGGGGTATCCGCTCTAAGAGGCGACCCGATGAGCTTTACTACATGTGGTTACTTTTTCTTGGTTAGCAGTTTTTCTGTTTTTTATTCCATATTTCCGTTGAATGCCCCCAGAGTCCAGATTTTCCATATATCTAAGGATAGAGGAGGGTCCGCTTTTTCATTTTATGTTGGTACGCTTCATGTTTATACTTACGGATGTCACTATACAGTATACTGTTCCGTGAGGATACTCCTTTCTCTAATACGGTCCCAGGGTTAAGATTTTTTCATGGAACGTCAAGGGCCTACGCTCTCCTCACAAGCGTAGGCTTTTCCTGCGGTATATTAAGCGCTTCCATCCAGATATAGTGCTACTTCAAGAGACCCATTTAGCAGGGGATGATTTTTTTAGAATGCAGCAACAATGGGTGGGGCAGGTTTACGGGTCGCCTGCAAAGGAGGGTAGGGCGGGGGTTATTACCCTGATTCACAAATCATTTGCATTCTCCCTAATCTCCCATGGTTCAGACACTGAAGGTAGATTATCACACTTAGTGCTTGAACTTAACGGGGAAACTCTCAACATTTACAATGTATATGCACCTAATGGCGAAAACAGACCGTTCTTTCAAGATCTAGCGGCCTCACTTCAAAATGACGTGATTCCAGGGAAAATTCTGGGGGGGTGACCTAAATACCGTACTGGATCCGCTAGTCGACCGTAAGAATGCCACTTCCACTTCCCCTCATCTGACAAACACTACCAGGGCTAGAGACTGTGTCCTTCCTCCATTTTTAGAGCAGGCAGGCTTGCATGACATTTGGCGTCTCACACATCCTGATGACAGAAGTTTTACCCACTTCTCGAACGCCCACGGCTCATGGTCACGGATTGACTATTTCTGTATTAGCTCTGACCTTTGTCAAAGGATTGAGCATGTGGACATTGGAGAACTGGCGCTCTCAGACCACGCCCCTCTAACTTTGCAATTATATCCATCCTGCCCACATGGAACTGACATTTTATGGAGGTTTCCTTCCCTACTAGTGAAAGATGACTCCTTTATTGAGGAGTTGAGGGGATGCTGGTTGGAATACTTAGTACACAATGCCTCACACCGCTCCAATCCAGTTATATATTGGGAAACAGGAAAGGCGGTACTTAGAGGCCGACTGATAGCCCACATGTCCTCTCTCAAACGCATCTCCCTAGCGAAATTCACAGAAGCCAGTAATAACTTACGTTCTTCCTATAACTTGTTTCTTACCTCCCCTACGGAACAGCACAGGGAGGCATGGAAGGTGGCCAGAACAACTTTTGAACTGTGGCTTGACAGGCGCGAAAGACTGAAACGTTGGTATTTTGAAGTGGATCTCTTTAGATATGGGAATAAAGCAGGTCGCTTAATGGCACCTCTAGCGAGAGGTAAACACCCCCCTTCACATATCACGGCACTGAAGGACACTACTGGCAATCTAACAACAGACCCCCATCTTGTGAATAAAATTTTGGCTAATTTCTACACCAAATTATATGAAGATACCCCATCTGATCTATCCAAGGGAGCGGACTTTTTGCAGGGCGTAGATTTGCCCAGGCTGACGGATGATCAAAGGGAGATCCTTAATGCCCCAGTGAGGAAATATCCCATGTTATCAAGCAATTGCACAATGGCAAAGCAGCGGGCCCCGATGGGTACTCGGGGGGATTTTTTAAATCCCTCCGACCCCAGCTATCCCCAGTATTATTAGATGTGTTTCGGGAATTCATGTCCTCTGGCCAATTATCAAGTGGTTCATCATTGGCATACATAAAAGTGTTACCGAAACGGGTAAGGATGTAACGGACCCCAACTCCTATCGCCCCATATCTTTGATTAATCAAGATATAAAGATACTTTCTAAAATTCTGGCAGACAGGCTGTCCCGCTTCATGCCTACATTAGTGGGAAATCACCAGGTGGGATTCATCAGGAACAGATCTGCCACCTTGAATATTAGAACAGTCCTGACAGTCCTGGATCGGTTACGGCATCATCCTCAGCCAAGAGATAAACCGGCCTTGTTAGCGTTGGATGCCGAGAAGGGTTTTGATAATGTTAGGTGGGATTGGCTGGGGATAGTGTTGGACCGCATAGGCCTTCAAGGGGCACTCAGGACATATTTATCCGGAATTTATCGGAATCCCTTAGCACGTGTGTATACTCAGGGTATACTCTCAGCCCCTATATCTCTATTTAAAGGAACAAGACAGGGATGCCCACTCTCACCCCTCCTATTCGACCTAGCCCTGGAACCTCTTGCCCGATCCTTACTTTCTTCTGATATATATTCAGGAATAAAAGTAGGAGGTAAGGAGATTAAACTTACTATGTTTGCCGATGATGTCTTATTGTTTATTGATTCACCTGACATATCGCTGGGGCGTATTCTTGATCATCTGCGTACCTTTGGTACATTCTCGGGTAATAAAATAAATCTCAGCAAATCGGAGTTGTTTGCCCTGGGAGCTAACCCTCCACGCTGGTTGCCCTTAATACAGGATTTAGGGATTAAGATAGCTGCCTCCTCCGTCACGTATTTAGGGATAAAAATAGGGAAAACCCCAGACACAGTTTATAACTTGAATTATCCCCCGCTCTTCTCCAAAATACGGGCAGAACTCTCGAGATGGGGCAACCTTCCACTCACCTTCCTGGGTAGATGTCATTTGCTTAAGATGGTGAGTTTCGCCAGGCTACTTAATCCCCTACAAACCCTTCCCTTACTGCTGAAACACACTGATGTGCGGGGATTGAACTCTGCTTTTACAAAATTTATTTGGGGGGGTAAAAGGCCCCGGATTGCTCTAGCTAAACTTATGTTTAGCAAACAGGAAGGGGGTCTAAACTTCCCGAATATCAGGGGATATAACCTGTCCTGTTTGTTCAGATTTGTAATCGATTGGGTACATGGGTCCTCCTTCCATGCCATCACTGACCTAGAAAGGGAATTAGCGGCCCCGTGGAATCTAACGGCCCTTCTTCACACCGCTTACTCCAAACTCCCCCAGTCAAACATTCTGTCCTGCTTAGAGACACGGTGGTCACATGGAAGGAGGTACGAAAACTGTTCCAACTACAATTTTTAATTTCCAAGCACCTTCCCTTAACGGGCCACCCAGAATACCCAAAGGATATTCCAGCCCGGATACTAACTTTATGGGCATCCAAAGGCCTGTCTGCAGTCCGGGATTTGATAGATAGTCAGAACAAACAATGGCTGTCACCATCGTCTATTATGGCCAGATACGAACTGCCTCCCTCTCATTCCTTCCCGATAATCCGCCTACACTCATTCCTCACATCGTGCCTGAGAAACGTGTCCAAAAAATCCCTCGACCATGACTTTGATCGACTCATTGGCACAAGCCCCCATAGGATGTCCATTTCGTCCATTTATCCTACCGTTAGACGGGTATTAACAAACTGGACCCAGACAAGCTGTTCTCCTCCTGGTCATCCTGGGTTCCGGAGGTGGATATATCTGACTGTGTATTACATGGCTGGCAGATGATTCGTCGCCACGTCATCAACGAAAGATGGCGAGAGACATACTTTAAATTTGCCCATAGGGCGCTGTACGGGTTTAATATCCTCACGTCCCCAGATTTCCCCGACAGGATTACAGCTTGCCCTAAGTGTTCCATTCCCCTGACTAACATGTGGCATGGCGTATGGACCTGCACACATATAGCGAAATACTGGAAAGTGGTCATGATATATGTCAAAGATACCTGGGGAGTGTCTCTGCCCTATACACCCAGAGCTTTGCTGTTCCACCAATGTAGGCCCCCAGAACCTATACAGGAACATATCTCTAGATGGCCTCCCCTAGTTCACGTTGTTCTATTAGTAGCACTTAGATGTTTTTTTCATTGCTGGATTTCCCCGACTGCTCCCTCGCTGACAATGCTTAAATGCCAACTCAAAATACTCTGCGGGATTGATAAGTTGGACACTGAACGCCACAAGAACACACACACCACAAAGTGTTTTGACAAATGGGAAAAGTTTATTCTTTCACACTACACAGCCGAGGAAATAATAGACATAGTTAAACCGTTTAGCTCAACAGACTGGTACTGTTTAGGCTCTATAGATAACACCTTGGGTGGGTTGCGCCTACCAGCGTAACTGTAATTGTGTTCCCTGAGGGCTTTTCTCTCATGCTGGCTACATGAAGGTACTCTTTAATACTCAACAATGTGTCCCTCTTTCACTTGTTCCCCAATACTGAACATTCTTATACTTAAATGTCTCCCATTTACTCTAGTTGACATGGACTCTGATATGTTTTGTGCCTATCTCTTGGTTACTCTCTGAGGGGCATTGGATGTCATTGTTGACAATATGTTTTGTTATTGTTTCATGAAAAATTGAATAAAATTTGTTTAAAAAAAAAAACCTGAACTGGTCCCTGAAAAATAGTGAGTTTGAACATTTTGTGAAAAATTGGAAAATTGCTGCTGAACTTTGAAGCCCTCTGATGTCTTCCAAAAGTAAAAACACGTCAATTTTATGATGCCAACATAAAGTGGACATATTGGAAAGGTGAATAAAAAAAAATTATTTGGAATATCCATTTTCCTTACAAGCAGAGAGCTTCAAAGTTAGAAAAATGCTAAATTTTCAAGTTTTTCATCAAATTTTGGGATTTTTCACCAAGAAAGGAGCAAGATACCACAAAATGTTACCACTATGTTAAAGTAGAATATGTCACGAAAAAATAATCTCGGAATCAGAATGATAACTAAAAGCATTCCAGAGTTATTAATGTTTAAAGTGACAGTGCTCAGATGTGCAAAAAACGCTCCGGTCCTTAAGGTGTAAAATGGCCTGGTCCTTAAGGGGTTAACAATCATCCCTATGTGGTATGAATTTAACCTGATAACAAGTCATCTTTCGATTGCAAAGAACCAGATACAGCTCAAAAGGGCAAAACAGAATAGTAGCTGGGGTCACAGTGCACTACTATGGGCACTGACTCTTATGCAGACAAAAAACTTGTCCTGTTTAATAAACGTGGTAAAAATAAAGCTGAAACAATTATGTGGATCAGCATTAAAGTGTTATTATAATAATAAAAAAAAAAAAGGCATTTCGTAGAGACATGTCAAAGGTTTTGATGATTCAGGGTCTGGGTCTTGAGACTGCTGCCGATCACTCATGGGCAAGGGAACCCCCACAAATCTGGGTGGATAGCATCGTAATTGAGTGTGGCTTTGCAAAAGAAGGAGCCATAAAAAAAGGAAGGCCCAAAAGGGGCAGAACCACTCAATTTTGCATGATAATACAGGCTCCTCATCACAGGTATCTTGAGGGAGCAGTGAATTCAAGAGATAGGGATTCGTCAGGACTGTGGGAGGTAGGCTGTGTGTGTGTGAGGTCAGGACGAGTGGTTAGTGTAGGCACCATTAACACCTTGACGAAACAGAGTGTACATGTATGCTGTGGTGGAAGTCTGGGTGTATGAAGTGCGCTTACAAGCTGAGCTCTCTTCATTTATTGCTAATGCTGGACATCAGTGATCACATCCCTCTCCTAATAAAAGTGTAAACAAAAATTAACATATTTGGTATCGCCGCATGTGGAAATGTCTGAACTATTAAAATATAACATTAATGATACTGCATGAAAATGCGTTCAAAGAGGTTCCGGCGGTGAGTGTCCGGCTACGAATGCTCCCTGGGATAAATGGACCCAGGGAGCGTATCGTAAGGCAAAGTCTGCAGGAAGAACTGGTGTGGGGGGGGGGATTCCTCCTTGATCTGTCCCCCCACATGATTTTCTGGGTGAGATGTGTCCCCCTGGTTCCTATGCCCAAGCAATCACTAGAACGAATAGGGAGAAACACACAGCTAAGCACTTCTCTCCCCATCTATTTCCTGGCTGCCTAAAATGTCTCCATAGAATCTGACTCCTGGAGCGAGGAAAAACACGGTAAGAGAAGCGCTAAGCTGAACATTTCTCGAACCTTGTTCTAGGGATTGGTTTGGTCTCAGAATTGAGACCCTGGCTGGTCAAACCTTTTGAAATGTTTCTATAAAATGTCTCTATGGCAGTTTAATAAAAAGTAGAATGTCAAACCAGATGTGTATTTCAATCTATGTTGGGGATCGCCTGTAAATTTATAGTGAATTTTACCACTTAAAGGGGTACTCCGGTGGAAAACTTTTATTTTATTTTTTTTCTCTCTGCTGACATCTCTGTCCATTTTAAGAACTGTCCAGAGAAGGATAAAGTCCCCATAGCAAACATATGCTGTTCTGGACAGTTCCTAAAATGGACAGAGATGTCAGCAGAGAGCACTGTGCTCATGATGTCAGCAGAGAGCACTGTGTTCCAAAAAGAAAATAATTTCCTCTGTAGTATCCAGAAGCTAATAAGTACTGGAAGGATTAAGATTTTTTAATAGAAGTAATTTACAAATCTGTTTAACTTTCTGGCACCAGTTGATTTTAAAAAAAAAAAAAAAAAAGTTTTCCACTGGAGTACCCCTTTAACTCCAAAGGTGAACACAAAAATCTGCAGGTTTGCTGTGGAAACACAGTGTATCTGCAACAAATTCTTATTATGGTATTATTAATCAACATATAACATTTTTTTTTTTCAAGCAAAAAAAAAAATTACAAAAAAAAAAAATATATATATATATATGTGCATAGAAGATAGATTCAAAGATAAAATACCCGCACTCACCATTAAGTTAGCGACAGCCAGCTCCTAGGAATTAATGATGGTTAGACCAACGGAACGGGGACCATGCTGTAACGGGTGCCTCCCACATGGTAAATGTCATAAGTGAAAAAAAAAATACCCATTACCAGAATTGCTATTTTTGGTCACCTTGCCTCATGACTTTAAGGTTGGATTCACACATTGTAAAATCAGAAGAAAAAAATTCTGTAAATTAGGCATAAAAAAAAATGCCTTTTTTTTTTTTTTTTTTTACATCTAATTATGTGTTATTTTAAAGTGTATGGCAATTGGCTGTCTGATGGCTGCTTTTCTGTAGACTTTTAGGCTGGGTTAACACAAAGTAGAATTTTCAGCACGTTTTGTAATATTGAAGGGGTACTCCGGTGGCAAACTTTTTTTTTTTTTTTTAAATCAACTGGTGCCAGAAAGTTAAACAGATTTGTAAATTCTTAATCCTTCCAGTACTTATTAAGTACTGAATACTACAGAGGAAATTATTTTCTTTTTGGAGCACAGTGCTCTCTGCTGAATCACAACCACAGTGCTCTCTTCTGACATCTGTGTCCAGAGCAGCATATGTTTGCTATGGGGATTCTCTCCTACCCTGGACAGTTCTTAAAATGGACAGCGATGTCAGCAGAGAGCACTGTGGTCATCATGTCAGCAGAGAGCTCTGTGTTCCAGAAAGAAAATAATTTCCTCTGTAGTATTCAGCAGATAATAAGTACTGGAAGGATTAATATTTTTTAATAGAAGTAATTTACAAATCTACGAAGAAAGCAGGTAGATGCCAGCGATTATGAAACTTCACCTTTATTCGAACCACATAAAATCATCGACATGGAGAGACTTCAGTAAGACAGACATTTAAAATTCCAGGAATCAGTGCCAAGCATGACGAGTTTCAGGTCATGTGACCTTTCATCAGATGCATGGTGGGAAGTAGGAGGGTAGGGGAATAAATCCCAGCCTCCTAATGGAACAGGTGAGTAAAACATCTATCTTGTAATCACAGAGATTAACCCTGTCCGTTCCAAAAGTAGAGGCACCCTTCTGCTAAACATAACAGGTATAAAATCATAAATCATTAAGCAAATCTGTTTTACTTTCTGGCACCAGAAATGCAAAGCATTTTTTTAAAATGTTTATATTTATTGTAAATCAGAACATATATATGTTTTTAGCAAAATAAACCTAACATGTCGTGGAAACCCCAAAATGACAGAATAGCATTTTTTCCCATTACCCTCCACAAATATTTATTAAAGGAAATATGCAGCGAAAACAACTTATCCCCTATCCACAGGATAAGGGATAGGTGTCTGATCGCGGGTGACCAAACGCTGGGACCCCTCACAATCTCCTGCACGGGGCCCCCGGCTCTGCCGCGGCTCACCCGTGCAGGAAGCATGACACGCCCCCTCCATGTATCTCTATGGGAGAGGCAGGGATGCAGCGTTCATGCCTCCCTCCTCTCCCAGAGCTGTATTGGTAGGAGGCATATAGTCAACCTCAGTGAGGTCAACGCTAGGTGCATTAGCCGGCATCAGCGTGGCAATGCGGGGGCCCTGTTTGGGAGATCCCCAGTGCATAGGGGATAAGTTGTTTTCGCTGCATATGTCCTTTAATTTCTCAATACATTATATGGGAAAATAAAGGGTAGCGTTAAAAAATGCTAAATAAAAACGTTATGGTTGTAGAAAGTGGGCTGAAAAAAAAAAACATCTTAATTCGCTGCATCTTCAAGGTGTTAAATTCACACTGTAAGGGTGCATTCATACCCCGTTTCAGCCAAACGGCAGCCAGATCCGGACATTTGAACATGGCATAACCATAGTGTTTAACCCCTTAAGGACGGAGCCCATTTTCACCTCTAGGACGAAGCCCTTTTTTGCAAATCTGACCACTGTCACTTTAAACATTAATAACTCTGGAATGCTTTTAGTTATCATTCTGATTCTGAGATTGTTTTTTCGTGACATATTCTACTTTAACTTAGTGGTAAAATTTTGTGGTAACTTGCATCCTTTCTTGGTGAAAAATCCCAAAATTTGATGAAAAAATTAAAAATTTTGCATTTTTCTAACTTTGAAGCTCTCTGCTTGTAAGGAAAATGGATATTCCCCAAAAAATTTTTTGGGATTCACATATACAATATGTCTACTTTATGTTTGCATCATAAAATTGACGAGTTTTTACTTTTGGAAGACACCAGAGGGCTTCAAAGTTCAGCAGCAATTTTCCAATTTTTCACAAAATTTTCAAACTCGCAATTTTTCAGGGACCAGTTCAGGTTTGAAGTGGATTTGAAGGGTCTTCATATTAGAAATACCCCATAAATGACCCCATTATAAAAACTGCACCCCCCAAAGTATTCAAAATGACATTCAGTAAATGTTTTAACCCTTTAGGTGTTTCACAGGAAAAGCAGCAAAGTGAAGGAGAAAATTCAAAATCTTCATTTTTTACACTCGCATGTTCTTGTAGACCCAATTTTTGAATTTTTACAAGGGGTAAAAGGAGAAAATGTATACTTATATTTGTAGCCCAATTTCTCTTGAGTAAGCACATACCTCATATGTCTATGTAAAGTGTTCGGCGGGCGCAGTAGAGGGCTCAGAAGCGAAGAAGCGACAAGGGGATTTTAGAGAGTACGTTTTTCTGAAATGGTTTTTGGGGGGCATGTCACCTTTAGGAAGCCCCTATGGTGCCAGAACAGCAAAAAAAAAACACATGGCATACCATTTTGCAAACTAGACCCCTTGAGGAACTTAACAAGGGATAAAGTGAGCCTTAATACCCCACAGGTGTTTCACGACTTTTGCATATGTAAAAAAAATAATAATAATTTCACTAAAATGTGGGTTTCCCCCCAAATTTCACATTTTTGCAAGGGTTAATAGCAGAAAAGACCCCCCAAAATTTGTAACCCCATCTCTTCTGAGTATGGAGGTACCCCATAAGTGGACCTGAAGTGCACTACGGGCGAACTACAATGCTCAGAAGGGAAGGCGTCATATTTGGCTTTTTGAGAAGCCCCTATGGTGCCAGAACAGCAAAATAACCCCCACATGGCATACCATTTTGGAAACTAGACCCTTCACAGAATGTAATGAGGGGTACAGTGAGCATTTACCCCCCACTGGTGTCTGACAGATCTTTGGAACAGTGGGCTGTGCAAAATTTTTCATTTTCACGGACCACTGTTCCAAAGATCCGTCAGACACCTGTGGGGTGTAAATTCTCACTGCACCCCTTATTACATTCCGTGAGGGGTGTAGTTTTCAAAATGGGGTCACATGTGGGTGTGTTTTTTTTTTTTTGCGTTTGTCAGAACCGCTGTAACAATCAGCCACCTCTGTGCAAATCACCTCAAATGTACATGGCGCACTCTCCCTTCTGGGCCTTGTTGTGCGCCCCCAGAGCACTTTGCGCCCACATATGGGGTATCTCCGTACTCGGGAGAAATTGTGTTACAAATTTTGGGGGGCGTTTTTCCCTTTTACCTCTTGTGAAAATGAAAAGTATAGGGCAACACCAGCATGTTAGTGTAAAATTTTTTATTTTTTTACACTAACATGCTGGTGTAGACCCCAACTGTTCCTTTTCATAAGGGGTAAAAGGAGAAAAAGCCCCCCAAAATTTGTTAGGCAATTTCTCCCGAGTACGGCGATACCCCATATGTGACCCTATTCTGTTGCCTTGAAATACGACAGGGCTCCAAAGTGAGAGCGCCATGTGCATTTGAGGCCTGAATTAGGGACTTGCATAGGGGTGGACATAGGTGTATTCTACGCCAGTAATTCCCAAACAGGGCGCCTCCAGCTGTTGCTAAACTCCCAGCATGCTTGGACAGTCAATTGCTGTCCAGAAATGCTGGGAGTTTTTGTTTTGCAACAGCTGGAGGCTGCATCTTAGAAACACTGCCGTACAATACGTTTTTCATTTTTATTGGAGAAGGGGGGTGGGGGGTGGGGGGGGCAGTGTACGTGTGTATATGTAGTGTTTTACTCTTTATTTTATGTTAGTGTAGTGTAGTGTTTTTAGGTTACATTCACACTTGCGGCAGAGAAGGGCATGCTGGGAGATG
Organism: Hyla sarda; assembly: GCF_029499605.1. Classification (NCBI taxonomy): domain Eukaryota; kingdom Metazoa; phylum Chordata; class Amphibia; order Anura; family Hylidae; genus Hyla; species Hyla sarda. The sequence continues at coordinate 525,989,636 of NC_079189.1, forward strand.
TAGTTATGCAATGGCTGGAGGCACGCAAGTACAACTCCCAGCATGCCAAGACAGCCTTATGCTGTTCCTGAATGCTGGGAGTTGTAGTTTTGCAAGATTTAGAGGGGTTCAAGTTGTAAATCACTGTCCAGTGGTCTCAAAACTGTGGCCCTCCAGATGTTGCAAAACTACAACTCTCAGCATGCCCAGCCAGCAAACTGCTGTCTGGGCATGCTGAGAGTTGTAGTTTTGCAACATCTGGAGGGCTACAGTTTGAGACCACTTAGTGATCTACAACCTGAACCCCTCTAAATATTACAAAACTACAAGTCCCAGCATGCCCACACAGCAAACAGCTGTCTGGGCATGCTGGGAGTTGTAGTTTTGCAACATCTGGAGGGCCACGGTTTAGAGACCACTGTAAACTGTGGCCCTCCGGATGTTGCTAGGCAACAACTCACCTAGCAGGACCCGGAAGCCGCCGCCGTCGCCGCACGTGGGGGATCCCCGCATGGAGGATCGCGATCCGGGATCCAGGTAGGGACCTTCGGCGCCGACCCTCCCTGGACGGTTCCTCCGTTTTGCCCGGACACCGATAGGTGGGCAAAGCGGGGGAACCGAACTTTAACCCCCCCTCCCCCGGTCTGCTATCGGTCGGTCGCTCGGCCGACCAATAGCAGGGATAGGAGGGGTGGCAACCCTGCCACCAAACTCCTATCCCTTTAGGGGGATCTAGGGTGTCTCGGACACCTACGATCCCTCTTATTTTCCGGGTCACCGGGTCACCAGTGACCCGTATGACCCGGAATCGCGCAGATCGCAGGTCTGAATTGACCTGCGATTTGCGCGCATCGCGGTCATGGGGGGGTCTCAGGACCCCCCTCGGCGATGTGCCGGGATGCCTGCTGTTAGATAACAGCAGTCATCCCGGCCCGATCACCGCTACCGGTGACGCGGCGCTCCTGCAACCCTGCGACGTACATGTACGTCGCCGCGCGCCAAGTGACACTTCGTGGCGCCGTACATGTACGTCGCTCATCGTGAAGGGGTTAATACTCCATTTTCAGACAGCTTTGCTGTTGATAAAACAACATAGTAAAGTTAGTTCTTAGTAGCAATTTTACATTTCCATTTTGGCATTTTTTTTAACCCAATTCTGCAATAGAAATCTAGTCCTACAACAGAAAACTAGAGGCACATAATGAAAAAATCATTACATTACTTGACATTAAAAAAGCGTTGGGGGAGAAAGCCAAAGAAAAAAACACCAGGACTAAAAACCAAGAGAATAAAATGACAGGGCAGTTTTTTTGTGGCATTTTTTCCAGGTAAAAAAGGCCAAAAAACACCTATGTGGTAACCTAGCCTTAGAGCACCATACCCTGTGTGCTGCTGTGGTTACAGTTCACTCCGGTCCTCTGGACTGAAACTACTCAGATTTCTTACCTACAGGTTGGTCCAGCACAGACAGACTAGTAGATTTATTAGCATTAGTTATGCCCAGGACATGTGTGGAAAGAAATGACTGCAAGTTCTCTGCATGTGTAAGTGAATAACAATGGGGATTGCCAAGCGCTGACATTCGGGGTGAGACAAGGACCAAGATGTTCTTAGCTGTTGGCAGTAACCATTAAGTTATGATTTAGAAATCATTTTGCACAGGTACTGTATATCCTGGCCTGCTCTTGAGTTGCTGACCAAAAAGAATGAATTATATTTCACTATCTTAAAGACTTTTTCCTTGTTTTGCCAAATCTATTAATACTTTGTATGGCTCAGATATTCCTATTACATACTATTGTTTTCATCTGAAAGTTAACTGTAAATGTAAAAAGCAGGAGATAGCTTAGTTACTCCTTTCTCACTACCATTGAATGCCCACAACATTCTACCTTTTAAATCAACAGTTTCTTTTCTGACTTTGTTTTATTAAATGTAGATGCTGTAATATTCTTACCTGGCTGCTTTCCAGCAATGAGCGCAACATCCGCAGCTCCCTGTCACGTTGTGTGGGTCGCTCTCTTTTCATTGCTACCAGAGTTAGATACCATCTGTATAGCAGCTTTCAAGAAGATTCCAAGTGATGTAAACATCGGGAATCGGATTCATTCATACAGAGGGCTGCCTCCCATTCCTTCTCCATGAATTGGCTACCTAACTCCATTTCCCATTTTTTTTAAATCGTTGATATATATTTGTTTTAGGCAAGATAGCTACATATGCTCTAGATCAGGGGGCAGCAACCCTGGCATGCGTTCCACTCATGGCACCCATGCTTTTGAATGGCAAGCGGGGCTTCGGGTGGAGAGACGCTCACTCCGCTAATGGGAATCCAGGAAACTTATCCTGGATCCACAGGCGAGCACACGCACACACAGCTAAAGCCTCTTGTCAGTGCAAGCTGAAGGATCTGCGGCTTTACTGAGAGAAACCTGTGACCTCTGCCCGCACTCAATGCAGGCACTGATGACATCACTCATTGGCGACTGCACTGTAGCGGGAGAAGAACGCAGCCAGCTTCTGCTGCCCAGAAGATCCCTGCCTGCAATATAGGTGGGTAAAAGTTTTTTTTTTTTTTTTTTTAATCCTGGCATCAGCAGGGGAGTGAAGGTTACGGGGGGGGGGTGCAGGTGATGGGGAGGGGGGTGCAGGTAAGAGGGAGGGGGGAATGGGATGATGGGGAGGGGGGTGCAGATGATGGCAAGGGGGGGAAGGGGGATGCAAGTGACTGGAGGGACTGCAGGTGACAGAGAGGGGGGAGGCAGGTGCAGGTGACAGGGAGGGGGGTGTCCAGGTGACGGGGAGGGCGGGAAAGTGGAGTGACGGGGAGGGGGGAAGGGGGATGCAGGTGATGGGAGGGAGTGCAGGTGACAGGGAGGGGGGTTCAGGTGACGGGGAAGGGGGTGTCCAGGTGACAGGGAGGGGGGATGGGTTGCAGGTGACAGGGAGGAGGGGGGGTTCCAGGTGACTGGGAGGGGGGACGGGAGTGCGAGTGACGGGGAGGGGGTGGATGTGGAGGAGCACTGGCTACTTCCCTACCTGGCTACCTACACAATTACCTGCCTGGCTACTTCCCTACCTGGCTACCTACCTTATTAATTTCCTGGCTACATAGCCACCTACTTAGACACCGAGCTACCTCCCTACATAGCTACTTACCTACATAGCAACCTAATTACCTAGCTACCTACTTGCTACCTACCTACCTTCCCAGGTACCTACCTACAGTCATGGCTGTAAATGTTGGCACCCCTGAAATTTTTCAAGAAAATGAAGTAAGGATTGCAGAAAATAAAGAACAAATAAAACATAGAAAACTTATTTTTTTGTTAAACAAAGTATATTAGAAATATTTTTTATTTACCATAAGAAGTGCAATAGCAAAAATTAGTTTTAATGAGAGTTACCATGTAAAGTGCAGATTGTAGGGGTATGCAAAAAGCGCTGCCATGAATAAGGTGTAAAAATTTGGTGCAAAATAAGAAAAAGTGCTAATTTATTACAGACGTAACGCGTTTCAGGGACGGTCAGCCCCTTTCATCAGAAATATAGAACATAGACAAAACCATCAGTTGAATACATACATCAATGCATATGACCGGAATTGACATCACAGTCAAAGCAAAGTAGACATGCAAAAAACGGAGTACAAACCCTCAACTTCCACTTAAGTTTGCATTGTTCTCTTGATGGGCTTGTTCAGACCAAGGGGCCACAAAGAGTTAATCTTGATGATCCAGAATGATTCACGGTTGACAAGTCTCTGGTAATGGTCGGAACAACTTTCAGGTGCACTTTCTAAAACACACAGCTTAATGCAATCTGGATTGTCATTATGCTCAGCAGCAATGTGTCGCGACAAGCTATGTAGGGGAAACCTGCTTATGTTGTGTTTATTTTTGTTCATACGGGCACATAAACCAGGTTTAACATTTAGACGTGCTAAAACACTTCGTAACCATCTTGCTCCTAGCCGTCTTATGGAGATAAAAAATTGTAAAAACAATATAGATATGGAGAATGCTGTTTCATTGGATGGACCAGGCACTTTTTGTTGTGGGAAAACCAGCTGCTTATGTTGTTTATGGATTCTGGTACCCGCAATTAACTCCATAAAGTCCCAATCTATGGGTGAGAAAATTACATTAAAGGGTCATTTTAATTGTTCCTCCTCTCACATTGTTTATTTAATTACCTGCATCTGCGGGTTACAATACATAGGCCGTACAATTCAACAGTTACGAGCCAGTATGAACAAACATAGACACAAAATAAGCAGAAGTTTCCCCTACAAAGCTTGTCGCGACACATTGCTGCTGAGCATAATGACAATCCAAATTGCATTAAGCTGTGTGTTTTAGAAACTGCACCTGAAAGTTGTCCCAACCGTTACCAGAGACTTGTCAACCGAGAATCATTCTGGATCTTCAAGATTAACTCTTTGTGGACCCTTGGTCTGAACAAGACCATTGAGGTAACAATGCAAAGTTAAGTGGAAGTTGAGGGATTGTACTCCGTTTTTTTACTCCGTTTTTTGAATGTCTCCTTTGCTTTGACTGTGACATCAATTCCGGTCATATGCATTGATGTATGTATTTATCTGATGGTTTTGTCTATGTTCTACATGTCTGATGAAAGGGGTGGACCGTCCCTGAAACGCGTTACATGTCTGTAATAAATTTGCACTTTTTCTTATTTTTGCACCAAATTTTTGCACCTTATGCATGGCAGCACTTTTTGCATACCCCTACAATCTGCACTTTAAATAGTAATTCTCATTAAAACAAATTTTTGCTATTGCACTCCTTATGGTAAATAAAAAATATTTCTAATATACTTTGTTTAAAAAAATGAAGTTTTGTATGTTTTATTTGTGCTTAAAAAAGCTGAAGAGCACATTTTCCCCCATCTCATACACAGACTTTGGACCACGAAGCCCAAACACATGAAGTGCAGCCTGGAGTGCTGAGGGGGATGTCCAGCCTCATCCAATCATAGCTCCTCTCACACTTAACTGGCATTTGCTGTTGGTTGGACACCCCCCCCCCCCCCCTCAGCACTTCAGTTGGGCTTTGGTCCAAAGTGTTTGGGCTTCGGTCCAAAGTCTGTGTATGAGATGGGGGAAAATGTGCTCTTGAGCTTTTTTAAGCACAAATAAAACAGAAAACTTCATTTTTTTTTTTTTAAACAAAGTATATTTGAAATATTTTTTAATTACCATAAGGAGTGAAATAGCAAAAATTTATCTAGATCTCTGGAGATGGACTTGTAACCTTGAGATTTTTGATATTTTTCCAAAATTTTGGTCCTCAGACAGTTCTCTTCTCCTCTTTCTGTTGTCCATGCTTAGTGCGGCACACACAGACACACAATGCAAAGACTAAGTGAACTTCTCTCCTTTTTATCTGGTTTCAGGTGTGATTTTTATATTGCCCACACCTGTTACTTGCCCTGAGTGAGTTTAAAGAAGCATCACATGCTTGAAACAATCTTATTTTTCCACAATTTTGAAAGGGTGCCAATAATTTTGTCCAGCCCATTTTTGGAGTTTGGTGTGACATTATGTCCAGTTTGCTTTTTTTCCCTCCCTCCCTCCCTCCCTTTTTTTTTTTTTTTTTGTTTAGTTCCAATACACACAAAGGGAATAAACATGTGTATAGAAAACATGTGTTCAGGAAATCCTTTTCTGTGAGAAATACTACATCTTCTTGAAAAATTTCAGGGGTGCCAACATTTACGGCAATGACTGTACATACATAAATGCATGCATGCATACATAGCTACCCATTTACCTACCTTGCTACCTACCTATGAACTTACCTCCATATCTACTTACCTACTTACTTGGCTACCTACCTACCTACCTATATCCAAGGAAAATTGTAGCTCACCAAAATATGAAGTGCAGTTTATTCCATTCCAAACAGTGTTACAGAGCAGGCTACGTTTCATCTCATGCTTGACAAAGGTCAAGACAGGTTGCTGAAACATAGCCTGCTCTGTAACACTGTTTGGAATTGAATAAACTTCACAGAATTCTGCACTTCTGGGGAGTGCACTGGAAAAATGCAGAAACTTAGATGCTTGTCCTGCAGATGCTGCAGTGATGGGTTTTGGCTGACAGAAGTCGTCATGGTGGTCTGAGCCAGATGGAGAACAGAAGGAAAGAGGACGCCGTCAATCATAAAGACGTGAAATATGAGTCATTTAATGTAACTGTAGGTGTATTATTGTGCAACATGACTGGGGTCTGATCCTAGGGTCTGTATATAGGGGGGGTTGTGTTATGTGGGGTCTGATTCTTGGGTCTATATTATAGTGGGGTCTGATTCTGAGGTCTGCATTATCTAGGGACGTCTGATTTTGGAGTCTTTATTATGGTGACGTCTGATTCTGGGGTTTGTATTATGGTGGGGTCTGAATCTGGGGTCTGTATTATGGTGGGGACTGACTCTGGGGTCTGTATTATGGTGGGGTCACCCTGAGACAAGCCACACCCACAAACCCCACCCACAGCAAGCCACACCCATATTGCCGTCACACCAAGCGACTTAGAAAAAAATTTGGGCAGAACACTACCAAAAGATTGCCTACCCCTGCTGTAGATGTACCCTTAGAATAAATCCCCCTTTATTAAAATAACACAGGAAGGAAGATGAGCCACAACAGACAGAGATATGAAGAGTTGCAGCAAAATTTCGGATTTGGAGATATTTTGAAAGTTCTTTGTGAGAGACATTATATTTCTGGGAAATTTCCGGGAAAGTTTTAATATGTGTACCTCCAAATAGATTTCCTAGTGTCCAGATACTCCTTCCTACCCATCCTTAGGGGTATGTTCACACAAAATTATGTGAACGGATTCTCCACTGGTAGAATTCCATCTAGTGGCCACGGATCAATTTCTGCAGTGTGAACGGGCTAGCGGAAGATCCATTCACACTAATGCTTGGAGTTTACACCACGGAATTCTGATGCGCAATTCAGCGTGCAGAGTTCCGTGCTTATTACTCAGTTTGAACATACCCATAGAGGTCCAGGTAGGGAATTTAAGTTCTATGCTTGTTAGACAAGCAATACAAGTCTATGAAGGGGGAAGGAGGGAGCCCCACCCACCAGCTCTTGAAAAACTTCAAATTAGAGATGAAGCCTGCAGAGCAGACGTCTCCTGAAGAATACCATATACAAGTTGTACAATAGTGCTGAAAAGACACCTGAAATGACAGGTGCGTTTAAGCTTGAATCACTTTTAGATGCTGCCCCACTGTCATTATTATGCTAATGAAGGTCATGGGTGAGCGCACATAGAGCAGAGTGCTCCCCTGCGACATTCATTAGCCTATTAATGAAGGAATGCGCCTAACAGAGAATAGAGAGGAGGCAGGGGAGCTGGGTGAGCTGGCCCCCTGCCTCCATTGTGCAGAGCTGCGCAATGCAACTGAAAATTACAGTGCCAGAACTCTGCATATACTGAAAGGATTTAAAGGGGTACTCGGGCGCTTAGACATCTTATCCCCTATCCAAAGGATAGTGGATAAGATGCCTGATCGCGGGGGTCCCGCCACTGGGGACCCCCATGATCTTGCACGCAGCATCCCAGTTTAAATCAGTCCCCGGAGCATGTTCGCTCTGGGTCTGATTGACGGCGACCACGGGGCCGGCGGCGTGTGATGTCATGCTCCGCCCCTCAATGCAAGCCTATGGAAGGGGGCGTGACAGCATTAATGAAATGGTGCACTAAAATAGGTATGTTTTTTTTATCATTTACAAATAATAATAATGACATTCAATATTCATGTTAAAGCATACAGCACTGACTTTTGTAACTGGTTTGAACGCCATGTGGTACATATGTACGGAGATTTCCAGGCTCATACAGCATAAGCTGGGGATTCTCTGCAGAAGGCTACAAAGCCTTTGCATTAGAAACAGCCTGTCACTAACACATTGTTTATTTGTAGTGATTTATCCATTCATTGGGGACACAAAAATGTTGCAAATCTCACAGCATCTGTTTTAACGTTCTTCTAGTTTGACAGCCTCTGGGAATATACTAAATTATGTCCCAGGGACATTGTTACTTGAAATATATATGTTTTTTAGTAAATTAGTTATATTTCTGAGGTGTACAGACATCTGCTGTCATTGTCTCGTCTGTATGTTTACAAATTTACTCGAAATTTCAGGAAGCTATAGTAAATCGTATTACAAAAAAAGGTGTCAGTAAACCATAAAACTTAACTTTTAATCAATAATCCATTAAAATGTCAGACCAAGCATAAAACAGACAACACACTTATATACAACCCTCTGGTATGGTGACACTGTTGGCATACAGATGTAGCAAACTTTAACTTAACATTTAAGGTGTTACAGGATATAATACAGCAAACTTTAAATTGACACTTGGTGCATCACATCGCATTGAAACTGTCAAGTTAAAGTTTGCCACATCTGTAAATTTGCCACTTAAGTCATATTGACAACACCAAAAACTTTACAGAATATTCTTTATTAACCCCTTAAGGATCAGGCCAATTTTAATTTTGCATTTTCGTTTTTTCCTTCTCTCCTTCTAAAAATCATAACTCTTTTAAATTTCCAACCACAGACCCATATGAGGGCTTGTTTTTGTGTCACCAATTTAACTTTGTAATGACATCACTTATTTTAACATAAAATGTACGGAGCAAGCCAAAAAATATTATTTATGTGGGAAAATTGAAAAGAAAACCATAATTTAGCAAAATTTATTTTTTTTACTTTGAAAAGTTTTATTTTGTAAATATTTCAAAGACAAAGTGCAGCACAACATTAAAATGCAATATCACATTGTAAAACAAGTGTAACAGAGCATACAGAAGAATAAACCAGCAATGGTAGGCCGACGGCCCAAGACAGGTCAGATAGAATTAGAGCTTATCTTATGAACATTAGAGCTCAACATATGAACATTAGAGGATAAAGAAAAAAAGGCAGAATTCCGCCACAAAACAGAAAAGGGGAGTCGACTGAGTCCAGCTGCCCCATTGTTTAAGGAAAGTAGTATGAGTGTTGTGAGCTAATGAGAAAGACCGTTCATAGTCACACGTCAAGTTTACAGAGTTTATGACTTCGCTTAAGGAGGGTACCTTGGTTGTTTTCCAATTCCTGGTTATGTGTAGTTTAGCAGACATGAATATGTGGGCAATTGGGGTCATCACCTCAGGGGGTAGAGTATCAATGTCACTCAACAGTAAGGTCATGGCAGGGCTCAGGTTAGAGTGGATATGTGTTAGTCATTTGGTCAGTAGTTGAACACCATTCCACATAGATGATATTCTAGGGCATTCCCACAATATGTGATAAAGCGTCCCCACCATCCCACATTCCCTCCAACATAGATTAGAGCATGTAGGGTCTAGGAGGTGTAATCTGGAGGGAGTGTAGTACCACCTATATACTGTTTTAGCGATTGCCTCTTGGTGATTGACAGAACGAAACAAGGACCTAGAACAGGAAAACGCAGATGCCCATTGGTCAATGGAAAATTCTTGTCCCAGATCAGTTTCCCATTTAGTCATAAGGTGGTGCTTGATGCTTGTCTTTTTGTCGTGTAAGAGATTGTAAAAGTAAGAGATCCCTTTAGAAGCAGAGGAATCTCTATTGAGGAATGAGTGAATGTCTTTTGGAATGGTATGGGACTGGATGAATCTAGGGGTTAGTAAGTCTCTAAGTCGGAGTCATTTAAAGAACTCCCTGTGAGGTAGGTGAAATTTCTCCCGGAGGGAGGGGAAGTGTACATCTTCCTCTGGACCGATCAGATCCTGTGCTGTGTAGATACCATGTGTTCCCCATAGGCTCAGATTTAAATTCGGTATTCAATTTTCGAAATATGTAAGCGGGAAATTACTCAATGGACAAGTGATTTTAGAAGGGCTTCGGTTAAGAGCGTATGACCAAGCTCGCTCTGTCGAGATGATGGCTGTGAGATACGATGGTGGAGGCCTAAGCCCTCGCATCTGTAGTAGTAGACAGGATTTAAGTGCAAGGGGCAATGAGCTAACAGCCTCTAGGTCAACCCAGAGTTTCTCAATAGTCGGAGACCACCAGTGTTGTAGTTGATCCAATAGGCTTGCAACATAGTAGTCTTCTAGATGGGGAAGACTTAGCCCACCCCCCAACCTGTGTTTTGTCATAACCTAGGCCTCCTATTCAACCAGATGTACTGGGATAGCAGTTTATTGAGAGCAGTAAAGTAGGATTTGGGAAGAACAATGGGTATGGTGCGGAATAGGTAAAGAATTTTGGGGAGGAGCATCATCTTGAATGCCGCCAGTCGACCAAACCATGATGGCGTCAGTTTAGAGTATTGTTGCATGAGTTGAGCTAGGGTTTTGGACATAGGGGCAAAATTATTGTCAAAAAGGAGAGAGGAAGGGTACGATAGGTGGATGCCCAGGTATGGTAATGAGGAGTCCCGCCAATCCAATGGAAATTTGTTTTTGAGTGGGGAAACAATGTCATTAGGTAGAAAAATGGGCAAGATTTGGTAGTATTTAGTTTATAGTAGCTAAGGGAGCTAAAGTACGTTAACGTGTCAAATAGGGGGGGCAGTGAGGTGTCCAGGGTAAGGATAACGTTGTCGGCAAATAATGCCAGTTTATGCACTGTAGAGCCTAAAGTGATTCCTTTGATCTGATCATTCAGCCTAATAGCTTGTGCTAACGGTTCTATTGAGAGATTAAATAGAATTGGGGAGAATGGACATCCCTGCCGAGTTCCATTTGACAGGGTGAACTGGTCGGATAGCACACCATTTGTAAAAACCCTTGCAGTGGGATTGGAGTATAAGGCCCCAATTGCTGAAAGAATAGGGCCAGTGAAGCCAAACGTACGCAGTGCCGCAAACGCATACCGCCAGTCCACCCTATCAAAGGCTTTCTCTGCGTCTAATGTTAAAAAGGCAGCAGATTTCTTGTAGTGCTCGCAGTGTTGTATTAGTGAGATTACCCTTCTAGTGTTATCTGGGGCCTGCCTGCCCTGGGTGAAACCTACTTGGTCTGCATGGAGGAGTTTCGGTATTATGGGCATAAGTCGAGCAGCTAAGATACGGGCGTAAATTTTAACATCTACATTCAGTAGAGAAATGGGACGAAAATTGGAAGTTTGATCCATGGATTTTCCCGGCTTGGGAATAGTGGTGATTAATGCCGAGAGCATATCCTGAGGGAGACTCCCAGAGTCCATTGCCATGGTAAAGACTTTCAGCATATGAGGAAGTAGGACAGATGTGAACCTAGAATAGTATTCGTTTGGCAGGCCATTGGGTCCAGGGGATTTATTGGCCGGTAACTTTTTAATGGCGTCAAGGATTTCTTGAGCTGTGATCGGTAAATTAATTGAGGCAAGAGCGTGGTCAGGGAGGCGTGGCAGATTAAGAGAGGACAGGAAGTCTTCTATTTTAAGGGGGTCTGGCTGTGGTGTGGAAGGGTCTCCGTTTAGGTTATAGAGATTATCATAATAATCTCTAAATGCATTAGCTATGGCTCTAGGGGCTAATTCAGGACGACCAGTGACAGGATGGTGGATCAGAGGGATACGTTGTTTATAGTACGCTGGCTTAAGTTTATTGGCTAGAAATGCACCAGTCTTGTTGTCCTCTGAGTAGTATTTAAGCCTTGACTTTTTGAAGCTCCTTTCACACTGATTCAGAAGTAACCTGCGAAGATTCAGACGTTCGGCTAGAAGCGCTGACAACGTCTCATCAGTAGGGGAAGCTTTGTGAATACCTTCAAGAGTGGTAATCTTCGCAAGTGACTCATCAATGAGGGAGGTGCGTTGCTTTTTAAGAATCGTACCTAGCCGTATAAATGTCCCCCTAATGACAGCTTTGTGGGCCTGCCAAAGTGTGGTTGGGTTTATATCGGGGGTGGAATTTAAGGTAAAATATTCAATAAGAGAATCCTCAAGCTTTTTAGAGTGCTCTGAGTGATTGATTAGATGTGTGTTGGCCCTCCAGACAAAGTCATTATGTTTCGGGATGAGGTCAGTCAGTGTTATGGTCACCGGGGCATGGTCACTCCAGGTAATATCTCCTATGTCCGAGGTTTCAACTCTGTCAATCAGTCCTCTACTAGTGAGTATCATGTCCAATCTAGAGTATGTCTTAAATCGGGGTGAGTAGTAAGAGTAGTCCCTCTCCATAGCATGTTGCAGTCTCCAAATATCATATAGACCCCTATCACTGAGAAATTGACTCGGGAGAGATCGACGACTAGCGTGTCCATCAGACAGGTCTAATAGTGGGTTTACAACTAAGTTAAAGTCGCCACGATTACTGATCTCTGTTCTCTAGGAGAATAGTTCACTAGCCTGAACCATCATGCCTGATCCCGCCAAGTCTGCACCAGCGCCTAAGAAAGGCTCCAAGAAAGCCGTGACCAAGACTCAATAGCGGCGTGGAGGTGCTGAGGAGCATGTGTGGAGCTCCGCTACTCCTGGCTGGGATTTGTTTAAGCCGGACCAGACCCTATTTTGTGGAAAAGAGAGAGGAACCGAGATAAACGATCGGATGCTACATGTGATAATTATCTGAACAGTGTTTAAGCCGGTGAAACCAGTTATTAATACCTCGGCAATATTTTGAACAGCAGCAGCCCCCAGCACTGGTCCTATGTGGAATTGACAATATTGGACGCCAGACTCCCTGCCTGGTCACTCCTCCTAGCGACTTGGAGAAACCTGGACTCACGGACTAAATCGAACAACTTGGCCTTAGCAGACTCCCTCTTTCATGGAATTGGACCCTCTCCCTGGACCCAATAAGATCAGTGACTCTGGGGGGAAATTGGACTGTCTATCAGGGGGAGCGTGAACACGCTTACGATTTCTTAGTTGCATCCTAGTATGCTATATTTGGTGGTGGATACTTCTAGATCAGGCTGTGACACCCCCGGTTCAAAGTGCACCACAGAGCCATATGGGACTGCGAAATCCCACTTTTGTATGTTGTAAATAATTGGATGTAAGTTTCTGGGTGGGAGGGGCCTATGGTGTATAAAGTTGCTAAGTTAATACGTGACACCCTGGTGGTGATACGTATACCCCACAAATATAAAGCGAAGAGAAATAGCGGGAGAAATGGCCCCTAAGGTGAACCCCAGAAGATCAGGGGGTAGCTCACCACAAAAAGATAAGGGGGCTATGGGTAAACTGGATAAAATATGGAAGTCTCCAGCTGTGGGTATTAAAACTAGAACCCAGAAGGATCCCTCCCCTAGTAAAACAGGCTCTAGGTACTCGGTCTTGGAAGTGGAAGAAACTGAGGATGGGCAGTCTGTGCCCCCTATGGGAACTTAGATGTTGGAGGAGATCTTGGGAGGGGTAAAAAATTCTAATTGTGCAATTGAGGAGATAAATAAACAACTGGGTGTGGTATCTACCGAGGTATCTCTGATAAGACATGATATGACTAAAATGAGAGATAGGATTTCCAGACTGGAGGAAGAAGCCCCTAAAACAGAAAATAGGATTAAGGTTTTGGAGGAGGAGGTTAATGACTTGAAAAAGGAGAGGACATCTGTCAAAGATAAGCTCACTGACCTTGAAGATAGATCTAGACGTTGTAATATAAGAATGGTGGGGTTTCCTGAAGGGGCGGAGGGGGGGGGGGGGGGGACTCTGCTATACAGTTTCTCAGTAGATGGCTGAAGGAGGTGATAGGGGAAGGACATCTTACCCCAATGTTTGGGATTGAAAGAGCCCATCGGGTACCAAGGCGGATACCCCCTCCGGGAGGTCCCCCTAGGACAATCCTAATTAAGTTATATATCTCCCAGGATAGGGACACTATCCTTAGGTGGGCAAGAGAGGTGAGGGACCTACAGTATAATGGACAGAATATTTTTGTATATCCGGATTTCTCTTGGGAGACCCAGAGGAAAAGGGCATCCTTTCGGAAGATAAAAAGGCGGCTAAAGAACGCGGGGGTGCCCTTCTCTCTGTTGTTTCCAATGAGACTCCGGGTAGCGCATAAGGGAAAGGTAACAATATTTGGAACCCCACAAGAAGTCTCAGATTGGATGGATAAAGAAGGCATGTAATATAAGATACTATTGCGGCATTAGGGGTTGGAAGTAATAGTTGAGTATTAAATTTGTCATGGTGGGAGGGGACCTCTGGGGTGTCACTAGGATAGGAATGCATAGTAGAAATACGGTGCATTATGGGGAGGGGGGGTGTGGGGGGGAAGGGTAGGGGGAAGGGGGGAGGGATAGCACGGGAAGATCGAAAGAGGGGCTCTTCCCCTTCCTTTTTTTTTTTTTTTTCCATTTCTTAGGTTAATATGTCTATGCTTAAATTGTTAGCTTGGAACGTGTGTGGCATGTCGGATAGAATCAAAAAGTGTGCAATCTTTGATTATATTCGGAGGTGCCTTCCTGCAATCATATGTTTAGTCGAGACCCATAGGTCAAGAGATGAGCAGATACTACCAAGGAAGTGGGTCAAAGAAGAATACAATTCCAGACTCTCTTCTTATTCCGTGGGAGTATCAGTATATGTCCATAGGAAGGTACCTTTCGAAACTAAAAATGCAAAGGTGGACAAGTATGGTCGATACGTATTTCTCTATGGAATGTGGGAAAATAGGGCCGTCATCTTGGCTTTTGTTTATATTCCTCCACCTTTTAGAGTGGATGTTCTGAGGGACCTCGTGAGTTATAGCGAAACTAAGACACATGCGGCATTATGGATAGTTGGAGACTTGAATAATGTAATGGACCCTAGTATGGACAGATACAAATTAGGTAAGAAGGTAGGGGGGAATGAAACAGCATTGGCGAGATACTGTGGAGAGATGAATTGGGTTGATGGGTGGCGGAAAGTAAACCCAGGAGTAAGACAGTACTCATGCTTTAGTACCTCATATAACACTGCTTCCCGAATTGACTTATGCCTGTGCGATAAGAATGCGATGACCTGGACCAGTAGGGTGCAGTATAAAGCTAAAACCCTATCGGACCATTGCCCAGTGGTGGTGGAAGTTGGAGGTAAGGCAATGGGTGGGGAAAGGTTGGGCTTTCGGCTCAACCCCCACTGGATAGAATTAGTGGGAGACCAGGACTGGTTTAGACAGGAAATAGAGGCATTCTGGGAGATTAATCATAAGTCCGCAAACCCTCAGGTGGTATGGGATACCATGAAGGCATATTTGAGGGGCCTATATATAGGGCGAATTAATAAAAAGAAAAAGGAATTCTCACAGGAAGAATCAACACTGAATAGTAAAGTGGCAACATTAGAAGCAGGGATAGAAGAGGACAGTGGGGGTGAACGGCTGTTAGAATTGAAGGCAGCTCAAGAGGAATATAAAGAATATTTACTTAAAAAGGCACAAAATAAACTATTCTTCAGTGGGCAATTTAACTTCTTTGATAAAGAGAAACCAAATAAGACATTGTCAAGATTACTTAAAAACCAAGGTGAGGAATGTGGTATTATGGCTCTGAGCAGGGAGGATGGTAGCATAACCACAGAAAGAGAAGAAATAGCCCAAATGGTTAGCACTTTTTTCTCCAATCTCTATATAAGCAGCAATATTAATAGGGTTGACGTAGTGGAATTTTTTAGGGGAATTAATATTCCAAGTCTGACAGAGGATGTCAGGGATTCCTTGGATGACCCAATCTCCCTCCAGGAGCTGGAGGAAGCATTGGCATCAATTCAAGGGAATACATCCCCCGGGTCCGATGGCATTCCATTCCAGATATATCGAATATACTCAACCCTGCTACTTCCAAAACTGCTGGGTATCAATAATGAATCCTGGAGGGGGGGGGGGGGGGTTCTCCCTAAATCAATGTGTGAGGCTAATATTAGACTCATTAGGAAAAAAGATAAAGACCCCTTGGATTTGGGTTCATATCGTCCTATCAAGCATGGCTACTTTGGCCCTTATGTCTTTTGTTTTTTCTTGATTGGTGACGTTGTTATATCTGAATTGTACAATGTATTTTTGTAAAGTTTTAATATTAAAATAAAAATATATATAATTAAAAAAAAAAAAAAAAAAAGTTAGCCGCCACAGATGATAAGTTCACCCTGTTTGTGTTTGTCAATCAAGTTGGATATCTTCTGGAGGAACCTTATTTGCCTGGTGTTGGGGGCATAAACATTTACAATCATGTATTCCACACCATCTATTTTTCATACCAGTACAATGTATCTGCTGGCTGGATCTACTATCTGGGTTATTATTTGGAGAGCAACATCAGAACCTATTGCAATCAAAACTCCTCTTTTCTTAGTTTTATAGGTGGAATAAAGTACATTCGGATATTTTATGTGGCTGATACTAGGTGTATTGGAAGCGGATAGGTGAGTCTCCTGGACGCATGCTACAGTGACCCGCTTCTGCTCTAGTTCACGCCACAAAAATTGTCTTTTGTATGGGCTATTTAGCCCATTGGCATTAAGAGAAAGGACTTTTATACCCATGCCCTCACTGTAGACCTATCTATGTACAACTAGGGGGAAGTGAGAATGTGTACCCAATGAGTTAAAAACCTGACTGGTGTCTACAGACACCAGACAGGGATGTCACAAAAAACAACTGAGAAATAGCAAGAAATAATAAAAGAAAAAAAGAACAGTAGAGCAACTAGGCTGAAGACTTAGTAAGTCAAATATCAGCACTCAGAGGAGTGGGAAATGAGCAAACAGAAAAATACAATCATATACTGCATAGCACCGTCACGCTGCCTGGACCTCAATCATCTGGACTCCTGGAACGCTGCGGTCCTCTGTCAGAGATGTGACCTCGCCGAGGTCCCGATTCGCCACCGTCTTCCTCCAGCAGACCCCATGAACGAAGGATATCAACACCCTCCTCCACGGAAGAGAAAGCATGGGTCTTTCCGTTGCGGGTGGTAAGGATCTTCGTGGGGAATCCCCATCTGTAAGGTAAGTCCAAGTCTCTCAATAAAGACGTGAGTGGTCCAAAGTCTCTCCGGGCCTGAAGGGTAGCGGCTGACAGGTCTGCATACAGCTTCACATCCTCATATGGAGTGGTGAGCATCGGGTGTCTTCTGGAAAATTGGAGCAATTTATCCTTGGTCTGAAAGAAAGTGAACCTGGCCAATACGTCTCTGGGAACTTCATCTGGCAAGGCACGGGGTTTCGGAACCCTATGGGCCCGGTCGACACTGTAATCATAAGTCTCCAGGTCAGGTAGCAAGGATTTTGTTAGATCCGTCACATATTTCAGAAGCTGGGAGTTCGCCACTGACTCAGGAATTCCCCTGAATTTAACATTGTTCCGTCTATTTCTGTCCTCAGAGTCAGTCAATTTAGCCTGCAGGCTCAGCACCTTCCCCTCCAGTTCCTCATGAGCGTCAGCGAGACCGTTATGAGTGTGCGCAAAAGTCTCCATGCTGGACTCTGCGTGCGCCATTTTTTGCTCTAAAACATTAATGGATGATTTAAACGGTGTGATCAGAAGGCAAAAGTCTTTTTGGAGAGTGCTGCGGAACATTTGGAGCATGTCTTTCAGGGTTGTATCAGAGACCACAGTGTCAGTGGTCGGGTATGCATTAAATAGATCACTGTCTGGAAGTGACAGAGTGTCATCCAGCTCTCCAGGTTCATTATGGGTGTCATGCCCACTGAGTCTTGGCCGCTGTTTATGAGGGCTAGTGTGGGGAGAGCCCGAGGGAGAGGAAGTGCTGTGTAGAGCCCGTCCGTCTCCATTAAGGGCTTTGGAGAGGTTCGGGCTGCAGGCTCGTGCGGGCAAGGGAGATGACTCACCGGGATGCGTAGCATGGGCTGCAGAGGACCCGTCCAGATCCGGAGCTGTATAGGAGAGCCGGAGGCTGTGACCCGAGCGCTCCGATAAGTCAGTCTGCCGTTTATTCTCCGCTGTGTTCCCGTAGTGCTTAACAGCCTCCGAGCGCCGCACACCAGAGGGAGGTGAGTGAGCGCGCGAACCAGCGACATTTTTGTCTGGGTGCCGGGACGGAGGGGCCGCAGCAAAGAAATGCTGTAGCGGCTTGTAACATCCAGATCCTGAGGTTCGCTTTCTGCCTTCGGTCGCCATAGTCATTCGCCTGACTCGCGGAGTGGTCAAAAGTCGCTGGCAGGTATTGTAATCCGCTGTGTAAGGGTGCAGGAGCTCCTTGTCTAAGCAGCCATACTGCACGGTGGCCAAACCATGCCCCCCCATAATTTAGCACATTTTGAAAGGTTTTGTTTTCACAGTGTACACTTTATGGTAAAAATTACATGTTGTCTTTATTCTGTTGGTTAATACTATTAAAATGATACCCATGATACATACTTTTCTATAATTGTACTGCTTAAAAAAATCTCACACTATTTTGACCCCTAACGACGCAGGACGTATATTTACGTCCTGCGCCGGCTCCCGCGATATCGCGTCGGTCCTGGCGCTCCTCAACGGCTGGGACCTGCGGCAATGTGCGGTATTAACCGTTTAGAAGCGGTGGTCAAAGCTGACCGCCGCTTCTAAAGCGAAAGTGAAACTATCCAGGCTAGTCAGTCGGGCTGTTCGGGACCACCGCGGTGAAATTGTGGCGTCCCGAACAGCTTACAGGACACACCGAGAGGGCCCTTACCTGCCTCCTCGGTGTCCGATCGACGAATGACTGCTCCATGCCTGAGATCCAGGCAGGAGCAGTCAAGCGCCGATAACGCTGAGATCCAGGCGTGTTAATACACGCCAGTGATCAGCATGAGAGATCAGTGTGTGCAGTGTTATAGGTCCCTATGGGACCTATAACACAGCAAAAAAAAAGTGTTAATAAAGGTCATTTAACCCCTTCCCTAATAAAAGTTTGAATCACCCCCCTTTTCCCATAAAAAAAAATAAAACAGTGTAAATAAAAATAAAAATAAACATATGTGGTATTGCCGCGTGCGTAAATGTCCGAACTATAAAAATATATAGTTAATTAAACCGCATGGTCAATGGCGTAGGCGCAAAAAAATTCAAAATTCCAAAAAAGGGTATTCTTGGTCACTTTTTATACCATTAAAAATGAATAAAAAGTGATCAAAAAGTCCGATCAAAACTAAAATCATACTGATAAAAACTTCAGATCACGGTGCAAAAAATGAGTCCTCATACTGCCCTGTACATGGAAAAATAAAAAAGTTATAGGGGTCAGAAGATGACATTTTTAAACGTATAAATTTTCCTGCATGTAGTTATGATTTTTTCCAGAAGTACGACAAAATCAAACCTATATAAGTAGGGCATCATTTTTAAGGTGTCATTTTTACCGAAATATGCACTGCGTAGAAACGGAAGCCCCCAAAAGTTACAAAATTTTGTCCCACAATGATTTTTTTTCCGTTTCGCCGTGAATTTTTGGGCAAAAATGACTAATGTCACTGCAAAGTAGAATTGGTGATGCAAAAAAATAAGCCATAATATGGATTTTGAGGTGGAAAATTGAAAGGGTTATGATTTTTAAAAGGTAAGGAGGAAAAAATGAAAGTGCAAAAACTGAAAAACCCTGAGTCCTTAAAGGATTAACAAAATTTGTACGTTTGAAATGGCCCTATTTTGACTACCTATAACTTTCGTATTTTTCCGTATACGGGGCGGTATGAGGGCTCATCTGTAGTTTTTAGTGGTACCACTTTTTCTTAGGTTTAAGTTTTTATACATTTTTTATACATTTTTTTGGGAATAAAATGTGACAAAAAAAGTAATTTTTTTTTTTTTTTTACGGTACGGGATGACTACAATATATTTTGATAGTTCAGACTTTTACGCATGTGGCAATACAAAATATGTTTATACATTTTTTTACGCATTTTGGGGGGGGGAAATGGGAAAAACATTTTTATTGGGGGAGAGGATTTTTCCAATATTTTTTACTCTTTTTTTTTTTTTTTACATTCTTTTTACCTTTTTTTTTCTACATTTTAATAGTCCCCATAGGAGACTATCTATAGCAACCATTTGATTGCTAATACTGTTCAGTGCTATGCATGGGGCATAGCACTGATCAGTGTTATCGGCTATCTTCTGCTCTGGTCTACTCGATCTCAGACCAGAACAGAAGACCCTGGTGACGGACGGAGGCAGGTGAGGGGACCTCCATCCGCCATTATGGATGATCGGATCCCTGCAGCACTGCCGCAGATGCAGTGATCTGTATTGATCACAGCATCTGAAGGGTTAATGGCGGACATCCTTGCGATATAGCAGCTGGGACCTGCCATGCAAGACTCGAGCACCAGTCTGGTGCTCACGGTCATGGCGGAGCGTAAATGTACGTCATGGTGCGTTAAGTTCCACAGCACCATGATGTACATTTCCGTCCATAGTCGTTAAGGGGTTAATGCATTGTATAAAAATTCATAAAATGTTCACAAAGTAGTTTGACGGCAATAACACTACACACATGAGAGAAAAAGTGAACACAGGAGTATCTTAACATTATAATTAGAAATGAGCAAACTTTTGAAACATTTGGTTCCACGGGTTTGCCAAACTTTTAGAAAATTTGGGTTTGTAGCAAATAGGTTCTCTGCAAATTGGCTATGCAATAAGCCTCAAAACATACATATAACACTGTCTATGAGCACTATATCCCTGTATAATGCTTCAAAGGTCACCTAGGATTGTATTCAAGTAATTTTAAACTGGATTTAAGGCTATGTTAATGTGTCAGTTATGGCGACAAGCAGTAAGCCATGGTAGCTAACAGCTTGTTTAAAAACACACTGCACTAGTACATTCTGTATGCCTTTTAACACTACAATAAAAGGTACATAAAATAAATGGTTGTTGTCAGATGCCTGATGATATTAAAATGCACACGGAGGTATCAGAAGATGCAATGGCCTTTTCCAAGGATCCTAAAATTCATGTCTTTTTGGGAGTAGCAACAGGTTTTGAGTCTTGCAAGTAAAGACGTCATGGGTTTTACCAAGTGTTCCAAAAGGTCTCCTGTTTAGGAGTTGCAACAGGATTGATGTCCCAAAATAGTGATGAAGAAATAGCTTTTTTTTACGAAAAGCCAACAATAATTATCCATTTTGGGGGACCATGGATCATGTAGGTAAAGGCCTGGCTAGTTGTAGCGGTAGAAGCAAAGGTGGTGGTTTGGTGGAAGTTGTAGTAGCCAGCAGGCAGTGGTAGACTGGTGGGAGTTGTAGCAGCCAGCAGACAGGACAGCAGGCAGTGATGGACTGGTAGGAGTTGTAGTAGCCAGCAGGAAGGACAGCAGCCAGTAGCGGACTGGTGGGAGTTGCAGTAGACAGGACAGCAGACAGTGGTGGACTGGTTGGAGGTATAGTAGCCACTGAACAGCAGGATAGTGGTAGTGCTGTTTAATCAGTGGCATCTGCACAGGAGGTTTAAAGGGGTACTCCGGTGGCAAACACATTTTTTAAAATCAACTGGTGCCAAAAGTATTTTTTAAAGATTTGTAAACTACTTCTATTTAAAAATCCTTAATTCTTCCAATACTTATCAGCTGCTGTATGCTCCACAGGAAGTTGTATTTTTTCTGGAGTTCTTTTCAGTCTGACCACAGTGCTCTCTGCTGACACCTCTGTCTGTATCAGGAACTGTCCATAGCAGGAGAGGTTTGCTGCATCATTAACGTCAAAGCAACCCTGCATCAATAAAGGGTTAATAAAATATGGAGTTGCATAATCAGCACTGAAAAAGCTGCTCTAAAATAAATAGTAACATTACTATGTAATAATGTACTTCATATTTTCAAAAAAAATATGCTGTGGAACTAAAAATAATAAAAAAAATATTTGTGAGGTGAAATTGAAAAAAAAATGCAGTTTTGCACATTTGGAGGGGTTTCTTTCTTATAGACAATGCGGTCATGACATGTTATTATTGATTTTTCAGGTTAGTATGATGACACCGATATCCAATTTTACAGTTTTTAAAAAAAATGTTACTTAAAAAAAAAAAAAAAAAGATCCTACACCCGATGAAAAGTGTGGATGTGTAACGTATAGAATAATACATGAATATAGGTGCACTACTGTGGTAGATGTATACAGTAACATATGACTAACCCTCAAAATGATGTTAAAATTGAGACATTAGCCAGTATATCCTTATATGAAGGACACACCTGAGCCCGCACACCAACGCCAAGGTTTCTCAAGAGGCACGGGAGCAGGCTGTGAGTCGGACCTAATGCCGCTGTAATTCCCCACTGACCCCTGGTATTGCCCATACAGCACAGGTAGGTTTAGTGTTAAGTCCCGTGCCACTTGAGAAACCTTGGTGTTGGTGTGTGGGCTCAGGTATGTCCTTCATATCAGGATATACTCGCTATTGTCTAAATTTTAACATCATTTTGAGGGTTAGTCATATGTTAATCTACCCAGTACTGCACCTAAATTCATGTATACATTTTTTTGTAAAAATTTTTTTATTTGAAAAAATGGGGGTGATTTAAAGAGGTTTTCTGGTGGAAATATTTTTTTAACCAACTGGTGCCAAAAAGTTTAACAGATTTGTAAATTACTTCTATTTAACCTGTTAAGGACCAAGGACGTACATCCTGAGTCCTTTCCCTTTCTATAACTCGGGGTCACGTCGTGGCCCCGCGTCATAGTGGGTCGGGCCTGGCCTCTAACAACGGCCGGGATCCGTGGCTAATAGCACGCGGCAATGATCTCAGTGCCTTGCGCTATTAACCTTTTAGACGCGGTGTTCAAAGTTGATGGTCAATGGCGTACGCGCAAAAGAATTCAAAAGTCCAAAATAGTGCATTTTGGGCACTATTTATATCATGAAAAAATGAATAAAAAGAGATCAACAAGACCGATCAATACAAAAAGGGTACCGCTAAAAACTTGAGATCACGGCGCAATAAAATGAGCCCTCATACCGCCCCATACTCGGTAAAATAAAAAAGGTTATAGGGGTCAGAAGATGACAATTTTAAATGTATAAATTTTCCTGCATGTAGTTATGATCTTTTTTCAGAAGTATGACAAAATGAAACCTATATAAGTAGGGTATCATTTTAATCATATGGACCTACAGAATAAAGATAAGGTGTCATTTTTACCGAAAAATTTACTGCGTAGAAACAGAAGCCCCCAAAAGATACAAAATGGCGTTTTTTTTTTTTTCAATTTTGTCTCACAATGATTTTTTGTTCCGTTTCGCCGTAGATTTTTGGGTAAAATGACTAAAGACATTACAAAGTAGAATTGGTGGTACAAAAAATAAGCCATCATATGGATTTTTAGGTGTAAAATTGAAAGGGTTATGAGTTTTTAAAAACGAAAGTGCAAAAACGGAAAACCCCCTGGTCCTTAAGGGGTTAAAAAAATCTTCCAATACTTATCAGCTGTTGTATGCGCTAGAGGAAGTTGTATAGTTCTTTTCTGTCTGCCCACTGTCTGTGTCTACTGAACAGAGCAGGAGCAAATCCCCATAGCAAACCCCTTCTGCTCTGGACAGTTCCTGACATGGACAGAGGTGTCAGCAGAGAGCACTGTGGTCAGACAGAAAAGAACTATACAACTTTCTCTGTAATATACAGCAGCTGATAAGTACTGAAAGGATTAAGAGTTTTATATAGAAGTAATTTACAAATCGGTTTAACATTCTGGCACCTGTTCATTAGAAAAAAATCGTTTTCTACCAGAGTACCCCTTTAAATATTTTTCTTTTAAATATTTATAATTCTTTTTATGATTTTTGTTTTTGTAAATTTTTTTAATCCTCCTAGGGGACTTGTATGGCAGATCAATGCAGTGCAAAGTACATTTAATAGGTGCTTATACAGCTGACTGATGCTAAATGCAACTGGCATTGGGTAGGGAGCCCTCTCCATACATCCTTAGGCTAAGTTTCGACTTGGTGTTTTTTTTTTTTGTGGGCGTCTTGCCCAAAAAAATGCCAAAACAGCCACATGGCAGTTTTTCTAAATCGCATCAATGCTGAGACTCTGGCGTTTTTAAGCAAAAACTCCATAGTTTCAGCATCACCGGAGAGAAGGAGTGATGCATAGCATCCCTACTTCCCTCCACAGCAATACAGCATTTTCCAGCGCAGCATGCTGCGCTGGAAAATGTCCCTGCACAGGTCGGGACTTCAGCCAGATCAGGACTTCAGCTGTGCTCCCGGCTACAGAGCTGTATCTATAGATAGCTGTATATAGTGTATACAGAAGACGAGGTCCACTTACCTCCCTTGCTCCTTTCACCGCCGCGTCCATGTAGCTCTGCCCCCTAGTGATGATGTAATTAGGAAGCAGAGCTACACACAGAAGCCAGGCTGGTAAGAGTGTGAGGCTCTGTTTAATTTGTTTAATGTTAAAAGACCCTTCTGCCAGTGTCTTTCCAGACAGGGAGACTCCATCTGTTGCTAAACTACAACTCCCAGCATGCCCAGACAGCCAAAGGCTGTCTGGGCATGCTGGGAGTTGTAGTCTTCCAACAATTGGAGGCTCCCTGTTTGGGAAGACATTGCACTATGGGCCCTCTCCCCGGCGGAGAGCGGCAAAAATGTCCTAACCCATTTTTTGTGTTTCTCTTTTCTTCTCGTTTCAGATGTGTGTATGCAGAGGATTATGGCGGATTCGGTGGATTACTGCAGATGAACTGAATTTTTTTTCCTTTTAATAAAATTGTTAACAAGGGCTGTGGGGGAGTGTTTTTTTTAAATAAAATAATTTATAAATAATACATTTCTTTTTTTTTGTTTTTTATTGAATTTTCAGGCTTAGTAGTGTAAGCCATCTTTTTGACAGAATCCATTACTAAGCCGAGGCTTAGCATTGGCACCAAAAACAGCTAGTGCTAACCTGCAATTATTACCGCGGTACCCACCGCCCCAGGGGTACCGGGAGGAGATGGTACCAACAGCCCCGGAGCGTCAAAAATGGTGCTCCTGGGCCTAGCCGGTAACAGGCTGGCATTATTTAGGCTGGGGAGGTCCAGTAACAATGGTCCTCGGCCACCCTGGTAACGTCAGGCTGTTGCTGTTTGGTTGGTGTCTGGCTGAGCATAAAAATACGAAGAACCCTATGGGTTTTTTTTTTTCAGAAAAAAAAAAAATATATAAAAAACACATATGGTTCCTTGTATTTTTATTCTCAGCACAATACCAACCAAGCAGCAACAGCCTGACGTTTTTTTCCCAGCACATGCACTTTTATTACTGGTTTGTCACACACATTCATTCACATTCATAGTCACGTCCATCACATACACATCAGTTGCTACACATAGAGATATTTACTCCCATGCATTTCACCTTGTCCCCCCTTATTCTTCATATTTACATCATTATCATACACTTCATACAAAGCTTTTCAATTATTAACAATTTTCAATTTTTCTACTTTTAATCAAAATTATTTTTATTTTTTTCTTCTTATATTGTCTTAAATTTTTTGTCATCTTAGGTGCCATGGTAATACATGTGGTATTTGTTGGAACACGTTTGTCCGCCCGTCTGAACTACTGTTCCTCCACCTTTATAACATGAAAATACATTGGACATGCGTTCTTTCTTTCCATCTAGACTAGGATTATATAATTATTATTACTAATTATTATTATTTTTTATTTATTTTTCATTTTTTATTTGAAGCCTTAACGGAGGATTAATTGTATGTTCATATATATTTGTATATATTTTGGTGTGTGCATTTTAGTTGTTTATACACAGCACTATTCATTTATTATTTTTATACGCCACATTTTATGTAAGTAGTTCAGGGTTGTTTTTTGGTGTTTTACCTGTAGCTCTGGTGTCCGGCACTCCTGCACGAGAGGACTATGCATTACACTGGTCAGGCCGTTGGGGGCGGGGCCCTCTGGCTACAGGTCATTATGTGAGATGCGTCTCTTTCATTTACATGTGATTTATGTGGGATAGTCTTTGATATGTACACTGCTGTTCTTATTATTTGTAAGTCTATTATATATATATATATATATATATATATATATATATACATATAATTTTTTATGTAATTCACTTCATAGGGGCCACTCTACGGTGTGGTTATATATAAATCTATCTAGGTTTACTTCAGTTATTTTTTATATATATAAATGTCATTGTTCTTAGGTATTATTAAAATCATATTTTATTAAAGAAAAAATAAACAGACAACGGAGCAGTCCTACTAGGCTAAGGTAAAAGAGAGACAAAAGGAAGTTCAGAAGACAAAAAAAGGAAAGACATCGTATCTAGAATAAAATCACATTTATTGGTGATAAAATTACATTTATTTACAAACTCTGTAGTGAGGTCTTCGGGAGGGCCCTTGCTTCAGATGACTCACAGTATAGAAATATAGTTCAAAAGTAGATAAATACTCAAAATACTCAGAGATTTCATATATAAATTACACTAAATCACAAGGGGGTTACACTTAGTGAACTAAATTATGTACTTAGTATATGGGACAAGTAGATACTGCGCTCTTGTGCGCACAAAGGTACTGTCTGACAATTGCTTAACCAGGGTTATAAAGAGGTAAGTAATGTCACAAGTTCAAATGGTGTAGACAATGATGTTAGAGTTAATCCTGTATTAGTTTATAAATCCAAGTTAAGAGGGGTTTTTGCAGTGCTGGAGACTCACTGTTATGAGCCCACTGAGCCCTGTCTGCGCAGGGTAGATGAAAGACTGTGCATATCAGCGCTTAGGCATAGACATCTATATCCCGGCGGCACGGGGACACTGTACAAGAGGGGGATGTGGCGGCACAATGTGCCTCTTACCGGATTAGTTGGTAAGTTTTGTGGAGTCAATCAAAAGAGCGTCGCGGCATTGCAGATCATCCGGCCCTGTGTCTCTATACCCCAACGGCACAGGGAAGGATGTGAGAGAGCAGTGGAGGTCCGGTACTATTGATCACTTGCCGGCAATAGGTTTAAGCTGCTTGTTAATGGCTCTGCTGGGGCAGTGGCGGATTCCAAGTTGTCCCAATACTTGTGCAGGTAAAGTCTTTAAACCAGACGCGTTTCGGGGAGGCTTGTCCCCTTTTTCAATGGTGCAAATAAATGACTTTCATCAGACTGACAGTCACCAGACTGATTGGACTCCCTGCTCCCATAGCACCTTTGGGCAGTATACACTATATACAGCTATCTATAGATAGCTGTATAAAGTGTATACAGAAGAGGAGATCCCCTTACCTCCCTTGCTCCCTGTCCCTGCGGGGTCCATGTACCTACGCCCCCTAGTGATGATGCCATTAGGGGCAGCTCTACAGATGGGAGCCAGGCTGGTAAGGGTGTGAGGCTCTGTTCACATTGTATGTTTTGTATAATGTGAACAGACCCTTCTGCCAGTGTCTTCCCAGACAGGGAGACTCCATCTGTTGCAAAACTAGAACTCCCAGCATGCCCAGACAGCCAAAGACTGTCTGGGCATGTTGGGAGTTGTAGTTTTGCAACAATTGAAGGCTCTTTGTTGAGGAAGACATTGCACTATGGGCGCTCTCCCCAGCGGACAGCGCCAAAAATGTCCTAACCCATTTTTTGTGCTTCTTTTTTCTTCTCGTTTCAGATTCATGTCTTCATGAATTCATTTCTTTTAATAAAATGGTTAACGAGGGCTGTGGGGGAATATTTTTTAAAATGAAAAAAAAATTCTAATGTGGATTTTTTTTTTTATTGAATTTTCAGGCTTAGTAGTGGAAGCCGTCTTATTGACGGAATCAATTACTACGCCGGGGCTTAGCATTAGATGTAAACAAGGAAAAAGACGGGCACCACTGCAATACCAAATGATGGGGGCAATCAGAGGCTACATATGAACATAATGGGTAAAAAAAAGAAGAAAAGCTAACCACTATGTAATGACGCACACCACGAGGAATAAAGTACAAAATGCAGTCTTTATTGTAAACACCATTTATAGCACAAAAATTTAAAACCATTTAAAAACATGTACAAAACATTGTACATGTTTTTAAGTGGTTTTAAATAGGGCAGTATATAAGGCACATAACAATAGGGCAGTCTATAAGGCACATAATATCAAAAACACCTGTGTACATTGTATACTGGGCATACCTGATTACCTTCCCATTTCATTGCTCTCACCTTTGTGAAGCCGCATATGGAACAGCCGGAAACCAGGTTCCCAGCCCAGTAAGGTGGCGTGTGACGCAGCCAGAGGCTGCAAAAATCCGCACATCTGAACGTACCCTAAGGCTACTTTCAGACTCTGGAATGTCTGTCTGGGGAAATTCAAGGTGGACATTCCATGCACAGCAGGAGAATACTGATTCAGTCGACACTAGGACCACTCAGACAAGTGCCATCACCATTGACGGCAATGCATATTCGAGTGGATTCTGCCTAAAAAATGGACATGTCTTTTCTTTCAGCCATAATTTGAATTGCTCCATTCATTGTCTATGGGAGTTGCCAGAGAAAACTGAGTAGAGCACTCGACTATCTCTGACAGCTCCCATAGACAATGAGTGGAGCGGTGATGTGCACATGTGACTGCTACTCTGTTCCTCCAGTATACTCAGGACCACATTCTCAAAATCACAGGGAGCTCAAGTCAAAAAATACGATTACATAAACAAGGCATCATACCGCTATATAGACTAAAAAACAAAAATGCTATGAGCGTTGGCATGACATGGTGTACAGACAGAAAAAGGTACAGTCCTGAATGAGATTAATCCTTAAGGGCTAAAACTTTCTCAGCATAAAGAACAGTACCAATTCAGGTAAATATGTTCTCATGGAGAAATATTTTATGGCCATGTATTTCATTGAAGATTCATGAATAGCTTTACTTTTCTTTATGTATCTGTTTTCTCATTGTATTAAACCTGGAGGCAAGTGTTCATGCCTTTCTCCTCAGCCAGGAAGTCAGAAAATAAGATGATTATTGTGTTTCAACAGAAACATGACTCACAGGAAAGAAAGAGAAAAGTTTGAAATGTCAAATTATATTCGTGCAAGTACCAATGAGTAATAGGATTTTATGAAATTAGGGCAGCTATCTCCAGCAATATTGTAAAGTAGTTTGGGGCGTAGGACCTTCTGACCTGTAAAAGCCATTTAAAATTTGCATTATTTGAAATGGCTATCATAGTAGTAGTATAAATTACTGGGCTAATAGCAAAACAAACTATAGTATGGAGCACTTCTGAAAACCAGAAGAACCAAAAAATGCACAAAGAGCCTCTCTTTATAATTATAAAATCTCTTTTTTTTTCTTATAGGAAGACTCAGTGTTCTGTTAAATAGGTTATAAAAGGTGTCAGTGAAACAGCTTACTCTTTATGGGTTGCGTAAAGGTGAGGCAGAATCGTTCATGTATTAATTAAAAGATTGTTTGCCCTGAAAAAATAAATATATATATATATATATATATATATATATATATATATATATATATATTGCTTTAAAAACAAATGTAAAATATTGTTTAAAAAAAAACAATGCTTTATAGGACACACAAATTGGCATAGATTTATCAATTCACCTGGAACGAAAATTGTCTGCTATGTATTTTCCACTTCAGAAAATCCTCCAAACCTTAACCCACAGCAAAAAACGGGCATAAGATCCACCCATGTGAACGTACCCTTTTGCTGCTTCTGTCATGCCCAACGCACATTACCATAAAGCCTGTTAATTGCTGGATAGCTGCTTTAGGCTAAGTTTCCACTTGGTTGTTTTTCTGGCAGTTTTTGGAATACTGCCACTGCAGTTTTTGAGCCAAAGCCAGAAGTGTATTCTAAAGGAATAGGACATATAGAAGGAAGGACTTATACTTCTCCGCCATTATAAATCCACTTCTGACTTTGGGTCAAAACTGCAGTGGCAGTTTTCCAAAAAGCGAGATCTAAGGCTATGTTAAAGGGATTATACAGGAATCGAAAAACAGAGCTTATTTATTTCAAAAACTGTTCCCTGTCTGTCTCCAGGTTGGGTGGGGTTCAGCAGCTCCGTTCCATTAAAGTGAATGAAGCCAAGTCTTAATACCACACCCAACCAGGAGACAGAGAGCTGTTTTCAAAAGAAATAAGCTCTGATTTTGGATTCCTTGATAAACCCCTTAATACAATTTTTGTCAATATTTGTAGCCAGAGCCAGGAGCGGGTCCAAAACACAGACAAAGATGCAGATCTTTCCATAATACATTCCACTCCTAATTTTGACTAAAAACACTTACCCAAATACTTACCAAAGTGATGACCAATGAATGGAAAAAATGCATATCATATGTGTTCTGTAATTTTTACGTTTTGTAAATTACAGTACTTATGATTAGATAATCATATATTTTTGCTGGAACTAATGATTTTTCAATGATAAATAATATGGCCGACATTTATCATTGTCTTTAGATGTGACCTGCACAAAATTTATCAAATGCTCTGTGACCATTTAACTACTTGGGGACGCAGGGCGTACCTATAGGCCCTCAGCCCACTCCCTTTCTATAACACGGGGCCACGCCTCTAACAACATCTGGGACCCGTGGCTAATAGCGCGCGGCACTGATCGCGTGTCGCACGCTATTAACCCTTTAGACGCGGCGTTCAAAGTTGAACTCTGCGTCTAAAGTGAAAGTAAAGCACTGCCGGTTAGCTCAGGGGGCTGTTTGGATCGCGGCATCCCGAACAGCTGTAAAGACAGCAGGAGGGTCCCTACCTGCCTCCTCGCTGTCTGATCGCCGAATGACTGCTGAGTGCCTGAGATCCAGGCATGAGCAGTCAAGCGGCAGAATCATTGATCAATGGTTTCCTATGAGAAACCATTGATCAATGTAAAATATCAGTGTGTGCAGTGTTATAGCCCCATATGAGAGCTATAACATTGCAAAAAAAGTGGGAAAAAAGTGAATAAAGATCATCTTTCAAACCCTTCCCTAATAAAAGTTTGAATCACCCCCCTTTTCAAAATAAAAATAAAAAACTGCGTAAATAAAAATAAACATATGTGGTATCGCCGTGTGCGAAAATGTCCGAATTTTAAAAACATATTGTTAATTAAACCGCACGGTCAATGGCGTACGCGCAAAAAGATTCCAAAGTCCAAAATAGCATATTTTTGGTCACTTTTTATAACATGAAAAAATGAATAAAAAGTGATCAAAAAGTCCGATCAATACATAAATGGTACCGCTAAAAACTTCAGATCATGGCACAAAAAATGAGCTCTCATACCATCCCATATGCAGAAAAATAAAAAAGGTTATAGGGGTCAGAAGATGACAATTTTAAATGTATAAATTTTCCTGCATGTAATTATGATTTTTTCCAGAAGTATGACAAAATCAAACCTATATAAGAAGGGTATCATTTTAATCGTATGGACCTACAGAATAAAGATAAGGTGTCATTTGTACTGAATTAATTACAAAGTAGAATTGGTGGCGCAAAAAATCAGCCATCATATGGATTTTTAGCTGCAAAATTGAAGGGGTTATGATTTTTAAAAGGTAAGGAGGAAAGTGCAAAAACTGGAAAACCCTCTGTCCCCAAGGGGTTAATAAATGTGGTGCTCCTACACATAACCAGCACACAAAAAAAAAGGTGTAGAAAAATGCTTCACTTACACTACAATGATACGCCGCCAGGAAAAAGACCTTGATCTCTGGGCACCTCTCTCACAGTATCCTTTGCAATCTACCCCCGGGCCTCCCGCCGAGGAGGCTATGCAAGTGGATCGGTCTCGTCTGACCCATGAAGAGAGGACTCGCCGTAGGGATAAAAATTTATGTCTGTACTGCGCTAGTACCGAACATTTCTTGGTGGATTGCCCTATTCGTCCTCCACGTCTGGGAAACGTACGCATCCAGCTCACGTGGGTGTGGCGTCTCTTGGTACGAAGTCTGCTTCTCCACGTCTCACTGTGCCCGTGCGGATTTCTCCTTCTGCCAACTCCTCCTTCTCTGCCGCGGCCTTCTTGGACTCTGGTTTTTCTGGAAATTTTATTCTGGCCTCTTTGGTGAATAGGTTCTGTATCCCGGTGACCCGTCTCATCAAGCCGCTCTACATTTCTTCGGTCAACGGAGTGAAGTTGGACTGCACTGTGCGTTACCGCACAGAGCCCTTGCCTATGAGCATTGGACTGCATCACGAGAAAATTGAATTTTTCGTCCTGCGCAACTGCACCTCTGAAGTCCTCCTCGGTCTTCCATGGCTCCAGCATCATTCTCCCACCCTTGACTGGACCACCGGGGAGATCAAGAATTGGGGTCCTGCTTGCCGCAGGAAATGCCTCATGTCTGCTCCCAGTCCCGTCTGTCGGGCCCCAGTGTCTCCTCCTGTGCCTGGTCTCCCCAAGGCCTATCAGGACTGTGCCGTGCCTCCTCATAGCCCCTGTGCTGGTGACACTCTGCCCTGTGACATGCTTCACCCTCTGCACCCCCTCCCCATTTCCATTCCTTCTGAACTACCTGCCGCTGTTGTAGCTACCCAGGACTTTTTGTTCCGGAAGGAAACTCAAGAGGCGCCCCCTATGTTCTCCTTTCATTTGAAGGGACAAAGAGACAAAAAGAGGGGGAGACCTAAGGGGGGGTACTGTTACGCCGGGCGCTCCGGGTCCCTGCTCCTCCCCGGAGCGCTCGCCGCGTTCTCCTCTCTGCAGCGCCCCGGTCAGACTTGCTGACCGGGAGCGCTGCACTGACATTCGCGATGGGGATGCGATTCGCATAGCGGGGCGCACCCGCTCACGAAACGCATCCCAAGCCACTTACCCATCCCGGTCCCCGGCTGTCATGTTCTGGCACGCGCGGCTCCGCTCTCTAGGGCGCGCGCGCGCCAGCTCTCTAAGATTTAAAGGGCCAGTGCACCAGTGATTGGTGCCTGGCCCAATCAGTCTAATTTAGCTTCCACCTGCTCCCTGTCCATATAACCTCACTTCCCCTTCCCTTCCTGGCCGGATCTTGTTGCCTTGTGCCAGAGAAAGCGTTTAGTGTTGTCCATTGCCTGTGTTCCAGATTTCCTGCTATCGTCATTGACTACGAACCTTGCCGCCTGCCCCGACCTTCTGCTACGTCTGACCTAGTCCTTCTGTCCCACGCCTTCTCAGCAGTCAGCGAGGTTGAGCCGTTGCCGGTGGATACGACCTGGTTGCTACCGCCGCAGCAAGACCATCCCGCTTTACGGCGGGCTCTGGTGAAAACCAGTAGCAACCCTAGAACCGGTCCACCGACACGGTCCACGCCAATACCTCGCTGACACAGAGGATCCACATCCAGCTAGCCGAATCCTAACAGATATATCTTGGTATGTTCATATCACCCCTCCGTTTGGGGTCAGATGATCTCAGGCTGCAGTCTGCAGGATCCGGCCGGGTACTCAGTCTGAGGTCGGCAGGTTACTTAGAAGAAGGTACAAAAAGAAAATGGTGGTCTGCTGTGGTGCTGATTCTTGGAGATCGAGATGAAAGTTGAGTCACATATGGTAGAATCTCATTTATTGGTACAATAAAAATTACATAAAAGACATGCAAGACGCGTTTCAGGGGTAAATTCACCCTTTTTTTGCAATTGTAAAAGGGGGAATTTACCCCCGAAACACGTCTTGCATGTCTGTTATGTCATTTTTATTGTACCAATCAATGAGATTCTACCATATGTGACTGAATTTGCATCTCGATCTCCAAGAGGCAGCGCCACAGCAGACAACCATTTTCTTTTTGCATTTTCTTCCTCGTTCACACGTACAGGATCTGCTGCATATTTTTGATGCATATGTTGTGGAGCTGATTTTGCAAAGCATTAACTTCAACTGCAGAAAATGCACAGCAAAAATATTCAGCAGATCCTGTACATGTGAATTTACCCTTGGACAGGAAAAAAAAAATCTGCATTGAAACTAACCTGTAAGTCAGCTCCAAATATTTAAAGGAGTACTTCCCCCCTAGGCATCTTATCCCCTATCCAAAAGATAGGGGATAAGATGCCCGGCCCAGCTCCCTGGTATTCTGAACATTTATGTTCAGAACGCCAGTTTCAGGCGGCCATGGTCGTGCGTGACCTCCCCCTTGTCACGATTCGGCTTCCAGGTAGTGGATCCTCTGTGTCAGCGAGGGATTGGCGTGGACCGTGCTAGTGGACCGGTTCTAAGAGGCTACTGGTTTTCACCAGAGCCCGCCGCAAAGCGGGATGGTCTTGCTGCGGCAGTAGCAACCAGGTCGTATCCACTAGCAACGGCTCTACCTCGCTGACTGCTGAGAAGGCGTGGGACAGAAGGACTAGGCAGAGGCAAGGTCAGACGTAGCAGAAGGTCGGGGGCAGGCGGCAAGGTTCGTAGTCAGGATGGGTAGCAGAAGTTCAGGTACACAGGCTTTGGACACACTAAACGCTTTCACTGGCACAAGGCAACAAGATCCGGCAAGGGAGTGCATGGGAGGAGATCAGATATAGCCAGGGAGCAGGTGGAAGCCAATTAAGCTAATTGGGCCAGGCACCAATCATTGGTGCACTGGCCCTTTAAGTCTCAGAGAGCTGGCGCGCGCGCGCCCTAGAGAGCGGAGCCGCGCGCGCCAGCACATGACAGCAGGGGACCGGGACGGGTAAGTGACCTGGGATGCGATTCGCGAGCGGGCGCGTCCCGTTGTGCGAATCGCATCCCCAACGGCCATGACAGTGCAGCGCTCCCGGTCAGCGGGACTGACCGGGGCGCTGCAGGGAGAAAGACGCCGTGAGCGCTCCGGGGAGGAGCGGGGACCCGGAGCGCTAGGCGTAACAGTACCCCCCCCCTTAGGTCTCCCCTTCTCTTTGTCCGGTAACTGCCTCCCCTGGGATGAGGACACCGGGAAAGAATGGAGGGTTTCCTCAACGGCAGGCAGTACAGCAGGAGTGGGAATGGGGAGGGAGGGCAGAGGGCGAGGCCTGGCACGGGGCAGTGTGACACCAGGACGGGGGCCATGGGGAGGCACAGAGGCTTGCCTGACGGGACTGGGAGGGGGGGAGAGGCACTTCCTGTGGCAGGCAGAGTCCCAGTTCCTGATCTCCCCGGTGGTCCAATCAATGGTGGGGGAATGAAGCCGGAGCCAAGGCAGACCGAGGAGGACCTCAGAGGTACAGTTGGGGAGAATGAAGAACTCAATCCTCTCAAGGTGGGGTCCAATAGACATGAGGAGGGGCTCTGTGCGGTAACGCACGGTGCAGTCCAATCTGGCTCCGTTGACCGCGGAAATGTAGAGCGGCTTGACGAGACGGGACACCGGGATGCTGAATTTATTAACAAACGACTCCAAAATAAAATTTCCAGAGGCACCGGAGTCCAAGCAGGCCACGGCTGAGAGGGAGGAGTTGGCTGAAGAAGAAATCCGCACGGGTACCGTGAGACGTGGAGGAGCAGACTTGGAACCAAGAGACGCCACACCCACGTGAGCTGGGTGCG
Organism: Hyla sarda; assembly: GCF_029499605.1. Lineage (NCBI taxonomy): Eukaryota > Metazoa > Chordata > Amphibia > Anura > Hylidae > Hyla > Hyla sarda. Next base: position 526,024,972 of record NC_079189.1, read on the forward strand.
TGCGTGCGTTTCCCAGGCGTGGAGGACGGATAGGGCAATCCACCAAGAAATGCTCGGTACTGGCACAGTAAAGACAGAGATTTTCTTCCCTACGGCGATTCCTCTCTTCCTGGGTCAGGCGAGACTTATCCACTTGCATGGCCTCCTCGGCGGGAGGCCCAGGCGTAGATTGCAACGGATACTGTGGGAGAGGTGCCCAGAGATCTAAGTCTTTTTCCTGGCGGAGCTCTTGGTGTCGCTCAGAAAAACGCATGTCAATGCGGGTAGCTAGATGGATGAGTTCTTGCAGATTGGCAGGAATCTCTCGTGCGGCCAGCACATCCTTGATGCGACTGGATAGGCCTTTTTTAAAGGTCGCGCAGAGAGCCTCATTATTCCATGATAACTCGGAAGCAAGAGTACGAAATTGGATGGCGTACTCGCCCACTGAAGAATTACCCTGGACCAGGTTCAACAGGGCAGTCTCGGCAGAAGAAGCTCGGGCTGGCTCCTCGAAGACACTCCGGAGTTCAGCGAAGAAGGCCTGGACTGTGGCTGTGGCAGGATCATTGCGGTCCCAGAGCGGTGTGGCCCAAGACAAGGCCTTTCCTGAAAGAAGGCTTACTACGAACGCCACCTTAGACCGTTCTGAAGGAAACAAGTCCGACAACATCTCCATATGCAGGGAACACTGAGACAAAAATCCACGGCAGAGTTTAGAGTCCCCATCAAATTTGTCCGGCAGGGACAAGCGGAGGTTAGGAGCGGCCACTCGCTGCGGAGGAGGTGCAGGAGCTGGCGGAGGAGATGGTTGCTGCTGTAGCAGAGGCAGAAGTTGCTGTAACATGGCGGTCAACTGCGACAGCTGCTGTCCTTGTTGGGCAATCTGCTGCGATTGCTGAGCGACCACCGTGGGAAGATCAGCGAGACTTGGCAGCGGCACCTCAGCGGGATCCATGGCCGGATCTACTGTCACGATTCGGCTTCCAGGTAGTGGATCCTCTGTGTCAGCGAGGGATTGGCGTGGACCGTGCTAGTGGACCGGTTCTAAGAGGCTACTGGTTTTCACCAGAGCCCGCCGCAAAGCGGGATGGTCTTGCTGCGGCAGTAGCAACCAGGTCGTATCCACTAGCAACGGCTCTACCTCGCTGACTGCTGAGAAGGCGTGGGACAGAAGGACTAGGCAGAGGCAAGGTCAGACGTAGCAGAAGGTCGGGGGCAGGCGGCAAGGTTCGTAGTCAGGATGGGTAGCAGAAGTTCAGGTACACAGGCTTTGGACACACTAAACGCTTTCACTGGCACAAGGCAACAAGATCCGGCAAGGGAGTGCATGGGAGGAGATCAGATATAGCCAGGGAGCAGGTGGAAGCCAATTAAGCTAATTGGGCCAGGCACCAATCATTGGTGCACTGGCCCTTTAAGTCTCAGAGAGCTGGCGCGCGCGCGCCCTAGAGAGCGGAGCCGCGCGCGCCAGCACATGACAGCAGGGGACCGGGACGGGTAAGTGACCTGGGATGCGATTCGCGAGCGGGCGCGTCCCGTTGTGCGAATCGCATCCCCAACGGCCATGACAGTGCAGCGCTCCCGGTCAGCGGGACTGACCGGGGCGCTGCAGGGAGAAAGACGCCGTGAGCGCTCCGGGGAGGAGCGGGGACCCGGAGCGCTAGGCGTAACACCCCTTCTACATTGCAATGGGTGGAACTATAGTATAAAAGGTTTTGAAAGCTTAGAATCTGGTGTAGATTGTTTTTTGTCTGCAACATATCAATGGGGTTTTATAATATAAAAACAATTATAATGCATTATACTGTATACAAAGTATGAACCCAGCCCTATAGGATCATTATTAGGCTATAGAGTTGTTTTCAGCCTATTAATATTTTTGTATCAGACCAACTGGTAAAGGCCCTTTAACACAGGTTTCTTATCGGGCAATTGCTTTTGTAGAAGCTTTCGATTCTAATAATTCAGCCAGCGAATGATAAAACACTCATTGTTATTGGCCACACATCGCTTTTTGTACACAGGACACGTATGGGCAATAATGGACACGTATGGGCAATGATGATCCAGTGATGGTCCGTACAGCATAACTGCACAATTATTAGAGCTTTGTGAATGCTCAGTAAATAAGCATAGAATACCAAGAGCAGCATTCGTCATAGTGCCCCTGTAAGCCTGTCTAAGATACTGCGGTGTACATGGGCAGCTTTTCTGGGCATGGGTCGGATACGTTTACAATTCTAATCACCAATTGAAGACATTTGCTGTTTCACTAGGATTTTCATAAACTTTAAGAATTCTTTTTGTGGAACCCTGCAGCGCTTGTTACTAATCAAGTCCAGGCCCTGCCAGATATAAACAGAGCCAGGAAGGACGTTCGGCTGTTAGGCAGATTTGGAGGTACGGAACATGCTCGAGTTATATTTTGGCTGTGTGCTAGACATAATGATAAAATTCACATTTTCCTGGAGTATTCTTCCAGTTATGTAACCGGCTTCAAGTCTCACAGTTTCAGACTATAACCTCCTTCAGACAAGATCCATTCATTTCTGTGAGGCACACTGCAGTACAGCTGGATAAAAGAAAAAAAAATAACAAGAAATAATTGTTCAGCATTCACTTTTTTTTATAACATGTTGCTGAGGGTAATTCTGAACGAGGCGCAGTAATTACGGAAAAGGTTATTGCGCAGAGCGTTGCTTTTCAATCTCTCATGCTTAGTGATATCCTTAGATGATTTTTTAAATACATTCAACACCCTCATGCCTAAATGCCATGCAATTTAATATCAGTCCCATCTTAATTAGCACCAGCAGAGGATTTTATTTTATTTTTATTTAACTGTTGAGAAACTGAAACATGAACAAGATTTCGCTTTTATGCCTTTATATCTTTTGTTTTAATTATAAATGGCAAAATAGTTCAATATAATATCCGAACTAATTGCTATGTTATACTGTTGTTACTGGGCAAAGAGCAGAGCATCATGCAGAAAAATCTGTTGGTCTGGCATCGTTTCTCACCAATATGGCATGTGGTCACAATAATTGTCCAAATTAAAATTATTAAAAAGAAAATTCAATATAAGCCTACACGAACCACCATAAGTGTATGCTACCTTTAGCAATACCACAATCCGACCAAAAAAACTGGTGGACTTAAATGTATTTTAAGACAATGAATTTCATCTTTATTAATTCCAACAATTGTATAAAAACACAGAATAGGGTAAAACCATGAACAGGAAATAGTGGTAACAATTAGATTGAATTTAAAATACATACAGTATACAAAAAGAGGGTACCAACTGGCAATATATAGATAGATAGATATCATTGAAGGTGCGTGCCTTTAATGTAAAAAGCAGTAAGTTAAATATGATGAGGACCAGTGTCCATAAATATAAGCATAGCAAAAGAAATCGCCAGATCATAAGTGTCCCATAATGTGTCAACCCAGCAAGAAAACTGCCATTATTAAGGTCACAGAAACCCTTGATGCATCTTTTTGCATTCAGCATGACAAACTGAGCAGGTTAATACAGAAATAGCTGCAGGTCTGTGGGAAAAGATTAAGTTTGAGGCAATGTGTACATTCATTATTTTGGTCCAAATCTTCAGCCTCACTAAGGGTGCATGCACACTACGTTTCTTAAGATACGGGACTGTATACGGCTGGGGAGAGGGGGTCGGAGAGTCGGGGGCAGGGCAACCGCACGCTGCCGTATTCTTTTCCTGTATCTAATGTATTTCAATGAGCGACCGGAGTGAAACGCTGCCTCCGGTTGGCTCCGTTTTGCCCCGTATACGGTTTCCCGACCGGACCTAAAAATGTTGTTGACTACGTTTTTAGGTCCAGTCAGGAAACCGTATACGGGCCAAAACGGAGCAGACCAGAGGCAGTGTTTCACTCCGGTCACTCATTGAAATACATTAGATACAGGACCGCATATGGCAGCGTGCGGTTGCCTCACCCCCCAATTCTCCGCCCCCTCTCCCCAGCCGTATTCGGTCCCGTATCTTAAGAAACGTAGTGTGCATGCAACCTAAGAGGCATTTTTTATGCAAAAAAATGGCTGCCATTGGTTGCCATTTGGACAACTTTTTGAACCTCTTTTGTTTTTCTTTTTGTTTTTTTCAGGCTTTCTTCTTTAAAAGTTTTTCATCAGTTTCTTGTTTGTTTATTTTTGCAAATCTACCTTTTTGAAATTAAAAGAGACAGAAAAAATGTGCATTCAAGGGAACTGCCCAACCTTTTTGGGCAGTTTTAAGGCTCAAAAATTAACCAAAATATTGTGTGTCAACATAGCCTAAACTACGTTTTTTCATTTAAATCTCTGTTCTTCATATACTTGGTCCTACTCAAGCCTTTTCTTTATAAGCATGTATACAGAAATAGCTGTCAATCACAAATTTGGACCTCCCACTGGATTCCTAAGATCAGAATAAGCAGAGATATATATGAGGAAATGACAGGTTATACAGATCTTTTCCTCTAATACTATATATTAATTCACTCAGCTCTTATTGCTCTGTAACATGATGCTCGCAGATCAAACTGCTTGTTCAACTTGAAAGGTTTCCTTTAATATAGCATCATTTCCTAAAAACTATTTGTGTTCCCTAATGTCCCAAATATCTTTCTAGTCCAAAATTCCCTCAGTATTGGTAAAAAAGAGGTGTCAAAGATGAGGAGTTTAAAAGAAGAGGGTGCAGTAATGGAGCGGAGACTAGGACATGTTGGAGGAACATACTGCAGACCGTGTCTGCAAAATAAGTTATAACTTAAGTAAGAAAAATATCTTGTGACAAAAGAAAATATGTCACCATGGATATGTAGAGATTGAGATCTGAAAGAACAGTCTACAGTGTTGAAACGGTAATGGCAAAAGGTGCCCTAGTAGCCACTAGTAAGTTGGTGCAATGGCCTCTTAGAGGGGTTGTCTGGGCAAAACAACAATTTGCTCCAGAGCTGGTGGTGGGGCCAGTGCTCCTGATCCTCTATTGGTCTCTGCTTCTTCTCGGTCCTGTCTCATCCCAACCCCACAGTCGCACTAATCAGTGGCTGCAGCAGAATCCCTCACAGTTATTCATGGGCTATATGGCCAGGATGACACAAAATGCTAAAGAAGTGGAGATGAGTGGAGGGACCTTTAGTGTCAGAGCGGCAGCTGGGGGGGAACAGAGGAGGTGAGTATGTTTATTTTTACACAACCCAGAAAACCCCTTTAAACTCCTTAAATTCCACAAAATAAATATATGGACTATGCTGCACATCCATGACACCTTAGGCAACAGTTTTTTTATGATCTCCAAATGCAGGATTATGAGACTGATCAAACGGTACACATAAATCCAGGTAGATATTCTAGAGATGCTGCTGCCTTTCCATCATTTGATGTTTATGCTAGAACATTAGACCTTACCTGAAACAGCTGTGCATGACATACTGAAATGTGTATAAATGTGTACAGCTAGGCAGTCTTATACATTAAAATTAGTCGTTTTTTAAAGCAACTTGTTTACCTGGCTGTTCAGAAAGATAGGACACATTTATTAAAAGGGTATTCCGAGTTTTTTTTTTATGTTCTCAGAATGGGGCAAAACACAAAAAAATACATATGCTGCACTTACCTTCCTTGCTTCCACCTTTGTTCTCCTGTAGCCGGTTCCATTGCACAGCGTTAGCTCTGTTGGGGTTGATGCATGCACTGTCTGCACAACCAATCAGTGGCTACAGCAGTGTCCCACCACAGCTGTTGATTGGCTAAGCGGGAAGTGTATTCACCTCAAACACAGCAAGCGTTTCTGCAACTTAACTGGCTCTGGTATACAGCAAAGGTATAGAGTGACCCGGCACAAGCAGGAATAAGGCTGCGGTTTCAGTAATATAGAGCTATGGTGGAGTATATGTGTAACCCCGTGTGGGTGGCAATGCAGGAGGTGCAAAGTCCATATGTAGAACGATAAATATGAAATCAAGGAAACAAGACTGAACTCACCAATGGCAACTGAGCTTTATTGAAGCATTCCAGGTAACAGAAGCAGGTGGATGGAGGGAGGCAGGGGGAAGTACACCAGGACAGGCTGTTTCACGCCGGAAACAGCGCTTCTTCAAGCTGGTATAACCAGCTTGAAGAAGTGCCGTTTCCGGTGTTAAACAGCCTGTCCTGGTGTACGTCCACCGCCTCCCTCCATCCACCTGCTTCTGTTACCTGGAATGATGCAATAAAGCTCAGTTGCCATTGGTGAGTGCAGTCTTGTTTCCTTGATTTCATTAACTGGCTCTGGGATAACAGCTGCGTCGGGAAAGAGGAAGGTAAGCATATATTTTTTTTATGTATGTATATGTTTTTTTCCCAGGCTAAACACAAAAGGAAAAAAAAACTGGGATAGCCCTTTAAGTAGCTGTGGTGAATAGTTTACCTGTTCATAGGGTGTATACATATAATTTGTGAAACTGTTAAATAAAAAAATACAAAATTGGCCAAATTTATTGAAAGCCAGACACCTTTAATAGCTAGTGCCAGTCACTCCAACATTTATTCTGAACATAAAGAGCACAGTTCTTTTTCTCAATGGGATATAACAAGTGTTTATTCTACTTCTGGCCAATTTCAGACAAGCGTAACTCGGCTGTATTTTTGTGATGATAAGGATAGTAAATAATAAAAATTACAATTCTGTAAATAAAAAAATAAATAAATGGAATAGAAAGATCTAAATCTTCAGTTTCAGGTGTTATCTTAAATTGACAAGTGTGTATTCCTGTCTAGTAAATTGCATGTGTATTGGCAACTGATGGGCTGGAAAGCTCTAATTTCCTGACATTTACTTTAATTATTATTTTGGTAGATCCCCCTCATTTAACTCTGACTGCCTGGAGGAATGGAAATTGATTTCGTCATGTTGGCAGGTGAAGATCTAGTGGATGCCAATCTAGCTCTTGGAAGCAACATTTTCTAGTGGTGTCAGAAACATTATGAAGCGCAGGCTGTATTATGACAATCAACCCACAGCATTGTATAGTGTGGTGCCAACCTCCTCCTGGCACTTTTTTTGACGGTGGAGGCTGTTGAATGTCACATTTTCCATCAAGCTGGCATTATTAAATGGCACCAATTCATATGTGTTTAAAGGAGAGATTAATACTAATTGCCCATAAATTAAGAGGATGCGAATGGTTAACTTGACCCATTTTATTTTTTTACCTTTATATTTGGAAATCATTTTAATGCGCTTCTTATTGTGCTACATTGTATTCTTGTTTATGTTCACAAAGAGTCCATTAGAGTTTTCATGTTGCAAAATGTCACAGAGGTATTTCTGCTGAAAGATTTATTCCGACATTAAATAAATTAGTCCTGCTTATATACACTAATATTTAATCCCACACATTTCCACCGAATGCTGTTGTGACGTGAGAAGGTGTCTCTGCATGTGTAACTGGAACACATAATAATGTACAGATTTTCTTTATGTTTTCTGTTAACTGATTATAAAGGGCTAGAGATCACCAAAATATACAGTACAATTTATTGGGATATGGTTACACTACACATCTGACCGAATAGGACATCTAAGGTAAAACATACACATAACATGATCTTGCGGGACACACAACCTTTTCTGATCTGAGATCCATATGGTCAAATTGCACCACTCCCAATGGCCACACTAAAACCTATGGGGTATTCCACAACCAAGAAATATACAGGGTGAGCAATTTATATGGATACACCTTAATAAAATGGGAATGGTTGGTGATATTAACTTCCTGTTTGTGGCACATTAGTATATGTGAGGGGGGAAACTTTTCAAGATAGGTGGTGACCATGTCGGCCATTTTGTATCCAACTTTTGTTTTTTCAACAGGAAGAGGGTCATGTGACACATCAAACTTATTGGGAATTTCACAAGAAAAACAATGATGTGCTTGGTTTTAACGTAACTTTATTCTTTCATGAGTTATTTACAAGCTTCTGACCACTTATAAAATGTGTTCACTGTGCTGCCCATTGTGTTGGATTGTCAATGCAACCCTCTTCTCCCACTCTTCACACACTGATAGCAACACCGCAGGAGAAATGCTAGCACAGGCTTCCAGTATCCGTAGTTTCAGGTGCTGCACATCTCGTATCTTTACGGCATAGACAATTGCCTTCAGATGACCCCAAAGATAAAAGTCTAAGAAGGTCAGATCGGGAGACCTTGGGGGCCATTCAACTGGCCCACGACGACCAATCCACTTTCCAGGAAACTGTTCATCTGGGAATGCTCGGACCTGACACCCAAAATGTGGTATTTCACCATCTTGCTGGGAAAACTACGGAAACGTGCCAACTTCAGTGCATAAAGAGGGAAACACATCATCATGTAGCAATTTCGCATATCCAGTGGCCTTGAGGTTTCCATTGATGAATAATGGCCCCACTATCTTTGTACCCCATATACCACACCATACCATAAATTTTTGTGTTCCAACAGTCTTGGAGGGATCTATCCAATGTGGGTTAGTGTCAGACCAATAGCGGTGGTTTTGTTTGTTAACTTCACCATTCACATAAAAGTTTGCCTCATCACTGAACAAAATCTTCTGCGTAAAATGAGGGTCCTGTTCCTATTTTTGTTTTGCCCATTCTGCAGCACCTGAAACTACGGATACTGAAAGCCTGTGCTAGCATTTCTCCTGCGGTGTTACTATCAGTGTGTGAAGAGTGGGAAAAGAGGGTTGCATTGACAATCCAACACTATGTGCAGCACATTGAACACATTTTATAAGTGGTCAGAAACTTGTAAATAACTCATGAAAGAATAAAGTTACGTTAAAACCAAGCACATCATTGTTTTTCTTGTGAAATTCCCAATACGTTTGATGTGTTACATGACCCTATTCCTATTGAAAAAACAAAAGTTGGATTCAAAATGGCAGACTTCAAAATGGCCGCCATGGTCACCACCTATCTTGAAAAGTTTCCCCCCTCACATACACTAATGTGCCACAAACAGGAAGTTGATATCACCAACCATACCTATCTTATTAACCCCTTAACGACGCAGGACATATATTTACGTCCTGCGCCGGCTCCCGCGATATGAACGGCCGGGACCCGTGGCTAATACCACACATCGCCGATCGCAGCGATGTGCGGTATTAACCCTTTAGAAGCGGCGGTCAAAGCTGACCGCCGCTTCTAAAGTGAAAGTGAAAGTGACCCGGCTGCTCAGTTGGGCTGTTCGGGACCGCCGCGGTGAAATCGCGGCATCCCGAACAGCTGACCGGACACCGGGAGGGCCCTTACCTGCCTCCTCGGTGTCCGATCGGCGAATGACTGCTCCGTGCCTGAGATCCAGGCAGGAGCAGTCAAGCGCCGATAACACTGATCACAGGCGTGTTAATACACGCCTGTGATCTGTGTAAAAGATCAGTGTGTGCAGTGTTATAGGTCCCTATGGGACCTATAACACTGCAAAAAAATAAAAAATAAAAAAGTGTCAATAAAGGTCATTTAAAGGAGTAGTCCAGTGGTGATTCAGTGGTGAGCAACTTATCCCCTATCCTAAGGATAGGGGATAAGTTGCAGATCGCGGGGGGTCCGACCCCTGGGGCCCCCCGCGATCTCCTGTACGGAGCCCCGACAGCCCGCTGGAAGGGGGCGTGTCGACCTCCGCACGAGGCGGCGGCCGACACGCCCCCTTAATACAACTCTATGGCAGAGCCGAAGCGCTGCCTTCGGCAATCTCCGGCTCTGCGATAGAGATGTATTGAGGGGGCGTGTCGGCCGCCGCCTCGTGCGGGGGTCGACACCCGCTATCTCGGCGGAGAGCCGGGGCCCCGTACAGAGAGATCGCAGGGGGCCCCAGCGGTCGGACCCCCCGCGATCTCAAACTTATCCCCTATCCTTAGGATAGGGGATAAGTTTTTCACCACTGGACTACCCCTTTAACCCCTTCCCTAATAAAAGTTTGAATCACCCCCCTTCTCCCATAAAAAAAATAAAACAGTGTAAAAAAATAAATAAATAAACATATGTGGTATTGCCGCGTGCGTAAATGTCCGAACTATAAAAATATATCATTAATTAAACCGTACGGTCAATGGCGTACGCGCAAAAAAATTCCAAAGTCTAAAAAACCGTATTTTGGTCACTTTTTATACCATTAAAAAATGAATAAAAAGTGATCAAAAAGTCCGATCAAAACAAAAATCATACCGATAAAAACTTCAGATCACGGCCCAAAAAATTAGTCCCCATACCGCCCTGTATGTGGAAAAATAAAAAAGTTATAGGGGTCAGAAGATGACATTTTTAAACGTATAAATTTTCCTGCATGTAGTTATGATTTTTTCCAGAAGTGCGACAAAATCAAACCTATATAAGTAGGGTATCATTTTAACCGTATGGACCTACAGAATAATGATAAGGTGTAATTTTTACCGAAATATGCACTGCGTAGAAACGGAAGCCCCCAAAAGTTACAAAATGGCGTTTTTTTCGATTTTGTCGCACAATGATTTTTTTTTCCGTTTTGCGGTGCATTTTTGGGTAAAATTACTAATGTTACTGCAAAGTAGAATTGGCGACGCAAAAAATAAGCCATAATATGGATTATTTTTAGGTGGAAAATTGAAAGGGTTATGATTTTTAAAAGGTAAGGAGGAAAAAACTAAAGTGCAAAAACGGAAAAACCCTGAGTCCTTAAGGGGTTAAGGTGTATCCATATAAATGGCCCACCCTGTATATATATTTATATATATATATATATATATATATATATATAGATAGATAGATAGATAGATATGTGTTGTTATCTATTACCAGTGCAATAGGTGGGTTCCACACAGTACAACATTTTTAGTAGCAAGTTAATGTAGACCAGTGTTGTAGACCATGGTTGGTACCCTTGATGTAGACCAATGTTGTAGACTATGGTTTGTACCCTTGATGAACAGTGTTTTTCAACCAAGATGCCTCTAGGTATTGCACAACTTCAACTTCCAGCCGGTAGATGTCCAGGCCTGACAAATATTGAACTTTTGCAACACCTGTTTGAGAAACACTGATATAGACACTCTGCTCAGCCAGGAGTACTCAAGTCAAAGTGTAACACATTGGTCTCCAACCTGTGGCTCTCCAGTGGATGCAAATCAACAGCTTTTATCACGGCAAAACAGCATGGATAACAAAACTGCACCATCACAAATCGTTTGTGAGAGATTGGGGTACTAAAAATATGGCCATTCACTTTATAATATAGGTGTGGAATTGTAACACAATGCACTCCGGCCACTTGCACTGGCCGTGAGCGCATTGCTCCCCTCTCCCCTACTGCTGGCGGGGCTGGGATTCGCATTGCGGGACGCGCCCGCATGCTAGTCCCAGTCCGTCACTTACCATGGTCCTCCGCTGCCTCCTCCACTGTGTCTCAGCCCCGGCGCGCATGTCCCCGTCTCCTAGGGCGCACGTGCGCCAGAGCTCTGAAATTTAAAGGGCCAGTACACCCATAATTATGTGTAACACCTGACACTACTCTATAAGTCCCTGCACCTCCCACACTTCCCTGCTGGATCTTCAGTGCCCCTAGCCTGAGATTAAGCGTTCCTATTGTCTGTTGCCTTGCCCTTGTATTTGACCCTTCCGCTACATTATTTGACTACGCACCTTTGCCACCTGCCCTGACTTTCTGCTAAGTCTGACTACGCCTGTGCCTCATCCTTCTGTACCTCATCATGCCCAGTTACCTGTGCGGTCAAGCCATATGGGTGGTAGCGACCTGGGTGTCGCCTGCCGCAGCTAGCCCATCCTGCCTTGCGGCGGGCTCTGGTGAGGACCAGTGGCACCTTAGACTCCGCTCCCCGATACGGCCCGTGTCATCTGCCACACAGGTTGGAGGATCCACATCCAGAAGTGCTACTACCACTACCGTGAGTGTTACAGCAAGATCCGGCCATGGATCCCACTGGGGTTCTGCTGCCCGATAATCCGGATCTCGCCTCTATCGTGGTTCACCAGTCGCAGCAGTTGGCCCAGCAGGCACAACAGTTAAACCAATTGTTCGCCATGATGTAACAGTTGATATTCGTTTCTCTGAACGACGTGAGGAACTACGTCAAGAAAGGGAGTCTGCACGACCTCGGCACTTTCCTCACCTGGCACCCGTATTCCAGAAATCACTGCAACCTTCTACGTTACCTCCCGCTGTGGAGGCTATGCAGGTGGATCGGTCTCACCTTACTCTGCAGGAAAGAACCTGCCGAGGAGCTGAGAATCTTTGCCTTTACTGCGCCAGTGCAGATCAGTTCCTCAGAGATTGTCCTCTATGTCCACAGTCACAGGGAAATGCTTGCACCTAGGGTTTGTAGGAGAGGCCTCCCTTCTGCTTTTAGCTGCTGGGGACCTCCTAACCCTGGCCCACCTTTCACTAATACTTGCTCTACCCTACCTGCCTCTTGCGGAACCACTACAAACTTTAACTGCGCTCTCCTAAACTCTCAATCTGTGTGCAATAAGCTCACCCAGATTCATGACTTATTTCTCACTAATTCTCTTAATCTGCTGGCTCTCACAGAAACATGGATACAACCTTCTGACACTGCTTCTCTCGCTGCTTTATCTTATGGTGACCTTCACTTTTCCCATACCCCCAGATCTGACACCAGGCATAGTGGAGGAGTTGGGGTGCTTCTAGCACCACAATGCACTTTTCAAGTCATGCCCCCACTACCCTCACTCACGTTTCCCTCTTTTTAGGTCCACACCCTCAGGCTCTTCCGCCCGGTCATCTATCGTCCTCCTGGTTCTCCCCAAATGTTCCTGGATCATTTTGCCACCTGGCTCCCTCACTTTCTTTCCTCAGAAAGACCTACACTCATCATGGGTGATTTTAATATCCCCATTGATACCCCAATCTCCTCTTCCGCCTCTCGGCTTCTGTCTCTAACCTCCTCCTATGCCCTTTCACAGCTTACTGACTCTCCCACACACAAGGATGGGAATACACTGGACTTGATCTTCTCTAGACTTTGCTCTGTCTCTAAATTCACTAATTCTTCTTTTGAGCTCTCTGACCACAACCTTCTCTCTTTCTCTATCAGTAACTCCTATCCTCTTCCAGACACTCCAACCTTGTACACTTACAGAAACCTGCGTGCCATACACACCAATCAATTTATAGACATTCTACAATCTTCACTATCACCAATCTCTTCCCTCTCCTGCCCTAATCTAGCAGCCAAACATTACCATGACAACCTCAAGTCTACCCTGGATCAAATGGCACCCCCTAAAACACGAACCTCCCGACACAGACGGCAGCAACCCTGGCACACGCTAACAACCCGCTTTCTCAGGCGATGCTCTAGGTGTGCTGAACGTTTGTGGAGGAAAACTAAGACTTCTTCAGACTATCTGCACTGTAAATTCATGCTTAAATCCTATTACTCCACTCTTCATCTCGCCAAACAAACATATTTTACCTCCCTCATCTCCTCTCTGTCTAACAACCCAAAACGACTTTTTGACACGTTCAACTCTCTCCTTCAGCCTAAAGTACAGACCCCAATCACTGATCTCTGTGCTGAAGACCTGGCCAATTACTTCAAAACTAAATTCGATGACATTCGTAATGAAATCCTCTCCCAGTCCCCTAAAAGTTCTGATCCAATTCCCAGCCACGTCTCCTCTTCATCACTCTCAGTTTTTGAGCCTGTAACGGAGGATGAGGTTTCCAGGCTCCTCTCCTCTGCCCGCCCCACTACCTGCTCTAGTGACCCCATGCCTTTACACCTCATCCAGTCTCTCTCTCCTGCTATCAGCTGTCACCTAACTAAAATCTTTAACCTCTCCCTCTCTTCTGGGGTCTTTCCCTCCTCCTTCAAACACTCTATCATAACCCCAATATTGAAAAAACCATCTCTGGACCCGTCCTGTGCAGCCAACTATCGACCCGTCTCAAATCTCCCCTTTATCTCAAAACTCCTGGAACACTTGGTCTACTCCCTCCTTATCCGCTATCTCTCAGAGAATTCTCTCCTTGACCCCTTACAGTCTGGTTCCCGCTCCCTTCACTCCACAGAAACGGCCCTAACCAAAGTCACTGATGATCTTCTGACGGCCAAATCAAATGGCAATTTCTCTTTACTGATTCTCTTGGACGTGTCTGCGGCTTTTGACACTGTGGATCACCAACTCCTCCTCAGTAGTCTCCGCTCCATCGGTCTCAAGGACTCTGCTCTCGCCTGGTTTTCTTCCTATTTCTCTGGCCGCTCCTTTAGCGTCTCGTTTTCTGGCTCTACTTCTTCTCCTCTTCCCCTTGCTGTCGGGATTCCCCAGGGATCGGTCCTCGGTCCTCTACTCTTTTCACTCTACACATCCCCCCATTGGAAAAACAATCAGTAGATTTGGTTTCCAGTACCATCTCTATGCTGATGACACCCAACTCTATACCTCTTCCTCCAACATCACCCCTACACTCCTACAGAATACCAGTGACTGTCTCTCTGCTGTCTCAGACATTATGTCCTCTTTATATCTGAAACTAAATCTTTCAAAAACAGAACTTCTTGTTTTTTCTCCATCAACTGATACTGTACCTAACCCTGACATTTCCATCTCGGTATGTGGTACTACCATAACTCCCGGGCAGCAGGCTCGCTGTCTTGGAGTAATACTTGACTCTGATCAGTCTTTCACTCCCCATATTCAGTCCCTTTCACATTCTTGACACCTGCATCTCAAAAACATTTCCAGAATCTGCCCGTTTCTCACTACTGAATCTGCTAAAACTCTCATTATTGCTTTGATTCACTCCTGCCTCGACTACTGTAACTCTTTACTAATCGGCCTTCCTTTCTCCATACTCTCTCCTCTCCAGTCCATCCTTAATGCTGCAGCCAGACTCATCTTCCTCTCCAGCCGCTACACCGATGCCTCCTCCCGGTGCCAGTCACTACACTGGTTACCAATTCAGTCCAGAATACAGTACAAAATCCTCAGTCTCACACACAAAGCCCTCCACAATGCTGCACCTCCCTGCATCTCCTCTCTCATCTCTGTCTACCATCCTACACGTTCTCTACATCTGCTAATGATCTCACACTAACATCTTCTATAATCCGAACTTCTCACTCCAGTCTCCAAGACTTCACTCGTGCTGCACCGATTCTCTGGAATGCTATCCCTCAATCCCTCAGACTCAACAACAACATCCATAGTTTCAAACGTGGCCTGAAAACACATCTCTTCAGACAGGCCTATAACATTCTTTAATTGGCCTCAACATATCCTCAACATATCCCCACACCTCTTGTTTGAATAGTTATTGTGTAATATTATGTCTGATACTTGTCTTTGTTTGTACCCCATAATTGTAAGCGCAGCAGAATCTGGAGGCGCTATATAAATAAATTATTATTATTATTATTATTAAGTGTGAATGCCTCCTCTCCTCGCTTGAATTTAACGGTCCAGCTTTCTCTACCCTCCAAAGAGACTATTTCCGTTCTTGCCTTCCCAGACTCTGGTTCCATGGGAAACTTTATCGATGCCTCCTTAGTACATAGGTATCGTCTGCCAGTATCCCGTCTTCTGAAGCCTTTGTACATTTCATCGGTCTACAGAGAAAATCTGAACTGTACTATCTTATTCCACACAGAACCCTTATCTATGCAGGTTGGAGTTCTGCATAAGGAAAAATTGCCCTTCTATGTACTTCCACATTGTACCTCCACTTTTCTTCTTGCCCTTTCCTATTTACAACTACATGCCCCGCTTCTTGATTGGAAGACTGGAGAAGAACTTGGTTGGGGAACCTACTGCTACAACAACTGTATTCATACTCTTCCGTCCAAGTGGGTGTCTCCTTCTATTCCCCTGCCCGGTCTGCCATTGTTCCTTCAGGACTTTGCTGACGTCTTCAGTGAGAAAAAAGCTGAAGTTTTACCACCACATCGTGCCTATGATTGTCCTATCGACTTATTTCCCAGGACCACACCTCCTTGGGGCAGGATTTACCCTTTGTCTGTACTCGAAACCCAGGCCATGTCTAATTACATCCAATAAAATCTAATGAAAGGATTTATCAGAAAGTCATCCTCCCCTGCCTGAGCAGGATTCTTCTTTGTGGAAAAAAAGGACGGATCTTTGTGACCTTGCATCGACTACCGTGGCTTGAACAAGATTACTGTTAAGAACCGCTACCCACTTCCTTTGATCTCAGAATTATTTGATTGTCTGTGTGGAGCGAGGATCAAAATTGATCTTCATGGGGCCTATAATTTGATTCGCATATGATAAGGAGACAAATGGAAGACTGCGTTTAATACTCGTGATGGACATTTCGAATATCTTGTGATGCCATTTGGACTTTGTAATGCTCAGTCTTCCAGGAGTTCGTCAATGATAATTTTCGTGATCTTCTATATTCCTGTGTCGTTGTCTACTTGGATGACATTCTCATCTACTCACCTAATGTTCAGACTCATCGCTTTCACCTCCGCTAAGTTTTACAACATCTCAGAGACAACCATCTCTATGCTAAACTAGAAAAGTGTACTTTTGAGAAAACCAGCCTTCTATTCCTGGGGTATATCGTCACTAGTCAAGGTCTTCAAATGGACCCAACAAGTTGTCCGCTGTACTGGACTGGCCTCGTCCTTCTGGCCTGAAAGCTATTCAACGCTTTCTCGGCTTTGCCAATTACTATCGGCAATTTATTCCTCATTATTCCACCTTGGTAGCCCCCATCGTTTCTCTCACCAAGAGGCTGAAGAAGCTTTCAAACTGTTAAAATCTGCCTTCGCTTCTGCTCCGGTTTTGTCAAGACCCGATCCTAGTAAGCCATGTCTTTTGGAAGTTGATGCTTCTTCTGTTGGAGCTGGTGCTTTTAACACAAAAGTCCTCTAAAGGAAAGATTGTAACCTGCATTTTGTTTCTCTAAGACCTTCTCTCCTGCGGAGAAAAATTATACCATTGGAGATCACGAGCTCTTGGCAATAAAGCTGGCTTTGGAAGAATAGTGTCATCTCTTGGAGGGCTCGGTACATCCGATTACTATTTATTCTGATCCCAAAAACTTGTTCTATCTACAGACTGCCCATCGTCTCAACCCTAGGCAGGCTCGTTGGTCTCTGTTCTTCATCCACTTCCATCTAGCAGAGAAGAATTTACGAGCTGACGCTCTATCCAGATCCTCTGATGTTCAACACCGGGAATCCCATCCTCAACATTATTCCTCCTGAACGTCTCATCAGCACCAGCAAGTCTTCAACACCTGTCTCCTGGGAAGACTTACGTATTTCCCCGTTTAAGACTCTGAGTCTTGAAATGGGGCCATTACTCTCTTCTGGCCGGTCAATCTGGAACTCGTAAGTCCCTACAGCTCATTTCCAGACAATATTGGTGGCCTAGTTTAAAACAGAATGTTGTCGATTTTGTCCGTTCCTGTTCTGTCTGTGCTCGGGACAAGACCCCTCGTTCTAAACCTGCAGGTCTTCTACAGCCTTTGCCTGTCCCAGAGCTCCCCTGGACCGATATTGCTATGGACTTCATTACTGACCTTCCACCTTCCAGTGGCAATACAGTTGTCTGGGTGGTAGTGGACAGACTCTCTAAAATGGCTAATTTTGTGCAGCTGCCTGGACTTCCATCTGCACCACAGCTTGCTAAACTGTTCCTTTGCCACATCTTCCGTTTGCATGGTTTGCCTTCACATATTGTATTCGACCGTGGAGTCCAGTTCGTCTCTATATTCTGGCGAGCTCTCTGCTCACATTTCTATTTTTTCCTCAGCCTACCACCCTCAATCCAATGGAGAGGGTGAGAGGGTGAATCAAGTCTTGGGAGACTATCTCCATCATTTCATTACTGCTCACCAAGACAACTGAGTCGATTTGCTTCCTTTGGCAGAGTTCTCATACAACCATAAGGATTCTGAATTCACTGGAACTTCGCCTTACTTCGGAGTTTATAGTCTTCGTCCTCCTCTTCCCTTGTCCTCTTCTTCCGGAGTTGACGAGCAAGTGCAGAATTTTTCCACCATCTGGCAGAAGACTCGTTCCTCTCTTCTGCATGCTACGAGTCGTACGAAGTCTCAAGCGGACAAGAAAAGACATTCTCCTCCCAAGTACTCTCCTGGTGACAAAATCTGGTTGTCAGCAAAATATATCCACTTCAAAGTACCCGGTTATAAACTGGGTCCTCGCTATCTAGGTCCCTATAAAATCAAGAAGCAGTTAAATCCCATGGCCTATTCACTCCATCTGCCGTCCTCTCTCTGGATATGTATTTAAAGGAATTTTGGACTCCAAGTTTATCAGAGGAAAATGCTTTTTTCTTGTGGATTGGGAAGGATTCGGTCCAGAGGAGAGATCTTGGGAGCCAGAGAAAAATATCCTAGATTGTGACCTTCTCAGTAAATGTTTGAACCGCAAAAGTAGGGGGAGACCAAAGTAGGGGGAGACCACAGTGGGGGTACTGTTAAACCATGCGCTCCGGCCATGAGCGCTGGCCATGAGCACATTGCTGCCGGCGGGGCTGGGATTTGCATCGCATGCGAGTCCCAGTCTTCCTCTGGGCTTTGATGAAGACCAGTGGCATCTTAGACTCTGCTCCCCGATATGGCCCATGTTATCTGCCACACAGGTTGGAGGATCCACATCCAGCAGCGCCACTACTGTGAGTGTTACAGGAATATAGTATGTAGTACCATTAGTTCTTTGCTTATTAACTACAGTATAGAAGTTCACCGATAAAGGAATATACTGAAAGTGTACATGACACTATGGTCAAATAAATCGAAATATGTCTCCTTAATATCCAACGCTACCATGACAAACACTGAGCCATAGTAATGGGCCCATAAAGCTTTGCGATTTCGGACATATGCCCTAATGCTAGCTCTGTCTATAAAGAATCTAGGGACATAATTCTACTGAAACATCCAAGAAAATGAGTAACTAGATAGATATAGATACTCTTATGATCACAATAGAACTTACACTGCGAAGAATTGAAAAATTGTAGCACTTTGTCATATTTTAAAATAAGCTATATCACATCTGGATCTCAAAGTATCAACATTGAGAAGTCTTTGTTTGACAGAAGAAAAACTAACTTCCCATTTAAAATGACTTAGTGTCTTGAAATATTTTAGTGTTAACATTTCTTCTCAGCTCCGTCTATTCTAGAATCATAGGTTTCCGGACAAGCTAAAAGCTAAAACTAAAGACTAGAGGAAGTGAAACAACATATCTCTATGAAACACGGGAAGAAACAACCGATATAACATTTATGTCATTCAACTTGTTCTAACATTTATTTTCTATTTTTGGCCACTTGATATTTATTCATAATCAGCCCTGATTCATCTGTGGGAAAATAGTTATATTGTGGTTTTAACCACTTCATGGCTAGGCATGGCCATCATAATGACCAGACCAAATTTTGCTCTTCGCTTTATGAACTGTTTATGTATTTGTAATGTTGTCAACAGTGGGATCTGTCAAATTACTTTCTAATAATAATAATCCTTAATTTATATAGCTCACACAGATTACGAAGCACTGTGCACTTGAATTGGTTCCTTGTTACCACTATCTATTCAGTATGTTTTAAAGTATGGGAGAAAACCAGAATACCTGGAGGAAAGCCATGCATACACAAAGGGAACATACAAACTCCTTGCAGAGTACCTGGAGGAAACCCAAGCAATCATGGGGAGAACATACAAACTCATTGCAGGGATTTGAACCTAGGGCCCCAGCACTGCAAGCAACAGTGCTAACCACTGAGACACTGTGCTGCCCAGAGGCTATGGCACCCCTCAGTGCTCAAGTCAGCGCATGGACCTCCACTGATGACAACTACTAACGTCTCTATGACATGCAATGAATTATGCTATGAATTAAACTTAATTTGGTGGGACTCTTTTACCACTCTCTTTCTAAATATCTTTTCTATTCTTCATGTCTTCTTCTTTCCCTTTTATGTTCTTTGATCTATATTCAATCATACTTCAGTATATTGTGTAGCAAAAACAGATCCCTCCAGGACAGCACAGGATAGAGCTGGCGCACAAGACTTCAGAGTAAAAGCAGATTTATTTTACCCGGCATGCAGTGTGTTTCGCTGGATAACCAGCTTCATCAGGCATGTCTGATGAAGCTGGCTATCCAGCGAAATGCGTTGCATGTCGGGTAAAATAAATCTGCTTTTACTTTGAAGTCTTGTGCGCCAGCTCTATCCTGTGCTGTCCTGGAGGGATCTGTTTTTGCTTCACGTTGTGTTGCCAGGAGCGGCTGCAGAGTTTTCGCCCGTATGGGGTCTATGCCTACACCATTGTTGTACTTGGTCGCAGTACAACCGATATCGGTGAGCAATATTGCTTAAATTGTATCCTATTTATTTACGGTATCACACTAGGAGCGCCGTCTCCCTTTGTCTATAGTTACTTCAGTATATTGTAATTCTAATTTTGATATGATTATTTGTCATAGTAATCAATGTAATTTTTAAGTTATTGTTTTCATGCATTATTGTGGTACTGTAATTTTTCACCCTTCATTGGGCCTCCATTATATACCGTATATACTCGAGTATAAGCCGAGTTTTTCAGCACGATTTTTCGTGCTGAAAACACCCCCCTCGGCTTATACTCGAGTGAACTCTCCACCCGCAGTGGTCTTCAACCTGCGGACCTCCAGAGGTTTCAAAACTACAACTCCCAGCAAGCCCGGGCAGCCATCGGCTGTCCGGGCTTGCTGGGAGTTGTAGTTTTGAAACCTCCGGAGGTCCGCAGGTTGAAGACCACTGCGGCCTTCGACATCATCCAGCCCCCTCTCACCCCCTTTAGTTCTGTACAGTACTCGCCTCCGCCTGGCGCTGGTCCGGTGCTGCAGGACTGTCCGGAGAGGAGGTCGTCCGGTGGGATAGTGGTTCCGGGCTGCTATCTTCACCGGGGCTGCCCGGGCTTGCTGGGAGTTGTAGTTTTGAAACCTCTGGAGGTCCGCAGGTTGAAGACCACTGAGGGCGGATGATGACAAGAGGATGATGAAGGGGGGTTGTGGGATGATGACAAGAGGATGATGAAGGCGGGTGGGGATGATTACAAGGGGATGATGAAGGGGGGGTGTGGGATGATTACAAAGGGGATGATGAAGGGGGGTGGGGATGATGACAAGGGGATGATGAAGGGGGGTGTGGGATGATGACAAGGGGATGATGACAGGTGATGATGATGAGGGTCTGGATGATGACAGGCGGTGATGATGATGAGGATGTTAATGACGGGGGTCTGGATGATGACAGGGGGGGATGATGTATTTCCCACCCTAGGCTTATACTCGAGTCAATAACTTTTCCTGGGATTTTGGGTTGAAATTAGGGGCCTCGGCTTATACTCGGGTCGGCTTATACTCGAGAATATACGGTACAAATTCCAGTTAGGTCTACTACACTATGCCCAAAGTCTGATGAAGCGTTAAAGTGTCATTTACATTTGGATTGTTGGCAACAATCAGCAAAAGTCTAAAAGGACCCTGACAGAGCTATATTAATTCAATGAGGTCTGTTCAGGGCCATCTTTAATTTTGATTGGACCCTGGGCAAGCGAATTTATTGGGCCCCAATTATAGTAAATGGGATCCATCGGGACCCGTTATTGCCCATTGTGCCTCATCCCCTAATGGCTGTTTAAGGGCAGGGCACAACGTCAGTGTGAAACTAATGTAGGACAGATGCACTTTAAACAGCTTAAATTTTTCGCAAGTGTGAACCACCGCCTATCTATAGTGCCCAAATGGTAATGGCAATATCTTCTCTCATTAGAGTCGTCCTCATTTAATTTTCCATCTAGCTTAGATCGCTGTGACGATTCCTTCCAGACTTACATAGTTTCTGCCGAATTGGTAGGGGAACATTTTAGGTGCATAAATTACCCAGCACCGCATAAAGTAATACAGCTATAAGAAGATATGTCATTCAGAAACAAGGAAAAGCTCTTCACACCTAGCTTTTTCATGCTCCTGAATGGCATATCTGTTTATAATAACTAAGCTGATATCAGCAGATACGCCATTGAGGAGCATGAAAAAGCTGGAAATCGTGTTCCTGAATTGCATACAGTGGGGATCAAAAGTAGGGCACCCCAGGTAAAAATTTGTATTGATGTGCATAAAGAAGCCAAGGAAAGATGGAAAAATCTCCAAAATGCATCAAATTACAGATTAGACATTCTTATAATATGTCAACAAAAATTACATTTTACTTCCATCATTTACACTTTCAAAATAACAGAAAACAAAAAAATGGCATCTGCAAAAGTTTGGGCACCCTGCAGAGTTAATGTCTTGTACTGCCCCCTTTGGCAAGTATCACAGCTTGTAAACGCTTTTTGCAGCCAGCCAAGAGTCTTTCAATTCTTGTTTGAGGTATCTTTGCCCATTCTTCCCTACAAAAGTCTTCCAGTTCTTTGAGATTTCTGGGCTGTCTGTCACGCACTGCTCTTTTAAGGTCTATCCATAGATTTTCAATTATGTTGAGGTCAGGAGATTGTGAAACCTTCTGTTTACGCCTCTTGATGTAATCCCCCATGGATTTCGAGGTGTGTTAAGGATCATTATCCATTTGTAGAAGCCATCCAACTTCAGCTTTTTCACAGATGGCATCAAGTTAGCATCCAAAATTTGCTGAAATGTTATTGAATCTATTTTTCTTTCTACTCATGAGATGTTCCCTATGCCACTGGCTGCAATACAACCCCAAAGCATGATTGATCCACCCCCATGCTTAAAAGTTGGACAGAGGTTCTTTTCATTAAATTCTGTTTCCCTTCTTCTCCAAGCATACCTTTGCTCATTCCAGCCAAAAAGTTCAATTTTAACCTCATCGGGCCACAGAACTTGTTTCCAAAATGCATCAGGCTTGTCTATATGTTCATTTGCAAAGTTCAAACGCTGATTTTTGTGGTGAGGACGTAGAAGAGGTTTTCTTCTGAAGACTCTTCCATGAAGACCATATTTGTACAAGTATCTCTTTATAGTGGAATAGTGTACAACTCCAGTGTCTGCCAGATCTTTCTAGAGGGATTGTGCAGTCAAACGTGGGTTTTGAATAGTTTTTCTCACAATCCTGCGAGCTGTTCTGTCTGATATTTTTCTTGGTCTTCCAGATCTTGCTTTAACTTCCACTGTTCCCGATGACTGCCATTTCTTAATTACATTCCGAACAGAGGATATTGACATTTAAAAATGTTTTGCTATCTTCTTATAGCCTTCTCCAGCTTTTTGAGCGTCAACTATTTTCAGTTTCAGATTTCTAGACAACTGCTTAGAAGAACCCATGGTGCTGATTGTTGGGGCAAGGTCAGATGAGTCTGGGCATTTAAAACCTTTGAGATCGACATCACCTGGTCTTCCCAGATGATGATTGAGAACAATCCATGACACCGGCAGGTCTCAGCTTTGCAAAGGGGGCAGTGCCAGCTATAAATTCTGCAGGGTGCCCAAACTTTTGCAGATGCCATTTTTTTGTTTTCTGTTATTTTGAAAGTATAAATGATGGAAATAAAATCTAACTTTTGTTGACATATTATAAAAATGTCTAATCTGTAATTTGATGCCTTTTGGAGATTTTCCATCTTTCCTTGGCTTCTTTATGCACATTAATACACATTTTTTCCTGGGGTGCCCAAACTTTTGATCCCCACTGTATCTGCTAATAGGCACATCTGTCTTATAGCAGATCTATTATGAGCAGATATGCCATTCAGGAGCATGAAAAAGCCCGGTGAAAAGTTGTCACCAAGCTTTTTCATGCTCCTAAATGCCATCGCTGCTTATAGCCTTTAACCCATTCATTTTTGGGGGGTTAGTTTTTTCCTCTTTGCCTTCTAATAGACATAACTCTTATTTTTCCATCTACAGACTCATATAAGGGCTTGTTTGTTGCATCACCAATTGTACCTGGCAATGACATCACTTCTTTTACCATGAAATCTACAGTGAAATGCACAAACAATATTAGCGGGACAAAATTGAAAAAAAAATGCAATTTTGAGGGGCTTTCTACACAGTGCACTTTTCGCAACCAGTGACACATTGGGAGAGATTTATCAAAACCTGTGTAGAGCAAGAGAGGTGCAGTTGCCTATAGCAACCAATCAGATCGTTTCTTTCATTTTTCAGAGGCCTTTTTAAAAAAAAATAAAGTGATCTGATTGGTTGCTATGGGTAACTGCACCACTCTTCCCCCACACAGGTCTTGATAAATCTCTCCCATTAGCTTTATTCTGTAGGTCCATACGATTACAACAATACCCAAATTGGGCCATTGACCATGTGGATTACTCAACATTATATTTTAATATTTTGAACATTTATGCACGCGGCGATACCACGTTTTTTTTTTTGTTAACATTTTTTATTTAAAACATGAGAAGGGGTATGATTCAAACTTTTATTAGGGAAGGGGTTAATTCATTTGTATTACTTTTTTTGTTTAATTTTTTTAACACTTTTTTGCAGGAAGGGGTTTGTCTATAACTTCTAGGCAAATGTGTCTATAATAGCTAAACTATTATAAGCAGATATGCCCTTCAGGACCATGAAAAAGCTAGGTGAGAAATGATAACCTAGCTTTTCCGTGCTCCTGAATGCCATTGCCGCTTATAGCCTAGAAGGATAACTTATTATAAATTATAGGCAAATCAGTCTATAATAGCTTAAATAAGATAAGCAGAAATGGCACTAAGGAGCACAGAGTAGCTGTGTGACAATTTCTCACCTAGATTTTTCATGCTACTGAATGGCATATCTGCTTATCATAGCTCAGCTATTATAGATAGATTTACCTATAACTTTTAGTCAAATCTGTCTATACAGTAATAGCTGAGCTATTATAAGCAGATATGCCATTCAGTAGCATGAAAACGCTAAGTGAGAAATTGTCACCTAGCTTTTCTGGGCTCCTGAATAGCATATCTGCTTATCATAGCTCAGCTATTACTGTATAGACCGATTTGACTAAAAGTTATATGTAAATCTATCTATAATAGCTGAGCTATTATAAGCAGATATGCCATTCAGTAGCATGAAAACGCAAGGTGAGAAATTGTCACCTAGCTTTTCTGGGCTCCTGAATGGCATATCTGCTTATCATAGCTCAGCTATTATAGACAGTTTTGACTTAAAGTTATATGTAAATCTATGTATAATAGCTATGTAGCTGCCGCGGGCACTGGGCCTCCTGGGCTGGCTGCTGGGCCTATTTTAACGTAGGGGCCTGGAGTTGAAGCTCCATCCATCCCTATGTTAATATGCCCTGCCTGGACTGGCTTTGGCGGCTAGCTGCTTTAGCGTGGGGCTAAAAGGCTAGCTGCTTTGGGCCCCCAGGAATGACAGGGCCCAGGGCAGATGCCCCCTTTGCCGCGCATTAAAGACGGCCCTGGGTGTGTTGGGTATTATTGAGATTCATGGTATGATGAATCCAGCACGGTGAAAATACTTATTACTAACCCCTTAAGGACCAAGGACGTACTGGTACGTCCTCGGTCCTGCTCCCGTGATATAACGCAGGGTTACACGGTAACCCCGCATCATATCACGGTGGGCCCGGCGTCATAGTGAAGCCTGGACCTGCCGCTAATAGCGTGCAGCGCCGATCGCGGCGCCGTGCGCTATTAACCCTTTAGCCGCGCACTCAGAGCTGAGCCGCGTGGCTAAAAGCGAAAGTGAAAGCTGCCGGTTAGCTCAGTGGGCTGTTCGGGATAGCCGCGTCGAAATCACGGCATCCCGAACAGCTTACAGGACAGCGGGAGGGCCCCTACCTGCCTCGCTGTCCGATCGCCGAATGACTGCTCAGTGCCTGAGATCCAGGCATGAGCAGTTATGCGGCAGAATCATCGATCACTGGTTTCCTATGAGAAACCAGTGATCAATGATAAAGATCAGTGTGTGCAGTGTTATAGGTCCCTATGGGACTTTTAAGATGGTGTGATCTGCTGACCTAAAAAGAATGACACAACTTGTCTTTCCTGTTTTCTTCTATGCTTAGATAATACTTATTAACACTACTACATTATATAGAGTAATAGAGATCATAATGGGGGGAGATTTATCAATACCTGTCCAGAGGAAAAATTGCCCAGTTGCCCATAGCAACCAATCAGATCGCTTCTTTCATTTTTGAAAAGGCCTCTGAAAATTGAAAGAAGCTATCTGATTGGTTGCTATGGGCAACTCAGCAACTTTTCCTCTGGACAGTTTTGATACCGTATATACTCGAGTATAAGCCGACCCGAGTGTAAACCGAGGCCCCTAATTTCAACCCAAAATCCCAGGAAAAGTTATTGACTCGAGTATAAGCCTAGGGTGGGAAATACATCATCCCCCCTGTCATCATCCAGACCCCCGTCATTAACATCCTCATCATCATCACCGCCTGTCATCATCCAGACCCTCATCATCATCACCTGTCATCATCCCCTTGTCATCATCCCACACACCCCCTTCATCATCCCCTTGTCATCATCCCCACCCCCCTTCATCATCCCCTTGTAATCATCCCACACCCCCCCCCATTATCATCCCCTTGTCATCATCCCCACCCCCCTTCATCATCCTCTTGTCATCATCCCACACCCCCCCTTCATCATCCTCTTGTCATCATCCGCCCTCAGTGGTCTTCAACCTGCGGACCTCCAGAGGTTTCAAAACTACAACTCCCAGCAAGCCTGGGCAGCCATCGGCTGTCCGGGCTTGCTGGGAGTTGTAGTTTTGAAACCTCCGGAGGTCCGCAGGTTGAAGACCACTGCGGCCTTCGACATAATCCAGCCCCCTCTCACCCCCTTTAGTTCTGTACAGTACTCGCCTCTGCTCGGCGCTGGTCCGGTGCTGCAGGGCTGTCCGGTGAGTAGGTCGTCCGGTGGGATAGTGGTTCCGGGCTGCTATCTTCACTGGGGGCGCCTCTTCTCCGCGCTTTGGGCCCAGAATAGAGGCGTTGCCTTGACGATGACGCAAAGGTACGTTGGTAATGAACGTACCTCTGCGTCGTCGTCAAGGCAACGTGACTATTCTGGGGCCGGGCCCGAAGCGTTTAGAAGAGGCCTCCCCGGTGAAGATAGCAGCCCGGAACCACTATCCCACCGGACGACCTCCTCTCCAGACAGTCCTGCAGCACCGGACCAGCGCCGAGCGGAGGCGAGTACTGTACAGAACTAAAGGGGGTGAGAGGGGGCTGGATGATGTCGAAGGCCGCAGTGGTCTTCAACCTGCGGACCTCCGGAGGTTTCAAAACTACAACTCCCAGCAAGCCCGGACAGCCGATGGCTGCCCAGGCTTGCTGGGAGTTGTAGTTTTGAAACCTCTGAAGGTCCGCAGGTTGAAGACCACTGCGGGTGGAGAGTTCACTCGAGTATAAGCCGAGGGGGGTGTTTTCAGCACGAAAAATCGTGCTGAAAAACTCGGCTTATACTCAAGTATATACGGTAAATCTCCTCCCATGTCTTTCCTGCATAGATATAAGAGATCTTTATACTATCACAGTTTTCCTCACTAATATGCTAATAAGATATTGTCAATAATGATGACCATTGTACTTTTGCATTTGTTTCACATGTTTGAAAGCTGGCACTTTTAGGTTGGATTTACACGCCAAGTTTTCAGCATTTTTATGCCATTTTCGTATAGGTTTGTTTCCCTGACATTTTTCAACTGGCTTCTCAATAGGACTTAAAAAACAACAGGAAAAAAGCATGTACTAAATAAAAACCATCATCAAGAACACATGTAAAACTATAAAAGGAACATGTAACATTTTCAAAATGCTCTCATTATACATGTGTGTTTTCATGCAGTTTAAAACACAAGAAATAAATATAGTGCGGCAGAGGCCTCACCGCTGGTTCCTGATAGAATTACAGAAATCCACCCTGCCATCTTATTAGAAACACAATATTAACACAATCAGCACAATTAGAAATGTTTTACATTTACCATTATAATTATATGTTGTTGTTTTTTTTAATTACCTTTCTAAAGTTTTTTTGAAAGTAAAAAAGAAGTTGGTGATATATTTCTAATTATATAGCAATGAAACATGAACTTCAGCAAGCTAAACAACCTTTAAACTGTAGGTGTTCATAAAGAATTTTTTAGTAAATGACTCACAATAGCACTTCTCCAGAAAAGTTAAAGGGGTATTCCAGGATATTTTTTTTTATTTAACTATGCTACAGGGGCTGTAAAGTTAGTGTAGTTGATATTATAGTGTCTGTACCTGTGTGTGACTGTTTTCTCACAATTTTTCTGTGATTTTAACCCCAATATTTATTTTTAACAGCATACAAAATGACTGTTGTCTCAGATTTTTCCCAGCTTCCATTGTGGCCAAGACCTGACTCACTAGTCAGCTGATGACAAGGGGCCTGTCTGCTTCAATGGGTGAAGTGATCGCTTGGTGGGAGAGAGATCAATCTGCAACTAATACAACAGCTGTATGCACCCTGATTAAAAACCACAGGTCTTTGAACGGATGCAGCTCATTTATGTTTCAATGGGTGGGGTGGCTGTTGTGTGGGAGGGAGGAAAATGGAATTGTGGGATTTGTAGTCAAAAAAAGAAAAGTTAAACAGAAAATATCAGTTCACAAAAAGCTAGCCACAGTATTATGGTAATCTCACAACATAGTCATTTAGCCCCAAGACAAGCGCAGATCCTTCCTAAGCATGTCCATTACTGTCTGCCAGGTACGTACGAAAATCACCTTATGGTGGATAACCACTTTAAATTCTTTTTAATTCCATGAAGAAGATTTTTACAGCCCCCATGCACAGCAGTACAAACAGTTTATGTAAGGGTATGTTCACACTGCAGAATATCAGTTTTAACTAATATTTTCCCTCTGTGTTAAGAAAACTGGCTGCAGCAGGAGCCTCTCCTCGCCCCTTCCCGCCTTTTCTGCAAGAGGGTACAGGAGTGTTAATTCCCTACCCTTTTCTAAGCTCAATATCTTCAGATATTCATTAACCCAAAATGGAAATGACTAGCAGAAAAAAATAATCCATATTCTTTAACCCCTTATTGACACAGTGGGTTTTCAATTTTTGAAATTTCATTTTCCCTACTCCCATTTAACTCCCTTCTATCACACGGGCTCAGGAGCTAAACGTGCGTAATAGCGGGGGGGTCGGCTGTTAGCTGCCGGGAGCCATGGCTAAATGGCACCAATAATGTCGGCTAAAATTGTACCAATAAAAACTATAGATCACAGCACAAAAAATTAGCCCTTATACATCCCTGTACACAGAAAAATAAAAAAAAATGATAGGGGTCAGAAGAATACAATTTTAGACGTACTTATTTTTGTGCAAAAAGTTATAATTTTTTTAACAGTAGTAAAGCAAAATCAAACCTATATAAGTAGGGTATCATTTTAATTGTATGGATCTATAGAATAAAGATAAGGTACCATTTTTACCGAAAAGGGCACTGCGTAGAGAGGAAAGCTGCCAAAAATTACGAAATGGCCGGGTTTCTTATATTTTTTTTTTTTTTGCTCAGTAGATTCTATGGTGAAATGATTGATGTCATTACAAAGTAAAATTGGTACCACATAAAACAAGTCCTCATATGGGTCTGTAGGTTGAAAACTGAAAGCATTATGATATTTAGAAGGTCAGGTGGAAAAACATAAGTGCAAAAATGAAAAAAACCCATTGGGGGACATTTATCAAAGCATTTAGTAGATTTTTTTTTGCTTAAAATTGTCGCAAAAAAGTCGCACGTGCGGCTACACTCTTTTTTCTGCGACTTTTTAAAGTAGCATTACATGAAAAAACCTACTAAATTTACTCCAGCTCAGACATGGAGCAGAAAAAGCCACTACCAAAGCAAAAAAAGAAAAATTGCTTACGTGAAAGAAATTCATCAACAGGCTGAAACCAGTTGATAAATAAGTCGCACATAAGCAAAAAAATTGTTAGAAAAAAATAACTAAAAAAAGGAATACATAAGAAAACATTGATAAATGTCCCCCATTGTCCTTAAGGGGTTAAGAGACATAATGCTTTTATTTTCCCATCTACAGAGCCATGTGGCGGCTTGTTTTTTTGCTAACCAATTGTACTTAGCAATGGCACCTTTCATTTTGCCACACTTAGGCCCTCATTTACTTAGAAAATCGGGTTGTAAGTCTATCTTCTTACCCGACTGCTTTTTTCCCCTGGTATTTATTATTATGTCGCATCCTGTTTGTCGCACGTGGGTTTTGTTGGTTTTGGTTTCCAACTCTTCTGAGTTGTCGGGAAAAAATCCACAACAATTCAACAAATTCGGGTTGGAAACCTTTATAAATACGTGGGAAAGCTCAGAAATGTCGGGTTACGCCCCTTTTTCGGGTTTGGGAGAATCCACATCGGGTCCGTCGGGAAAAAATGTCGCATAGTGTCGCAGACTGGCGCACGATGTCTGCGACATGTCGCAGACAAAGATGCGCCAAAAAAAACCGACAAAAGAAATCGGGTTTAGAATAGTAAATGAGGGCCAATGTACGACAAAATAAAAAATATATATTATTTATGGGGAGGGGAAATTGGAAAACATATCGACATATGTTTTTATGCAGTGTACTTTACTGTAAAACTGACGTTCTCTTTATTATGTTAGGCTATACAATTTTAACAATACCCTTATTCACAGAGTTCTTTTATTGTACTTCTCATTTTTATGTGATATGATCTGTAGCCTAGAGCAGTTCAGTGTCAGATGGGCTGTGATTGGCTGAGACCGCATCCCTCCCCCCTGAGCTCTGTGCATTGAACTCTACAGTGTGTCAAATCTGCCCAGCAGGTGCAAAAGGAGTAGAAATATCCAGCACAATATTTAGCACTGTGCACTCAAGGCATCATGACTTTACAATAGTGTTTCCCAACCAGGGTGCTTCCAGCATACCTGAAAAGACTTTGGAGTTTTGCAACAGCTGGGGGCACTCTGTGTTGGAAACCCTGCTCTACAGTCTAGCTCTGCTCAAATGGAAATAAAATGTTCAGCTCTATAAACTCTATACACTGTACTGAGCTGAGGTCCCACCTGTATTTCAGAGTTTTGTCTCTGCCAGGCTGCTGCAGGAGACAATCTGCTAGCAGAACTGCAGGCAGGACCAGAAGGAGGACCCCTGGTGGACAAATGTTTAGAAGTATATTAGAAAAGTAATTTAACCCCTTAAGGACTCAGCCCATTTTGGCCTTAAGGACTCAGACAATTTAATTTTTACGTTTTCATTTTTTCCTCCTCGCCTTCTAAAAATCATAACTCTTTTATATTTTCATCCACAGACTAGTATGAGGGCTTGTTTTTTGCGCGACCAGTTGTCCTTTGTAATGACATCACTCATTATATCATAAAATGTATGTTGCAACCAAAAAACACTATTTTTGTGGGGAAATTAAAACGAAAAACGCAATTTTGCTAATTTTGAAAGATTTTGTTTTCACGCCGTACAATTTATGGTAAAAATGACGTGTTCTTTATTCTGAGGGTCAATACGATTAAAATGATACCCATTATTATATACTTTTATATTATTGTTGCGCTTAAAAAAAATCACAAACTTTTTAACCAAATTAGTACGTTTATAATCCCTTTATTTTGATGACCTGTAACTTTTTTATTTTTCCGTATAAGTGGCGGTATGGGGGCTCATTTTTTGCGCCATGATCTGTACTTTATTTTGATACCACATTTGCATATAAAAAACTTTTAATAAATTTGTTATAATTTTTTTTTTAATTAAATGTATTAAAAAAGTAGGAATTTTGGACTTTTTTTTTTTTCGTTCACGCCGTTCACCGTACGGGATCATTAACATTTTATTTTAATAGTTCGGACATTTACGCACGCGGTAATACCAAATATGTCTATAAAAAATGTTTTTTACGCTTTTTGGGGGTAAAATAGGAAAAAACGGACGTTTTACTTTTTTATTGGGGGAGGGGATTTTTCACTTTTTTTAACTTTTACTTTTAAATTTTTTTTACACTTGAATAGTCCCCATAGGGGACTATTCATAGCAATACCATGATTGCTAATACTGATCTGTTCTATGTATAGGACATAGAACAGATCAGTATTATCGGTCACCTCCTGCTCTGGTCTGCTCGATCACAGACCAGAGCAGGAGACGCCGGGAGCCGGACGGAGGAAGGAGAGGGGACCTCTGTCCGGCGTTCTGAATGATCGGATCCCCGCAGCAGCGCTGAGGGCTATCCGATTGTTCATTTAAATCGCGAACTGCCGCAGATGCCGGGATCTGTATTGATCCCGGCACCTGAGGGGTTAATGGCGGACGCCCGCGAGATCGCGGGCGTCGGCCATTGCCGGCGGGTCCCTGGCTGCGATCAGCAGCCGGGATCAGCCGCGCATGGCACGGGCATCGCTCCGATGCCCGCGGTTATGCACAGGACGTAAATGTACATCCTGGTGCGTTAAGTACCACCTCACCAGGACGTACATTTACGTCCTTAAGGGGTTAAAAGGGTGCTCCGGTGAAAAACATTTATTTATTTTTTTAAATCAACTGGTGCCGGAAAGTTAAACAGATTTGTAAATTACTTCTATTAAAAAATCTTAACCCCTTAAGGACTCAGGGTTTTTCCATTTTTGCACTTTCGTTTTTTCCTCCTTACCTTTTAAAAATCATAACCCTTTCAATTTTCCACCTAAAAATCCATATTATGGCTTATTTTTTGCGTCGCCAATTCTACTTTGCAGTGACATTAGTCATTTTACCCAAAAATGCACGGCGAAATGGAAAAAAAAATCATTGTGCGACAAAATCGAAAAAAAAACGCCATTTTGTAACTTTTGGGGGCTTTCGTTTCTACGCAGTGCATATTTCGGTAAAAATTACACCTTATCATTATTCTGTAGGTCCATACGGTTAAAATGATACCCTACTTATATAGGTTTGCTTTTGTCGCACTTCTGGAAAAAATCATAACTACATGCAGGAAAATTTATACGTTTAAAAATGTCATCTTCTGACCCCTATAACTATTTTCTTTTTCCACGTATGGGGTGGTATGAGGACTCATTTTTTGCGCCGTGATCTGAAGTTTTTATTGGTATGATTTTTGTTTTGATTGGACTTTTTGATCACTTTTTATTCATTTTTTAATGATATAAAAAGTGACCAAAATACGCTTTTTTGGACTTTGGAATTTTTTGGCGCGTACGCCATTGACCGTACGGCTTAATTAATGATATATTTTTCTAGTTCGGACATTTACGCACGCGGCGATACCACATATGTTTATTTTTTATTTTTTTTACACTGTTTTATTTTTTTTATGGGAAAAGGGGGGTGATTCAAACTTTTATTAGGGAAGGGGTTAAATGACCTTTATTAACACTTTATTTTTACATTTTTTTTGCAGTGTTATAGGTCCCATAGGGACCTATAACACTGCACACACTGATCTCCTATGCTGATCACTGGCGTGTATTAACACGCCTGTGATCAGTGTTATCGGCGCTTGACTGCTCCTGCCTGGATCTCAGGCACGGAGCAGTCATTCGTCGATCGGACACCGGGGAGGCAGGTAAGAGCCCTCCCGGTGTCCGATCAGCTGTTCGGGACGCCGCGATTTCACCGCGGCGGTCCCGAACAGCCCGACTGAGCAGCCGGGTCACTTTCACTTTCACTTTAGAAGCGGCGGTCAGCTTTGACCGCCGCTTCTAAAGGGTTAATACCGCACATCGCCGCGATCGGCGATGTGTGGTATTAGCCGCGGGTCCCGGCCGTTGATTAGCGCCGGGACCGACGCGATATGATGCGGGATCGCGGCGCGATCCCGCTTCATATCGCGGGAGCCGGCGCAGGACGTAAATATACGTCCTGCGTCGTTAAGGGGTTAATCCTTCCTGTACTTATTGGCTGCTGAATACTACAGCGGAAATTCTTTTCTTTTTGAAACACAGAACTGTCTGCTGACATCACGAGCACAGTGCTCTCTGCTGACATCTCTGTCCATTTTATGAACGGTCAAGAACAGCATATGTTTGCTATGGGGATTTCCTTTTACCATGTTCCTAAAATGGACAGAGATGTCAGCAGAGAGCACTGTGCTCGTGATGTCAGCAGACAGTTCTGTGTTTCAAAAAGAAAAGAATTTCCGCTGTAGTATTCAGCAGCCAATAAGTACAGGAAGGATTAAGATTTTTTAATAGAAGTAATTTACAAATCTGTTTAACTTTCTGGCACCAGTTCATTAAAAAAAAAAGTTTTTTACTGGAGTACCCCTTTAAATAGGCTAATCTATAATATTTAAAATGTCATTAATGGTGACAAGTACCATTTAAGTTGGCCAAGAAAAATATACATAATATATGAAATGCCTCCTCCTTATGGCGAGTATATTCCACTATTGCCCTATCAGTAAGATGTACTGTTATTTTAACATCATTTAGCCATGGTACCCATGGTACTAAAACCGTATACAATTTCAAACAATAAACTACCCCAGGAAATATGTGATCTTTAGGAACTGTGTCTTTATTTAGGAGAGAGCACTTCCTCAACATTTATGATACTGTTTCATTTTTTATTAAGTTATTAATAAAACTAACACATATAAACATAGCATATATGGGCATTTGCATATTACATACAATATTTCCAAATATCCCATGTTGTCTATTTTTGATATGGTATAGATTTACCTATTAATCCACTTATACAACCTACATGGGCATAACTGGAGAGTTGTTGGGCCCAATGCCAAATTTTTGAATGGCCTCTCCAATCATGGGTCCCCCCCCCCCCCCCCCCCAGATCTGACTCGTCGTAAATCAGGCCCCATTTCCCTATGCACCATCACACCCAACATCCTGTTGCTGGTTAAGCATCAAGACACTGGGGGTATTTACTAAGATTGGTGTTTTTATACGCCGGTCTTAAGTAATGATCGATTCAATGACTTTCCCCTCATTGTATATGCCACTACACACAATGCTGGCTTTTGTGCATCAGACCCTTAAGGACCTGATGTGGAGGGGAGCCTGCGGGACCCCTTTACTATGGGGCCCAGTAGTGATTGGGACTCCTGCAACTACTTTAGTGATGACACAGGTTTTATATCCCAGTTATTGTAAGCTGACTATTTTAAAATAGTTGTAAACAATATAACAATGTAATGCAGCGTTGGCTTTAATAGTAAAATTCTTTTAGATTATTAAATTAGAGTTAAGAGCAAACAGTTTGCTTGGAAACTGCATTAATAATTGACACTTCCTTTTTTTCCCCTGCAACGTATACTTGAAATCCGCTGCAGCTTTTCATTGAAATAAATGGGAAACGCATTTCATACAATTTCCCTTGTGTGAATGGAGCTTTTTTTTTTTACGTTCTAAAGGATAACAAACATTAATATATGTTTCGAGATGTAGCAGTTTCATGAGTAAGCCAAGTGAATAATGTTAAGTCATGGCAGCATAATAAGCCTTTCAGGAGCCCTAAGCCATTGCACATACCATCTGAGTGCTAGATATCAGCATGCGTGTACTTTTTGGCTTCGCCGCACTGCTCCAGTTCGCCTGAGAGACTTCTTAAAAGCTGTGATAATTACATCTATCATGAACACTTGTAAGTTTGTTAGAATCCTGCAACAAGCAAATAAATAGAACTCACATCACCTATGCTACAACACAAGCTTATCCTGTTTTATCTATACTTCCAACATCTCAGCACTGAACCAAGCAATAGTGGATGCAAAGAAGCCGATAAATGCTAGGCATTGCAGATGGCACCGGTAAGGCAAGAAGCCAAATAAAAGAAAAACATGATGTATTTTTCCAAACACTCGATATTTTCAAAAGCTTCTTTAAAGAATTTTAACTGTAATCACCATCTGTAGTCATAAGGGGGTTAAGTTGTTCTGGTGAACTCCTCTTTAAGGGAAAACATATTTAAAAATGGACTCAAAGTTAATTATGAATAAAGGAATTGGCAAAAGATAAGAGCTATGGAATTCCAGAGGTGGGGGCTTTAAAGTGCCTGAAGACCTAGAAAGAGTAGAGCTATTTTAAAGGAGTAATACCAGGAAGGGGTCATTCAGTTCATTTGTAAAGTGTATTTCTGTCTCTTAAAACATTTTGGAAGAATAGACTAACTGTAATTCTAAAGAGGGGAGATTTACTAAGCAAAATGCATAGTAATATTGCGCCAAAATCACTGGCGTGTATATTGAGCTCTAAGTCTGTCATTTGTTTTAGACACTCTTTACAATTCACTTGATTTGCAAAATTTCATGGCTAAATGTGCCACTTTTTTTGGACTGCACCATATTTTTGGTGCAAACTATTGGCATAAAGTAGGCTAGCCAAGAGGAGGCAGAAGGAAGTAAAAAGTGTCTAATATACTGTCTAACATCTAGCAAATCTATCACACAGCGTGCTCCACACTGGCACGCTTTACGCAGTTTCTGTTTTCTGGTCTAGTTTTATGTCTAAATAAAGGACAGTAATAATACATCTCCCCATTGACTTTTAATTTGCAAAGTTATCTTTATATTTTAGATTTGCCTTCAAACCCTTTGAATAGAAAAATAGAACCTGATCACTTGTATGATGCCTAATAATATTATAATAATAATATTGTAACAATTTTTATACAGTATAATCAATAATAAGCTACATGGTACCAATCTGAACCAATACATTTACTAAATTGTGAATGGGGTTATAGGGTACGTTTCCACTGCGGATTCCGTCTTGTGCCCCAGCCGAAAATACTTTGGTGGTAGGACCGCATGGCACTGAGCCGTCACCATTGACGGCTATGCAGTGCTCGCGGACTTCCGCTCAAAGAATGAACATTTTCTTTCTTTGCGCGTAACAATTTGAGTGGCGGAATTGTCTGCCGCTGAAATTCTGCAGTGGGAAGGGGTCTCGTGGAAGACCCATTCACACATACCCTAACATTCACTGCGTGGAATTCCACTTGCGGAATTCCGCTCACGGAATTCCACGGGAATTCTGCAGTGTGAACATACCCTTACATAAACTGTTTGTACTGCTGTGCATGGGGGCTGTAAAAATCTTCTTCATGGAATTAAAAAGAATTTAAAGTGGTTATCCACCATGAGGTGATTTTAATACGTACCTGGCAGGCAGTAATGGACATGCTTAGGAAGGATCTGCGCTTGTCTTGCGGCTAAATGGCTATGTTGTGAGATTACCATAATACTGTGGTTAGCTTTTTGTGAACTTTTATTTCCTGTTTGACTTTTCTTTTTTTTTTTACTACAAATCCCACAATTCCATTTTCCTCCCTCCCACACATCAGCCACCCCACCCATTGAAACATAAATGAGCTGCATCCACTCAAAGACCTGTGGTTTTCAATCGGAGTGCCTACAGCTGTTGCATTAGTGGCAGATTGATCTCTCTCCCACCAAGCGATCGCTCCACCCATTGAAGCAGACAGGCCACCTGTCATCAGCTGACTAGTGAGTCAGGTCTCGGCCACATTGAAACCTGGGAAAAATCTGAGACAACAGTTATTTTGTATGCTGTTAAAAATAAATATTGGGGTGAAAATTACAGAAGAATTGTGAGAAAACCGTCACACACAGGTACAGACACTATATTATGAACTACACTAATGTTACAGCCTCTGTAGCATAGTCAAATAAAAAAAATCCTGGAATACCCCTTTAATACAGCATCCAATTGACCATGCTACATTTTTTTTTTATCAGATTCATACAGAAACCAACAAAAAAAACTTGTCAACTAGGACATTGAGAAGTGCAGCCCTGAGATAAACCACAACCCCTTTCCCTGCCTATATGATGATAAGCCCTGGAAGACAGTCCTTACTTTGAAAAAGTGCAGGGAGTTGTGATGTCAAACACAAAAACACATCAGTACCTAGTCAGGAAGAAAGGATACACAGGGTTAAACAAGGAACAGAGAAATGAGCAAAGACAGATGAATAGAAACAAGACAAACAAACAGAAAGAGCAAGGTCAGACAGGCCAAGTCAAAATCAGGAAGTTATGCTGTCACATTGTGCAGGGATAAATGCAGCCCTGATCTCACACACAGCCAGATTTCCTGCCTCCTAAAGTATCTGCCCTAAACAACGGAACATCAACTGGACATCATACCCTGTTCCCAGTAACTGCAGAAGCATAACAAGGTCCAAACATAATTAAAACACAGTACAGTCGTTAGGGATACAGGTCAGGGTACAAAGGATTAACAGGCAAAGTACACGAAACAAAACACAAGGGATGAACACACCAAAACATAGAGAATGGTCAAACAAGCTGGGTCCAAACTGAGATAGCAGCGAAGGTACAAAATCAATAAGCAGAAAATAGTAATGTGACAAGCCGAGGTCAGAATGCACAGGTTTAAACAAGCAAGCAATATACAAGAGTTAGTGCAGAGGAATTGAGCACAAGAGACTTGAGATACAAAGTGACTGGGTATTTATGCATAGCTAAGAAGTGTGTGGACGCTGAGACCAGTTGTAATTGGCTCTATGTCCAAGTTCGCTGATAGGCCCGGGCGTCACTACAGCAATGCATGATGCTTCGACCAAACATAGAAAAATTTCCACTTATGTCAGAACCAAAGCAATGTGCAGTACCAAATCAATAAGCAAATGAGTAGTCAGTAAACAAGCCAAAAGGTCAGGAGTACAAAAAGACAGTATACAAACAAAGATAGCTTGTGCAAGAACAAATGTATAACACAGGTAAACTAACTTAGCAAGTCTGTTTCTTAAATAGCCAAACCCAGAAGGGTGTGGCGCTGAGGCAGGATACCATTGGTTTCTCATCCACACCCAGGCATCATTACAGCAACGAGCGATTCTACAGCTGAACACAAGAGGGGTTGGAGTTGCTGCCAGAACCAAAGGCAGACACATGTCTTACAAAAATAATTTCCTATTCAGACATACAGAGGTACTTTATAGCAGTGCGCTAGAATTGGAACCATAGTATGACTCTGGGAAAATTAGAGCTGTAAAATGGCTGTGTGCATGATGCACTAAAGTGTTTCTGTCAGTAAGAAAAAGTTTTGACACGTCAGACGAACATGTCAAAACATTTAATTGCTGATCAGTGGGGGTTTCACCAATGAGACGACCACCCACTGATCAGCTTGTTGAAACTTTTGGAGATGGCATACCCCTATACCATCTGGTTTAAAAACCTTTTTACATGCTTTTTTTGCAGAACAAAATGTTGTCACTAGTTTTGCACTTGGTGCAGAATAAGCACTGAAAAGCCACCACGTATCAGTCACAACTCAATGTAGCTTTACAGCTAAGACTGCTTTAGTATAGATGATTTCTAAAGCCATATGATCATCTTAACATGGCTAGTTTATAGAATAATAAAATATGTTATATCAACGTTTCTGAAAGATTCATCTGGAACACTTGGAGAAAAACAACATATGTTTTCCATTGTGTCATTTCATCCACAATCTGGACTTCAAACTTATTTTTCTGTTGCAGTCCAGTAAGTCTTAAAAAGCTACCCCTATTTAAAATGTTACTTTTTAGGTACATTACAATAGAATTATGTCCTAGGGTAATGTTGTAGTCATCCCAGAATCACTACATAACATTATCAAGCAAGTGATATTCCAATACCTGATAGTGATCTGTTATGTAGCAGTTGCAGATCACCACAATGTGACGCCCATAAAACCACATGTTCTGCACCATTTGGAGAAAACAGTGTCATTCTAAACTCAATGTACAGAAAAGTTTGTGAATATTTGTGAAAAATATCTGCCTTTAAATCAGATATTAACCCCTAAAGGACGGACCCAATTTTTACCTTAATGACCAGGCTCATTCTGTGAAATCCCACTGTCCACTCAGGAAGCAACACTGATTAACAATCACTTTCACATACTGTTGTGCAAATGGAACAGACAACAGGTGGAAATTATAAGCAATTAGCAAGACACCCCCAATAAAGAAGTGGTTCTGCAGGTGGTGACTACAGACCCCTTCTCAGTTCCTATGCTTCCTGGCTGGTGTTTTGGTCACTTTAAGTGTCTACAACTCACATAAGTGACTCAGGTAGGGCAGATCAGGACCGCTACCTCCGCCTTTGTGCAAGGAGGAGCAGGAGGAGCACTGCCAGAGCCCTGCAAAAGGACCTCCAGCAGGCCACAAATGTGAATGTGTCCACTCAAACAGTCAGAAACAGACTCTATGAGGGTGGTATGAGGGCCCGATGTTTACAGGTGGGGGTTGTGCTTACAGCCCAACACCGTGCAGGACATCTGGCTTTTGCTATAGTACACCAAGATTGGCAAATTTGCCACTGGCGCTTTGTGCTCTTCACAGATTAAAGTAGGTTCACACTGAGCACATGTGACAGATGTGACAGAGTCTGGAGACGCTGTGGAGAACGTACTGCTGCCTGTAACATCCTCCGGCATTACCGGTTTGGCAGTGGGTCAGTAATGGTGTGGGGTGGCATTTCTTTGGAGGGCTGCACAGCCCTCCATGTGCTTGCCAGAGGTAGCCTGACTGTCATTAGGTACCGAGATTAAATCTCAGACCCCTTGTGAGACCATATGCTGGTGCTGTTGGCCCTGGGTTCCTCCTAATGCAAGACAATGCTAGATGTGGCTGGAGTGTGTCAGCAGTTCCTGCAAGAAAAAGGCATTGCTGCTATGGACTGCCCTGCCCATTCCCCAGACCTAAATCCGATTGAGCACTTCTGGGACATCATTTCTTGCTCTATCCACCAACGCCACTTTGCACCACAGACTGTCCAGGAGTTGGCAAATACTTTAGTCCAGGTCTGGGAGGACATCCCTCAGGAGACCATCCGCCACCTCATCAGGAGCATGTCCAGGCATTGTAAGAAGGTCATATGGGCATGCGGAGTCCACACACACTACTGAGCCTCATTTTGACTTGTTTTAAGAACATTAATTCAAAGTTGGATCAGCCTGTAGTGTGATTTTCCACTTTGATTTTGAGTGTGACTCCATATCCTGACCTCCATGGGTTGATAAATTTGATTTCCATTGATAATTTTTGTGTGATTTTGTTTTCAGCACATTCAACTATGTAAAGACGACTGTATTTCATACAATTAGTTCATTCATTCATTCAGATCAGATCTGCAGGATGTGTTATCTTAGTGTTCCCTTTATTTTTTTGAGCAGTGTACTATGCTGCAATTCATTTGTACTGCAGCACAGTATAACCTGATGAGCTACACACTACAGATCTCACAGGCTTCCATAGCTGGCAGACAGGAGGCCATCAACTGGCCTCCTGCTGGCATAGCAACTAACGGCGACCCACAAACGTATTGCGGCCCCGCCATTAGTGAACATGAGGAGCACCCTCCTCCTGTCAACAAAATAGATGCCGTGATCAGGATTGATCACTGCATTTATGGGGTTAATTCTGCCCAGACTGGCACTATCGCGGCCCCGGCAGCTGCGGTGGGACCCCGGCTGATCTTTTGAGCTGCGCGTGGCAGAGCAGGAGATCAGCAGGACGTATGCATAAGTCAGTGTTTGAATATGTCAGGTGCTGGAACGTATGCATACGTCCTGTAGCGGGAAGTAGTTAAAGGTGTAATCCGACATCAGGTGGAAAAAAAATGCTTCAAAAAGGCGCATAGCTTTGCTTACCTGTCTGCTCCACTTCTGAAACAACAAAAAAATCTATTTATTTTGTAAATCTTAGTTCTGTATGCCTTTGTTGAACAGTTACCCATTACTACAATTCACAGAATACTGAAAAAGACATAGAGCTACAAACCTCAACTTCTCCTAAAACATATTATTCACGGCTAATCGCTACTAATCGCTATAAAAATTGGCTATTTCTGGCCTACAGAGAGCCTCAATAGGGGTGTAGAACACTTTGCCTTGTTGTAACACGCATAGGGTGTGTGCTGGGTTAGTGAAATAATACTGTTATTCAGTATGACATGCAGATCAGAAACATCGCTTTTAGAATCACTGTCGCAGTGTAGCACAATGACAGAGCCTTGAGGTGGCATCAGTAACAGGAGACCATACAGTAGTTGAATGACACATTGTGGAGGTGGCAGCAGCATTAGGAGACCACATAGTGCCTGAATGGCAGAGTGGAGGTGGCGGCAGCATGAGGAGACCATAAAGTGGCTGAATGACACAGTGTGGAGGTGGCGGCGGCATGAGGAGAACATATAGTGGCTGAATGACACAGCCTGGAGGTGGCGGAAGCATGAGGAGACCAAATAGTGGCTGAATGACACAGCCTGGAGTTGGCAGCAGCATAAGGAGACCATATAGTGGCTTAATGACACAGCCTGGAGTTTGAGGCAATATGAGGAGAACATATGGTGGCAGAATGAGACAGCCTGGAGCTGGCATCAGCATGAGGAGAACATATGGTGGCAGAATGAGATAGCCTGGAGGTGGCAGCATCAGGAGTCCTGAAAGTATCCTGGTGACAGAGTGGTGCGGTGGGTGGCAATATAAATAAAAAGATGAACTTAGCATCAGATGTGTGGCATCAGGCGAGTGGCAGGATCAGAATAGTAGCTGAGGCAGGTAGGCAGAAGAAAACGGTCTCTTTTGTTAAAGTGTTAGTGTGCACAAGTAAGTATTGACGATATGCATTACGTAAAACTTAGCTTTTAATAATATGCTTAGGATAAAATATATGGACCCCAAATTTTTTTTTTTAATCAAACAAAAGGAAAGGTGTGCAAAAAACCCCATGTGCCACCTACACCACCAAGTATTGATGTGATGCAAAGACCTCAAAAAGGTGGAAGGGAACAATGTATAGTCCATTGTAACCGATGGGAGTAAAAACTTCCCCTGTAAGGCCCTACTGTTTCATTATTAATTCCCTTCTTGGCAAATGTTACTCACCCTAAAAAGGCCGGCCCCACACAGGAACCTCTCCCTATTTCCACCTACAAACACTGCCATTTCCCAGGATTTTTAGGTGGAAATAGGGAGAGGTTCCTGTGTGGGGCTGCTCTTTTTAAGACAAGTAACACTTTACTGGAAAAGGTGGAAGGGAACAAAGTATTGACCATTGTAGCAGATGGGGTAAAAACTTCCCCTGTAAGGCCCTACTCTCGCCCTATTAATTCCCTTCTTGGCAAATGTTACTCACCCTTAAAGGGTGGCCCCACACAGGAAACTCTCTCTATTTACTCCTAAAAACCCTGGGAAATGGCAGTGTTTGTAGGGGAAATAAGGAGAGGTTCCTGTGTGGGACCGCCCTTTTTAGGGCAAGTAATACCAAGAAGCGTATTAATAATGTGAGAGTAGGGCCTTATAGGGGAAGTTTTTACCCCCACTAGTAACAATGGACCATACGTTGTTCCCTTCCACCTTTTAGAGGTCTTTGCGTCACATCAATATTTGGTGGTGTAGGTGTCACATGGTGTTTTTTGCACACCTTTCCTTTTGTTTGATTTCAAAAACATTTTGGGTTCATATATTTTATCCTAAGAAAAGTTAAGTTTTAGCTAATGCATATCCTCAATACTTAGTTGTGGTCTGATGCCAAGGAATGTCTGTAACTGGGGAGAAGCACTTTAACCCCTTAAGGACCAGGCCATTTTACACCTCAGGACCAGAGCGTTTTTTGCACATCTGACCACTGTCACTTTAAACATTAATAACTCTGGAATACTTTTAGTTATCATTCTGATTCCGAGATTGTTTTTTCGTGACATATTCTACTTTAACATAGCGGTAAAATTTTATGGTAACTTGCATCCTTTCTTGGTGAAAAATCCCAAAATTTGATGAAAAATTTGAAAAATTTGCATTTTTCTAACTTTGAAGCTCTCTGCTTGTAAGGAAAATGGATATTCCAAATAAAAAAAATTTTGATTCACATATACAATATGTCTACTTTATGTTTGCATCATAAAATTGATGTGTTTTTACTTTTGGAAGGCACCAGAGGGCTTTAAAGTTCAGCAGCAATTTTCCAATTTTTCACATAATTTTCAAACTCACTATTTTTCAGGGACCAGTTCAGGTTTGAAGTGGATTTGAAGGGTCTTCATATTAGAAATACCCCAAAAATGACCCCATTATCAAAACTGCACCCCCAAAGTATTCAAAATGACATTCAGTCAGCGTTTTAACCCTTTAGGTGTTTCACAGGAATAGCAGCAAAGTGAAGGAGAAAATTCACAATCTTCATTTTTTACACTCGCATGTTCTTGTAGACCCAATTTTTGAATTTTTACAAGGGGTAAAAGGAGAAAATGTATACTTGTATTTGTAGCCCAATTTCTCTCGAGTAAGCACATACCTCATATGTCTATGTAAATTGTTCGGCGGGCGCAGTAGAGGGCTCAGAAGCGAAGGAGCGACGAGGGGATTTTGGAGAGTACGTTTTTCTGAATTGGTTTTTGGGGGGCATGTTGCATTTAGGAAGCCATAGGGGCTTCCTAAATGCAACATGCCCCCCAAAAACCACAAACCAAAAACAGCAAAAAAAAAACACATGCCATACCATTTTGGAAACTATACCCCTTGAGGAACGTAACAAGGAATTAAGTGAGCCTTAATATCCCACAGGTGTTTCACGAATT
The DNA here is from genome assembly GCF_029499605.1 of Hyla sarda. NCBI lineage: Eukaryota > Metazoa > Chordata > Amphibia > Anura > Hylidae > Hyla > Hyla sarda. The sequence goes on from NC_079189.1 coordinate 526,069,560, forward strand.
TTGCATATGTAAAAAAAAATTATAATTTTTTCACTAAAATGTGTGTTTCCCCACAAATTTCACATTTTTGCAAGGGTTAATAGCAGAAAAGACCCCCCAAAATTTGTAACCCCATCTCCTCTGAGTATGGAGGTACCCCATAAGTTGACCTGAAGTGCACTACGGGTGAACTACAATGCTCAGAAGAGAAGGAGTCATATTTGGCTTTTTGAGAGCAAATTTTGCTCGGGGGGGCATGTCGCATTTATGAAGCCCCTATGGTGCCAGAACAGCAAAAAAAACACATGGCATACCATTTTGGAAACTAGACCCCTTGAGGAATGTAACAAGGAATAAAGCGAGCCTTAATACCCCACAGGGGGTTCACGACTTTTGCATATGTAAAAAAATAATAATAATTTTTCACTAAAATGTGTGTTTCCCCCCAAATTTCACATTTTTGCAAGGGTTAATAGCAGAAAAGACCCCCCAAAATTTGTAACCCCATCTCTTCTGAGTATAGAGGTACCCCATGTGTGGACGTCAAGTGCTCTGCTGGCGCACTACAATGCTCAGAAGAGAAGGAGCGCCATTGAGCTTTTGGGAAAAAAAATTGTTTGGAATGGAAGTCAGGGGCCATGTGCATTTACAAAGCCCCCCGTGGTGCCAGAACAGTGGACCCCCCACATGTGACCCTATTTTGGAAACTACACCCCTCACAGAATTTAATAAGGGGTGCAGTGAGTATTTACACCCCACTGGCGTTTGACAGATCTTTGGAACAGTGGGCTGTGCAAATGAAAAATAAAATTTTTCATTTTCACGGACCACTGTTCCAAAAATCTGTCAGACACCTGTGGAGCGTAAATGCTATCTGTACCCCTTATTACATTCCGTGAGGGGTGTAGTTTCCAAAATGGGGTCACATGTGGGTATTTTTTGGGGGGCGTTTATGTCAGAACCGCTGTAAAATCAGCCACCCCTGTGCAAATCACCAATTTAGACCTCAAATGTACATGGTGCGCTCTCACTCCTGAGTCTTGTTGTGCACCCACAGAGCATTTTACACCCACATCTGGGGTATTTCTGTACTCAGGAGAAATTGCGTTACAAATTTTGGGGGTCTTTTTTTCCTTTTAACGCTTGTGAAAATAAAAAGTAAAGGACAACACCGGCATGTTAGTGTAAATTTTTTTTTTTTACACTAACAAGCTGGTGTAGCCCCAACTTTTCCTTTTCATAAGGGGTAAAAGGAGAAAAAGCCCCCCAAAATTGGTAGTGCAATTGTAGTGGTAGTGGGGAGATACCCCATATGTGGCCCTAAACTGTTTCCTTGAAATACGACAGGGCTCCGAAGTGAGAGAGCGCCATGCGCATTTGAGGACTAAATTAGGGATTGCACAGGGGTGGACATAGGGGTATTCTATGCCAGTGATTCCCAAACAGGGTGCCTCCAGCTGTTGCTAAATTCCCAGCATGCCTGGACAGTCAGTGGCTGTCCGGAAATACTGGGAGTTGTTGTTTTGCAACAGCTGGAGGCTCCGTTTTGGAAACACTGCCATACAATACGTTTTTCATTTTTATTGGGGGGACAGTGTAAGGGGGTGTATATGTAGTGTTTTACCCTTTATTATGTGTTAGTGTAGTGTAGTGTTTTTAGGGTACATCCGCACTGGCGGGTTACGGTGAGTTTCTCGCTAGAAGTTTGAGCTGCGGCGAAAAATTTGCCGCAGCCCAAACTTGAAGCAGGAAACTTACTGTAAGCCTGCCCGTGTGAATGTACCCTATACGTTCACATGGGGGGGCAAACCTCCAGCTGTTTCAAAACTACAACTCCCAGCATGTACTGACAGACCGTGCATGCTGGGAGTTGTACTTTTACAACAGCTGGAGGCACACTGGTTGGAAAACCTTCAGTTAGGTTCTGTTACCTAACTCAGTATTTTCTAACCAGTGTGCCTCCAGCTGTTGCAAAACTACAACTCCCAGCATGTACTGATCGCCGAAGGGCATGCTGGGAGATGTAGTTATGCAATAGCTGGAGGTACGCAACTACAACTCCCAGCATGCCGAGACAGCTGATTGCTGTTTGGACATGCTGGGATTTGCAGTTTTGCATCTGGAGGGCTACAGTTTTAGAGAACACTGCAAAGTGATCTCCAAACTGTGGTCCTCCAGCTGTTGCAAAACTACAATTCCCAGCATGCCCTGACAGCAAACAATTGTTTGAGCATGCTAGGAGTTGTAGTTTTGCAAGATCTGGAGGACTACAGTTTAGGGACCACTATATAGTGGTCTCAGACTGTAGCCCTCCAGCTGTTGCAAAACTACATATTCCAGCATGCCCAAACAGCTGTCTGGGAGTTGTAGTTTTGCAACATCTGGAGGGCTACAGTTAGAGACCACTGTATAATGGTCTCAAACTGTACCCTCCAGATGTTGCTAGGCAACTCACCGGCTTCCGTCGGATCCAGCCGCACGTCATCGCCGCCCGCCGATCTCCGTCGCCTGCAGCCTCCGTCGCCCGCCCGGATCGGTAAGTGGATCTTTGGCGCCGGTCCCCGTCGTTTCCCCGTCCTGCCCCGCCTATTGTAGGAGGGCAGGACGGGGAAAACGAAAGTAAACCCCCCCGCCCCCGATCTGCTATTGGTGGTCGCGTCTAGACCACCAACAGCAGGGATAGGAGGGGTGGCACCCGTGCCACCTCACTCCTATCGCTTCAGGGGGATCGTGGGTGTATTAGACACCCGCGATCCCCCTTACATTCCGGGTCACCGGGTCACTATAGACCCGTAATGACCCGGAATCGCGCAAATCGCAAGTGTGAATTCACTTGCGATTTGCCGCGATCGCCGACATGGGGGGGGCTGATGACCCCCCTGGGCATTTGCACGGGATGCCTGCTGAATGATTTCAGCAGGCATCCCGCTCCGATCCCCGCCTGGCGCACGGCGGGGACTAAAACTGCCCATGACGTAAATGTACGTCCCTGGTCCTTAAGACCCAGGGTGTCGGGACGTACCGTTACATCATGGGTCCTGTAGGGGTTAAATATGTTTAGCATTATTCATATTTGTAAAGTGTTGGTGTGGCACCATGGTCAATCTACTCAGGCATTGGTGGGTGGAAATCCTGGCTGATTCATGCTTAATTCATCTTCACAAAGGTCGGTCTCTCCACATTTTTTGTCGACAGAGGAGTTCTCCTTGGAGATACTATGACCCCCGCCGCACTAAACACCCGCTCTGATGGCACATTACTGAACAGGCAGGACAGCTTTTCCAGGGCAAACTCAGCTAGTTGCGGCCACAAATCAAGTTTGGCTACCCAGAAGTCCAGCGGATCTTCAAGGAGTGTTGGCAGGGTCAGGTCAAGGTATGCCATCACCTGCTGGTTTAGGTCCTGCTCCAGGTCTACCTGCTGCTGATGAGCTGCTTCACTATACGGGTGAAGAAAGCTACTCATCAGGGACTGTAGACTCAGGCTGCTGCTGCTGATGGAGCTGGTACTGCTCCTGCCATCCCACCCCTCACCAGCAGCCATGACAGTGGAAGGTGAGCTCAGAGATCCCCCCGAGGCAAACCTGTGAGAGGATGGACGATGGCGCAGATAGGCATCGGCCAACTGACTACGTAGGATGTCTCTGTAGTAGGTCAGTTTGCCCACCCTCTCAGTGGGTGTACAAAAGGCCCCCATTTTGTGCCGGTAGGGAGGGTCCAATAAGGTGGAGAGCCAGAAGTCATCCCGCAGCCGAATGGTGACAATTCAGCGGTCGCTATGCAAATAAGTGAGCATGCATCGTGCCATTTGTGCAAGTGACTCTGAGGGACTCACCTGCCTCCATCTCCACTGCATACTGCAACGGTGTGTCTGGATCCTCTGTATCACTTTCCTCATAACCCTCTAGCTCCTCTGGCTGCTCGTGCTCCTCCTCTCCTGTCAGATGACTAAAAAAACCGCCCATCTCGCGAAACCTAAACTGTGCTCCAATGTGCCCCTTCCCCTCTTCCTCCACCTCCAGTTCAGCCCCACAGAGCTCATGTGGCCGTGAGATGTAGGCGTCATGTCTCCAGTGCCCTGACCAGCCATCGTTTCCAACACGTGTTATAGTAGATGAAGCAGTGGAATGACGTTGTTCATCCTGTAATCCTGGCTACTGACTTATGATGTGGCTTCCTCAAAGGGACTGAGCAAACGGCAGGTGTCACGTATGAGCTGCCACTGGTTGACATTGAAGTTACACAGGGGAGTCCCCGTATCTGCTTGGATCATCAAGAAATCGGTGATGGCTTTTCTCTTCGTATAGTCGGTCCAACATATGGAGGGTGGAATTCCAACGTGTCAAATCAGGCTATGCTGGGGGATACCGTTCTGATGCTGCAGTTCAAGAAAGGTGAGCTTTGCGGTGTATGAGTGACTGAAGTGCATGCAAAGTTTGCTTCCCATTGTTAGGATGTCTTGCAGATGGGGAGAACACTTCAGGAACCTCTTGACAACCAGATTGAACACGTGTGCCATGCAGGACGCATGTCTCAGGCTTCCTTGTTGCAGCGCAGACAAGATGTTCTTCCCGTTGTCAGTCACCATGATTCCCATTTCCTTTTTTTGTGGAGTAAGCCATGATTTGATTTCTTGATTAATGACTTTTAGCAGTTCCTCCCCTGTGCGACTCCGTTCGCCAAGGCAAACCATGTGAAGAACAGCGTGACACCGCTGTGCCCTGCAAACATGGTATGCTGGAGGGGCACTGAGACTTGTTCATGCAGGGGGGGCTGAGGACATGGTTGAGGATGAGGTGGCAGAGTCGCACACTGTCACAGGACCAACAGCCTGAGAGCGTGGAGGCGGAAGTGGCATGACCTGTCCAAGTTGCTGTTGTGGCTGTGCAGGAACCACATTCACCCAGTGGGCCGTAAAGGACATGCATTGTCCCCGAACGTAGTTACAGCTCCACACATGTGCGCTGCTTTGCACTTTGGTACACACCGACAGGCTCAAGGACTGGCCCACCTTCGGTTCCACAAAATTGTGCAGTGCTGGCACTGCCTTCTTTGCAAAGAAATGACGGCTTGGGACTCTCTTCCTCCGCTCGGCACAAGCCATCAGTTCTCTGAAAGGTGCAGAGCCCACAACTTGAAAAGGGAGGGACTGCAGCACAAGCAAATTGGACAGGAGCACATTCAGCTTCTGCGCCCTTGGATGAGTGGGCGCATACTGTTGTCTCTTGAACATGGCTATGCCAATGGATTGCTGGCGGAATGACTGACTCGAAGTAGGAGGATCAGAAGCATCTGGAGCAACAGAATATGGGTATGACACAAAGCTCCCTTTGGCTGAGGTGCTGGAGCCAAGGTTGAAACAGGGGGCGGCGTGCCATTGGGTAATGCAGCAGGCTGGACCACCATATCGGAGCCACGGTTCTCCCAGGCCATTTTATGGTGACGCTGCATATGTTGAAGCAGGGCCATGGTGCCAACATTGGGACCCTGGCCACGCTTCATCTTCTGCCGACACATCTTGCATGTGGCCAGGTTAACATCCTCCGGATGCTTGATGAAAAACTGCCACACCGCCGAGTAGCTGATTTTCCCACTAACAGTCCACACTGATTGACTACTACTGCTGCCGACTCCAGGAACCTCTGGGAAGGTAGGCTGCCACGAAGCAGGTGATCAACACCGGGCACGCTTTACTCCAGACTTTCAACTTCTGCCAATTTGCTGACTGCCAACCAATCCACCACCTTGCTGGCTCAACTGCTGCCTCACGGGCAACCTGCAACCCTCTTCTCCTGATGATGATGAAGGCCCTTCTGCACCTGGCTCCCAAGTGCGAACGGCTTCATCATCATCGAGTTGTTTCTACACGTCACTGATGTCCTCCTCAGGTTCCTCAACAGTGTCTGCTTCAGGAGCCTGAACGCTCGCAACACCACCTCCCACGCAACTCTATCCTCATCACTACTTTCCCCCCTAGCGGAGGAAGCGACGGATGTCTCCTCCACTTCTTGGCTGGGCAGTAGCTGCTGACTGTCCTCTAGTATATCGTCCTCACTAAATAGTGGAGCTGAACTCACAGCATTAGATACTTCTGTGGGGGAGGGAAGAGCATAGGACAGAGGCAATGGGAGGACAGGGACTGCTCCCAGGCCATGCCAACTGAGGGTTGTGACTGAGGAACCCACCGACTGTGTTAACCAATCGATGACAGCAGATGGGTTGCTGGTCGAGACACGAACGCTAGCTGATGCCGGGAGCTCAGGCCTCTCGCTGCGACTTCTGTTGCCACTCACCCCTAGTCTGCTGCGATCTCTGCCAAATGAATTTAGGCCTCTGCCACTCCTCTGTGCATGTCCTGGCACTTCTCTGCCTGACATACTTAGTGCGTAAATGAGGGGAGTACAATACGCTTCACTATGCTTAAAACAGTATTTGTCTACAACACCAGCAGGTGTGCACTTTTGGCTGGCCTTTCACAGTACCTAGGCCCTTAAGACTTTAACAGGAACAAAATAGGACATCACTTAGATGTACGCACAGGTTACACTTAGTAGAGGACAATATGCTTTTAGTGCTCTGCTCACCCTAACTGGATGGCTACTATTAGCTTTTCAGTTGTTATACACACCAGTGCTGCATACTAAACCCAAAATTGCATTTTCTCAGTCAATCTCACTCCCTTCCCTATCATTGCTTTTAGGCTGGATTTGGGCTTGAGGTGAATCACTACTGTAAAAAAGCTTTTTTGGCAACACACCTCTCTGTCCCTCTCTGCAATAGAATGCTGATGTGACTGGGAGGTGAATCGCTGCTGTAAAAATGCTTTTCTGTGCAACACACACTGCTGTCTGTCCCTCACTCTCTGTAATAGAACGCTGATGTGACTGGCCGCAAGATGGCTGCCAATTATATAGGGCTGTGACAGCACTGGGGTGGCTGGCTGCTGATAGCCTGCCTGCTGCATGTAATTCAGGGTCATCCCGCCGACCCTTGTTCCCGCCTTCCCAGGATTCCTTGCCCCATGTCTTCACATGTGGATGAGCTATTTTAGATGCCCTGGAGCCTTGATCGCACTAAATGGAGTTTAATGAATCGATTGGCGCAATCGAATTGCGGTGATATTCGCATTCGTTGCACACAGGATTATTGGCAATTTCTATTCTGCACAATACGGCACTTCAAGATACAAAGATGTATAGCAGGTATAACCAGAATAGATTTAATATATCATGGCAATAAACTGTTAACACATCAGGTACTGTATATCAGTGCCAGAGATGTCTTTCTATGTAGAACCCCAACTACTTCCTCTATTCTCTGAGAAATGGTGCTATGGTGTAAAATGTCTATATCAAGTAATGGTTATATCTAATGTATTACCCACACCAATTCACAGAGGAGGTAAACCTATTTCCTCAGCTTCAGTTATGAACATGAGCAATAATAGCATAGACAGATATTGCTATACACTCCGTAATATACAACTGTTATAACAATATTATTGCACAACAATAATAAGGGTCTCACCCATTTTTCATACAGATCCTGTGTGACCCTGCAACCTCTACAGATGATCCTTCCTCAGGGGGCTCATTGCTTGCAGAGCCAGGAAGCACTGTACTCACATTCCAATGTCCTCCAGGTGTCCTGCTGCAGCCTCTTTTGATGCCTGGGCATAATGATGACGTAGCACATCCTGCTGCCACTTTAAGAAAGCAGTGGCTGCCGGGAGGTAGTGGAGCAGGATGTGCTACGTCATCATTATGCCCAGGCATCAAAGAGGCTGCAGCAGGACACCTGGAGGACCGGAATACCGAGGAGGAGAGCAGCCGGCCCAGCCACAGCATCCGCCACAGGTATCTGCAGCTTCTGTGCTCCACTGCTCCTCTGGTTGTGGGACCTACTGCTTAGGACTATTGCCCATAGAAGTAGGACCTGGACCGGACAAGCAATGGAGCACAGAAAAGTATATGGCTGCCAGGGGGCATCTATCTAAGGGGGGTCTTCTACCTATGGGGGGGGGGCATCTATCTTCAGGGGGGTCTGCAACCTACAAGGGGGGTATCTATCTTTAAGTGGTCTGCTACCTACAGGGGGGGGCATCTATCTACAAGGGGACTGTTACTTATAGGGGGGAAACAATTTACAGGTGGGGCAACTATCTACAGGGGGACTGCTACCTATAAGGGGGCAACTTCGTGTACCAGGACAAGTGATTTGTCATGAGTGACAAGTATATGCTCCCGTTTTAGTCCCTTGGACAAGTAGTTGTTTTTTTTGTTTGTTTTTTTGTGTTTGTTTAATTTCCACACCCCTGGTATGACATGTCACCCCTGGCATATATTTTGATTGGAAATCCCCATCCAAAGTGTCCCTGTCCCAGAATCATGTCAAAAATGTTGATCTGTCAGGGTGTTAGTGCTGAAACCCCTACTGGTCAGGAGAACAAGTGGGGAAAAGCACATGATAGCCCAGTTCACTCTCCGGCTCGCAGCAATCTGTGTCAGCCCAATTGACTTATTATGGAGCTGGTGGATGGAGATTGTTACGAGCTAGAGTAGCAAGCTTCTCTCTGCTCATTCTCCTGATCAGTGGGGGTCTCAGCACTGAGACCCAGACCAAGCAAAAATTTTGAAATGACTGTGTGAAATATTTTCTGAAATGACAGGTACACTTTAATGCTGTAGAGCTACAGACATGTATTATGGATTGCATTTTATTAGTCCTAACACTTTATTCATAAGACACACATAAAGTGTGTATCATGAAGCAGATCCTCAGTAATCCATATATTTACCATGGAAATAAAGAAGGAACTGAACACCTTGTACTAGTGACACCAAGGAAGAATCTTTATTAGTGATCGCTGTAAACTATTTTAATGATTTATTTTGCTTGTTCAGCTTTTGTATGATAATAATTAGTGTTGCATTTACGATCAGATTACGCCCAAGCTCAGTCGCCTCCCACTGCATTGACACGTTGTTACACTAAGTATTTTCCAGTACAGTGTACAGGTTCGCCATCTAGGTCAAGCAAACAAGCTGAGCCACTCCAGGATGCAAATGAGGACAAGTGACAGCTCTGTGCTGCGCTTTCCCCCTGTCAGAGCGTACTGCGGAGAATCCTGGCTGCTCTTTATCACACACATATATTACTACAATAGACAGCAAAAGTAGTTTATGGCAGAAGTGGATCAGACACACACGTCTAACATAACAATTCTTAGGGTGCATTCACATGTGCTGTTTTAAGCCAAAACAAGTATTTGGTAGTAAAGATAAGATAAGATTTTACTATTTTTAACTGACTCCTAGTTTTAGATTAAGAATTGCATAAAAATGGCACATGTAAAAGCCCTCTGAGTTTTGGGAGGAGATGAACTGAAAATAGATGGGAGCTGGCTGTTCATCCCTTTGCATGGAAGCAGGACAGTGTCTTCAAGGGATATTACAGGACTTCATAGACAGAAAATAAAAATATGAAGGGTACACAGGGTGAACCATAAGAAACTTTTAGTGGTCTCCAATCAATATTATAAACCAAAGCCTTGAAAATGATTATTCACTCATTAAGAAGTGGGAAATTGGGGGATCTCATGAGACCATGTCAAGTTCAGGTAGACCAAGTTTAACAATATTTTTATTATTTTTCAACATAAGAGTAACATACAACAAAGTAAGACATAGGCATGTCAGGTGTTTCATAAGAATGCAAATACATTTTTAGAATTAGAGGAGTTTGTTAATCATTCCAGACGACGCCACATATCCCACAACAAAGAAAGTAACAGAGTCCAATAGGACTCCACATGAATTAAGAACAAGACTGTGATAACAATAAAATAGATCAAAACACAGGTAGACCAAGAAAGAGAAGAATTGTTTGGGATAGAAAGAATAACCCACAAAGAACCTCAGGGGAAATACAGGCTGCACTGGAAAATATGGTGTGGTTGTTTAAAAGAGCACAATACGACAATACTTGGACAAAAATGAGCTGCATGGTTGCCAGAAAGAAACATTTATTGTACAAATGACACAGAAAAACAGGTTACAATATGCCCCACAACACCTTGACATGCCTTACAGCTCCTGGCACACTGTGATTTGGAGTGATGAGACCAAAATAGAGCTTAATGGTCACAATGTTAAGCACTACAGTATGTTTGCAGAGGGGTCAGCAAGGCCTATAGGGAAAAAGGATAGCAGCCCCAGCATGATGATGGCTCACTGATGGTTTTGGGGGTGGTAAGCTCTAAAGGCATGGGGCATCTTGTGAAAATGATGAGAAGATGAATCCAGCATGTTATCAGAAAATACTAACATTTCATTTGCATTATTCTGCACAAAAGCTGCACATGATCCTAAGCACAAGGCCAAGTTGACCCTCCAGTGGTTACAGCAAATAAAGGTGAAGGATCTAGAGTGGCCATGACAATATCCTGACCTTAATGTCATCTTTGCATGAGGTGAAGACATTTTGCCAAGATGAATGGGCAGCTATACCACTTGCAATAATTCAGGGCCTCAAAGACTACTACTGTATTACAGAAGACTGGGGGCAATACACAATATGAAGAACTAAGGGTATGTAGACTTTTGAACTGGGGTCATTTCATTTTTTTTTTATCTGGTGCCATGTTTTGTTTCATGATTGTGCCTACAGGTCTATATGAATCCCATAAGAAATAAAAGATATGTGATTTGCTTGCTTACTCATGTCTTCTTTAAAATGGTACATATAAGTTCTCAAAGGGTATGCAAACTTTTTAGTAAACCATATATACTTATGTGGTGACCCATTACAGAATAATGTGTTCTTCTGTCCTGCCCATCCTGTGTGGCAGATGCTGCTTCAATGTCCGTCTTGGGCCCACATTCCTCAGGACTCTCTATAATGCACAGTGTCATGCAATGTTATATAATGGTTAATGTATGAGTGTTTTTTATGCACTTGTTACTTTAATAATCTTGTTGCTAAGAACCTTATTGTTAGGGGAGTATTTAAAAGTGAACCAGGTGACTTATCCGGCCAATGGGATCTCTCTAATTTCCACCCGTATAAAGTGAGGTCAGAGTTCAATTCAGTCAGTTCTGAGGTACTGTTTGGTGAGGAGTGAAGTCTGTCTGTGAGGTGATCCTGAAGAAGGCCTGAGACCTAGTCCAGCAACCACGCATATACTACCAGTTAAACTTAGTACCCAGGTGAAAGTCAAAGCCTTGCGGTAAGCACTAAGTCCGGGGAATTTAATACAAGTCCAGTCCAGCAAGTTAGTCAAGCTCAAGTCACTAAAGTCTAGCGTAGGCTACATACAAGTTAAGTCAGTCATTTACAGCACAATCAACTATAAGTCCCAACAAGCCGTTAAGCTTCCCAAAGTTCACCCTGCATCTCCTTCACACTAACCTGAGCTGTAATGGATTTACCATCTTCCCAACCTCAGTAAAGCATACCAGTTATCCATAACCTTGAGTCAGAGTGATTATTTGACCTGTGTCTGGCAAAGTAGAAGCTGATCTACTTCGGGTGGTGTATAGGTCAACCACGCCCTGGCATCACGATAAGGTTAATTACACACATTAACCTCACCCGACACCACACTTACTAATGTCCCATGTGCCTACTTTGCTTTGCCCTGTTTCGTTGGGTAAGACCATCTTAGGACATCCAGTGAGACAGTCACACATGACACATGCCCATTGTTAGTCTCTACTGTGCGTGCAAACAATGGAATTGTGGGAAAGAGTGTGCTTTGTTGCCTGGCAACACCAGAGTCACAATTTGAGGAGGAAATCCTTTGCACTCTTTTGTTTACATGATTTTACAATTTTGCTTCATGGGAATACCTATTTAAAACAAATTCCAAAGCATACGGCCCTGGTGTATTACACTTGTATGTAAACTGTAAGGTCATTTCTTTTTACTTTAACCCCTTAATGTTCCATGACTTGTATACTCCTGACTCGAGCCTCTGCCATGCTTAGTGGCACCCAACTGATTCAGTAGCTCAAAGCCGCCGCTAATAGCCAGGATGAGTTAATTATTAAAGCCGGCTAATAACCATTTAGATGCTGCTGTTTATGCAGCCAAAGGGCTTACCTTGCCTTTCATGGCTTATGGGAGTTTATTGATAGAGCCTCATTGGAGCAGCCTCTACCAATAGAGCTCAGATCACAAAGTTCAATACAGTTTAATGTGTATGTGGAATCTAATGATAATAATAAATACAATTATATATTCCATTCTAAAAGTTTGTCACCCCCTATTTCCGATTTTCTATAATAAAAATAGACATATTTGGTATTGCCAAGTATGGAATTTTCTGAATCAATAAATATGAAAAATTATTTATTCTGCATGGTGAATGGCATAGATGTAAATAAACCAAACCCCATAATTGTGGGAGGGGGGTTTTAACACATCAAGCTACAGAATAAAATAAAGGAAAAAGCGATCAAAAAGTCTGATTAATACAAAAAGAGTACTATTAACCCCTTAAGGACGCAGGACGTAAATGTACGTCCTGGTGCGGTGGTACTTAACGCACCAGGACGTACATTTACGTCCTAAGCACAACCGCGGGCATCGGAGCGATGCCCGTGTCATGCGCGGCTGATCCCGGTTGCTGATCGCAGCCAGGGACCCGCCGGCAATGGCCGACGCCCGCGATCTCGCGGGCGTCCGCCATTAACCCCTCAGGTGCCGGGATCAATACAGATCCCGGCATCTGCGGCAGTGCGCGATTTGAATGAATGATCGGATCGCCCGCAGCGCTGCTGCGGGGATCCGATCATTCATAACGCCGCACGGAGGTCCCCTCTCCTTCATCCGTGCGTCTCCCGGCGTCTCCTGCTCTGGTCTGTGATCGAGCAGACCAGAGCAGAAGATGACCGAAAACACTGATCTGTTCTATGTCCTATACATAGAACAGATCAGTATTAGCAATCATGGTATTGCTATGAATAGTCCCCTATGGGGACTATTCAAGTGTAAAAAAAATGTAAAAAAATGTAAAAGTAAAAATTAAAAAAATGTGAAAAATCCCCTCCCCCAATAAAAAAGTAAAACGTCAGTTTTTTCCTATTTTACCCCCAAAAAGCGTAAACATTTTTTTTTATAGACATATTTGGTATCGCCGCATGCGTAAATGTCCGAACTATTAAAATAAAATGTTAATGATCCCATACGGTTAACGGCGTGAACGAAAAAAAAAAAAGTCAAAAATTCCTACTTTTTTAATACATTTTATTAAAAAAAAATTATTAAAAATGTATAAAAAGTTTTTTATATACAAATGTGGTATCAAAAAAAAGTACAGATCATGGCGCAAAAAATGATCCCCCATACCGCCGCTTATACGGAAAAATAAAAAAGTTATAGGTCATCAAAATAAAGGGATTATAAACGTACTAATTTGGTTTAAAAGTTTGTGATTTTTTTTAAGCGCAACAATAATATAAAAGTATATAATAATGGGTATCATTTTAATCGTATTGACCCTCAAAATAAAGAACAAACGTCATTTTTACCATAAATTGTACGGCGTGAAAACAAAACCTTCCAAAATTAGCAAAATTGCGTTTTTCGTTTTAATTTCCCCACAAAAATAGTGTTTTTTGGTTGAGCCATACATTTTATGATATAATGAGTTATGTCATTACAAAGGAAAACTGGTCGCGCAAAAAACAAGCCCTCATACTAGTCTGTGGATGAAAATATAAAAGAGTTATGATTTTTAGAAGGCGAGGAGGAAAAAATGAAAACGTAAAAATTAAATTGTCTGAGTCCTTAAGGCCAAAATGGGCTGAGTCCTTAAGGGGTTAAAAACTACAGATCGCAGTGCAAAAAGTTAACTCTCATATATCGTTATATACAGGAGAATAAAAAAAAATTAAAGGGGTAAGAAAAAAAGAAATCTTTTAGAACACTTTACAAATTGTATATTGTTGTAATCCTGTCAACCTAAGCAATCAAAATTTGACTGGACAGTGAATGTTGTAAAATAGAAGGCCTCCTAAATTTGTTAAATTGCATTTTTGTTTTACATTTTCACCTCACAAATAATTGCTTTCTGAGCAAATGTTATGGAAAAATGAAGAAAATAAGAAAGTACACGTGGTCTCACAAAAAACAAAGCCACATATGGATCTGTAGATGAAAAAATAAGAGTTATGGCTAATAAAAGGTGAGAAGGAAAAATTAGAGTGCAAAAAAATAATAATTTCCCAATCCTTAAGGGGTTAATTTGCTTAATAAAAGACATTTTTCTATTATCAGATCGCTTCTTTCATTTTTGAAAAAGCCTCTGAAAAATGAAAGAAGCGATCTGACTGGTTGCTATGGGCAACTGGGCAACTTTTCCTCTACAGAGGTTTTGATACATTTTCCCCAATATTTTTATTATAATTCTAAATGTTGATCCTGAAAGTTTTATAATCCAGTACTTGTCAGGTCCCATATTGGTAGTTTGTGCTGCAGTTCCCATGGACTCATTTTGTTCGGGGAGACATTATTGTTATAGTTTATAGGTAATAAATCAGAATTATCATTTTTTTATCTTTATAACATTCATAGAAAGCTCTTAGGGGGTGGAGAGGTATAATCAGGGGCGTATACTAAAGAGACAATCAGCACTAATTGTGTTATATAGTTAGCACATCTATTGAAATCTGGAAAAAGGCTTGGCGAGGGGTGGCAGCATAGATCAGCACCCCACCTAAATGCCAATCTCAGAATCTAGAATTTGGAAGGCAAGTAAAGTTATTTCTCTTTTCCTGGGCAGTGTTAAGGATGCCCAAACGCTTTCAGGAGCTGTAGGTTGAATGATTGATTGGCAGACGGCTATTCCTCCATAAACATGCTTGCTCTGTTTAGCTAAGCATGCATGTGTTTTCAGTAGGGAGAGGTGGGAAAAGGTACTGCCAGAAAACAAATGAATCAGGCATTGAAATTCAACATATTATTGTCTTCCTAATCATCACCTTTGGGGGAGAGTCACATTGGGTCAGTGGTCTCCAACTGTGGCCCTCCAGATGTTGCAAAACTTCAACTTCCAGCATGCCTGTCCGGGCATGCTGGAAGTAGGGGTTATCCAGGAAAAAAAACTTTTTTTTTTTATATATCAGCTGGCTCTAGAGAGTTAAACAGATTTGTAAATTACTTCAATTAAAAAATCTTAATCCTTTCCCTATGATCTGCTGAAGTTGAGTTGCTCTTTTCTGTCTAAGTCCTCTCTGATGACACATGTCTCAGGAACTGTCCAGAGTAGAAGCAAATCCCCATAGCAAACCTCTTCTACTCTGTGCAGTTCCCGAGACAAGCAGAGATGTCAGCAGAGAGCACTGTGGCCAGACAGAAAAGAACAACTCAACTTCAGCAGCTGATAATTATTGGAGTAAGATTTAAAAAAAAAGTAATTTACATATCTGTTTAACTTTATGGAGCCAGTTGATATATAAAAAAAAGTTTTTTTCCTTGAATACCCCTTTAAGATTTGCAACATCTGGAGGGCCACAGTTTGAAACCACTGCATTAGATAGCCAAGAGGGTTTCTATCACTTTTTCCTAATGTGTATGGAGGCCTTTAGAGGGCAGACTTAAAGGGGTACTGAAACAGATTTGTAAATTACTTCTTTAAAAAAATCTTAATCCTTCCAGTACTTATAAGCAGCTGTATACTACAGAGGAAGTTCTCAAACTGTAGCCCTCTAGATATTGCAAAGCTTCAACTTCCAGCATGCCCGGACAGCCAACGGCCACAGTTTGGAACCACTGCATTAGATAGGCAAGAGGGTTTCTATCACTTTTTCCTAATGTGTATGGGGGCCTTTAGAGGGCAGACTTAAAATGGGATACTTCACTGGAAAACAGTTCTTTTTTTTTTTTTTTTTTTTTTTTTAAATCAACTGGTGCCAGAAAGTGAAACAGATTTGTAAATTACTTCTATTAAAAAATCTTAATCCTTCCTGTACTTATCAGCTGCTGTATACTACAGAGGAAGTTGTTTTCTTTTTGAATTTCTTTTCTGTCTGTGCTCTCTGCTGACACCTCTGTCCATGTCAGGAACTGTCCAGAGGAGGAGAGGTTTGCATTGGGGATTTGCTCCTGCTCTGGACAGTTCCAAGAATGGACAGAGGCATCAGCAGAGAGCAATGTGGTCCGACAGAAAATGAATTCAAAAAGAAAAGAACTTCCTGTGGAGCATACAACAGCTGATAAGTACTGGAAGGATTAAGATTTTTAAATAGAAGTCATTTACAAATCTGTTTAACTTTCTGGTACCAATTAATTTAAAAAAAAATTTTTTCGAAACCTGGATCGGTCACATTCAGTAATTCAGTACATAGCACAGATGACTAATCAGCAATAGATATATTGTCAGTACATAAATGCATAGTCCTAATCCAGCTATAGGCAGACCATGAGGCTCTGTGCAACGAAACTGTGTTAGCTGATCGGTCAATATTTTTTATTTTATTTTTTGCAAGGAAATGGGTCCTTTCCTTTGATCTAGCCTAAATGTGTTCATATGTATATACCCTTGCCCATCTGTGTGTGTCTGGGTACATAGACACATGCATATTGATGTGGCTGAAGATGCAGATTTAATTGGCACACACTGACACATGAATATGGGAAACAGTCATATGAATATGCTAAATGACAGCACAGGGAAATGAGCCTAAGCTCTCAATTTGCATATTTTACCAGGAGACTTCTTAACAAAATGCAAAGCTTAACATTTTTTTTTCTTTCTTACTGAAATAAAAAGCTGCAGCGTAAAGATTCAACACTTTGATGCGAGCCCTAGGGCAGCGTAATGTAAATGGTCGGTAAATACATGAAAGCATTCTGTACTGGACGTAGTAAATCTTACAGAACACAGGTAACAAAGAAATAGTATGGTTAACTGGAGCAGAGGACTACTGCGCCGGTCTATTATAATTAGACAATCATGGTTGAAGGCGTCTTCAGTCTACAGTTGTCATATATCTCAAGCACATTATGTAGTTCTGGCTTTATTTAATTTTATATCACGGTGCTTTTAAAAGTCATGTCCCCAATGTAATAAGATCATTTAAAAGTAATTTTGGCTTTATGGATAGAATTCATATGCTGATCATAAAGTGCAGGTTCACCTTCAGTGACCCTATGCTTGTATATTAGAGAAACACATGTACAGCAATTCCCTAATATTCTTCACATAACAGAATGTGCATGCAGAGAAGCTGCAGAATAGTTCTGTACCTGTTGGGTGTGTGAAGAGGGCATGGTGCCGGACCACCCTTCTCTTATACACTAATACCTTGCCAATATTTTAGGGCTGGTAGAACTGTGAACTATGTGTAACGTTGTGCAGCTCCATAATGCTAATGATCGTCTCCTCCAATTTACTTTTCCACCAGATACACCCTGGCTTCTGCCCCTCTACTCTACTTAAAGGGGTATTCCAGGATTTTTTTTTTATTTGACTATGCTACAGGGGCTGTAAAGTTAGTGTAGTTCATAATATACTGTCTGTACCTGTGTGTGATGGTGGTTTTGCAATTCTTATGTGATATTTGCCCCGATGTTTATTTTTAACTTCATACAAAATTAGTGTTGTCTCTCTCAGGTTTTCCCAGGTTGCAGTGCGGCCCAAGACATTACATCACTAGTCAGGTCTTCAAAGGAGCCTGTCTGCTTCAATGGGTGGAGGGACTGCTGAGTGGAAAGGAGATCATTCTGCAGTGAATTGTAGTTTTGCCACAGCTGGAGGCACCCTGGTTACAAAAACACTGGTTTATTGTTTACTGCTCACCTGTGCTTTAATGGGTGGGTTGGCTGATGTGGGTTGGCTGCAGTGACCTCATACTTACAAACAAGAAATCCTGGGACTTGTAGTTGGAGGGAGGGAACTCTAACAGGAAATAGCCACTTCACAAAAAGATAGTAGAAATGTTATGGTGGACTCAGAGCATAGCTATTTTAGCTCCAGGAAAAGCATGGATCCTTCCTAAGCATGTCCATTACTGCCTGGCAGTTAAGTACTAAAATCATCTTAAGGTGGATGACCCCTTTAAATCACCCTAACTAAAGTCACCAATTATTTACTAACTCCAAAAGCCTCACAACATTACTCTACATTCTTCTTTCCTGATCTGTCCTCCATCCACTCCTGTAATGTCCTTATATTTGCTTTTGTATTTTTCTGTTTGGGTGTGTATTCACACACTAGTTTGTTCTGAGCAGTTTGCTATTCTCCCTGAACAAATGAGAACTTGGGTGGGTCTATTTTAACCAGAGTTCTCCTGCATTCTGGCAGCAGATTATTATGTGCAATAATGCTAATATGATGTATTTTTGTGCAGTATTGTACTGCTTGAGCATGCACTTTGTATTTATCTGAGTTTTAGCCATGGTTAAATAGTCTTGTTTATTGTAGATTTTTGTCTGTGTTATTTGTCAGTTTTTAGGATGTATGTCTGTTCTGCTTAGTCTGTGTTCACACTGTGAGAATCCTGTCCTGTCCCTCCACATAGTGAAGTTTGGTTTTGAATTTATCCTGTCTTGTATCTTGAAATATATCCTGTTTTGAATCTTGAGAAATATCCTGTCTTGTATCCTGACCAGTGTTCCTCTGCGTTGTTTGGTTTTCTTGTATCCGTTTTTATGAAGTTCATGTTTGTTATCTGTGTCCAGTGTGAACAGTGTCCTATGTTACCTGATCAGTTTTGCCTTCAGTTCTTCCATCCATCCCCTGCATCTCTTGGATTCTGCTGTATTATTGTTGCATACCTAGTCTTGTTCATTTTATCATGTCTGCCGTTTACCTGGTTTATGAACTGTTTGTTAATACACTATATTCTGCCCTGTTAGTATTTGTATCTTGTCTGGTTCATCTGTTCTGGTTTTTGTATTCCTGTTCTGTTTCTGGCCTGTGATCGCCTATGCATATTATTTGTTTTTACGACACTGCACTGTAGCGCAGGGTGGAACCAGCTCCAAGTTGTTGATTCACCGCTTAGGGTGTATGGGCAAATAGGCAGGGAGAGTATCACTAGGGACAGCTTAGGGCTCACTCCCCGTCCCCCCAGTCTGTCGTGACAACTCCATCTTGTTACAACAAAATTCCCCAAGGGATAGGAACTGGGGTAAAATAACACTAAACCCTGTTAGTGCTATAGAACCACCGGGTATAAAACCACCCCGAACGCCCACAGGCTCTGCAGACCGTATAAATAATTATAGTTACATCCGGGGACTCACTTCTCTCTAGCACAATCCTTACCTCTATATACAGTATACTCCCCATCTGTATAACACTGCCCCCATACAGTACTAAGTGAAAAGCCACTTTACTTGGTCTTGGCAAATGTTATATGCATGCTCTGTTCTGGAACCCCGCACATATAACATTTGCCGGGTCCAGACAAAATGGCGCCTCCGAAAAGGTATTTAGTATTTTTTTTAAATGTGCCCTTTTAAGCCTTACTATAGGTGTGAATTGTGTCTGTATATCTAACATCCATATAGTAGTAAGGACACCCTTAATGCCACATGTAATAGTAAGGGATTTCCCTCTGTCTTCCTTTGTGGCAACATGAAAAAGAAAACAAAAACAGAAAAGAAAAAACACAATACTCACCTTTCTTGAGAGAAGTCTAGCTGCACAGTGGAGTTCCAGTCTACTCAGAAAACATTCACTTCTCTTTTACTGCTGAGCTCCGCCCACTCCTGTGACATGGTCATCATCATCATCATCATCATAGGTCCTTCAGCCACAATCTTTTCTCCTGCTGAGCTCAGTCCCCACATGTACGACTCACATGATTGTGACATCATCACTGGTCCTACACCGGCAGAATCTACCGAGCAGGTCCTGGACGGGCAGTCACTGCTGTTGTGTGTGGAATTCTCTGCTCCTCAGCATGTGAGGTTGGGCACAGCAGATGGGGATCCTGCGGGACCCCCTGGCTAATGGACCCAGTCGCAAATGCAACTCTTGAGACCCCTATTGCTATGCACATGGTAACACACATTGAATCTAGAGTATAACACACAAGTAGTATACCAACAGAAAGAGTCCACAACCCCTACATAACATATTTTATTGTGATAAAATACGCTTGTTCTACTCCTGCCCTATACTTGTTTATTGGTTTTCCTCCCTTTGGGGACACAACAGGGTGACTCTGCATTGCACCATATTTTACCCTCCAGCTGGATATGTACGTACACACTAGTATGTGTATTTGTAATATGTATATGTAATACGCCTTTTCTTCTTTCTTGGGCAGTATCTAAGGAATGCCTTTATGTGTGGGACTGAACCTTCATTTTCTGATTGAATAAACCATAAATAAATAAAAAGTGTTATGATTGCAAAGCATTACAGTGTGTGGAGCTTGTCTTACAAGTTGTCATCTATTTAATATATCCTTTCTCTTTAAGGTATTTTTCCTTTTTTATTATGAAATATAAAACATATATTGTGCTGACAAATACCCATATGTTTGGATCCCTCTGCCATTGACTATAACAAATAATGCATCCATCAGGGTCCTGTTTCCTTTTACAGGATTTAGTAGCATGGCAGGCCTTGATACTGAAATGAAAAAAGAATTACCAGTTGTTTAAATGTCAAACATCTGACAAAAGTATATATTCCTCTGGCATGCTTCTGGCCAGTACAAGCTATGGAGATACAAACTGCTTTTATATACAAACATAACCTAATGACAAAGCCCGCCATAAAGGAAGTATTCAACCATATGTGGCATATTTGCTGGTATATAGCATTGCATGTTACTGATTTATTTTATTAAAAGCTCTGTATCCTAGAACTTCGCAATGGTTTGGGGGAAATGTACGATATGGTCCTTGCAGTAAATGGTGAACCATTAATTATGAGTTAAAGGTAACAGACACTTTTAATGTTTTTCAGCAGTTCAAAATGATTTGCTACAGGCTGGAACCTGGGTATAAAAAATGACATACCATACATACAGGTGTGGTGACCCCTGGGCAGACACAGTAGCAAGAGGCATCTGGTACTTGTAGTCCGACGTGTTCAACAGATGAGATGCCACAGTCGCTTGAGTCACTACAAGTGTAAAATGAGAATAGCTGCACTGTAGATGTTAAAGGGGTACTCTGGCGCTTAGACATCTTATCCCCTATCCAAAGAATAGGGGATAAGATGCCTGATCACGGTGGTCCCGCCGCTGGGGACCCCCGTGATCTTGCACGCCGCACCCCATTAAAATCAGTCCCCAAAGCGTGTTCGCTCCGGGTCTGATAACTGTCGATCACGGGGCCGGAGCATTGTGACATCACGGCTCCGCCCCCTGTGATGTCATGCTCCGCACCCTCAATGCAAGCCTATGGGAGGGGGCGTGACAGCTGTCACGCCCCCTCCCATAGACTTGCATTGAGTGGGCGGGGCATGACGTCACACGGGGGCGGAATCATGATGTCAGAATCTTCCGTTCCCGTGGACGGGAGCCAGAACCTCCAGTGCTGCCAGAAGCAGATACAGGTGGGTGCTGCATGCTATATTGCGGGGGTCCCCAGCAGCGGGATCCCGCGATGAGACATCTTATCCCTTATGCTTTGGATAGGGGATAAGATGTCTAGGGGTGGAGTACCCCTTTAAGTCCTTGTCCCGTGAGGACCTTGGTGGTATATGTGCAATCAGTAACCAAGATACAGGGACCCGCGGAGTTGCTTCAAAACCTGTATCTTTACTCAACTTTAGAGTTGAGTGAGCATTTCAAAAGTTTGGTTCGCCTAGCTCACAGGTTTTTGGGAAAAAAATAGTTCTACGAGAACCAGCAATGCAATAACCCTCAATATGTGTATAACACTACACACAAGCTCGAAAACTCTGCATAAAAATGCTAGGGTCACCTAGGAATGTATTCAAGTAGTTTTGAAGTGGTTTCAAGGCAAAATTGTGGTAATCCATGGTAACTAACAGCTTGTTCAAAAGCACACTGCACTAGCTAATTTTGCATGCTTTTCAACATTAACCCCTTAAGGACTCAGCCCATTTTGGCCTTAAGGACTCAAACAATTTAATTGTTGCGTTTTCATTTTTTCCTCCTCGCCTTCTAAAAATCATAACTCTTTTATATTTTCATCCACAGACTAGTATGAGGGCTTGTTTTTTGCGCGACCAGTTGTCCTTTGTAATGACATAACTCATTATATCATAAAATGTATGGAGCAACCAAAAAACACTATTTTTGTGGGGAAATTAAAAAGAAAAACGCAATTTTGCTAATTTTGGAAGGTTTCGTTTTCACGCCGTACAATTTATGGTAAAAATGACATGTGTTCTTTATTCTGAGGGTCAATACGATTAAAATGATACCCATTATTACATACTTTTATATTATTGTTGTGCTTAAAAAAAATCACAAACTTTTTAACCAAATTAGTACGTTTATAATCCCTTTATTTTGATGACCTCTAACTTTTTAATTTTTCCGTATAAGCGGCGGTATGGGGGCTAATTTTTTGCGCCATGATCTTAACTTTTTTTTGATACCACATTTGCATTTAAAAAACTTTTAATAAATTTGTTATCATTTTTTTTTAATAAAATGTATTAAAAAAGTAGCAATTTTGGACTTTTTTTTTTTCGTTCACGCCGTTCACCGTACGGGATCATTAACATTTTATTTTAATAGTTCGGACATTTACGCACGCGGCAATACCAAATATGTCTATAAAATTTATTTTTTACGCTTTTTGGGGGTAAAATAGGAAAAAACGGACGTTTTACTTTTTTATTGGGGGAGGGGATTTTTCACTTTTTTTTATTTTTACATTTTTTTAAATTTTTTTTTACACTTGAATAGTCCCCATAGGGGACTATTCATAGCAATACCATGATTGCTAATACTGATCTGTTCTATGTATAGGACATAGAACAGATCAGTGTTATCGGCGATCTCCTGCTCTGGTCTGCTAGATCTCAGACCAGAGCAGGAGACGCCGGGAGCCGGACGGAGGAAGGAGAGGGGACCTCCGTGCGGCGTTATGAATGATCGGATCCCCGCAGCAGCGCTGCGGGCGATCCGATCATTCATTCAAATCGCGCACTGCCGCAGATGCCGGGATCTGTATTGATCCCGGCACCTGAGGGGTTAATGGCGGACGCCCGCGAGATCGTGGGCGTCGACCATTGCCGGCGGGTCCCTGGCTGCTATCAGCAGCCGGGATCAGCTGCGCATGACACGGGCATCGCTCCGATGCCCGCAGTTATGCACAGGACGTAAATGTACGTCATGGTGCGTTAAGTACCACCGCACCAGGACGTACATTTACGTCCTGCATCCTTAAGGGGTTAAAGGGGTAGTCCTGTGAAAAGCCCTGTGTGGGGTCCCAGCTCCCTAATGGGACCTTGCTCTGCATTCTTTTTCTATGGGATCGTTGAAGAGACCCAGTGCTGTAGTCGGCATCTCAGGCACTCCTATAGAAATAAATAGAGTGCGTGCTGTCAGCAGCACGGGCTCCTCTCAGAGAGCTGGGTCCTGTTCAGGAGATCAGTCGGCCAGCCGAACAAATTCCCAACAGCAAGCTTACCCCCTCCCCAGCTCAAACACTTATCCCATATCATTGTTAAAATGTACACAGAGGTTTCAGAAGATGTAAGGAGGTCAGCCCACCAAGGCACACACAGCTGAGGGGTCCTTGGAATTGCCATCCTCTCAGACTTAACAAGTGAATTTCCCTTGCGTCAGGGCAAAGCTGATATGCAGGATGTCTTGAAGAAAGTCAATGTAATAGCCCATTCTAACTATGCGGGATCCTGGTAGGCAGTCGCAGTACCAACTAACTTAACACTTGTACTTGAGACAGCAACTCAACTCACAGACTTGAGACCTGAGACAGGATGGGACCACACGGTAGGAAAACACTGGTCATGTATAGGGGCTTATTATACTAGCTCCACCTTAATACCAGAAAGATTTAGGATACCCTCAAAAGGCAAAACTAAAGTAATACTGTCCACCACAGGTGGCAGCAAAGAGCAGAAAGTGTGTGATTATCTCCTTTTTATAATTTGCCAATACATGGAAAGAGACAAAAGTGCAATTAAACAATAACAATATGCATTCAATACCGTGATAATTCAGGTTATGTGATGCTTCATCAAATAATACAAACACCAGTAGTGGGACACTGCACAGGAAGAGACCTCTGTGGTCAGCGATTGGCAGCAGTCACATGAACAGTGTATGTGTAGCATCGGTCATTACTGCATTTCCATTTTTTTTTCTTTTTTTACCTTGGTCCAGCCTGTACTAAATGATAACATTTTATCTTGTGTTGCATTTGCTACATTTCAGATATAATATAAGGGGTTACTCGTACAGAATTCCTATGTGCAATCTACAATAATAGTTATGAACAAACCATCAGTTAGTAAAATCTGAGTAGGTGTTTAAATGGCAGATGTCAGCTATAGATCACTGGCATTCGTTGGAAGACAGATTGCTCCTTTGATCATCATACGCAGATGGGCAGAACCACTTTTATAGACCCTAATGTCACAAAATGCTGGATGCCAAAATTGTAGTTTGTTTCCTAGTGAGGAAATCAACATGAATTTCCTAAGTGTCTTACTATAATTACATTCACTGCCGTGACATTAACTGTTTGTACTATGTAGTGTAATTTCCTACATTATATAATGGCACTTGCGTAGTTGTTCTAATAGGGCAAAGCTGTTTGTGTCCAAAAGGTAAATATATGGAAACAATGAAATCATATTTATGCCACTTGTTCATTTTGTTTAGTTTTGTATATTTACTTACAACTGCTCATGCCAGTTGATCATTCTATATAATTTAGATGAAACTTATTGTAGTGACTGTAATAATCGGATTATCATTATGCTTTATTAGAATGCAAACCCCACAAAAAGAAGACCGTATTCTATTGCTATGGTCAATAGTAGAAGAGACTGTAAAAAAAAAAACCTTTGTAACACATCTTATCAGAAAAAAATGCTTATTTATCATGTTATAGTTTCTTTCCTCTCCTCCTCTGCTAAACTATCACCCAGGCTCAATCACAGTTATGACTGCTTACCACTGCTTTATCATGGCTTCCATACTGCTGCTGCATTTTAGGCTGTGTACTGAGACATCGAAGTGCACTTCACCCATCTTTTTGGAGCACAGTGCTCTCTGCTGACATCACGACCACAGTGCTCTCTGCTGACATCTCTCTCCATTTTAGGAACTGTCCAGAGCAGCATATGTTTTCTATCGGGATTTTCTCCTACTCTGGACAGTTCTTAAAATGGACAGACATGTCAGCAGAGAGCACTGTGCTCGTGATTCAGTAGAGAGCTCTGTGTTCCAAAAAGAAAATAAATCCCTCTGTAGTATTCAGCAGCTAATAAGTACTGGAACGATTAAGATTTTTCAATAGAAATAATATACAAATCTGTTTAACTTTCTGGCACCAGTTGATTAAAAAAAAAAAAAGTTTTCCATCGGAGTACCCCTTTAAAAGTAACAGATGAAGCCTGTGGAGCAGAAATCTGATGAAAATACCATATACAAGTTATATAATGGTCAGAAATAGGGCTGCTTACACACACAGGGCAGCTTATCCTAAATAGTCACTTGAAAGGACAGGTAGGCTCTAAATATGCCCAAACACAGCAGTGCAACCAGTGAAACCAGTTCACTATATTAGTTTTATGTGTGTGAACCAACTATTCCCCAGTGAGAACACACAATGGCAGAAGTCAGGTAACAGACGGATTATGCATGTTGGATTTAAACATGTGTAACACCAGCAGTTGGTATCCACCGGCATATGAATTGTCCTGGTAATGCTGTAATTGCTTCTTCACTTCCACCATGGCTGGTTCAGCCTTTCTTCTCTGGCCTCTCTCCTGCTTCTGGGACCACTATTGGGGAAGTAACCTGGTATGATCTAGCAGCAGAAGTCTACGCTTCCACATCCTGGTTGAAAACCTACAGGATATTTAAACTTGGTGGGTGTTTTTATCAGTAACATATTTGTAAAACTTATTATGTGATAGTCTAGAAACCCTGATATTTATCCTAAACTAAAGAACATTTAAATTGTAATCTGGCAATTTTCAGAATTTAAAGGGGTTGTCCAGTAAAAGAAACAGCCTGTATAAAGTGTCAAATAGTATAATAAAGCAACTCACTAACTCACTGTTTTTAACCATAGTGTACAGATCTACTAGATGATCTGTCTGGCCTGTAACTTTGACATCCCGTGACACTCTCTAAAAACGGAGCTTTTGTCCCTGCTACCCCCTCTCCCGCACTCTGCTGAGGATTAGACCAGTAATGTGAAGAGGGGGAGCTCATATTACTGCTCATTAGATTTTAAGGCAACTGGAAGCCTTTCTTAGATAAGACAGCAATGAGCCTGTTCTGACTGAAACTACTGTTATTGAGAAAGGTTACCTGCTGACTTAAAATGTGGTAATGAGGTGAAGAAAGAAAAACCTGTCTGATGTCAGGTGCTGCTTATCCCAATGAAAATGGATTCCAAGTCCAGAGTTATGTTCAAATCCAAAGTGGACTTGTTTATTTGCAGTACAATAAAATAACAAAAAGACCATAGTTTTGGGGTTAAAAAGAAGTCAAAAGTTTCAGGTTAAAAAGGTGAAAACCAGAGGGTTGCTTACACACTCCTACTCAGGTTAGACCAACACCATGGGGGAGATTTGTCAAAACCTGTGTGGAGGAAGAGTGATGCCCAGAGCTACCTTTAAGATTGCTTCTTTTTTTTTTTTTTCAGAGGCCTTTCTAAAAATGAAAGACACAATCTGGTTGGTTGCTTTGGGCAACTGTACCACTCTTCCTCTACACAGGTTTCAATGAGTTTCCCTCCATTTCTGTAGCAATCCAAGGAATTCACATCATCTGCCAGGTAGGCATTGATGTCCAGTATACCCAGCTTTCTATCCAGTTACATATTGGACTTGTCAAACCAACAAAGTACTGTAACTTAAATAAAATAAATGTCTGTAAAGCACAGAGTTTATTAAAAAAAATCGCTAAGAACGCAATATTCACTTCTACGATTGTTTCCAGTCACAATTTCTCGTGTCAGTCTTTTATAAAGTAATTCTATGTTTCTTTATTGTACTTTCTATGACACTTTCTTGAATGTTGCCCATTAGCAGCTCCTCAGATGGATTTCAGAGGGTGCGCTGCTCTTTAAAAAAAAATGACACCAAGATTGATTTACAACACTTCATTGTTATCATATATGTCTACAGGAAGCTTTAACAATTATAAATAATGAAATGGCAACAATGGAGACATATTCTAGGAGGATACATAGTTTTGTTCAGTTTTTGGGGAATCGAGATTTCTGTCTGTTATAGAAAGATATATTTCCTTAGATTTTAGTACAGTTGTTATATAACATGCTACTATATAACATGCTAAAAATTTAAAATCATTGGGGTCAGAACTCTCAACCCTCACCACTCATCTGAAGTGCAGCCTCTAGGGTTCACCTGATGGTTACTAGAGGTTTTTTCAGGTTTGGTGGATTACATTGATTACCAGCGTTATTTTTTTTTTATTAATAATCTGGTCAGAGAAGGGTGTTCTGATTGTAAAAAAAATAATTGGGGTTGGCTATGAAATATAGGGAGGTCAATATACTTTTTTCATAAATAAATAAATAAAATAAAAAGTGTGGGGTCCACCTTATTTTTTTATAACCAGCCAGCTAAAACTAATCAGTAGCATCCAGGGTGGGAAGGGCTATTCTTTTTGTCACTTCCCAGCTCTATAACAATGGGCACAGCTCAACCTCATTCAGAGCAGGAGATCCCTCCATTAGACTCCCATATTGTTGAATGGATTAAGCAGTGACTGGGGGACAGACATCAGAGGGTTGTAGTCTATGGAGTATATTCAGAACCAGGTCTTGTTACCAGTGGGGACCTCAGGGATCTGTACTAGGACCCATTTTGTTTCATATCTAATAGTGATATTGCAGAAGGTATTGATGGTATATCTTTTTGCTGATTACACAAATATTCAAAACAGGGTCCTAACCTCAGTATCTGAGAAAATTGATTTAGGGTTCATAATTTCAGAAGACTTAAAGATAGGTAGACAATGTAATTGAGCCACAGGGAATGATAGCAGAATGCTTGGGTGTATAGGGAGAGGTATAAGCAGTAGAGAGGGAAGTGCTCATGAGTGTATAGGGAAAGGTATTAGCAGTAGAAAAAGGGAAGTGCTCATGGGTATATAGCAAAAGGTATTAGCAGTAGAAAGAGAGAAGTGCTCATGACGCTGGTGAGACCTCACTTGTGCAGTATTGTGCACAGTACTGGAGACCGTATCTCTAGAAGGATATAGATATTTTGTAGAAAGTTTAGAGAAGAGCTACTAAACTAGTACATGGATTGCAGGATAAAACTTACCAGGCAAAGTTAAAGAACCTTAACATGTATAGCTTGGAAGAAAGAGGGGACAGAGGGGATATGATAGAGACTTTTAAATACATAAAAGGAGTGAACACGGTAAAGGAGGAGAGAATATTTAAAAGAAGAAAAACTACCACAAGAGGACATCATTTTATATTAAAGAGGCAAAGGTTTCTGCAGTAATATCAGGAAGTATTACTTTACTGAGAGAGTAGTGGATGCATGGAATAGCCTTCCTGCAGAAGTGGTGGCTACAAATACAGTGAAGGAGTTTAAACATGCATGGGATAGGTATAAGACTATTTTTCATTTAAAATATGGCCAGGGACTATCAACCCCTTAACGACGCAGGACGTATATTTACGTCCTGCACCGACTCCCGCGATATGAAGCGGGATCGCGCCACGATCCCGCATCATATCGCGTCGGTCCCGGCGCTAATCAACGGCCGGGACCCGCGGCTAATACCACACATCGCCGATCGCGGCGATGTGCGGTATTAACCCTTTAGAAGCGGCGGTCAAAGCTGACCGCCGCTTATAAAGTGAAACTGAAAGTATCCCGGCTGCTCAGTCGGGCTGTTCGGGACCGCCGCGGTGAAATCGCGGCGTCCCGAACAGCTGATCGGACACCGGGAGGGCTCTTACCTGCCTCCTCGGTGTCTGATCGACGAATGACTGCTCCGTGCCTGAGATCCAGGCAGGAGCAGTCAAGCGCCGATAATGCTGATCACAGGCGTGTTAATACACGCCTGTGATCAGGATGAGAGATCAGTGTGTGCAGTGTTATAGGTCCCTATGGGACCTATAACACTGCAAAAAAAAAGTAAAAGAAAAGTGTTAATAAAGGTCATTTAACCCCTTCCCTAATAAAAGTTTGAATCACCCCCCTTTTCCCATAAAAAAAATAAAACAGTGTAAAAAAATAAATAAACATATGTGGTATTGCCGCGTGCGTAAATGTCCGAACTATAAAAATATATCATTAATTAAGCCGTACGGTCAATGGCGTACGCGCAAAAAAATTCCAAAGTCCAAAAAAGCGTATTTTGGTCACTTTTTATAACATTAAAAAATGAATAAAAAGTGATCAAAAAGTCCGATCAAAACAAAAATCATACCGATAAAAACTTCAGATCACGGCGCAAAAAATGAGTCCTCATACCGCCCCGTACATGGAAAAATAAAAAAGTTATAGGGGTCAGAAGATGACATTTTTAAACATATAAATTTTCCTGCATGTAGTTATGATTTTTTCCAGAAGTGCGACAAAATCAAACCTATATAAGTAGGGTATCATTTTAACCATATGGACCTACAGAATAAAGATAAGGCATAATTTTTACCAAAATATGCACTGCGTAGAAACGGAAGCCCCCAAAAGTTACAAAATGGCGTTTTTTTTTTTATTTTGTCGCACAATGATTTTTTTTTCCGTTTCGCCGTGCATTTTTGGGTAAAATGACTAATGTCACTGCAAAGTAGAATTGGCAACGCAAAAAATAAGCCATAATATGGATTTTTAGGTGGAAAATTGAAAGGGTTATGATTTTTAAAAGGTAAGGAGGAAAAAACGAAAGTGCAAAAACGGAAAAATCCTGAGTCCTTAAGGGGTTAATAGTATTCAGAATTGTGGGATGACTGGATGGCCAACACTTTCTATATCTCTATGTTTCAAAGTGACGTTTAGGAGTCCAGACTCCTAAACAGTAAATAGATGTGCGCTATGCACTGCTGTATGGTATGGTCCATGGAGAGAAGTATTGACCATGCAATGTAGACCTTTAGTAGCGTATCTGCTACCCATTGAACTCAATAGGTAGCGGAATCTGCTGTAATTATTCCCCAAATGTACGCAGGCTACATAGTTTTGTGCACAGAAATCATACACAATGTCACACTTTTTAATTAGCCAGAATTTCTGACCAGGTATAAATCCTGCCCGGCTGGTGAGACACTGAAAATTGAGTAATATTTAAAAACACATGTTAACACCATTGGTTACCTGATTTTCATTATATCTTTATATAACTAAAATCAAATCCATCTGTTAATACATTTATAGACATACAAACATAAGTTAACACTGAAATGTGCCCAGAATATGTGTACCATGTTGCACCAAAGCATCGCAGATAATAAATCTCCCCTATTTGCAGGTGGTCTAGCAGTTCAGGGCAGTTATCTCTTTGGCACAACCTGTAGTTACCTCTACCAAGTTACATACTATTTACACATGTGTGTTAGCTGTTGAGTGTACACCATCATGCATAATGGGGATGTCCAACTATTAGAAGTTATCCCCTAACTTATCCCATAACTCTCTGATTGTGTGTATGGTGGGGGGGGGGGTGAATGCTGGGACCCCCAACATTCTCAAGAACGGGGACCCAATTCTCACATCAAAATAGAAAGCACATTCCGGAAACCAACGGTGTGCATATCCTCCCTATCCCTTCTTGCTCTGTTTAGGTACTATTGTGCATGTGTATGTGTCCCTTCCTGAGTACACCTGAAAATGGCGTGCGGTGCAGCTTCATAACCACAACCATCTTGGTATACCTAGGAAGCAGCACATGTGCAGTAGTATCTAAAACAAAGCGAGGAGGTGGTGGGAGGATATGCATATTTATGAGCAAAATGGAGTGATGAACCAGCAGCGGTGACGTCAGCGGAAGCCTTCAGAACCTGGCCAGTGCCCCAAACTGCTAATTTACATAAACGGAATGTCACGGTGAGTGCTCCGATCCGGCGCTCCGATCATGAGCACTCACAGCCCCGCTCTCCCAGCCGGGCCCGTCCCTTAACTGCTCCGGTCTCTGGTTCCCGGTGCGCTACCCCGCCTCCTAGGGCATACGTACCGGCTGCCTGTGCTTTAAAGGGCCAGTGCACCGCTGATTGGTGCCTGGTCCTCATGTTAGTCTATTTAAGGCAGCTCCGCCCCCTCTTCCCTGCCGGGTCTTCAGTGCCCCACTGCCTGAGATTAAGCATTCTCTTTGTCTGTTGTTTGCCTGTGTATGTGACCCTTTCGCTTCGTTATTTGACAACGCCACCTTGCCGCCTACCTTGACCTTCTGCTAAGTCCGACTACACCTCTGCCTCATCCTTCTGTACCTCGCCTCATCCAGCTACCTGTGTGGTCGAGTGATATTGGTGGTAGTGACCTGGGTGCCGCCTGCCGCAGCAAGCCCGTCCTGCCTTACGGCAAGAACTGGTGAAGACCGGCGGCACCTTAGACTCTGCTCCCCGATACGATCCGTGTCATCAGCCACACAGGTCAGTGGATCCACATCCAGCATCCTTACACAGAAAAAGAAAAATAAGGTTGCAACAAAGTGAAGGACCCTCTCGTGGTAGGTATCATTTTAAGTAGTGTCACCTGCACTACAAGCCTGTACAACATGTTAGTGTGGGTGACACTGATTACAGTTTTCCTTTAACTGAACTAGAGAAAAAGAAAGGGTGGACACATCTGTAACAATTATCAATTGATTATAATAGTTACATTGAAACAAGATTTGTGTTCTATGGCCAGCAAGTTATTTTTGGTCATTTGAAACCGGACCTACACTATTTATATACATTAAAACCTCTCGGTAACGCCAACTCTTTGAGAATACTACCCCCTTATCCAGACTAGATTTTCTATGGCAAATTTTCAGTTCCAATTTTTATGCACTCTTTGAGAAGACCCTACCCCCAAGAGATAAAAAAAAAAGTATGCAATATTGGGTGGTCATATCAAAGAGGTTTCACTGCAGCAGTGTTTCACTAAAGGTATTGGTAAAAGTCAAAGAAAATAACTATATTTTGGGGGGGAAAGTAAGTTGACTTAATATGCAATAGGAAGAAAATAAGCCTTTTCATGTTTTGAAACTGAACATAAGTGGAGGGTGATTTTGAGTCATTGTTATTAAAGTAATTGCTGCCCACTTTTCTATGTCCATCAAATTCTGTAACAGAACAAACTGAGCACTATCTCATCATATGTTTCCCTCTTGAGTTTGTTTTCCCATTTATTGTACTGACAGAGGAAGGGTTAAATGAGTGAGATGCCCTCACTCAAACACATCTTTTTTCTTTCTTACAGAAGGGTGTGGTGCTTGGCGTTATGCATTATGTACAATACAGCAGAGCAACGCGTCCTGACATGTGACAACAGATAATACAGAACATTGACTTCTGATTGCGTAATTAGATGCCGAGGACACAGAAATGAGTGACAGATTTTTAGAAAAATGTTGATACATGCCTAAACAACAGCCAAAAACACTTGAAAAGTCCTGAAGAACATGAGAAACGAAGACAGATAGGAAGAATACAATTTACTTTGATATCATAAAGACATTGATTAACCCGCACAAATGGGCATGTCATTACATCCTATGATGGTTTTCCAACTACTATAGGGCATAAGGAAATGTTCAGTTAGTGACACAGGTGCAGGAGCTATATCAGCTTCATTAGCGGTGGTGGGAGCTGTAAAATACAGTCAAATGCCAACTACAGTGGTCAAGATCAGCGATAACTATGATGCTAGCCATACAACTCTTTGGCCTCCTACTTGGATATCTTCAGCATTCCCAGAGTGAGTAAATGGAGCAGCAGCTGAGCATGCACACTTCATTCGTTTAGGGGATATAGGACCACCAATTGGAAGTCTTCTAAATGCAATAGGGTATAAGGGTACAGCCAGTAAATTGCACAGGAGCTATGTCTGCTCCATTAGCAGTGGTGGCAGTTGTAATATACAGACAAGCTCCCACTAAAATGATCAGGATCAAAGATAACTCTGATTCTGGAAATATAATTCTTTGGCCTTCTACTCGGTTATCTTTCTGACAGCAAATGAATGAAGCAGCAGCTAAACATTAACTCTTCTGCTTTATTCACTCAGGGGACAACAATTGGTTGTAGCAATTTTTGTGAAGCCACAACCAAGTGTTAAAGGGGTTTTCTACTATAAGGTAATGGACATGCTTAGGAAGGATCTGTGCTTGTCTTAGGGCTAAATGGCTTAGTGTTCTGAGTCAACCATAAGGCTGTGCCTATTTCCTGTTTGAGTTCTCTCCCTCCAACTCCATGATTCCTTGTTTGTAAACTAGAGGTCACTTTTCTCCCTCCCACACATCAGCCATCCCACCCATTGAAACACACCTGTGCTCCCTACAATGCAATAGACCAGTGCTTTCTAACCATGGTGCCTCTAGTTGTTGCAAAAGTACAATTCCTTGCCGAATGATCTTACTCCCACCCAGTGGTCGCTCTACCCACTGAAGCAAAGACAGGCTCCCTCTGAAAACCTGACTAGTGATGTAATGTCTCAGGCTGCACTGCAACCTGGGAAAACCTGAGAAGACACTCTTTTTGTATGCTGTTAATAATAAACATGATGAAACAATCACAGAAGAATTGCGAGACCACCAGGAAACGTAGGTACAGACACCATATTATGAAGTACACTAGCTTTGCAGCCCATGTAGCATTGTCAAATAAAAAAATAAATCCTGGAATACCCCTTTGTGAGAAGTATTAAGCAAGTTGAAAAGTTTAAATCCTTGGACCTTTTTATATGCCTGGATTCGAATCTGGTCCTGATCTTGAACCCTGGAGTCATGGGATCACAAATGTTATAATTTCAGGATCCCTATGTTAGTTCTCATAGGACATTATAATTCAGAACATATAACATATTCTAAAATAATTTGCAAATAATAAGATTGTTATACTCTTTTGAGAGTCACTGTATGACATGTTTAATTACAACCTTGTAATAGTTTGACCATTTAATGACTACATATGTGTATCCAAATCTTAAGATGACATATCTACCACTTAATGACACCATTTCATGTTTTCTTCCTTAATGTATGGTATCTGTTATTGAAATGCATCTGTTTATTATCATGATCTCTGTTTACTTTTAAGCCTGGTGTCACTTTACATAATGATCTTCGGCACATTTAATCAATTTACTATCATCTCGACGTGCAAGATGCCTCATTAATTCAACAAGAAAGATTGAATTACTAAACAAGTTTACAAGCAAAATGGGCAAGAAATGTAAAAGAGAGAGCAAATTGTTTGTGTTTAGCAAATTATTTTTTGAAGTTTTCAATAAACAAATTATCGAATCAGAAAACAGGTCTTCAAAAAGCCACAAAGAAGATGCTATAAATTGTTGCATTTCAAAGGAGACCCAGGCAAAGAAAATCTGACAGTAAGGACAGTGGGAGGAAAATAACAGTATAGTTTTAATGCACAAAAAAGTAATTTTCAGACAACATCAATTGAACATGCAGCTACGAATAGCCTAAGGTAATAGGCAATGTTTATATAATTTATTTCAAGCCATGAAAAATTAGATAATAATTAGAAAAAATACAACTGAATAGGTTTAATGAGTGTAAACATGTTTAGAACAGTTTAGCTTTCCAGCTTTTTAAAATAGAAACTACATCTTTTAGAATGTTACAAAATTATTAGATGTGACCAGAGGCGTAACTTGTATCTTCTGTGCCCCGAAGCGAAATCTGCAACATATGCCAATTATATTACTGGTCTCTTATGGGGCAGATGTGCTTTGGGGTCCCATTAGGCATTGGGGCCCTGGTGTGACTGCTACCTCTGCACCATCTAAAGCTACACCCCTGTATGTGACCATAGCAGCTGATGCTGACCAAAGAAGCGACATCACCATGGATTTTATTTTATTTTTACGTTTTCGTTGTTTCCTCCTCACCTTCTAAAAATCATAACTCATATTTTATTTATTTATTTATTTATTTTAACAATAAATCATATTTTCATTCACAGACTAGTATGAGGGCTTGTTTTTTGCGCGACCAATTGTCCTTTGTAATAAATTCACTCAATTTACCATAAAATGTATGGTGAAAACAAAAAAATACTGTCAGGGTCCGGACTGGTATGCGGGGAGGACACAGGAGTGGATCCTCTGTGTCAGTGAGGCGATGGCGTGGGCCGTACCAAGGGAACGGAATCTAAGGGGTTACTGGTAATCACCAGAGCCCGCCGCAAAGCGGGATGGACTTGCTGCGGCTGGTAACCCCCAGGTTGTTCCACCAGATAGCGACTCAACCTCACTGACAGCTGAGACAGGCGAGGTACACAAGGACAAGGCAAGGCGAGGTCAGACGTAGCAGAAGGTCAAGGCAGGCGGCAAGGTTCGTAGTCAGGGGCAACAGCAAGGGGTCTGGATACACAGGCTAGGGATACACACAAAATGCTTTCTCAGGGCACTAAGGCAACAAGATCCGGCGAGGACAGGAAGGGGAAGTGGGTTTATATGTGTGGGAGTGATTGGGAACAAATTGGGCCAGGCACCAATTAACGGTGCACTTGCCCTTTAAATCTGAGAGACCCGGCGCGCGCACGCCCTAGAGAGCGGGGCCGCGCTCGCCGGGACTGATCAGCAGGACAACAGGGCAGGTAAACAGAACGGGATGCGACCCGCGGGCAGGCACGTCCCGCCGCGTGGATCGCATCCACGCCGGAGGAGACAGAGCAGCGCTACCGGTCAGCAAGTCTGACCGGGGCGCTGCAACCAGGAGGTGAATGCCGTGAGCGCTCCGGGGGAGGAGAGGGACCCGGAGCGCTCGGCGTGACAAATATTATTTGTGTGGGGAAATGAAAAAGAAAATTGCAATTTACTGTACAATTTACAGTAAAAAAGACACGTGTTCTTTATTCTTTGGGTTAATATAATTATATTGATATCCATGATTACATACTTTTCTATTACTGTTGTGCTTAAAAAAAATCGCAAACTTTTTTACCAAATTTGTACTTTTAAAATCCCTCTATTTTGGAGACCTATAACTTTTTTACTTTTCCGTATATTCCGTACTTTTTATTGCTACCATATTTGCATATATGAAACTTTAAACACATTTTTTATCAATGTTTTTTTTTGGAATAAAATGTTATAAAAAAAAAGCAGCAATTTGGGCCTTTTTAAAAAAAAAAAAAATTTTTACGTTCACGCCATTCACTGTACGGTATCATTAACATTATATTTTAATAGTTTGGATATTTACACATGCGGCGATACCAAATATGTTTATAAAAAAAAATGTTTACACTTTTTGGGGGTGAAATGGGGAAAATGGGACATTTTGCATTTTTATTGGGGGGGAGGGGATTTTTCAATTTTTTTTTACTTTTATATTTACACTTTAATAGTCCTCATAGGGGACTATTTATAATAATCATTCGATTGCTAATACTGTTCAATGCTATGTATAGGACACAGCACTGATCAGTTTTATCGGTCATATTTTTCTCTGGTCTGCTCAATCAGACTAGAGCAAAAGACCCGTGGAAGGCAGCGGAGGCAGTCGAGGGGACCTCCGTCTGCCGTTCTGGATGATCGGATCTCCGCGGCAGTGCTGCGGGCAATCCGATCATCCATTTTAGTGACCGCAGCCCTGCAGATGCTGTGATCTGTATTCATCACGGCATCTGAGGGGTTAATGGTGGACATCCCGCGATCGCGGATGTCGGCCATTACCGGCGGGTCCCTAGCTGCTATCAGCAGCCGGGACCTGCCGCGCATGACCCGAGCATTGCTACGATGCTTGCAGTTATGTATAGGACGTAAATGTACGTCCTGGTGCGTTAAGTACCACTTCACCAGGACGTACATTTACGTCCTGCATCATTAAGGTGTTAAAGAGCTGCAGACCACCATAGCAAGAACACAGGGCAACTCCTAGGCAGTTAAATAGTGGGACTCTACCTCCAAAGACTAAATTCTTGGACTAGTGGTATCTACTAAAACTGATCAGGAACATTGTGTAAACAACACTCAACCTCATATTTATACATTTCTCCATATTTTTCATTTTGTAGTGAAAATATTTTCTGCAGTTGTTCTATAAAAAGATAACAGTAAATATTGTGTTGTGCGCTTAAAATAACACAGAGCTAGAACATCCAGACTGCTATGCCTGAGACAATAAACTTGGGAAAAGTTGCACCACATCAGCTCTAAAAGCAGTAACCAAGGAAACCATTTGCTGAAGAATATTATATTCTTCGGTCTAAACATGGTGCTGCACTAGTAATTACTTTCTATGTCAGCACTTGCATTTATGTGACAGGTCAAATCTACTTCAGTTCTCTCCCTCTATGATGTCATATACTAAAAACAAAAAGAAAAACTGAATGCATATCTAAAAACAAAAAGAAAAACTGAATGCATATCTAAAAACAAAAAGAAAAACTGAATGCATATCTAAAAGCAAAAAGAAAAACTGAATGCATATCTAAAAACAAAAAGAAAAACTGAATGCATATTTATTGTAGCCAGAGTAAGAAATAAACACGAGGGAACATGTATGTACATAATTTCATAGGACAATACAAATAGAACATAAATCTAGATTTTATAATATACTATAGAATATATAATATATCGTTACAATCACTGGAGATGACAACTAACTCCACATAAAGCCTTTATTGCACGTGGTCAAGACATTAAGATTATTTATTTGTTTTTAGTTGATTATTAGTGGATTTTCGTTGATTTTAGTTGATTTTAGTTGATTATGGCGACAACATATTCTGCAGTGCTGTACAGATTGTCAAGACTCACATATATCCTCACCCATGAGCTCACAATCTAATTATTCTATATAAGACACATATATGCAGAAGAATAAGCAAGTATTAGACGAAGGAGGGGGTTAATAAAAATGATGAAGCTTTTGCCGTGAACTTTGCCTTAACCCTCATTCTCGTAGCTTCTACTACAGCCGGTAGAGGATGTGACATGTGGCTGCCGGTTCTCAGTCAGAAAGTCTCCTAGCGAGTTTTTCTAGTCTTCTCTTCTAGGATCCTTTCACACACCTGGAGCAAAGTCTGCTGTACAAGCTGCCATGTTTTTTCTAGAGACGAATGTTCTAGAGGTGTGTTTGGAGCAAATTCTTGCTAACAATAGTAGTGACAGTAAGGCTAGGTTCACACTGCGGAATCTCCGGGCAGAACTTCTGCCAGAGATCGAGCCGGTGGCACTAGGACCACGCGGACTGCATTGCCATCCCCATAGATGTCAATTTCATTTCTGAGCAGATCTCCCAAAAGATCCACCCAGAAATGCATTGCCATTTATGGGGACGGCAATGCAGTCCGTGTGGTCCTAGTGCCGCTGGCTTGAACTCCAGCAGAAATTCTACCCGGAAATTCCACAGTGGGAACCCAGCCTAAGGGTCTATTCACACGGCAGAATTTCCGTTTGCGGAATTCTGCCTCAAATTAAAACCCCTAGACTTCAATGGGATTCCGCACTCCCATTCACACTTCTGAATTTCCGCTTGCGGAAATTCAGAAGTGTGAATGGGAGTGCGGAATCCTATAAAAGTCTATGGGCTTTAATTTGAGGAAGAATTCCGCAAGCGGAGATTCTGCCGTTTGAATAGACCCTTAGTGTTCTGTCCCAGCGCTAGGATGGGCAGGGCCGGCTGCATACAGTAGAGCAGACTTTGCTGAGCAGAGAATATAGTTGCTGGCGTTCAGGGAGAAAAAAGCTGCATTGTCTGCTCAGCGGAGTAGGCTACACATTATAGAGTCTATAAATAATAGTCATACAATGAGGCTACAATCACACTACTAAATTTTCAAACAGAATTCCGCTCAGAAATTCCGGTGCAGCAGCCAAGCCTCCCATTGTTTTCAATGGAATTCTGCTGCACTGTTCACACTATGGCAATTCTACACTCCAGACCTGTCGAAAGAATGAACATGTTCATTATTTTGGCTGAATCTGCTCGGAAATGCATTGCCGTATATGGAGACAGCACATGTCCTAGCAGACAAAATCTCCACCTATATCCTATCCAAGATTCTGTAGTGAGAAAGTAGCCTTACCAGATAATACTACTGTACAGGGGCTAAATAATATCACCACATCATGACCACATATTTCCTCCATACAGTGTCTGATAAACATTACCTTACTGTAACCATATAATGCTTTCCCACTAGGACCATGTATTACCACTGCATAGTGACTGAATAACACTACAATTCTGTTTGTGAACTTCTACACACAGGCCAGTATTACTACCATGCAGTGCCCACAAGCCCTCCATATACCGTATAAGGTGAATCAAATGACTCACAGATGCTATTTTCTCTTAACTTATTTATCTGACTTATCTCTGCAGAGTTTCACCTGTAGATGTCTTCCCATCTATTCCATATCCCCTTTAACAGTAACATCATGGAGATTAAAGGGGTACTCCATCCCTAGACATCTTATCCCGGGGGTCCCACCGCTGGGAACCCCTGCGATCTCTCCTGCAGCACATTATGTCATCTGGTGCACGGAGTGAACTTCGCTCCGTCCCTAATTACTGGCAATGCAGTGGCCGGAGGATCGTTACATCACGGACCCGCCCCCTTGTGACATCACGTCCCGCCCCCTCAATGCAAGTCTATGGGAGGGGTGTGACATGACATCCAGATGACAGGGGTTGCTGCAGGAGAGATTGCAGGGGTTCCCTTTGGATAGGGGATAAGATGACCCCTTTAATAGTACCATCTTAGTGCCCTTAACCCCTTAAGGACCAGGCCATTTTACACCTTAGGACCAGAGCGTTTTTTGAACATCTGACCACTGTCACTTTAAACATTAATAACTCTGGAATGCTTTTACATATCATTCTGATTCAGAGATAGTTTTTCAGTGACTTATTCTACTTTAACATAGTGGTAATTTTTTGTGGTAACTTGCATCCTTTCTTGGTGAAAAATCCCCAAATTTGATGAAAAAATTGAAAATGTTGCATTTTTCTAACTTTGAAGCTCTCTGCTTGTAAGGAAAATGGATATTCCAAATAAATTTAATTTTTATTCACAAATACAATATGTCTACTTTATGTTTGCATCATAAAATTTATGAGTTTTTACTTTTGGAAAACACCAGAGGGCTTCAAAGTTCAGCAGCAATTTTCAAATTTTTGACAAAATTTTCAAACTCACTATTTTTCAGGGACCAGTTCAGTTTTGAAGTGGATTTGAAGGGTCTTCATATTAGAAATACCCCATAAAAGACCCCATTATAAAAACTACACCCCCCAAAGTATTCAAAATGACATTCAGTTAGTG
Source organism: Hyla sarda (assembly GCF_029499605.1). Taxonomy (NCBI): domain Eukaryota; kingdom Metazoa; phylum Chordata; class Amphibia; order Anura; family Hylidae; genus Hyla; species Hyla sarda. Next base: position 526,110,119 of record NC_079189.1, read on the forward strand.
TTTTAACCCTTTAGGTGTTTCACAGGAATAGTAGCAATGTGAAGGAGAAAATTCAAAATCTTAATTTTTTACACTCGCATGTTCTTGTAGACCCAATTTTTGAATTTTTGCAAGGGGTAAAAAGGAGAAAATTTTTACTGGTATTTGAAACCCAATTTCTCTCGAGTAAGCACATACCTCATATGTCTATGTAAAGTGTTCGGCGGGCGCAATAGAGGGCTCAGAAGGGAAGGAGCGACAAATGGTTTTTGGGGGTCATGTCACCTTTAGGAAGCCCCTATGGTGCCAGAACAGCAAAAAAAAAAAAACACATGGCATACCATTTTGGAAACTAGACCCCTTGGGGAACATAACAAGGGGTAAAGTGAACCTTAATACCCCACAGGTGATTCACGACTTTTGCATATGTAAAAAAAATAAAAAACATTTTTACCTAAAATGCTTGGTTTCCCAAAAAATTAACATTTTTAAAAAGGGTAATAACAGAAAATAACTCCCAAAATTTGAAGCCCAATTTCTGCCGATTCAGAAAACACCCCATATGGGGGTGAAAAGTGCTCTGCTGGCGCACTACAGGTCTCAGAATGGAAGGAGTTACATTTGGCTTTTTGAAAGCAAATTTTGCTCTGGGTGCCTCCAGCTGTTGTAAAACTCCCAGCATGCCTGGACAGTCAGTGGCTGTCTGGCAATACTGGGAGTAGTTGTTTTGCAACAGCTGGAGGCTCCGTTTTGGAAACAGTGGCGTACCAGACGTTTTCATTTTTATTGGGGAGGGGAGGGGGCTGTGTAGGGGTATGTGTATATGTAGTGTTTTTTACTTTTTATTTTATTTTGTGTTAGTGTAGTGTAGTGTTTTTAGGGTACAGTCGCACGGGCGGGGGTTCACAGTAGTTTCTCGCTGGCAGTTTGAGCTGCGGCAGAAAATTTGCCGCAGCTCAAACTCGCAGCCGGATACTTACTGTAAACCTCCGCCCATGTGAGTGTACCCTGTACGTTCACATTGGGGGGGGGGGGAACATCCACCTGTTGCAAAACTAAAACTCCCAGCATGTACGGTCTATCAGTGCATGCTGGGAGTTGTAGTTTTGCAACAGCTGGAGGCATACTACTTTGGCTGGGAATGCTGGGGATTGTAGTTATGCAACAGCTGGAGACACACTGGTTTGCTACTTAACTCAGTGTTTCACAACCAGTGTGCCTCCAGCTGTTGCAAAACTACAACTCCCAGCATGTACGGTGCATGCTGGGAGTTGTAGTTTTAAACAGCTGGAGGCACACCGGTCGTGAAACACGGAGTTAAGTAAAAAACTCTGTGTTTCACAACCAGTGTGCCTTCAGCTGTTGCAAAACTACAACTCTCAGCAGTCACCGACAGCCAACAGGCATGCTGGGAGTTGTAGTTATGCAACCAGCAGATGCACCACTACAACTCCCAGCATGCACTTTAGCTGTTTGTACAAGCTGGGAGTTGTAGTTATACAACAGCTGAAGGTACACTTTTCCATAGAAAAAATATGCCTCCAGCTGTTGAAAAACTATAAGTCCCAGCATGCCCATAAGGGAATGTTGGGAGTTGTGGTGGTCTGCCTCCTGCTGTTGCATAACTACAGCTCCCAGCATGCCCTTTTTGCATGCTGGGAGCTGTTGCTAAGCAACAGCAGGAGGCTGTCACTCACCCAACTCCTGATCCACGCTGCAGGTCAGTCCCTCGCCACCGCTGCTCCTGGGGCCCCGATCCCAACATTGACGCCGGGGATCGGGGTCCCCAGCTCCCGGGGTCCACGTCCCGCACCCGCTCACGTCCTCCGGAAGAGGGGCGGAGCGGGTTGCGGGAGTGACACCCGCAGCAGGTGCCCTGATTGGTCGGCCGGTAAACCGACCGACGAATCAGGGCGATCGTGAGGTGGCACCATTGCCACCTCACCCCTGCTGGCTATGGCTGTTCGGGGCCGTCAGAGACGGCCCCGATGAGCCAGTAATTCCGGGTCACCGGGTCACTGGAGACCCGATTGACCCGGAATCCTCCACAGATCGCTGGGCTGAATTGTCCAGCGATCTGCGGCCATCGCCGACATGGGGGGTCATCATGACCCCCCTGGGCGATATGCCCCGATGCCTGCTGAACGATTTCAGCAGGCATCGGGCACCGGCTCCGCTCCAGATGGCTGCGGGGGGCCGGGAAAGCACATGACATTCTCATACGTTATGTGTCCTTAAGGACTCGGAAATGGAGACGTATGAAAACGTCATGTGTCCTTAAGGGGTTAAAGGGGTATTCCAGGAAAAAAAACTTTATTTTTATTTTTTATATCAACTGGCTTCAGAAAGTTAAACAGATTTGTAAATTACTTATATTAAAAAAATCTTAATCCTTCCAATAATTATCAGCTGCTGAAGTTGAGTTGTTCTGTTCTGTCTGGCAACAGTGCTCTCTGCTGACATCTCTGCTTGTCTCTGGAACTGCACAGAGTAGAAGAGGTTTGCAATAGGGATTTGCTTCTACTCTGGATAGTTCCGGAGACAGGAGTCTAAACCTATAGGTCACTTTGGGTGACCCAAAAATACCCTATTTCCCACATATAACAAAATTATCTTTATTATTGTTAATTTTAACACACCTAACAAAAGATTAAACTTCCAGTGAGTTTCACTCCATGTAATTGTGTCATTCTATCACTTGAAAAGATGCCAGACTGACCACTCTGTCTAAGATAGTAGATTCCCCGTGCACCTGCAGTATGCACTAGAGATTTTGGAGTGATCACTGCATTAAAATCATCACTCAGCTGATACAGTGATCACTCCAAAATCTCTAGTGCATACTGCAGGTGCACGGGGAATCTACTATCTTAGACAGAGTGGTCAGTCTGGCATCTTTTCAAGTGATAGAATGACACAATTACATGGAGTGAAACTCACTGGAAGTTTTGGGCATTGTAGGTGTCATCAGAGATCACTTAGACAGAAAAGAACAACTCAACTTCAGCAGTTCATAAGTACTGAAAGGATTAAGATTCTTTAATAGAAGTAATTTACAAATCTGTTCAAGGCTGGGCTGACATGCGCTCCCGTATGTCATTCATTTCAATGAGCCGACCGGAGTGAAACGTTCGGTCCGGTCGGCTCATTTTTGCGCCGTATGCGCTTTTACAACCGGACCTAAAACCGTGGTTGACCACAGTTTTAGGTCCGGTTGTAAAAGCGCATACGGCGCAAAAATGAGCCGACCGGACCAAACGTTTCACTCCGGTCGGCTCATTGAAATGAATGACATACGGGAGCGCATACGGTGACATACGGGAGCGCGAGCTTTTAGCTCCCCCCTGCCGTATGCGCTCCCGTATGGGAGAAAACGTAGTGTGAACCCAGCCTTACTTTCTGAAGGATTTTTTCTGTACACCCGTTTAAACAGTGATCATGCTCCCTTACTGAGCTATACAGTTATGATGCTTATACAGCTGATACCCTGCACTAATGTCCAGGATATATTGGCAGCTTAAATGGGCACTGTCGTTTGTAAAAAGAGAATTACATAATGTAGATAATAACATTATATGTATATTTGTAATATAAATTGGTTAAAACAATGTGTATATTTTTGGGTGAAAAAATGTTGACTTGTCCCTCCAGCTATTGCCTGTCTGTCTCGACCGGGACAAAATACACAAAGCTTGGGCAGGACAATAGGGCTCTGTACAGCCTCCTGGCTTGTCACTCTGCCTGCATGTGAGTCAGGGGCATGCCACAGAGCCTCACTGCATAGCACAGTGCATATTTTATTTAACATGCACATGCCCGATTCCTACAGCCACCCCTGACGCAGGCTCCGTGCGGCCCTGCTGCCATTACAGGCCCTGCACTCGGCTTGCGCTCCCACTCCGTTGGGCTGACTCACCTGACCGCTGCTGGCCTCCCCGCACCGCTGCAGAGGACTTCAGAGATGCCGGGGAATGCACCTCTACTTGGGACATCACTGGCATTGTGTGTTAGGGCCCCTTATTGCGCTGCTGCTCAGCTGCAGGCGAACAGCTCCTATCATCCTGCTGCCGCGGTCCTCACAGTGGCGGCCCCTTCTGCTGCTGCACCGCACTCTTCACAGGCTCTGCTTCCCTGCTTCCCCGGATCCAACCAGCCTACAGTCATCTGTGGAGGTGAGCGACGCTGCTGAGGGTCTGCCCTTAACTTAACAAGGGGCCCTGTACGCCCCCTCCTCCCAGGATGGCAGCCCGCCATCGTGGGCAGATTTGGTGAGAGGCCGTGCATCCTCTTCTCCTAGTGCAGGGACTCCTGCTGCTGGACTCCATGGATCAGTGGTCATTGGTGGAGACCTCCTGACCCCTGTCTCTCCAGGTGCCTGGCTCTACCACCTAGCCGTCCCCACCTTGGCTCTGCTGTGCTTTCCCCTGCAAGCCCCTCTGCACTCATCGCCGCTAAGCCTAAGAGGGCCATGTCGGCTGCTAGGCCCCTTGCTTCATCCCTCAGGGGGGCCCTCCTACCTCCCTGGGGCCTTGTGTGTGCATCATCCAGACAGAGTGGAGGGTCTGGAGGATGCCCATGATGCTACCCGGGCCTACATTGCTCAATTACAGTCTACAATTGCCTCCCAGTCAGAATTTCTCAGCGATCTCCATGACCATGTTGATGACTTGGATAACCGCTGGAGGTGCAAAAATATTAGGGTGAGAGGTCTCCCAGAGGCGACCCGGGAGGAAGACCTCCATGTGACCCTGGAAGCTATCTTCAACCTCATCCTGGGCGAGCCCTCTTCTCGTAAGATCAAATTGGATAGGGCTTATCGTGCTCTTCGCCCCAAGTCTGCTGCTGGCTTCCCCAGGACATTATCTGTTGTGTGCATGACTTTCAACTTAAGGAGGCAATCATGGCTAAGGCCCGTTCTCAAAGAACTTCGACTTTGATGGGGCTCCGATCTACTTGTATCAAGACTTGTCCTGGATCACCCTTCGTAGACGGTAAAAAGATAGTTTTTGCTAAATTCAGTCGCTTTTGATAAATTCAGCACCAATGCATTTTTCAGTCTAAAATAGACTAGAATGCATCATGTTCTAAAAATCCTCTAGAGCAAAAGTCGCAGAAAAGTCGCACATATTTAGACTGTGACTTTCTGTGCGACAAATTAAGATAGGAAAAACCAGTCTAAATCCTTTGATAAATATCCCCCAATATGTCTACTTTATTTTGACATCATAAAGTTGACATGTTTTTACTTTTTGAAGACATCAGAGGGCTTCAAAGTATAGCAGCAATTTTCAACATTTTCACGAAAATTTCAAAATCTGAATTTTTCAGGGATTGGTTAAGTTTAAAGTGGATTTGAGGGGCCTTTTTATGTGAGAAATACCCCATAATTGACCCCATTATAGAAACTGCATGCCTCAAAGTATTCAAAATAACATTCAGAAAGTTTGTTAACCCTTTAGGTGTTTCACAAGAATAGCAGCAAAGTGGAGAATGGTGCCAGAACAGCAAACATCCCCCCACATGGCATACTATTTGGGAAACTACACCCCTCAAGGAACATAACAAGTGGTACAGTGAGCCTTAACACCCCACAGGTGTTTGACGAATTTTCAATTTCAGGAAGTTCTGAGAGGAAATTCCATGCTAAATTTACATAGTATGCATCTACCATTAAAGTCAAAATACAGAAAACAAACAAAAAAAATGATGGAATAACAAATCAACAAACCATAGTATGCGATTATCTAACTACGGTATATTACGGAGTCTCTATTTATGCAATGGCGACATTATTGGCAGAAACTAGATGCATTTCTTTTGTAATAAATTTCCAGATAATGTGACAAGTGTACATGTTCTCTAACAGGCTACAAGTGACTCCTGTAATCCTGTATTCCTGAAATTAGAATCAGGACAGTAGGAGTTGGTAGGAATGTGACACTGGGGTCCTGTGTTAGGAGGTGGTGATGGAAGTCATGACTTTTTCAAGGAGTTTCAGTTAATTAACCCTTTGCTAAATATTTATCTATGTTGAAGTCTCAAAACAATTAGACAAAAAGTCTGGATACATTTTTACTATGGTCCATTGAAATGATGTGAAGATTCAATAGCATATGTATTATAATGAATTTACCTATTATATAAATATCACCGTTTTAGGTAATATTACCGTTTTAGGTAATATATATATATATATATATATATATATACATATCTATAAATGTTACTTATATGTAAACAACAAACATAGGATAGGTAATTTAACCCTTACTCACCCCCATTTTCCAGGGTCGGGGTTTTTGTTTAAAGTCCCATGCAAGTCTATGGGAAATATTTGTTACTGCATTACTTCCAAACGGCTGGAGATATTTCAATAATCCTTGGTCACATGGATCTCATATGTCCACTTAAAATATAGGATAGTTAATTTAACCCTTAACTACACCCATTTGTGAGGGTCGGGGTTTTTGCTTAAAGTCCCATGCAAATCAATGGGAAATGTATGTTCCCACATAACTTCCGTACGGCTGGAGATATTTTAATAATACCTGGCACACATATTACTTATATGTCAAATAAAAATATATGATAGTTAAAGGGGTATTCCGGGCAAAAACATCTTATCCCCTATCAAAAGGATAGGGGATAAGATATCTGATCTAGGGGGGCCCCGTCGCTGGGACCCCCCGCGATCTCCCTGCAGCAGCCTGCATTCTATGCGTAGCTGCGTCTGCAGTTTCGGAAACCGCTGGGCTTCCAAGACGGGGACGTGACGTCACGCCACGCCCCTCCCATTCATGTCTATGGGAGGGGGCGTTGTGGCCGTTATGCCCCCTCCCATAGAAATTAATGGAGGGGGCGTGTCGTGATATCACGTCCCGGTCTCGGAAGCCCGATGGTTTCCAAAACTGCAGACGCAGCTACGCATAGAATGCGGGCTGCTGCAGGGAGATCGCGGGGGGGGGGGGGGTCCCAGCAGCGGCACCCCTGCGATCAGACATCTTATCCCCTATCCTTTGGATAGGGGATAAGATGTTTTTGCCTGGAATACCCCTTTAAATAAACCCTTATCTACACCCTTATATAAAAGATGGCTTTTTGTTTCAAGTCCCATGCAAATATATGGGACTTCCAGTACCTTACTCTACCAGCTCTGCTCTGCATCTCCTGGTGAATGTGTCAGTCTGGCTTGCAAGCCACACCCCATCTCACAAAGACACGCCCACTGTTTAAGCCCCACCAATTTTATCATCTACCATGTCCCGTTCTATTTTCAGCTTACAAATTATTCATCACAAATCAGTCCCACCTGAGGACAGGATATGAGGATGGGACATAAGGACAGGATATGAGTATGGGGCATAAGGACGGGATATGAGGACAGCATATGAGGATGGAATATGAGGTCGGGATATGAAGATGGGATATGAGGTCAGGATATGAAGATGGGATATGAGGTCAGGATATGAGAACAGGATATGAGGTCAGTATATGAGGACGGGATATGAGGTCGAGATAGGAGGACAGGATATGAGGATGGGATATGAAGATGGCATATGAGGTCGATATATGAGGATGGGATATGAGGACGGGATATGAGGTTGGGATATGGGGACGGGATATGGGGACGGGATATGGGGTCGGGCTATGAGGACGGGCTATAAGGACTGGATATGAGGTCAGGATATGAGGTCGGTATATGAGGACAGGATATGAGTTTGGGATAGGAGGTCGGGATATGAGGAAGGGATAGGAGGTCGGGATGTGAGGTCGAGATATGAGGATGGGATATGAGGTCGGGATATGAGAAGGGGATATGAGGTTGAGATATGAGGACGGGATATTAGGGGTGTAAGAAAAAATCAATTCACTCGATTATCACGATTTTTCATTTGGCGATACTGTATCGATTCAAAATATTTTTGAATCGATCTTTTTAGGGATGTGGAATTCGTATCTCCCGACGCCTGGGACATGTAGTTCCGGGCGCCAGGCAGGTGAATTTTTCCGGCTCGTGCAAGCAGGGTCGGATCTGACAAGCGTGGCAGCGCTCTGGGTGTATGGTGCGGGCTCCCGACTCGTGCCCGCTCCGTACTCTGCGGCCCCCGGCTGATTTCATAAGCTGGGGGCCACCGCTAATAGCCAGCATGCGGCGATCGCCGTGGCTGGCTATGAACCCTTTAGATCGCCACTGTCAAAGCTGAGAGCAGTGTCTAAAGGGACCTGTGAATGCTCCCTGGTGGGCTAGTGGGGTGGATCACCCCCACGCAGCGCGATCGCGGGCGGGCGATCCACTGTGGAGGTAGCTGGAGGGCTTACCTCTGTTTCCTGCTGTCCCATGGCTCTGTCATTGATAGAGCCTAGCTGGACTAGGCTCTATCAATGGATCACAGAGCAATGGAGTTCAATAGAACTCTATTCATCTGTCTGAGGACTCTAATGATTCCTCCTAAAAGTCTAATAAAGTGTATAAAAAAAAAATGTTTTAATAAAAGTTTAAAAAAGACATACATTAACTCCTTTCATATTAAAAGTTCAAATCACCCCCTATTCCTATATGTATATTATGTAAACATAATAAAAATAAACATATTTGGTATCACTGCATGAGAAAAAAATCGCAATATATAGTTTTTGAGACAGAATCGGGATATATCGCGATATATCATATCGTAAACAGAATATATCGTATCGTCAAACGTGTATCGCAATACGTATCATATCGCCAAATTCTTGCCGATTCACACCCCTACGGGATATGGTTACGGGATATGGGGTTGGGATATGACAACAATATATGAGGAGGGGATATGAAGTCAAAAGCTTCCTCCTTTGTTGATTTTCCTCCCCAACAAGGATTAGGAAGGAAAAACCGGGCAATGCCGGATATATATATATATATATATATAAAATTTGTGTGTCAATTTTTACATAGATTTTCTTTTAATTTCCCCTGGTTTGTAAAAATATAATCAAGCTTGCATTGCATTTTCCTTTGGTTGCTCACAGGAAACACCTCCTTTTCCTTTGGGACTATATATTGGCAACATGTTATCCTGTTTCTTAAATTCCTCTTTGAAAAGTCTCTATAAATGCATTAATTGTACTAATATAATTTCCCCTTATACTCCAGCAAAAATAATGCTGGTTAATGTAAATTTACAGTCACAGCATTAGTGTCAATGTACAGTAAGTGCAAAATGGTCTTAATACCTTGTACTGTATTTCCATCATGCAGATGGGTTTACATTGTATGTAGTTCCGACACATCTATGACCAGTCTAAATTTTTGAGTTACATTGGCCTTTGACAAAATGGATGTGCAATTCAAAAAGCCAAATGTTTATATTATATTTTTTTTATAGTGCCATTATCTTTCATGGATCCTTCACAATTCAGACTACATCAGTATGAGACAAGTAAACTAAACTAAGTACATCTGAAAACTTACAATAAGGGCTTGTTCATGCTATGGAATTGTAAGGCGAAATCCACAAGTCATTGTAGTCCCATTGACTACAATGGATATTCCTCTGCTGAGTTCACAGTGGAAGTTCTGTGATGGGGACTGGCAGAATAAGTGCCAATTCCGTATCCTTTCTGCTCCATTTACCATGGAGCAGAAATATTGCGGGTAAATGCAAGAGATATGTCAGGGGGCTGTCAACCCTCTAATGCTGGGTCTTGGACATGTGAGATCAGCTGTTATTGCTGGAAGGACAACCCCATAAGTCTGGACTCACGTGATGATTTTTCATAGTAGTTGGCACTTCTTATGAGCCAAACACCAGAGTAGATCCCAAAAAAGTAGAGTATAATATACTATAAAAGTATAAAGGAAAGACTAATATACCAGGGGGTTTCTAAACTTTAAAAAAAAATCACAGGGGATGGGTGCAAAATAAAACTTTACTAAGCCTTCAGCTGACTGATGTTCCCCCCCCCCCACCCCCCCACCCCCAATAACTTGGCAGAAGAGATGCCATGATGTCCCCAGACGCTCTGTGTATGATGCTGCAGCAAATCACTGTTCTCAGTAGTCATATACAGGAGACTGCTGAGACCAGTGATTGGCTGGAGGGTCACATGCAGAGAGTATGGAGACGTCATTGGAGCACACTTATTTTTAAAAACACAAAAAAAAAACATTATAAAGAATTATATGCCAGAAGCAAGGTTATTCAGCTCACCCCAAAACTCAATCCACGTCACGGCAGGTGCTGGGCCACACCAATATAGGAATTCCAAGATGAGAGATAGCCAGCGTGGAAGATGCAGATAAATCACATTTATTGAGCATAAAAGTCATAGACACAAAGACGGTGCTCACAGTCACATGTTTCAGGTGTTACCACCCTTAGTCATATAATTTCCACCTTGTGCACAGCGCAGCAGAATCCTGTTGTATTTACTGGGACTCTTCTGCAGCGGAATCTCTGTGGAGAAATCCAAGCAGAATTATGCATGGAAATTCTGACGCGTGAACATAGCCTAATACTATCCTGACCAAAGCACACAACATTCAAAAACTGGTCAGGCATGAAAAGTAGGTTTGAATACACACCAAAACAGAAAAACACGGAATACAGAAATTACACTACACTAAGGACAGGGTATAAGTGTCAGATCGCGCGGGGTCTGACCGCTGGGCCCCTGCATGATCTCTCGAACGGGGCCCGGCTCTCTTCTTGAATGGGGCATGTTCGACCACTATACAAGGCAGCGGCCAACATGCCCCTCAATGCAGCTTTATGGGAGAGCATGAGATTGCCTAAAAATTGCCTAAAAATTTTAAAAATTGACACACACACATTTTATATATATATATATATATATAGAGAGAGAGAGAGAGAGAGAGAGAGAGAGCAATCCAAGGGAAGCAGCACCCCAAAAAAAAGGTAGTATGGTGCACGCAGAACCGAACCCTGGTCAATGGTCCATATGTAGATAAATTAGTAGAAATCTGCAGCACACAGAATGATGAAAAGTGCAAAAAAATGTAATTTATTCCATATCTTGGTGAAAGTTACAGCGACGTTTCAACCAGCTCTCCTGGTCTTTCTCAAGCAAAACACAAGTGATAAAAAAAATATATAACACTCCAAACTGGATAATTAGTGCACAGTGTACAAATATAAATATATCAAAAGGTTTCCACAAATCCATATATACGTGTAATACCAAAATTATTAAGTAATCCCTAATAGGGTCCTGATGATTACTCAGAACAGATGTGTAAATGTGAATTAAAATATTAAAAACAAGATACCTGCAGTAACACCAATGGGAAAATCACTCACCACAGTAATGGAGATTACAAGCGTGGGTAGATTCAAACTGCGCATGTGCGCCAGGCTCTCCCATAGAACTGCATTGAGGGGATGTGTCGGCCACCACTTTGTGTGGTGATCGAACATGCACCATTTAGGAAGAGAGCCAGGGCCTTTACGGTAGAGCGCTGTGGGCCTAGCCATCAGACCCCCCACGATCTGACACTTATGCCCTATCCTTAGGATAGGGGATACGTTTTTGTATTCCAAAGTACCGCTTTAAGACAAGATGTGTGGATTAATGAACTCTGCATAGAAGATGAAGGGATCTTTTTAAAAAAAAATTATGTTTTACTGTGTGCCCACGCGTAAGCTGTGAAGTGGTCCTTGAAGTAAGAAACATGCCTGAATAAGATAAAAATGTTCTGTGAGGAGTACTTTTACAACTGTATTGCATTAGAAAGGCGAACAGTCCAGATGAACAGTGTTAGCGATACATACAAGTTTGAATGCTCACAGCCATGAATAGTTTGGTGTGAATTAGTGGTTAAGAAGACCAAGAGAGGCATTGGACAAATATATAAAGTGGCTGGTGCAACCCTTCTTAAAACACCTAAAAAAGACAGACTGTTGCATGGAGTATTCTAGAGACCCACAGTGCCCATATAGGACAATCAAAAGTCATTATGTGCAACTCTTACCCATCTCCACTTGAAATCCATTCTGTATGTTAAAAATTGTACTGCAATCATAAGTATATTGTGCCACCATGTCTTCCTGTAATTATTAAGCAATCTGTGTCTTTAATAGCATTCTGCAACCATCATTTGTGCAGATGTTGGAAAAAATGTGTTCAATCGTTACGTTGTGCAATCAGTCTAAACAGGGAGCATCCTCTTACATATAAATACACTGAAGAAATGCAGGAAAATTGCAAGGAAATGCATGTTAGGAGCAAATACCTGTAAACCTATTGGACTGAACTAAAACTATATAGAGAAAAACCATATGACAAGAGACTTTAGACATATTATTACATTTGTTCACATGCGCTTGATTTATAGTGGACATTTCTGTGACAAAAAAACAAAAAAAACATTCCATACATCTGAATGGGATAGTTTTTTGCAGCAGTTGTATAAATTTGCAAGTCCGATTTAGATGAATATAGGTTCCGCATGTAAAGATTGTACTTCAAGAGATAACAGTTAAAATTCTATTATCAATGATGGATTTAGTAGGCAGGAAACAGTTCAGGCTAATACAGTTCTGGTATGAGATTTATTACTCTCTGAATACTAATAATTCTGGTCGCTAATAGCGTTTGAATTATAAAAATTACAGAATTCTACAATGTGTGCTGTGTATAGTAACTTAACATAGTACAGTATATATTACAAGTATTATTTATATTTTGGAAAGCTAAAAGGAGTGAACCACTGACAGAAACTTCAGAGAAGATTGGCATTAAATGATATGGTTGTGACATGGGCAGACTAGACATGGCTTATTAGCGTCTTGGGTAATTGAAATATCCTTAATTGTAATTGGCAGCACACATGTAACAGTGGACAAGCAGTGCCAGGGTAAAAGACTTGAAATTCTCTGTCAGCGTGAAAAAAAACCAATTTAATCACTAACAGAACCTAAGATGCCACCAGGAATTTCCCATAATTGTAAATTCTTCTTTGGTAGGAGAGTATAAAATGATATGTCAACATGACAATACATAAATTTTAACCACTTAACAACCTATTACATTTATTTACATGATGGGCCATCTCTAAAAGCTAGCATGGATCTCCACTGCTGACTATAATCTGTTTAGATGCCGCTATCAAAGGTGACAGTGTCATTTAAATGGCCGCCATAAGCATCATTGGTGGTGAAGTTGATCCGATTGGATTCCAGTGATGCGATCTTAGGCAGCTGATTCATTGTGAACCCGAGGCCTTTGCAAGACAATAGAGCAAAGATCTAATGGATCAAGGCAGTACATATGTACTTCATTGATCTGTATGAGCAATTGAATAATTGCTAATACAAGTCACCTGGCCTAGAGGGACAAAAAAAAGTGTAAAAAAAAAAACAAAACCTCCCCCTTTTCCAATTTTCCACATACAAAAATGTAAAAAAGTAAACTATTAAACTATAAAGTTATTGATCCTGCCTGGTGAATGGTGTATTCAAAAAAAAAAAAAAAAACAAGTGCCAAAATTGTGAATATTTGGTCACATCACATCCCAGAAAGAAAAAGAATTAAAAGTGATCAAAAAGTCCCATCTAACCAAAGATGGTAAACATAAAAACAGATCACTGTGCAAATTTCCAAAACAGCTAAAAAAAAAGGAAATGAAAAAGAAAAAAAAAGTTATAAGGGTCAGAATAAGGCAATTTGAAACTATTTTATTTTTATAAGAAAAAAGTTTTTATTATCAAATAAAACAACAAAAACTATACAAATTGGGAAACACTGTAATCGTACACACACCTTAAAAACGGCATACATGCTAAAAAAAAAAAAAAGGCTATGGCAATAAGAATAATAACCAAGGGAAAGGAAAAATCCCTTTTGAGGATCAATTTTTGAGAAATCTATTGGAAAAAGTTGCATAAAAAAGAGCAATTGATGCCCTCCGTGATCCTGTGCAAATGATATCATCTAGCAAGTGAGTCTGAGATTCAACTGAAAGGTTTCGAAGCTTAGAGGTACAAAACACAAAGGCCTGGTTGGCATATAGCATGTGTGACATGGGAAGGGCATAGGCATTTCAGAGGGTGTGAGCCATCTGTGGTCCTCCCCATTCATCCGATTTAGTGATCTCAGCACCTGGATTCCCACCAATTAAAACTTTTGACATGTTACTATGACATTTGAGAAGATTTTTGTAAACTTTAGGTACCCTTTAAAGTATTCTGCAATACAGATATAAATGTAGATCTTTTTTTAACATTAATTTAGTACGGCTTTTGCTTCGGTGCCTTTATGTTAGAGATTTTCTGTAAAGCTTACAGTCAGAGCTAGACCTTGCTTCTTGAGAACATTGTAATAGTTTGATATAAGGAAAAGAGAACTTGAATTAATGTTTAAATGATATGTCTAGACTGCATCCTGCGGCACAATATGGGATTCCTTAACAAAGCTCGATCATGGTTTAATTCAGGCCCCGTTTCTTGTAAATTTATAATCATATTAAAGGGACACTCCTGTGTAATATGTAGCTTCCCATTGTCACTATTCACTAGATTCTTTAGGAGTCTTTTCGCATGTCTATTGAATATTTTTTACTACCTTATCTATATATATAAAACTCAACATGTGTGTGTGTGTGTGTGTATGTATGTGTGTATGTATGAATGTGTGTATGTTCCACAAAAACTTTCAAACGGCCAAAGATATTAATATGAAACTTTGGCACATGTTACTTATATGTCAGCAACAAACATAGGATAGGTGATTTAACCCTTACTCACCCCCATTTGCCAGGGGCGTGGCATATGTTTAAAGTCCCATACAAGTCAATGGGAAATATATGTTACTGCATAATTTCCAAACGGCTGGAGATATTTCGATAATACTTGGTCACATGTTACTTATATGTCCACTTAAAATATAGGATAGTTAATTTAACCCTTAACTACCCCCATTTGTGAGGGTCGTTTTTTTTGTTTAAAGTTCCATGCAAATCAATGGGAAATGTATGTTCCCACATAACTTCTGTACGGCTGGAGATATTTCAATACCTGGTACACATATTACGGGTCAGGATATGAGGACGGGATGGGAGGTCGGGATAGGAGGTCGGGATAGTAGGTCGGAATATGAGGTCGGGATATGAGGACGGGATAGGAGGACGGGATAGGAGGACGGGATAGGAGGATGGGATATGAGGACGGGATAGGAGGTCTCGATAGGAGGTTGGGATAGGAGGTCGAGATAGGAGGACGAGATAGGAGGTCAAGCTAGGAGGACAGGATAGGAGGTTGGGTTAGATGGACTGGATAGGAGGACGGGATAGGAGGTCGGGATAGGAGGTCGAGATAGGAGGACGGGATAGGAGGACGGTATAGGAGGTCGGGATAGGAGGTCGGGATAGGAGGTCGGGATAGGAGGACGGGATAGGAGGTTGGGTTAGATGGACTGGATAGGAGGTTGGGATAGGAGGACGGGATAGGATGGGATAGGACGGCATAGGAGGACGGGATAGGAGGACCGGATAGGAGGTCGGGATTGAAAATGTATGTTCCCATATAATTTCCGTACGGCTGGAGCTATTTCAATGCCTGGTACACATATTATGGGTCATTATATGAGCACAGGATGGGAGGTCGGGATAGGAGGTCGAGATAGGAGGTCGGGATATGAGTTCCGGATAGGAGGTCGGGATAGGAGGACGGGATAGGAGGACGGGATAGGAGGTCTGGATAGGAGGTTGGGATAGGAGGTCGAGATAGGAGGTCAAGATAGGAGGACGGGATATGAGGACAGGATAGGAGGTCTGGATAGGAGGTCTGGATAGGAGGGTGCGATAGGAGGTCGAGATAGGAGGACGAGATAGGAGGTCAAGACAGGAGGACGGGATAGGAGGTTGGGTTAGATGGACTGGATAGGAGGACGAGATAGGAGGTTGAGATAGGAGGACGGGATATGAGGTCGGGATAGGAGGTTGTGATAGGAGGACGGGATAGGAGGTTGGGTTAGATGGACTGGATAGGAGGACGGGATAGGAGGTCGGGATAGATGGACGGGATAGGAGGTCGGGATAGGAGGTCGGGATAGGAGGTCGAGATAGGAGGTTGGGATAGGAGGACAGGATAGGAGGACGGGATAGGAAGTCGGTATAGGAGGTCGGGATATGGGGTTGGGATATGACAACAATATATGAGGATGGGATATGAAGTCAAAAGCTTTGTTTATTTTCCTCCCCAACAAGGATTAGGAAGAAAAAAACCGGGCAACGCCGCGTATTCAGCTAGTTTATTATATAGTATCTTGTATCTGTTTAGGGGATGTTGCCCCTAAGTGAATAGGCTTGTGACATAGTTGGGAGGTGGGGGGGGGGACACACAGAGTCTTCTTTAATAATTTCTAAACTGGACTAATTTGCCCCCTTTCAGACCAGACTTTTTTTTTTGTACATGCAAGATTTAAAACCTCTATGTTTTGGTTATTAAAGTAATGTTTGCTTCCTTTTTCTGTGATACATAATGCCTTTTTAGATACATTTTGTGTACAATAGATTTGTTTTTATTGCTGATTTCCATAAGTATCCCCAGTTACATGGGAAATAGAGTCCCCTTATACTGTCTGCGGAGCTAAGCCTCAGCAGATCTCATGGCAACCTAGCTCCCTATGATCTAGGACTAGAAGCCTTATCTTTCATATTTCTTAACTTGAAGAATATAATCACATTACTGTCAGTATCAGGGGGCATAATAAGTTGGGGTGCAGCAAGGTATTATACCAGTGATGGTGAACCTTTTTGAGCCCGAGTACCCAAACCGTAATGCACGCCAACTTTTTTTTCCCTCAAAGTGCCAGCACAGCAATTAAATCAGAATACTGAGACTTAAAGGGGTATTCTGGGCAAAAACATTTTATCCCCTATCCAAAGGATAGGGGATAAGATGTCTGATCGCGGGGGGGCCCACTGCTGGGTAAGTAAGTGTAAGTAAGTAAGTAAGTGTGAGGCCACTTTTCTCCCTCCCACACATCAGCCACCCCACCCATTGAAAAACACCTGAGCTGACTTCCATGCTCTGCTGTAATCAATACGACACTCCTTTTGTATGCTGTCAGGGATACGAAAGATTTACTAACTGCCCTCAACCAATTAGAGTGGGAACCTGACATGGCCTGGGTATCCTGTGGCGACACCTTGCTCTACAGTGTGATCCCTCACGATAGAGCCATTTACGCCTTGGAACATCATTTAAGTAAATACAGTAATTATTCCCCTGCTTTGCAACACTTCATGTTGGAAGTCACCAGTTTTCTTTTGAAGCACACTTTTTTCTTTTTTGATGGATCTTTCCTCCTCCAGACATGTGATTGTCCAATGGGGGCCAAATTCTCGCCCTCATTGGCCAACCTATACATGTCTTGGTGCCTTTAACCCCTTCCTCTGCCACATCACCTGGTACGGTCGCTATATAGATGACGTGCTGGTGGTGTGGCGGGGGTCTATGGAACTCCAGATCATGTCCCTTTTTCAACAGTATCTTAATAACAACATTGACAATCTTCGGTTTACTTTGAATTACAGTAGCACAGAGATGGTCTTTCTGGACATACACTTTTTTACTGCAGAAAGGTATTTCTACCAAATTGTACAGAAAGCCCATTTCTGGCAACTCCTTAATACATGCTTCAAGTAGTCATGAACCACACACGATAAAAAATCTCCCTGTAGGAGAATATATTAGAGCACGTAGCTTGCTTTACGGATGAGCTATATCAACAGGAATGTCAAATGATCAGACGGAGGTTCGAAAATAGGGGGTATAAACACCGTGTTATATCCAGAGCGGAGAACATTGCTGGGGACAAGCCCAGATGAGAGTATCTGTATCTGGGGTGTAATCGTAGTACACCACATAGGAATAAAATTTCCTATAAGAATGTCAGTTGTTTTTTCCACTACTTTTTCTAATCAGTTCGATGTTATCAAAAGCATTATTTTGGAAAATTTGCCTATCTTGAAACCAGATCCATGTCTGGAGGAAATCTTGAGATCAGGTTTCAGGTGTGTGGCTAAAAGGAATGTCACCATTGGCAACAGGATCTCACCTAGTTTCCTCAGGCAGGAAAAAGCAAAGGTTAATAGTACCTGATTGAGATATTCTGGGAGTACACCTTGTGGGAAAACACGATGTCCAATGTGCCATCTCATGATAAAATACAACAGATAGTGTCATTCACGAACAATTTGATTTCACCAATCAAAACTTACATTTCCAGCTAAACTGATCATGTTGTATACTGTATATCTTGCTCGGAATGTAAGAAACAGTAAATATAGGCTCAACAGTACGTAAATTGAAACGTAAATTGAAAAGCAATGCCCTCCACACGCGAACCTGTAATATGCTCAGAAATTCTTTGTTTCAATTTACGTACTTTTTAGCCTATACACTGTAAGGAGCATTACAACATTTTCGGGACATATATGAAGGCAAAATCACACATATGAAAGTAACACCTATTGAACGTATTTTCAAATCGCCAAGAGGTGGGGACAGAACACGAAAAATGCGCACCAGAGAAATATACTGGATCATGAAGATGGCCACACGGGCACCAGAAGGTCTCAACCTGAGGTCTGACATTACGCTTTTCTACTGAATAATATTTATTTACCACTGTCTTGGTAGATGTGTATTATATTTGGATTATTATCGTTATTATATAAATATGTGCAGTTAAAGGGTGTGTCCCCCCCCCACAAACCGCATGCACACAATCAAGCAAGTGTGAATATGGAGCTTAAATTCTGGAATTTTCTTATTTTTCGTTTTATTTCTTTAACTTTTTTTTTTTTTTTTTGTTCTTCCATTAACCGCATGCATATAATCTAGCAAGTGTGTATATGAAGCTTAAATTCAGGAATTTTTATTTATTTATAAAAATGTTTCATTCATTCTTCCATAAACCGCATGCATATGATATAGCAAGTGTGAATATGGAGCTTTAAGTCAGGATTTTTTTTCCATCCCTTAAAACCGCAGGCACATAATCAAGCAAATATGGAGTGAATATGAATATGGAGCTTAAATTCAGGAATGACACAGGAAGTGATGTGCACAACAGGGGTGAGCTTTGTATGCATTTGTGTATTTACTCGGCATAATATATTTGTCTTGAGCCGACCTTGAGAAAGGCTACACAGCCGAAATGCGTCGGTCCATGTTTTTAAAATGATTTGCTACCCTGATGTTTTTCAAGAAGACAAAATAAAATCTTGTGTTTTATATCTACCGATGTGTCTGGAAGTGCTGAGGGGTCTTCACTCCAAGTGAGTTACTCCTTCCTCTACCCATTGAAGCAGACAGGCTCCTCTGATCACCTGACTAGTGATGTAATGTCTCGTGCCGCACTGCAGTCTGAGACGACACTCCTTTTGTATGCTGTTAAAAATAGACATCTGGGCAAAGATCATATAAGAATTGCAAGATCACATAAAACACAAGTACAGACAATATATTATGAACTGCACTAACTATACATGCCATGTAGCACAGTCAAATAAAAAAAAATGACGAAGAAATGTTTCTTTTTTTTATTTTCTTTTTTTACCTTCTCACCTTAAAATCCATAACTCTTTCCTTTTTCCATCTACAGACCAATATGTGGGCTGGTTGTTTGCAGGACCAATTTTACTTTGTAATGAGATCGCTTGTTTTACCACAAAATCTATGATAATGGTAAAAACAAATTATTTGTGGGTCAAAATTGAAAAAAACTTTTAAGGATTTTGTTTCTACATAGTGCACTTTAAGGTTAAAATAACATATTATCTTTATTCTGAATGCAGCAATACTAAATTCCTATTCAGGTTTTGTTTTATTTTACCACTTTTAAAAAATTATATATGTGTAATGAGTAGGATCTCTTAAAGTAGGATCTACTTAAAGAGAACATGTCATGAGCTTGTTAAATTTTATAATACTCACAGTTCACTGCCCCCATCATGATAAACCCCCTGCCTTTATTTTTATTATTTGTTAGTTTTCTACCTTGATATTGCTCTGTATTTTCTGCTCAATCAAATTGACAGACTGGGAAGAGGGGTTTCTCATCAGGTGTGACATCATCTGAAGCCATACAGGGGAGAACTTCCTCCAACACTCTGCTACACACAGCCCAGAGCAGTTCAGTGTGAGATGAGCTATGATTGGCTAAGGATGCAGACACACCCTCAGCACTCCAGACTGCATTTCCTGATTTTGGACTTCTGCCAGGCCAGTAGGAATCCAAAGTCTGTGTAAGAGATGGGGAGGAAATGTGCTCTGGACAAGTAGAGAGACACCTAGTGGCAGCTTTTTTTAAACACAAATAAAACAGAAAACATAATTTTTTATGTCCCCCGTTTATATTTTTGTTATTGCCTTTTTAAACGGACCATTCTGATAACAGATGTATACTGATGCAAAGGGATGCCATTTAGTGGCATCAGTCTGCATCAGTTTTACATCCGTTAGTATCGGCCACCTGCAGACTCCCGCTGCCAGGACAACTACTACTCCCATCATGGAACAGACTCCTTTCCATGATGGGAGTAGTAGTTCCCTGGCTGCGGGAGTCTGTAGGCGGCTGGGGAGGCTACTTTAGTGTTTGTACTACTATCCCCATCATAGAACAGAGTCTGTTCTATGTTGGGGGTAGTAATGCAGGTCCTGAGGGACAGGGCCGTTTGAAGGAATTTGGGGGCCCCAAGCAAAATGGACATGGAGGCCCCCCCACTTGATGTTCACGCACGTCACGCTCTAGGGCCGGCGTCAGGACATAGTAACGCCGGCCCTTGAATGCTGGGAGCGCGATGTGAACGAACGTCTATACAAGGCCCCCACATTAGGTCCAGCACAGTTCCCCCACGTTAGGTGCGGCACAGTCCCCCCCAAGTTAGGTGCGGCACAGTTCCCCCCACGTTAGGTGCGGCACAGTTCCACCCACGTTAGGTGCGGCACAGTTCCCCCCACATTAGGTGCGGCACAGTTCCCCCCACATTAGGTGCGGCACAGTTCCCCCCACATTAGGTGCAGCAGAGTCCCCCCCCCCCACATTAGGTGCAGCAGAGTTCTCCCCACATTAGGCTAGCAGTGTTCCCCCACATTAGGTGCAGTATAGTACCCCAAATTGGGTGCAGTATAGTTCTCCCCACATTAGGTGCAGTATAGTTCTCCCCACATTAGATGCAGTATAGTTCTCCACATTAGGTGCAGTATAGTTTCCCACATTAGGTGCAGTATAGTTCTCCACATTAGTATAGTCCCCCACATTAGGTGCAGTTTAGTTCTCCACATTAGGTGCAGTATAGTTCTCCACATTAGGTTGGCAGTATAGTTTACGAGAAGGAAAGATAGTAATCTTCAGCTCACCTCCCACTGGTCTTGCACGGATCCTCAGCCTGGCCCGGCTTGATACACGTAGCACAAAAAGAAGAAAGTCGATCCAGCAATTCCACTAAAACATCGATTTATTGGTTATTCAGCAGCATAAAATATCCCGCATGGATAGAGTTCACCACACACCACCTGGCCAGTGATTCACAGCAAATGGACGCGTTTCGAGCGCATGCGCGCTCTTGATCACCATAACACCTGTGCTCAACCTCCTCCCTTTATGCGAAACAAAAGGGGGAGGAGATGCTGTTTAAGACATATCAACAAATGTATAAAATTATTTCATCACGCGGACAGGTATAAATGTTAAAACCAAAGAAAAAACAAAACATGAACCGCAGATGTGAGAGAAAAAATGCGGTGCACGTTTATGACATTGGAGTAGATATAGATATTATGCTCATGTATATCAGTGGATGAGGCATATGGAGAAAAGACACACAAAATGTGTAGTGTGTGCAGATGGTGTTGCACTTGCATGTAGCTAAAATTAAATAAATTAAATTATGAACTATACAATATAGAAAAAACGCTCACATGGAAATGAATGTGAATATGGTTCAATAATAATACATGAATTCCTTTCTCTTGTTCAATCCATGTGGTGTTCTCGTTTGCAGTACAAACTGCCAATACGCTTCGCGGCTCAGAAGCCTGCGCTGCAAATCGCCACCACGCGTTTTTTGAAATGGTTTTTTAATAGCATACATTCTGAAACTACTAACGCTGGCATTGTGTGTTTCCCTAAAGTGCGTGGACGCTCCAGTTTGTTTCGATTAATGTTCGTGCTGGTTACATCACTGAGGTGTTCCCGAATTCTGGTCTTTAATTTACGGGTTGTGCATCCTATGTATCTTAGATTGCAGGTGACACACTCAATGATGTAAACCACGTTGGTGGAGTTGCAATTTAAATGTTGTTTAATTTTATGTATACTGTTGTCTGCTGAATTTTTGAATTCTTTGCATACCTGGGCCACTCCACAGGCTTTGTACCGTGTTGCTCCACATTTGTAGAAACCAACACAGTCCAACCACCTGTTCACACTTGGCGTTTCTGTTGTTACTAAACTGGGGGATAGTTTATCCCTAAGTGTGGCCGCTCTCTTTGGTACCACTGACAGTCCAGATGCCAGAATTTTAGATATTTTTTCGTCATCCTTTAGTAGGTGTAGGTGTTTGTAGATTATGTTTTTTTATGGTTCTGAATTGTGGACTGTAAGTGATAGCCAAAACTGGTCTGGCAGTAAATTCTCCAAAATTGTGTTTTCTGTGCAGATTAGTTCCAACCTTTTCTTTGGGTCTCACAAGACTGGAGCGGTTCTTACTATCCACTATAAACATGGTCATAAACGTGCACCGCATGTTTTGTTTTTTCTTTGGTTTTAACTTTTATACCTGTCCGCGTGATTAAATAATTTTATACATTTGTTGATATGTCTTAAACGGGATCTCCTCCCCCTTTTGTTTCGCATAAAGGGAGGAGGTTGAGCACAGGTGTTATGGTGATCAAGAGCGCACATGCGCTCGAAACGCGTCCATTTGCAGTATAGTTTACCCCACATTAGGTGCAGTATTGTTCTCCACATTAGGTTGGCAGTATAGTTTACCCCACATTAGGTGCAGTATAGTCCCCCCACATTAGGTGTAGTATGTTCCCCCACAGACATACAGCCTCCAGCCATACAGTGTATGGCTGGAGGCTGTATGCCTGTTTACTGCCCTACTTCAGTGTTCTGACCACTGCTCCATTTGTCCGGCTACCATAGCAGTAGGTCCCGGGACTGGAGGAGCGGTGGTCGGAGCACTGAAGCTGATGTGCCGCTGGTCACTTACCATGCTGGCCAGCGCATGTCCTGTTCGCTGCTCCGCTCCTCCACGTTGCTTTCCAATGGGCGCACGCACGGGCCGGGCAATTGCCCCGTTTCCCACCCCTGGATCTGCCACTGCATGCATTATATACACACAACACACTGTATACATTACATACTGTACATGCATGCTTCATACACACACAGATACTGTACACATTATATACTGTACATGCATGCTTCATACACACACAACACACTGTACACATTACATACTGTACATGCATCCTACAAACAACATACTGTACACATTACATGCTGTACATGCATGCTTCATACACACACACAACACACTGTACACATACATGCATCATACACACACACATACTGTACACATTACATACTGTACATGCATCATACACACACACGCTGTACACATTACATACTGTACATGCATCATACACACACACACACACTGTACACATTACATACCGTACATGCATCATACACACACACTGTACACATTACATACTATACATGCTTCATACACACACAGATAGAATAGATCAGTATATCCCAACCAGGATGCCTACAGAGGTTGCAAAACTACAACTCCCAGCATGCCCAGACAGCCTTTGGCTGTCTGGGCATGCTGGGAGTTGTATACAACAAAAAACACAAATAGCCAGCACAACTACATGATATACGAGTGCATGCTGCTGTGGCAAATGCAAAGTATACAAACACAAAAATTGCAGCGGCACATTTTATCAAAAATTATACAAACACAAACACAAAAATTGGTGGCGGATGGGGGAAATTTTTTGATCAAAAAGTGCGCTGAGAGCCTTTTAAAAAATATTTAAAATTTTTTGATAAAATGTGCCGCTGCAATTTTTGTGTTTGTATACTTTGCATTTGCCACAGCAGCATGCACTCGTATATCATGTAGTTGTGCTGGCTATTTGTGTTTTTGTTGTATGCTACTTTGAGGGAATGGCCTAATCAGCCTAATTAGCTTCCACCTGCTCCCTGGCTATATTACCTCACTTCCCCTGCACTTCCTTGCTGGATCTTGTTGCCTTGTGCCAGTGAAAGCGTTTAGTGTTGTCCAAAGCGTGTGTTCCAGACCTTCTGCTATTCCATTTTGAATACGAATCTTGCCGCCTGCCCCGACCTTCTGCTACGTCTGACCTTGCCTCTGCCTAGTCCTTCTGTCCCACGCCTTTTCAGCAGTCAGCGAGGTTGAGCCGTTGCTGGTGGATACGACCTGGTTGCTACCGCCGCAGCAAGACCATCCCGCTTTGCGGCGGGCTCTGGGGAATACCAGTAGCATCTTAGAACCGGTCCACCGACACGGTCCACTCCAATCCCTCTCTGACACAGAGGATCCACATCCAGCGAGCCGAATCGTGACAGGAGTTTAAATGTTCAAATTGATGGTTGATCTAGCATGTCACCCAGTCAAGAGGCTATATGCACAGCAGAGGTGAGATTTGTGAGTATTAGACTCATAATGTATGTTAGGGACCATCCGAAAATGGCCGCCTCCACGTGGCGGATGGGGGACATTTTTTGATCAAAAAGTGCGCTGAGAGCCTTTTAAAAAATATTTTAAAATTTTTGATAAAATGTGCCGCTGCAATTTTTGTGTTCGTATGCTGGGAGTTGTAGTTTTGCAACAACTGGAGGCACCCTGGTTGGGAAACACTGGTATAGATACACACATGCACTTTACATATAGTCATCCACAGTAGTAACACACACAGGCACAGTACATAGACATACACATATGTACACACATATATATACATACATGCTTATACACATATATATATATATCCACACACACACACGCTTATACACAAATACATGCAGGGACACCTACGTTAGCCAGGCCCCATGTTGAACAGCCTCTGCGGTCTCCTTTCCTCACAGCTCTCTTCTCACCCCTCCTCCTGCTCAGACGCTGAAGGCTGAGAGAAGAGTCCGGGCTGAGGGAAGATACCAAGTGCAGCGTGGGTGGGGGGAGCGTGATTGTGGTGTGGTGAGAAGAACTCCAAAGCTGCAAGTGAGTTTATTTTAAAAACATGTCAGACATTCGGGGGCCCTCCCGGAGCACAAACTCCAAGAGCAGGATTGTTAATCGCTACAGGACGGGCAATCACTGGCTGTGCTCGGGGGCCCCCAGCCAGCTCGGGGCCCCAAGCAATCACCCCCACTGGTTCCCAACATGCCCCACTGCTGCCTTGCTCCAAGAAGATGAGGAGCAGGCAGCGTAAGGGGTAATAAGGACAGTGGGGGGAATAAGTATATGCACACTGGGGCCAATAAATTATTAAAAATATGCATGGGGGCATACATTTTAGGGTCACCGTAGAAGTTTTAAAACCCCAACAGGAAACCTGAATGGCTCCTTGATGCCGGCCATTCAGGGCTCCCGACGGGGAATTTCAAAAGGAAAATTTACACAGTATATACATCGTAGAGGAGCGGAGCATGCCACCCGATCCCCTGCTTTATAACTGCTGATCACATCGGGTCTCAAAAGTTAGACTTAGTGTGATCAATCCCTCAGCCCCTGTACTACTACCCCCAACATGGAACAGACTCTGTTCCATGATGGGGTTAGTAGTACAAACACTAATGTAGCCTCCCCATCTGCCAGCAGACTACCGCAGCTGGAGGAATTACTACTCCCATCATGGGATTAGTTTACAGCCGTTTGCAACCTGTTTAAAATTTATCAAACAGATTGCAGAATGGGCATTTATTAAACATAAATACCCAGTTTGTAGCTCAGGTTGCTTGTGTTCAGTTCCTCTGCACTAGCTCTTGTATACTCTTTTTGATTGTTTGTTTAATCCTGTGTATTCTGATCTCAGCATGTGACATAACTATTCTATACTTGATTTGTAACCTTTACTGCTATCTCGGTTTGGACCCAGCTTGTTTGACCACTCTCTTTCTGTTAATGTGTTTATCCCCTGAGTTATGTTTCTTGTACTTTGCCTGTTAACCCTTTATACTCTGACCTACTTCCCTGATGTCTAAATTGTGTTATTTTTTAGCTCAGGGCTGCCCGTTTTTCCCCTGCCCTACGTGACAGTATGCTTAAAAGTGTCCTCTTCTTACCCCTATAACTCTAACTTTTTTATATATAGGGTTAACTTTTTGCGCTGTGATCTGTATTACAGTTAGGGACCCTTTGGCCGTCAAGTCAGCTGATCCTGACCCTGCAATCACCCTGTGGTGGTCTCGATCAGCTTTACTAAAGGATCGATACCAGTATTTTAAATCCTTTAGGTCCTGCAATAGACTTTGATTGCGGGACCTAAAAATGGTTATTAGCCTCGCAGCAGCTATCAGCTGCGGCTATCGATATGAGCTGGGGGCTATCTGTTATGGAGCATGATCACAGCAGAATCCCGCTCCAAGGCCAGTCACTCTGGGAGTGAGAGAATGGGTTAGACACTATGGGGGGGGGGATGTTGGAATGTTTCATTTGTGCCTTTATCACCCCACTAGCTTGCATTTTTTCCCCATTATGTTAATGTCGAATGCACCAAATTTATCATGTTGATATATGATGTTAGATGAATTTGACACATTTTACTTCTTATTTTGCCTTATGTGATCTCTATGCCCCCCAAAGAGTGAAATAAGGCAAAAAAAAATTACTTTTTTTTTTTTTAAGCACAAATAACAAATACAAATTTATTACTGATTTATCTTGTGTCCCTGCTGAACCACAAAGGCCCTGTGAGTCAAGGAACACATATTATATTAATATATCTAATGAGCATTGTTTAATCCAGTATTCATGACCCTGAGCCTCAATTTCTTTACCACATATTCACATTTTTCGACACCGTGGGTATAGGTGCCATTTGAGTTGCTCGGGTCACAGGTTTCTAGTTTGATAAGAGCCTCGCCTACATTTTGTTTTCACAAATAACAAATGCATCTAAAAATCCATGACACATAAATCATACTCCTTTTGCAGAAGCCTCAAACCGAGAACTGTTTCCCCCCTCAACAACCTTTTTCATTGGTCACAGAGGAAAGAGTGTCTTAAACACGTAAATGCGGTGCACAGCATATCAGCCAGTTTTTAAGCAAGTTGTTCCTCAATTTCAATAGTAAGAATAAATCTTCCCCCATGCTTTGACTACACAGACCTCTTTTTTAATTTTTATTTAATGCCCAGGAATACCAGACAATAGCATTATTACTTCATGTTTACATCTCCTATAGTGGCACTAGAGTGAAGAAAAAGATTTGGAACACTATGCTATTTTTTTTTTTATCTTTTTGAATGTCGTCTATAAAACTTTATTTGCTAGGACCTGGAGGAACATTTTTACAGATTAAGCTGCAGCCATCCAATTTACAGTTCCCAGGGCTATATGAGTTGGATACTATATCATTGAATAAAGTGTGAGACTATGACACTATGGAACATAAATGGATTGTGCTTATTTTACAATTTCTTCTCATATAGTGGGTCCCTCTGTCTGCTTATCAGGGGGAATCTCAATAAAAATGCTATTTTTGCTTGCAGCAATACAGCAGGGAAACATATTATATGATGTTACTGTAGTCAATGAGCATTCTTTGCAATCTCTATAATGAACCTTCATCAATTTAGTTAACATTTTCTAGTAAGGTTATTCATAGTAGAAAACCACTGAGGATATATATATATGTGTATACATGTATTTATTTTAACCCTTTAATGTGTCATTCAGAAAAGTTTTAATGTAGAAGGATGGTGTTGGCAGCATGTGGTGGTGCACGAGGCAGCGGAACAAGTCCAGAACTATGTTGTAAATAGTCCCAGTACTTAACTGGGATTCACACAGTTCACAAGTTTATTCCATCATAAACAAGGTCTTCCTCAGCTTGAGCCTTCCTTCAAAAAAGTTATGACATGTCACCGAGACATTTCACCGCCGATCATTAATATAGATAATCCCATAGATTTATAATGGTTGCAGGAACCTCGGAGGACCCATTAATAGTAGTATTGGGGCTCTCTGATCATGTGGTCACTGCCAATTTGTCTTTGTCTGGAAGGAATTTTTCCTCAGTCATGAGGCAATTGGCATCAGCAACATGTTTTTTTGTTTTTTTTTGCCTTCCTCTGGATTAACACTACTGACTCATGTCTTTTTTTTTTTTCAACCTTACAATCTATGTTACTATTTTAAGGAATATTTAGGTATATTCTAATAACAGCCCTAGTCATATATAGGCTAATGTTCTTATTTATACTGTATGTGTATATGCAAATATGTTATGAAATTATGTATAATTAATACAAGTTCTGTTATCAATAGATTTTAAAAATGTAGAAAATGAACTCCAAAATGACGACCAGATATTGACCGAATTTAGGCTGTGAACCTAGCCTAAATATGACAATTCTGTCAGAGGTCGCTGACTAAAGGGTCACATTGCCGATGGGGGCTACAATGCCAATCAGTAAAAATGGCAGCCGAAGGTATCCTGAATACCTCTGCAGTATGGCGACTGTATTAGCAGAGTACTGATTTCACTGTGCAATCCTATGCCATTCCAACAATATAGGCAATTAAAAGATGGATCATAATAGTCCCCTAAGGCAGCTAAAAAAATTGTTAATAAAATAATTTTAGAAAGTTTTTAAAAATATGAAAAAATTACTTACTTACTTATTTACTGCCAAGAAAATCTAAATTACTTAATTTTTCCCATTTCCAAATAAAAAAATAAACAAACAATAGACAAAGACATTTGGTGTCACCACATGCAGAATTGTCAGAACTATTAAAATATAACATTGATGATCTCACACAGCAAATGATGCAGAATAAAATACTAAGCATCTCTAGTGGTCGCGGCAGGTAGTGGACCATCTGCGCCTGTGTGGAGGATGACATGAGGCGTGCCAGGGAGTGGAGTCTAAGGTGCCGCTGGTTTTCACCAGAGCCCGCCGGGATGGTCTTGCTTAGGCAGGCGGCACCCCTGGCATGACTCGTCTACACAGGTTTCTGGGATGTGGCATGGCACAAAAGGAAACTGGCAAGACATGGTCAGGGTAGCAGTAGGTCAGGGCAGGTGGCACAGGTGCAGGGTCAGGTAACGGAACAAGGATCTGGTACACAGATATCAGAAACACAGAAACACAGTATGCTTTCTCTAGGGTACAAAGGCAACAAAGATCCGGATGGGATACAAGGGAGGAGCAAGTACTTAAAGACAGGGTGCAGGTGTAGACACTTAATTAAATGACTACTGGCCCTTTAATGTAAGAGCTCCGGCGCACATACCCTAGGAGGCGGGGGCACGTGTGCTGAGGCTGTGAGGACAGGAAGACCAGGGAGGTGAGTGACAGGCTGGGATTCGTATGTGGGCGCGTCACGCGATGCGAATCCCAGCCCTGCCGGCAGCAAGGATATGACAAGAGAGCGCTCATGGCCAGCATGTCTGGCTGGAGCGCAGATGTTACAGCATCAGAAATACAGATTTTTGGTCACATGACATAAATCAGAAAATAATTAAAAAGTGATCAAAAAGTCCCATCAAAACAAAATAGCACAGATAAAAACGACAGATCATGGATCATGATTATTGTTGTAATCAGATTGTCCTACAGATAATGTGTCAGTTTTACTGTAAAGTGCACTGTGTAAAAACAAAACTTCAGGTTTTTGGGGATTTTTTCACACAAATTTTTTTTATGTTTTGTCAGATTTTAAAATAAAATTAGGTCATTACAAAGTACAATTATATAAATAAAACAAGCTCTTATATGGCTCTGTGGATAGAACAGGGGCAATAAGAAGGCATGAAGGAAAAAGCAAAATGGAAATGGGCCAGGTCATTAAAGGAGATATGTAGTGCTCTGAACTTTATCCCCCATCCGAAGGATAGGGGATAAGTTTTAGATGGCAGGGGGTCCGAGCACTGGGGCCCCCCGCGATCTCCTGTACAGGGCCGTGGCAATGTACAGGAAAGGGGGCGTTCCATCCACACATGATGCGGCAGCTGGCACGCCCCACCATGTATCTCTATGGGATTCATGGAGGGGAGTGCCAGCTGCCGCGTCATGTGGGGACAGAACGCCCCCTTTCCTGTACATTTCCTGCAGATCGTGGGGGGCCCCAGCGTTCGGATCCCCCACGATCTTAAACTTATCCCCTATCCTTCAGATAGGGGATACATTTCAGAGCACTGCAGATCTCCTTATGGGGTTTAAGGGAACCTGTCACTAGAGATGAGCGAATATACAGTAAATTCAATTTGTCACGAACTTCTCGGCTCGGCAGTTGATGGCTTATCCTGCATAAATGATTTCAGCTTTCAGGTGCTCCCGTGGGCTGGAAAAGGTGGATACAGTCCTAGGAGATTCTTTCCTAGGACTGTATCCACCTTTTCCAGCCCACCGGAGGACCTGAAAGCTGAACTAATTTACGCAGGATAAATCATCAACTGCCGAGAAGTTCGTGACAAATCGAATTTACTGTAAATTCGCTCATCTCTACCTGTCACCATGAAAATGCTATCTAATTTATCAGCACCATTTTATAGAAAAGGAAGAGCTGATATATATATATATATATATATATATATATATATATATATATATATATATATATATATATATATATATATATATATATATATATATATCTTTGTGCGGGAAAAATCTGTATAATACCTGTAACTTCTTGATTGAAATCTCCGCTCTTTCTTTATGCATGAGAGATGTTCAAAGTTCTGAAAGGGGATCTCACACTAAAGTAACTCATAATTTATCCACAGGATAGGTCATACTTGTGTGATTGCTGCAGATTCTCCCTCCAGGACCTCCAACGATCTGAAGGACAGCAGTTTCGAGTGTCACTTATGAATAAAGATGTGATGCACTTGTGTGTCCACTGCTCCATATTTTTTTATAGCAGCAAATGGAGCAGAAGTCACACAAGCGCATTGTCTTTTCATTCATGGGGACCGTTGTTCTGAAATCGATGGGGTCTTGAAAGTCAGGCCCCCTGCAACCGCACCTCTCTTGTGGATATGAGATAAATGATTTTAGTAGTAAAATCCCTTTTAAGTTATATCTTGTGGAGAATATTTATCAGGTATGAGTACTTTATCATGTTCAAGTTGTCAGGATTCGGCAGGCTGGTGGTGGATCCTCTGTGTCAGTGGGGTGATGACGTGGGCCGTACCAGGGGAACGGAGTCTAAGGGGCTACTGGTTTTCACCAGAGCCCGCCTCAAAGCGGGATGGACTTGCAGCGGCAGGTAACCCCCAGGTCGTTCCACCCGATAGCGACTCAACCCCAACTGACGGCTGAGACGCGGTACAAGGGATTAGGCAAGAGCAAGGTCGGACGTAGCAGAAGGTCAGGGCAGGCAGCAAGGATCGTAGTCAGGGGCAACAGCAGGGGGTCTGGAACACTGGCTTGGAACATACACAAGAAACGCTTGAGGCAACAAGATCCGCCCATGCTAGGAAGTGGGTTTTTATAATGAGGCCACAGGTGTGAGTACTGATTGGGCCAGGTGCCAATCAATGGCGCACTGGCCCTTTAAATCTCAGAGAGCCAGCGCGCGCGCGCCCTAGGGAGCGGGGCCGCGCGCACTGGGACCGAGCCGACGGAGGATGGGACAGGTGAGGGGATTGGGATGCGAGCCGTGAGCGGGCACGTCCCGCTACGTGGGTCGCATCCCCGCCAGTGAAACTAATGCAGCGCTCCCGGTCAGCGGGTCTGACCGGGGTGCTGCATGGAGGTGAACGCCGCGAGCTCTCCGGGGAGGAGCAGGGACCCGGAGCGCTTGGCATAACTCAAGTGTTTTCTCTGTGGATCACGCAGCACAGGCTGGTAATGGTACGCCACTCACCTGTGTTTGACCACCCACCTCACCCTGTAGCACCAGTGAGAAAAGGTGCTTAGTAAGTACTGTGAATACTTTTTAACATGTAGAAATTTGTTGTAGAAACTTCATACAGCCAAAATCTGTGAATTACAGTGATCAACATCACCTTAGAGCCGAACCTTTACAATGATGTCATTATTTGCCTAGTTTACATAAGAATTTTCTTAGCGCCATGAATATTGCAGAGTAAACCTCCATAACAGATTTGCCTGAAATTTATAGTAAAATGTTAGTGATCTTTCCCATCAACAGCAAAATGCAATTATTTATGAGCCAGTCCACTCTTAACATAGTAATTCCGTGAGACATTGATCTTCATCTTCTGATGCATCTATAAGTCCAGCTACACAATTCTGAGATTGCTGTATTAAATTGCAGGTCTGCAAATTATATTCCCTGAGCTGGGAGCTCTACTAAAGCTACTCTGACAGCCAGCCTGCTCGATTCCTTTCCCTCCCTAGTCCAATATAACTGCTATGTGTAAAAAGGCATGGAAGATTGTACTGTAAGGATGGGTTCACACAACGGAATGTGCTGAAAGAATGAACATTATTTAGCGAATCTGCTCAGAAATGTATTGCCATCTATGGGTCCTAGCGCAGACCACGGTCGGCACTGGCCATCCTCTTCAGATCTCTGACCAGAATTTTGGCGAGAGATTCCATTCTTGTGAACCCAACCTAAGGGTTTGCTACATGAATTTATCATTGGTGTGAATAGGTTTTCTGTTCACCTGTTCACACTGCAGATTGTGGTTCACTTTTCCCCCCGCAATGTTAGTCAATGGATACTACAGTAAAATGCGCTCTTCCTCTAGGGTTAAACAATAGGAATTACTTAAGTTTGTTTTTGTAATGTTTTTAACAGTTTTTATTGGGGTTGTTTTGGTATGGGATTTTATTGATATTGTATGGGATTTTTTTATATGTTGCTATAGCAATGGTTTAGTACACCAATTTCTACTTGAACCTTCGCATATTTATGTTTCTGGAGAACAGAAGGAGTTCATCAGTTCAGGAAACAGCTGTCACCTCAATAAACCACTTCTGTCTTGTCTGCAGCCTGCCAGTGTGTGTGAAGATATCAATTGGTGAGTGTTACAGTTTCTTATTGTGTACCTGTTGCTTTAAAAAAATAAAAAAAAACTTATCTAAAAGAGAAGGGGAAGGCGCTCCATAGGGTAAATCACACTGGAGAATGGGTAAGGGTATAAAGGACCAAGGCCGCCTACCCTGGGTGTTTGTGTACCGCCATACACAACAATGATGAGCATACAAAATCACAAGGTCCATCTACAGCCCTCCAGCTTGGAAAAGACACAGCATATAGCGTAGGCTTCAGAGCAAACAGCAGGATACACGCAGTGCTGACAGGACCAGAGCACACAGAAAAAACTGATAAAATCACCTCTACTGACCAAGATGCAACGCGTTTTGCTATGCAGCGAAAATGCGTTGCATCTTGGTCAATAAATGTGATTTGATCTGTTTCTGCTGTGTGCTCTGATCCCGTCAGTGCTGCATGTATCCTGCTGTTTGCTCTGAAGCTTACGCTATATGCTGTGCTTTAAAAAAAACTTTTGACATTTCCTAGACACATATCAAAAGTTTTGATCGGTCGAGGCCTGAGTGTTCAGACCTTGGCCAATTATGAGAATGAATGGGGAGAAAAGCTTGGCTGACTGAGTAAATTACATAGACATACAATGTAAGTTTGTCTCGCTTAGTGAGCTCTTCTCCCAGCTAGTTCTAGCTATCGGTAACAGTCTGAACACTCAGACCCCGACCTATCAAAACGTTTGACATGTCTCTAATACATGTCAAAAGTGTCTATTTAAAGACTTTGTTATGGTTAACGGTACTTGAATGCGTAGAGCAGTACCATCAGCTGTGATAAACTGTAGTATGTAAGAATGGCTGCCATAGCGTATTAACACATACATGCAGAGTAAGGAGTAGTTCCAGATTCATCGCTAAATACATGTAGATATCTCAAACAGCGTTCATGGACCCTAAAGGTTCGGCTACCAGAAGAGCGCCATATGTGCTTTCCTAGCCATGAGAACTTTTTAACATAAGAATAGTTTACTCTCTGCATTGCAGTGATGAGTCCTGTAACTGCTGGATGAAACATGTTTGGGTTGTAAATCGATAGGGAGAGTTTTGTAGGGAGAATGTAGGGGACAGAAATGCCATGCAACAGAGCACACACTTTCCCACAATCCCGCTTGTTTGCAAACACAGTAGAGACTAGTGAGCAATGTGCAGTTGAACTCAGCCTGCTTGCCCGTCTCAGTGGATGCACCAAAATGGTCATAAATAAGGACGGAATTTGTCTTTACACACGTTTTTTTTTTGTTGTAAAATGTTGCATTTTTGAGCAATGCTTTTTGGGACTGTATCAGGAATGTGTTCTGTAGAAGCCAATTTAATGTAACAGATGCAGTGGACAGAAATGTATTATGTGAGACTTTTCTGAAAAGATTTTAAATTCATAAGTAAGGAGATACTGGCCCTCATTTACAAAGACTGGAGTGTCGGTTAGGTATTTTTTTTCAGTGTATTCATCTTTTTTCCTTGTGATTTACTAATCTGTCATCCAATTTCCCTTTCTTTCTGTCGCAGTTTTTTTTTTCTGTCGCACAAAATGTATTCTGTAAAAAAAGTCTCTGCAAATTCTGACTACATTAGTGCTTGTACTACTACCCCCATCATGGAACAGGGTCTGTTCCATGTTGGGGGTAGTAGTAGTACAGGGGCTGAGGGATTGATCCCACTGGGTCTCACTTCTGAGGCCCAATCCGATCAAAAGTTATTAAGCAGGGGAGCGGGCAGCATGTTCCGATCCCCTGCAATGCACTGTAAACGTTTATGTTTAAATTCCCCACCAGAAACCCTGAATGGCCGGGGCGAGGAGCCAATCAGGGCTGTGGTGGGCAAAGATGTATAGAATCGCTGGGGGGGGTATATATCTGGCCCCTCCAGCGTTTCTATATATATATTTCCCCCGGCTGCGCTATATCAAACTTAGTGGACGCTGCGCTTGAATAAATGTACTGCCCCCCAGCGCTATTATATATCTATACTGACCCCTGCTGCGCATATACTGACCCCCGCTGCGCATATTTATATATATACTGCCCCCCCAGCTGCGCATATTTATATATATACTGCCCCCCCCCCCAGCTGCGCATATTAATATTCATGCTCTCCCTCCCCTGGCTGCCAATGAATGAAAACTCTATTAGCGGGGGAGCAGCTGCATATCATGCTGTGGGGGTCAGACATATGGATATATGTCTGACCCCTACCGCGCATCTATATATACAGGTGCCGGCTCACCGCTATGAATGACAAGTAAAGCAGTGCAGGGAGCGGAGGCTCCGCTGCTGCTGCCAATAGCTTACTTGTCATTCATAGCGGTGAGCCGGCATTTCTATATGTATGATGTGAGGGTCAGACATATATCCATATGTCTGACCTCCACAGCATGATATGCAGCTGCTGCCCGCTATGAATGACAAACTCTTAACAGCGAGAGCGGGCAGCAGCCCTATGCTCCCCCGCTAATAGAGTTTTAATTCATTGGCAGCCAGGGGAGGGAGAAGATGAAGATTAATATGCGCAGCTGGGGGGGGTCAGTATATATATAAATATGCGCAGCGGGGGTCAGTATATGCGCAGCGGGGGTCAGTATAGATATATAATAGCGCTAGGGGGGCAGTACATTTATTCAAGCGCAGCGGCCACTAAGTTTGATATAGCGCAGCAGGGGGAAATATATATAGAAACGGCTGGAGGGGCCAGATATATACACCCCGCCCAGCGATTCTATACATCTTTGCCCACCACAGCGCTTCTATATTAAAACCTTGTCAGGAGCCCTGATTGGCTCCTCGGCCCCGGCCATTCAGGGCTTCTGGTGGGGAATTTAAAAATGAAACTTTACAGTACATTGCTGGGGATCGGAACATGCCGCCCGCTCCCCTGCTTAATAACTTTTGATCGGATCAGGTCTCAGAAGTGAGACCCGGTGGAATCAATCCCTCAGCCCCTCTACTACTACCCCCAACATGGAACAGACCCTGTTCCATGCTGCGGGTAGCAGGATTTACTCCGTTTTGAGTAATTTACCGACAGCTCTGACGGGTTTCTGTGAAGCAAAACTCACAGGTTTTCCTGTGAGTTTTCTTCACACTCGGAGGGTTTTTTCTCTTTTTGTCGGGAACACGCCCCTTTTGTCAGGAAAAACGCCCCTTTTGTAGGCTTTTTTTTCACTCTGAGTGATTTTGATTTTGTCGGGTTGTGTGCCAGATTCTGGCGCAAATTCTGGCGCAGACAGAATTCTGGCGCAAAACCCGACAAAAAGTGTCGGGATCCTGTTAGTAAATGAGGGCCACTGTCTTAACCTAACACCACAACTGACATGGTGTAAAAAAGGGTTATAAACAATGCAGTACAAGCAAGTATGCTAAAATTACTAATGTTAAGAGTAACTAGCTAAATTGTTTAATGCACATTATTTTATAGAAACTAAAGCCTTGTGTTGGTAAGAAAATTATTTTTAATAATTTATGAATGTGTAATATAAATAATGTTTACAATTCATTACTTGTTTTGATTAATTTAATGATTAAATGGGACCCTTGTGACGATTTCAGGTTTCATTTTTTTATTACAAATACAATTTTTAAAGATGTAAAGACATCTGCTTTTTTTTTCTTTTCATTATGAATTGCTTTTGTATCTTTTGTACTAGATAAAAGCCTAGAATAATAAGAATAATTTAAAAACATGTATAAATACACCTGTGGCAACGTGGCTGATTTTTCCAGCTGATTTTTTCTGTGGTGTTAGCGCACAAATGCCAAAGACAGTAAAAAGTCGCCTACAAAATCACATCCCTGTCCATGTAAAAGTCTCTACTGACTAAAGATCCATTAAAAAGTCTTTAAAACTTCACTATCCGCTGAAAAGTTGCTAAAAATAAAGTGGGGGGGGGGGGGGGGGGGGAGTCTCTAACACTTAAAGGTCACAAAAAAGTCACAAAAAACATACAAGTAAGAATGATCTACCACTATTGGGAGTCACCAGTTCACCACAAAAGTCTTCAGAAACACAATTAAAAAAAGCAATGCGACCATTTGATAAATAAAGCACCAGTACACCTTTAGACAACCATAAATACTGGTTTAAAAAAGGGATCAAACACAAAGAGCACAGACAACGGCACTCACCATTCAGGAACTGCTTTTACTGAAGTAGTTGCAACATAGCAGGTACAGGCAGGTCAAGCGGTGTGGAAGCGGGGAACTGGAACTGGCAGTCTCGTGTGTGTGACTTACTTTCTCAAGCTGGAATAGCGGCAGCTGGCATCACTCCCCAATACATAGGGAGGACGCATCCATGTCGCTTGGCAACCTGTTGCATGTGACCAGTCCTGTGATGTATATAGTATATAGTCAAAACATAAAAAAACAACATAAAAACTCTGCAGATACATATTGCAGTTCAGTAGTTATCTATTCAGATACATGTAAAGCTATTGTTACAGAAAATAAAACTCCTTTAGCTCATTGAGACCCAGCGGGCCAGTAGCATCTGATCTGGCAATCCACCGGGCCTCCCTCTGCAGCAAACAGCTTACTACGATCTCCTCCATACTGTGGAGGAAACACTCTTTCCAAACCACAGAATTTCAACTCTTTACAATTACCGCCATGGACTTGATTCATGTGGGCGATAAACCTGGGGGCCCCGCTCCCAGTTCGGACAGAACATATGTGCTCACGGAATCGGATCTGGAGCTGTCTAATGGTCTTGCCCACATAGAATCTGCCACAAGGGGCATTTTTCCTGTCATGCATTTCTAAAGACCAGCTGACAGTGATGGGTGTCAGATCACTCGAACAGCTCATAACATCATTAGCTGATAAAGAATGCCGGTTATTCTGGACTATCAACTCTCTCCAATCATATCAAGCTAGTGCCCGGTCTCCGAGAGGATTACGTGTTTATAAGGCTCCATCTCAGTATTAGGATGATCCCGAATTTCTGCATGAATGGGAGCAATCACATCTGGATCATGCTGCCAAACTCACAGGAGTCATACTAAACAAAAGTAAATTTGAATAAAGCACGGTCACTGCAGAGCTCCGTAAAACTAAAACTGAATACAGAACTCGCGTGAGCGAGACAGTGGCGAGTAATTTCCTTAAAAAATTGGGGAAGAAATTATTAGTGACACAGGCGGAGATTAAGGAGCGTAAAAGAGAAACATTTATGAGGGATAAAACCGATTACGATACTGCTCAGACGTTCACATGGAACACTAATAAGGTGGTTAAACGCCAGCGGTTTCCTTCGCAAAAATGCTGCGGTAACATGCGGAAACAAGCTTCCGACTTCTGGACTTCTGATTCAGATGTAACCTTATCTGATGATTTTACTGGTGCCCATGCTCCCCAGTGTCCGCCCCCACTAACAACCCAACATCCATCTACTGCCCCAGGTCCTCTCCCTTTAGGAGAAGAGTCAGGAGGGGCAGAGGGAAAAAGAGGTGGTCCAGGCCAGATGGGGAAACGGAAGGGTGTCACTTGGAGAGATTAACATCTGTTCCAGAATCTATCAACGTGATGAACTTAACTGATATTCCTCTCACGAATGACTGTCTCTCTCCTGTCCAAAGGGCCTTAACTATGGGCTATGCCAATCATTTGATTGTGCCCAGTTTGAGGTGGACTTATATAAGGCCACAAGAAAAATGGGGCTTTACAAGATGTTTAACAGGGCTGAGAGCTCTGATCATGTTGTTACACATAAAGAGGGTGATATTCCTACTATTGTTGGCCCTTTGGGTTTCTCTCCTTTTTTACATCCTACAAGAGAAGAGATAGAGATGCTAGACACATTATGTACATTAGCAGATACAGGTTCTCCTGTACCACCTATCACCCAGGTAGAGGTCTTAAGTTTTCTCCTCCCATCGCCGTGGGTAGTCCTATTAACTTATTCACTAGGGCTGTCACGAGAGATGTAAAGTCCCTTATTTACCCCAAGGCAAAGAGCAACCTTTCCCCGGGTGAGCAGAGAACGCTGAAGTGGCTGGCTTCCAGAACGGATCTTAAAATAGTGAAGACTGAGAAAGGTGGCAGCACTGCTGTTATGATACTGAGAAACGGCGCCTGTTGGGCAACACAGTCGCTTATAAGCGTATCTCTTCTAATCCAACTGAAAGAACCATGAACCAGCTTAGGTCTTTTCTCCGTGTTAGCCAGGAAAAGGGAGTTATCTCCCGCAAGACCGCAGAAAAATTACTCCCTAGTACCCCTCGTCACCCCAAATGGTACTACCTACCTAAGGTGAATATGTCTCAGAGCCGACCCCCTGGACGCCCTAGTGTAGCGGGGATTGGCTTTGTGACCGAATACCTATGCCAATACATTGAGTGGTTATTAAAGCCCCTCTTGCCCTCCAACCCTACATATGTTAAGGACACTGGGTCCCTTTTGACATATTTACAGGACTTTGACTGGCACGAGACTTACAGACTCGCCTCAGTGGACGTTGAGAGCCTGTGCATCCCTCATTGTGCGGGTGTACAGGCTATCAGAGAGGTTTTAAAGGAGATTGACAAGACAGAGGACTTTGTTTCTTTTGTTTGTGATGCCCTTATTTTTTTTTTACTCGCAATGAGTTTCGGGATAGAGAGGATTAGTATCGGCAGGAGAACGGCATGGCCATGGGCACGCGGGTCTCCTGCACGTATTCCAATCTTTTCCTTACCATTTTTGAACGTCGGTAAGTTTTTTCCACCACTAATCCCTTCCTGCAACATATTAAACTCTTTGTGTGTTATGTTGACAATATTTTGGTTGTTTGGGACAGTTCAGACACTTCTTTTTTTGACTTTGTCAACTTTTTGAACCAGAAGAACATGCTCTTCACGGCCATGTTTGGGGCTGATGAGCTTGACTTTTTTATGTCAAGTTGAAGGCGGTTAATCACAAGTTGGTCATGCAAGGCTTTTGTAAAGCCACTGCCCACAATGCCCTCCTTCACTATTACAGCTCCCACCCCCACCACGTCGTGAAGAGCATCCCTTATACTCAATTTTTAAGATTGAAAAGAATAAATAGTGATGAACAGACTTTTGAGAGACAAGCTCAAGAATTGAAGAAATGCCTTATTGCCAAACAGTATCCAGAGGACATTATAAATAGTGGACTGCAACAAGTTAGGAGGCTGGACAAAACTATTCTTTTAAAGAAGAAGACTAGGTGTAGTACCTCTCCTAAAAGGTTTACTTTTTTCCTCGAAAATTTCAACATGAACCATACGATGATACATGTTATATGCCGTAATTTGTTTATCTTGGACATTGACCCTGATCTCCACAACGTCACCATACACCCTCTGTTGGTGACATTCAGAAAGAATGTCACAATAGGAGATAAATTAAAAAGAACCACTGATCCCACAAATGACAGTGCTTGTCCAAAACCAGGCTCGAATTGGCTAACATCACATGTTCTGAAGGGTAACCATCCATGCAGATGTTATGCAGATCTTGTTCTTTTTGCAGCTACATGCTCACAGGGAGGAATATATATATAGGACCTATTGAACACTGTGTTAATAACTTTATCACTTGCCGGACATCTTACCTTATATGCACCATGGTATGCCCTTGTAGCAGATTCTATGTGGGCAAGACCATTAGACAGCTCCAGATCCGGTTCCATGAGCACCTATATTCTGTCCGAACTGGGAGCGGGACCCCTAGGTTTATCGCCCACATGAATCAAGTCCATGGCGGTAATTGTAAAGAGTTGAAATTATGTGGTTTGGAAAGAGTGTTTCCTCCACAGTATGAAGGAGATCGTAGTAAGCTGTTGCTGCAGAGGGAGGCCCGGTGGATTGCCAGATCAGATGCTACTGGCCTGCTAGGTCTCAATGACCGAAATGAGTTTAACTCCTTTCTGTAACAGCAGCTTTACATGAATCTGAATAGTTAACTACTGAACCGTAATATGTATCTGCTGTGTTTTTATGTCATTTGTTTATGTTTATGTGTTCCCCCCACATTAGGTGCAGTACAGTCCCCCCCCCCCCCACATTAGGTGCAGTACAGTTCCCCCACATTAGGTGCAGTACAGTTCCCCCACATAAGATGCAGTACAGTTCCCCCACATAAGGTGCAGTACAGTTCCCCCACGTTAGGTGCAGTACAGTTCCCCCACATCAGGTGCAGTACAGTTCCCCCACATTAGGTGCAGTATAGTTCCCCCACATTAGGTGCAGTATAGCTCCCCACATTAGGTGCAGTATAGTTCCCCACATTAGGTGCAGTATAGTTCCCCCACATTAGGTGCAGTATAGTTCCCCCACATTAGGTGCAGTACAGTTCCCCCACATTAGGTGCAGTATAGTTCCCCATATTAGGAGCAGTACAGTTCCCCATATTAGGTGCAGTACAGTTCCACCACATTAGGTGCAGTACAGTTCCACCACATTAGGTGCAGTACAGTTCCCCCACATTAGGTGCAGTACAGTTCCCCCACATTAGGTGCAGTACAGTTCCCCCCACATTAGGTGCAGTACAGTTCCCCCCACATAAGGTGCAGTACGGTTCCCTCACATTAGGTGCATTATGGTTCCCCACATTAGGTGCAGTATAGCTCCCCACATTAGGTGCAGTATAGTTCCCCACATTAGGTGCAGTATAGCTCCCCACATTAGGTGCATTATAGTTCCCCACATTAGGTGCAGTATAGCTCCCCACATTAGGTGCAGTATAGCTCCCCACATTAGGTGCAGTATAGCTCCCCACATTAGGTGCAGTATTGTTCCCCCACATTAGGTGCAGTATTGTTCCCCCACATTAGGTGCAGTATTGTTCCCCCTACATTAGGTGCAGTATTGTTCCCCCACATTAGGTGCCGTATAGTTCCCCCTACATTAGGTGCAGTATAGCTCGGAGCTATGCTGCACCTAATGTGGGGAACTATACTGCACCTAATGTGGGGAGCTGTATGTCTGTGTACTGCCCCACTTCAGTGTTCCGACCACCGAAGATGATGTGCTGCCAGCTGGTGCTGGTGACTTGACATGCCAGCCGGCATGCGTCCTCCTTGATGCTCCGCTCCTCCATTGCTATGGGCGCACACACGGGACATCATTGACGTCCTGCGTGCGCTACCTCCCGGTGGCTCCTGCGTTTTTAAAGTTAATGGGAGGGCCACCGCAGAAAGGTAACCGGGGCATCCTTGTGTCCTGAAAAAATCTTTCGGGACACAGGGATGTCCAGAATGTGATGGGGGGCCCCCTGCAGGCTGCTCAGTGGCAGCCGTGGATCCCCCCTGGGCTTGATTAGGGTGTGCCCAGGCACACCTGGCACACCACATGCGTGCACCTATGCTGATCAGCCTGCAGGGGGCCCCCAGGGGATGGGGGCCCTAGACAATTGCCTGGTTTGCCCCGACCTAACACCGGCCCTGCCTGGAGTTGGCATGAGTAGACATTAGGGCTTCACAATCCCTAAGATTAAAAGATGAATTTTGAAATTTAATTTGAAGATTTAGGGTAGCTAGTGCTACCATAAAAGAAATTTTAAACCCAGACCCAGTCCCAGCAGCATCAGTAAACCATACATTGGCTGAATGACACAGCCCGGAGTTGGCTGAAGCATGAGGAGACCATATAGTATCTGAATGACACAGCCTGGAGTTGGCAGCAGCATGAGTAGACACTAGGGCTTCACAATCCCTAAGATTAAAAGATGAATTTTGACATTTAAATTGAAGATTTAGGGTAGTTAGTGCTACCATAAAAAATTTTTGTCCCAGACCCAGTCCCAGCAGCATCAGTAAACCATACATTGGCTGAATGACACAGCCTGGAGTTGGCTGAAGCATGAGGAGACCATATAGTGTCTGAATGACACAGCCTGGAGTTGGCAGCAGCATGAGTAGACACTAGGGCTTAACAATCCCTAAGATTAAAAGATTAATTTTTACATGTAAATTGAAGATTTAGAGTAG
Organism: Hyla sarda; assembly: GCF_029499605.1. Classification (NCBI taxonomy): domain Eukaryota; kingdom Metazoa; phylum Chordata; class Amphibia; order Anura; family Hylidae; genus Hyla; species Hyla sarda. The sequence goes on from NC_079189.1 coordinate 526,153,271, forward strand.
CTAGTCCTACCATAAAAAAAATGAAGGCCCAGACCCAGGCCCAGCAGCATCAGTAAACCATATATTGGCTGAAGGACACAACCTGAAGTTTGATGAAGCATGAGGAGACCCTATAGTGGCTGAATGGCACAGCCTAAAAGTGGCTGAAGCATGAGGAGACTATTTAGTGGCAGAATGGCACAGCCTGGAGGGCTGGAGGGCTTTATGAGGGCAGAAAAATGCGCTACAGTATGCTTCAAAAATTATTTGAGTAAAACACCAGCCGGTGATTATTTTGTCTGTCCTTTCACAGTATGTAGGACCTTGACAGATTAACAGGCACAAGATAGTACACCACTTTGATGTAGGAATGTGATATGCACTTATAGGGCAGAAAAATGCAGAACAGTACACTTAAAAAAAAACTATTTTAGTAAAACACCAGCCGGTGATTACTTTTGGCTGTCCTTTCACAGTATGCAGGCCCTTGACATATTAACAGGTACAAAATAGTACACTATTTAGATGTAGGTATGTGGTATGCACTTATGAGGGCAGAAAAATGCGGTAGAGTATGCTTAAAAAAAACGTATTTTTGTACAACACAACAGTAGAACACAACAGTGCTGCAGCACAAAAAAGCTGTGTACTAAACACAAAATTTCACTGTCAAAGACTATTAGGAATGGACTGCTGGGTATTATACCATCTATAGACTAGTATAACCAGCAGATGAGTTGTTGTGGAACAAAGACACAGAATTGTGCTGAAAAAATATTCCTGCCTCTTCTGCTAAGGTTTATAAAGTTGAGACAGCTTGTTGAAATGTATGAGGCAGCACACAGCTATCTGCCCCTCTATGTAGCACAATGCTGAAGAAAGTAACTGGGAGGTTAATGGCTGCAGTAAAAATCCTTTTCAGTGAAAAAAAACACTGCTCTCTGTCCACCAGAACGCTGATATGACTAGGATGTGAAACGCTGCTGGAATTAGCTTTTCTGTGTAACACACACTCAGCGATGTCCATCCTATCTCTATGAAGTGTAATGAATGATATGACGAGCCACAAAATGTGACATCACAGGGGTGACTGGCTGCTTATAGGCTGCATCCTGCATGTGATTAAGGGTCATCCCGCCTACTTCCCTTCCCGCCTTTCCAGCGTTCCTTTCCCCATGTACTGACATGTGGATCCACCATTTTAGATGCCCTGGAGCCTGAACCACAGTAAATGGAGTTTAATGAAGTGATTTGCGCAATAGAATCGTGGCGATATTCGCATTCATTGCAAATCGAATATTTCATCAAATTCGCAGCTTCATGAAATTGTCAGCTTCGATTCACTCATCTCTAACTATGGTACATCACATGACTGGTCACATGCAACAGGTTGCCAAGTGACATGGATGCGTTCTCAGGCTTGAGGAAGTGTATCACACGCATGAAACTGCCAGTTCCGGTTGCCCCAGCTTCCACACCGCTTGACCTGCCTGTACCTGCTATGCTGTAACTACTTCAATAAAAGCAGTTCCTGAATGGAGAGTGCCGTTGTCTGTGCTGTTTGTGTTTGGATTGCTCTTGTCTTGCTTACACTAAGCAACACTGCATCAGAATTGTTCTAAGCCAGGTCGGACATTTCTCCACATTGCATAGTCTCTCCACTTAGTGAAGTCAGTGCCGGATCTCCTTGTTATGATTCGGCAGGCTGCAGGTGGATCCTCTGTGTCAGAGAGGGATTGGCGTGGACCGTGCCGGCGGACCGGTTCTAAGTTGCTACTGGTATTAACCAGAGCCCGCCGCAAAGCAGGATGGTCTTGCAGCGGCAGTAGCAACCAGGTCATATCCACCGGCAATGACTCAACCTCTCTGACTGCTGAGATAGGCGCGGTACAAGGGATTAGGCAAGAGCAAGGTCGGACTTAGCAGAAGGTCAGGGCAGGCAGCAAGGATCGTAGTCAGGGGCAACGGCAAGAGGTCTGGAACACTGGCTTGGGACATACAAAGAACGCTTTCACTGGCACAATGGCAACAAGATCCGGCGAGGAAGGGAAGGGGAAGTGAGGTTATATGGACAGGGAGCAGGTGGAAGCTAATTAGACTGATTGGGCCAGGCACCAATCATTGGTGCACTGGCCCTTTAAATCCTAGAGAGCTGGCGCGCGCACGCCCTAGAGAGAGGAGCCGCGCGCTCCAGAACGTGACAGCCAGGGACCGGGATGGGTAAGTGGCTTGGGATGCGATTCGCGAGCGGGCGCGTCACGCTATGCGAATCGCATCCCCGTCGTCAGTGTCAGTGCAGCGCTCCCGGTCAGCGGGTCTGACCGGGGCGCTGCAGAGAGGAGAACGCCGCGAGCATTCCGGGGAGGAGCAGGGACCCGGAGTGCTCTGCGTAACACTCCTTTCTACCTGATTGCTTAAAAAAGGGTTCAGCCTCACCAATATTGATACTTTCATACTTGGAAGAAATTTGGTTACATATTTTGGGGGCTTTTTATCCTTTTAATTCTTGTGAAAATATAAAAGTTCAGGGTTACATCAGCATTTTAGTGTGAAAAAATCTAATTGTACATTTTCATGGCCCACTGTTCAAAAAATCTGTCAAACACCATTGTTACATTCCTTAAGGGTTTTGTTTTTTTCAAAATGGTGTCACATGTGGGGGTTTCCGCTGTTCTGCCACCATGGGATTTTGTAAACTCCACATGGCCCCTGACTTCCATTCCAGTCAAATCCTCTCTCCAAAAGCCCAATGTCGCTCTTTCCCTTTGGAGCCCTGTTGCGTGCATTTTCACACTCGGAAGAAATTGGGTTTATCCCTTGTGAAAATAAAACATTAGGGGTTATACCTCCATTTTAGTTTAAAAAATATATATATTTTTTATTTTTATGGCCCACTGCACCACACTACTTGTTACATTCCTTCAGGGGTGTATATTTCAAAATGGGGTTAGTTTGGATTTCTTATGTTTTAGCACCCTACAGCCTCTGCAAACATGAAATGGTCCTGGAAAAAAAAAAAAAAGGAGGCCCCAAAATCCACTAGGTGCTCCTTCATAGCTGTGGCCTAAAGTTGACCAAGTAGCACTTGGGCTACATATGGAATATTTCTGAAAATGCAGAATTAGGGCAAAAAATATTACATTTTATTTTTGGATTAATATCTGATGTGTTATGAATAAAATTTGATAATTGGATTAAGCAAAGGTTACAAATGCCAAATGGGCACTTTCAGAATCAATAACTTTTTATATGCTGTTATATGTTGTACATCTTGGCAAAACATTAACATTTCTAATATAAATTTGTATCTCCTTTTTATCAAAACCTGTCCAGCTTTAGCATCATCTCAACATCTGCTCTGTCAATCAGAATCCTGTCTGAAAACACAGAGAAGGGGGTTACCGAGCAGCCTGCAGTGATTGGATGAAGAGACCCCCACCGCAGACTCAGGGAGGAAGTGAATTCATGGTGAGTGAGGACAGGCTCGGTGCTTGCCTCAGACACACCCCTTCCTCAGCAGTGTATGTCATAATGAGTGAGTAGAAGAACAGAGGGATTTGTTAGCCAACTACAGAAACTAGACATATACAAAGACATGTAAATCATCTGCATGAGCTAGTGAGTACCATATATAAGCATCAATCTGATTAGTTAAAATTAGCACCCGATCAACTTTTTCTCTGCGCAGATTTTGATAAATATCTCCCATAAAGCTTATGGTTAAAATTACTACTTTAATAAAGGAGGAATAACAGCGATGCTAAAATATATCCAACTAACTGCCTAAGAACTTTTTAAGCTGTAAGTCAGGGTGGAAGAAAAATGGCACTGTCAGGAAACATGTTGATCTTAAATAATTAAGCAAAACATTTCAGCAGGAGAAAAATGTCCATCCAGCGCTGGATGCTGTCCTCCTACAATGAGCAGGATCACAATTATGTTTATTGCTTAACATTGCAGTTGGATTTTTGGCAGGAGTCCGTGCAGTCGGTCAGAGCCAAACAAATGACATTCATCATTGCATTTGGAAAACATTATTTGAATGGACTACCATTTGGCACAATCACGATGCCTAATATCGTCTAGATGAAAATGACTGGGAGAATATGAACTCGCTGCCATGGGAGCTACACCATTTTATGTCAACGCAGATGAATAATAGGAATAGCTGTCACCTGTAGGTCTCACATATAAAAGATACAATGGTCTGTTTAATTCCAAGTATATTATACTTTGCTGCAAATTACAAGCAGTCAAATAGTGTGTCTCCATGACTGTGCTGTTATACAGAAGCGCATACAATGGTAGAGGAACAGATGGTGAAATACTATTACCATTATTATTATTCAATTTACTTTTCAGGCAATAATTGTTTGACATAAGCCATGAACGCCAGAATGGCGATGACCCATTTTACTTGGGGCGGAATAGAAAATCCAGCATTCATATAGTTAACAATGGGGCTGTAGCTATAGCGCTGATAATTCTCACTGAATTATATGACAGGGCTTGTAAATTGAAGCTCCAAACTGCTTAATGTTCCCAGTGTATTAAAGGGGTACTCCGGCACTTAGACATCTTATCCCCTATCCAAAGGATAGGGGATAAGATGCCTGATCACTGGAGTTCTGCCGCTGGAGACCCCCGTGATCTTGCACGCAGCACCCCAGTAAAAATCAGTCCCCGGAGCATGTTCGCTCCGGGTCTGATTACCGGCGACCACAGGGCCGGCGGCGTGGGACGTCACGCCTCCGCGCTCGTGTGACATCACGCTCCGCCCCTCAATGAAAGCCTATGTGAGGGGGCGTGACTATGGATAGGGGATAAGATGTATAAGCGCCGGAGTACCCCTTTAACAGCATTGGAACCTGTGTGATGCCACACTACCAGCCGTGATAACATTGGGTTCCTGCTACATAAAAAACGTGGTAGGTAAAGCTTGAAGTCAAGGCTTATGGAGGATACCTGTAAGGATTCCAGGACTAGCCTTACTTGTTATATGCATGGATACAGAGTAGGTCATTTCATCCTAATTATATATAAAATACAATTGCTGACATCTTAGTCTATGCTCACACGTCAGAAGGTCCGCACGGGAAATCTACGTGCAGACATTCTGCAAACTGCGGACGCCAGCATAACATGCCAGCGCTAGGACTGCACAGGAATGCGCCGTCTCATAGACGACTATGCATTCCGTGCGGTGTCCGAAGAAAGAATGAACAAGTTCATTCTTTCTACAGACACCTTTAACGTAATTTCTGTGTCGGAAACATCTGGCACGGAAATTCCAACATGTGCACAGCGCAGCGGAATCCTGTTGAATTCAACACGACTCTGCTGGAGCGGAATCTCTGTGAGAAATTCCAATGCGGAATTCAGCACGGAAATTCCGAAGTGTGAACATGGCCTTACTATGGCTAATTTGAACCCATTGTTGACCACTTGGGCTTGAACTTCCAAATAAGTTGTCTTCATTTTTTGTCACAATCTAAGGGTAACTTTACACTACATCATTTTTTTCCAACATTTTGTTTTTCACATGCATTATTCAGGACCGTAATCAGGAAAAGGGGCTGCATTTTTTGTGCACATTTTTTTTACAGCATAAAATAAAAAACGTTGGTAAATTTTAAACAGTGTGAACATACCCTATGAGATATGGCTGTCAACTGAAATATATACAAAAAGTTACATGAGGGCTTGTTTTTTGCAAGTTGTATTTTTTATGGCACCCTTTTGGGGTTAATATAATTTATTGATTACATAACATTTTATCCATTATTTTTGAGGGGATGATGAAAAAAAAATCGATTATAATGGGTTATAAGGGTTCAATACAATTACAGTAGTACCATATATATATATATATTTTTTTTTTTTTTTTTTTTTTTTACATTATATTAGCACAATAGAAACACTTTTATTAAAATAAAGATGTGTTGCCATATTTCAAGAGCTGGGTAAGGGGCCTTTTTTAATGGTATAATTTCAGGAGTAGTACATTTGACTTTTCAACTGCTATCTTTTTCATTTTTGTGGAGCTGGATTAAAAAAATACTGCCTTTCCTAAAATACGTATGGGTGGTCATTATGGGGGAAAACCAGTGCAGAGGAAAAGTTGCCCAGTTGCTCATAGCAACCAATCAGATCACTTCTTTCAATTTTTAAAAGGGCCTTTGCAAAATTAAAGAAGCAATGTCATTGGTTGCAATGGGCAACTTTTCCACTGCACGGGTTTTGATAAGTCTCCCCCTATGTTTTCAAACTGTTAAGTTCCTGTGAAGGAATTAGATCCCATCCTGTATGATCTGGAAGCGTGCCTGATGTCACAAGATGGGATCTGATCTAATTGGCTTCATATATTTGTGAACCAAGCATGGCACCTGTATGGCTCCTCAGTAAGTATCTGTACTGGTTCAATGTGCTGCCAAATGAGAGCCATATCTGATAAGTCCTTATAATTAAAAGTTCTGCTTCAGGATAGATCACAGCTACAGCCTCAGTGGTCTTGGTTTAACCTTTTCCCAACATTGGCTGTGTATACACAGAATTGTTGGGTAGTACTTTCAACAACAAGCCATATAGAACCTAAGTCCACACCATGAGCAGCAGGTGTCATCTGTATATTATGGCTGACACTCTGCTTAGGCCTTGCTAATAATGAAGGATAGACCCAGGTGCCCAGACTTCTTGGCTGTATGGTGCCTAGAAATGAAATGTCTGATGGCAGCCCTCACTCCCATGCACAGGTACAGCACTGTGCTTGAGTCCAGCAAAGCACTGTGCATGCTAGTCAAATAGCTGTACCACTGCCAGAGCGCTGTGAAGCTGTAAACACTGCACAGCTCCCCGCCGCTGCGGGTAAGCGCTCCGATCGTGGAGACCTAAGGACCGGCAACGTAACTGTAATTTGTGGATCTCCCGTGGCCGTACCGGACACCCTTGCTGGAGCCATTTAGGCGTGATCAGAGGGGATAAAAATACCCTATATGCACCACTTTATGTTGACCATACATTGTTGCTTATGAATATAGTAAATAATGAGAGGCTTTTGGAGCATTTGAACAAAAATTAAGCTCTCACACTAAGATATATAAAAAAAAAAAATATAAAAAAATTGCTGACCTATGGTGTGTCAGTATTTGAGTAACAAATAACTAAATCCCCTTATGATACCAGTCAAAACTGGTTGAAACATGTTGGGTAATATTGCTTGATGTTGCTTAGTATTACTCAAGATATAACCTACAGATACCTATGTAAAAATCTATCTGTGGGTGATACTGTAAGGTATGGTTCATGATAGAACTTTTATGAACATACATGTAATATCTAGTTGTGATTGAGTGTACTTATTCAAATCCTCGATCTACTGGACATTTTTGAGTTGGTGATGGTCAGTTTGAGCACTGGATTATGTATGTGGTGAATTTTATCTAGTGATTAAAAGCTAAGTTTTAGGTGCCTCCCATTTTCAAATTGGTTAATTTGAGTTTTTTTGTACTTCTATGCTGGGAGATTATGGATCCCTTGTAGACCCTGTTAATATTAAGAAAGTTCTTATTTAATCAGCGTGAGGAGAACATATGGTGGCAGAATGAGACAGCCTGGACCTGGCATCAGCATGAGTAGAACATATGGTGACAGAATGAAACAGCCTGGAGCTGGCATTAGCATGAGGAGAACATCTGGTGGCAGTATGAGACAGCCTGGAGCTGGCATCAGCATGAGTAGAACATATGGTGGCAGAATGAGACAGCCTGGAGATGGCATCAGCAGCATCAGGAGTCCAGAAAGTGACCTGTTGACTTGTGGGGCAGTGGGTGGCAAAACCAGTACCCAGTGACAAAGGTGGGTGAAAGAAGGAGAACTTGGCATCAGATGTGTAGCATCAGGCAGGTGGCAGGATCAGAATAGTAGCTGAGGCAGGTAGGCAGAAGAAAACAGTCTCTTTTGTAAAAGTGTTAGTATGCACAAGTAAGTATTGAGGATATGCATTACGTAAAATTTTACTTTTAATAATATTCTTAGGATAAAATATATGTATCCCAATTTTTTTTTATTTAACAAAAAGAAAGGTGTGCAAAGAACACCATGTGCCACATACACCACCAAGTACTGATAAAGTGCAAAGTCCTCTAAAAGGTGGAAGGGAACAACGTATGGTCCATTGTAACCGGTGGGGTAAAACTTCCCCTGTATGGCCCTACTCTTGCACTATTAATTCCCTTCTTGGCAAGCGTTACTCACCCTAAAAAGGGCGGCCCCACACAGCAACCTCTCTCTATTTCCACCTACAATTACTGCCATTTCCCAGGGTTTTATTTGGAAATAGGGAGAGGTTCCTGTGTGGGGCTGCCCTTTTTAGGACGAGTAACACTTGCCTCCAAAAGATGGAAGGGAACAACGTATTGTCCATTGTAGTAGGTTGGGGTAAAAACTTCCCCAGTAAGGCCCTATTCTCGCCCTATTAATTCCCTTCTTGGCAAGTGTTACTTGCCCTAAAAAGGGTGGCCCCCCCACAGGAACCTCTCCCTATTTCCAACTAAAAACCCTGGGAAATGGCAGTGTTTTTTGGTGGAAATAGGAAGAGGTTCCTGTGTGGGGCCACCCTTTTTAGGGTGAGTACCACTTGCCAAGAAGGGAATTAATAGTGCGAGAGCAGGGCCTTACAGGAGAAGTTTTTACCCCCACCAGCTAGAGGTCTTTGCATCACATTAATATTTTGTGGTGTAGGTGGCACATGGTGTTTTTTGCACATTTTCCTTTTCCTAGATATAAAAAAAAATTGGGGTCATATATTTTATCCTAAGAAAAGTTACGTTTTAGCTAATGCATATCCTCAATACTTACTTGTGGTCTGAGGAATTTCTGTAATTGGGGAGCAGCAGCTTAAATACAGTATGTTTAGCACTATCCATATTTTTGAAGTGTTGGTGTGGCACCATGGTCAATCTACTCTGATGCATCAGGCATTGGTGGGTGGAAATGCTGGCTGATTCATGCCTAATTCATCTTCACAAAGGTCAATTTTTAGTAGACAGACGAGTTCTCCTTAGGGTTACTATGGCCCCTGCCGAACTAAACACCCACTCTAATGGTACACTACTGGCCGGGGCAGGACAGCTTTTCCAGGGCAAACTCTGCTAGTTGCAGCCACAAATCAAATTTGGTTGCCCAGAAGTCCAGCAGATCTTCAAAGTGTGTTGGCAGGGTCACGTCAAGGTATACCACCACTTGTTGGTTCAGGTCCTGCTCCATGTCTACCTGCTGCTGATGAGTTGCTACACTATGTAGGTGAAGAAAGCTACTCATCAGTGACTGTAGACTCAGGCTGCAGCTGATGAAGCTGGTACTATTCCTGCCACCCCACCCCTCCCCAGCAGCGATGGCAGTGGAAGGTGAGCCCAGAGGACCCCCCGAGTTAGACCTGTGAGAGGATGGACGATGGCGCAGATAGGCATCAACCAACTGACTACGTAGAATGTCTCTGTAGTAGGTCAGTTTCTTCTCCCTCTCAGTGGGTGTAACAAAAGGCCCCCATTTTGTGCCGGTAGCGAGGGTCCAATAAGGTGGAGAGCCAGAAGTCATCCCGCTGCTGAATGGTGACAATTCGGTGGTCACTACGCAAGCAAGTCAGCATTCATTGTGCCATATGTGCAAGTGACTTGGAGGGACTCCCTGCCTCCCTCTCCACTGCATACTGCCACGGTGTGTCTGGGTCTCATCTTCCTCATCACCTTCTAGCTCCTCTGGCTGCTCCTGCTCCTTCTCTCTGGTCAGTTGACTATAAAAACCACCCATTTCGCGAAACCTAAACTGTGCTCCACTGTCCCCCTCCCTGTCCTCCTCTTCCAGTTCAGTCCCCACAGGGCTCATGTGGCCCTGAGATGTAGGCACGTCTCCAGTGCCCAGACCAGCCATTGTTTCCAACACGTGTTGTTGGAAATGAAGCAGTGGAATGACGTCGTTCATCCCGTAATCCTGGCGACTGACTAATAATGTGCCTTCCTCAAAAGGGCCCGAGCAAACAGCAGGTGTCACGTATGAGCTGCCACTGGTTGACATTGAAGTTACATAGGTTAGTCCCCCTATCCGTTTGGATTATCAAGAAATCGGTGATGGATTTTCTCTGTTCGTATAGTTGGTCCAACATATGGAGGGTGGAATTCCAACGTGTGAAACTGTCGCAAATCAGACTATGTTGGGGAGTACTGTTCTGACGCTGCAGCTCAAGGAGGGTGTGCTTTGCATGTGGATGAGTGGCTGAAGTGCATGCAAAGTTTCCTTCCCATTGTTAGGATGTCTTGCTGATGGGGGTAAAACTTCAGGAACCGCTTGACAACCAGGTTGAACACGTGTGCCATGCAGGGCGCATGTCTCAGGCTTCCTTGTCGCAGCACAGACAAGATGGTCTTCCCGTTGTCGATCACCATGGTTCCTATTTCTAGTTTTCGTGGAGTAAACCACACATCTTGCATGTGGCCAAGTTAACATCCTCCAGTTGCTTGATGAAAATTGATGACATTTTCCTGAAATCCGTAACGAATTTGGATTTGTCAGATTCGATTAGCTCATTCCTAATTGGGAATTAAAGTATTTCACTTCTGATAACTATAATAGTCAATAACATGTATCTCCCATCTATGCAGTGCACACAACCTACTGCAATTTCTATGTAAGCAAGAAAGAAAAATGTGTTACTCCAGGAAAGTTTACATACATAAAAAAAGCACAAACGCGGACAGTGCCCAAGCCACACACTAGACCTCTGCATCATTAGGGTGGGACCACATCTGGCAGGCATCTCCAGGATATCATCTGGCTGAATCTAGCACCACTGACGCCAAGAATTATAACCATCCTCATTCTGCCATCTACCTATCAGGGTGGAAAATCCTTGGGTAAATCCAAACTATCTACAAGATATACGGCTTTCCCACCGCTACAAAAGACTTAACACTCCTGACAACGGATTGGCTATCTATCCTATCCAATCCGATCTTATACAACAATTACCGGCAACTGTCTACATACCTACCACGGATCCTCTCTCCTAACCAAATTGAGGACCACCGTTTTCTACATCTGTATCACCAGAAGTATATAGTCATACATGTGCAGGCACACATACTGTGGTGCCAGGGTCAGTATTTGACCCCTGCTTTAAGTATTCCTACGTATCCCTGAGGAGCTACCTGTATTGCTACAAGGTAGCGAAACGCGTTGGATGTATGTATGTTTCTATCTATATATGCATAATACATATATAATTTTTCTGATGCATGTCTACTATGACCAAAGTGTATATACTTGGTAATACTGATTATTTTCCCTGAGGCACTCCCACGGATTCTGTTTGTTATGACAAATGACACATGTTGATTGATAACCTCCCATTGCGGTTTATATGTATCCTGGCATCATATGGGAAGACGCTCTATGCAGCAATACTGTACCTGTGCACAGGCCCCACCCTCTGTATTTCTGTCCAAGCCTAGGGACTTCAATCAGGTTCTGGTGTAGGCCCAGGTCACAAGGACCGGGGACCTACTATCCATAGGCAGGATATTCAGACTAGGGCAAGAAGAGGTCACCCACCCATTACCCATTGGGGCTGCATTGATATTACTGTATTTAATGATTTTTACCCATTGTCTTGAATTGTTTACCATTTGCTCATTGTGAAATATTAATAAATATCTCAATGGATATGTTTTTCGTGATTTTTCTATAAAAAAAAAAACAACATCAGACCAGGCACATGCATTTGCTTCTAAAGACTTTCAAATTACAATAATACAACAAAATTTCTTTACATATATCAGGCATGTTGTTACGCCGAGCGCTCCGGGTCCCCGCTCCTCCCCGGAGCGCTCGCTACACTCTCCCCGCTGCAGCGCTCCGGTCAGATCCACTGACCCGGGGCGCTGCGATTCCGCTTCCAGCCGGGGTGCGATTCGCGATGCGGGTAGCGCCCGCTCGCGATGCGCACCCCGGCTCCCGTACCTGACTCGCTCTCCCTCAGTTCTGTCCCGGCGCGCGCGGCCCCGCTCCCTAGGGCGCGCGCGCGCCGGGTCTTTGCGATTTAAAGGGCCACTGCGCCGCTGATTGGCGCAGTGATTCCAATTAGTGTCTTCACCTGTGCACTTCCCTATATCACCTCACTTCCCCTGCACTTCCTGGCCGGATCTTGTTGCCATTGTGCCAGTGAAAGCGTTTCCTTGTGTGTTCCTAGCCTGTGTTCCAGACCTCCTGCCGTTGCCCCTGACTACGATCCTTGCTGCCTGCCCCGACCTTCTGCTACGTCCGACCTTGCTTCTGTCTACTCCCTTGTACCGCGCCTATCTTCAGCAGCCAGAGAGGTGAGCCGTTGCTAGTGGATACGACCTGGTCACTACCGCCGCAGCAAGACCATCCCGCTTTGCGGCGGGCTCTGGTGAAAACCAGTAGTGACTTAGAACCGATCCACTAGCACGGTCCACGCCAATCCCTCTCTGGCACAGAGGATCCACTACCTGCCAGCCGGCATCGTGACACATGTCTTTTAAAACAGGAGGTATTCCCATGCTTCTTTACAGCACATAGCCATAACACAAGGAAATTAACCTTTAATCTGAAATAGAAGATAGTTAGCATAGACATTAAAAAAGTTTTCCTTACGCCACAGGTGGTCAGTCAAATACAAATTGAATATGGACCGAGGGGTGCACAGATATAACCGCGCCATTATTATGTTGTCTACTATATGAATTAAATACAAACACACAGACGTCTCACAAATCCAAGAGAAGACTTTTTATAGTAATTATCTTAAATACAGCGCAGCCTGGCTACCAAAGGAAAAAAGTATTCCACCTGGAATATCCTTTTAATAATGTATGATCTGTACCATAAGGTCATGGAGAACTATAATGACCCAGGGTGCAGTTTCTAAGCAATACTGTGAGTTTCCTTGAACTTTTTTTAATTTTTTAAATTTTTACTTTTTTAAGGCCAAATTCAGGGCTGGATCTAATACAGATGGGGGGCTTAATTATGTACTTAGTTTTTCTTACTGTGCATATTTTTAAGGCTGTTGATAGACTGGTTTCCCCAATGTATCAAAAGTTGGGGGCCTTTTCTATTTCATAAAAGGAGCAGCAGAAAAAAAGGAACCTTGTCTAAGCACTTTTCATAGTTCCAAGATAATCAGACACAATTGTGTAAGAAGAAAGTGCCAAGAGGCAATATATTTGTTAATATATATCCAATGACGCATTTCGGAGGGTTGGTCCTCCTTCCTCAGATTGGCATACAAGACATGGCACAAGCAATGTGAGGCCCACTTAAGGTGGGCGGAGCTATACACACAATATGCAATTCAGATATATATATATATATATATATATATACATATATATATATACAATATCAAACACTTTACGAATATCTCAGATGGATACCAGCAGAATGCACAAACAGGATTTAACAATAAATTCTTGTCATTTTCAAGAAAGTTTCTTGAAAATTACAAGACTTTATTATTAAATCCTGTTTGTGCATTCTGCTGGTATCCATCTGAGATATTTGTGTTTGATACATGTTCTTTCTTTGAGCGGAACAATTTCAGCGGCGGAATCGTCCACCACTGAAATTGCTCAGTGTGAACGGGTCTCACGGAAGACCCATTCACACTGATGTTAAAGTTCACCTCATGGAATTCAGCGGGAATTACGTAGTGTGAACGCACCCTATGTGTACTCCACTCTATTGGATGTTACTCTCTCTTTGTTTTCTTCCCACTTCTCCAACTACTCATTCAGTATATAATTTGCTGAGTCTGCTCCTTTTGCTTTCCCTTGGGGTTCCTCCGAGATCAGTCCTGGGTCCTCTCTTTTTTCTCTTTGTAAAGCCCCTATTGTCAGACTATATGCAGATTTGGCTTTCAGTACCATCTCTATGCTGTTGACACCCAATTATAAACCTTTCCCTGGACATCACCCCTGCGCTCGTACAAAATACTAGTGACTGTCTGCTATCTTGAATTTCATGTCACCTCTCTGTCTGAAAATGGACCTTGCAAAAGCTAAATGGTGTGTGTTTTCTCCACCTTCTAACCTTCCTAAACTTGATTCTTGCATTTTAGTGTATGGCACTACTCAGGGACGGTTTTAGGCTTACCGTTGCCCTAGGCAAAATGAAAATGTAATAGTGCACTAACCAGATTTGCACATTTTTGGTCACTTCAAATACCATAAAAAATATCTAAAAAGCAATTGAAAAGTCCCATCAAAACAAAAATGGTACCGATAAAAACTACAAATCAAAGCGCAAAAAATTACGAGTTATAGGGATCAGAATAGTAACATTTTATATTTTTGTATAGTTCTCCCACATTAGGTTGGCTGTATAGTACCCCCACATTAGGTTGGCAGTATAGTTCCCCCACATAAGGTTGGCAGTATAGTTCCCCCACATTAGGTTGGCTGTACAGTTCCCCCACATTAGGTTGGCAGTATAGTTCCCCCACATTAGGTTGGCAATATAGTCCCCCCACATTAGGTTGGCAGTATAGTTCCCCCACATTAGGTTGACTGTATAGTTCCCCCACATTAGGTTGCCAGTATAGCTTCCCAAGATTAAGTTGGCAGTATAGTTCCCCCCACATTAGGTTGTAGTTCCCAAACATTAGGTTGGCAGTATAGTTCCCCCCACATTAGGTTGTAGTTCCCCCACATTAGGTTGGCAGTATAGTTCCCCCCACATTAGGTTGTAGCTCCCCCACATTAGGTTGGCAGTATAGTTCCCCCACATAAGATTGGCAGTATAGTTCCCCCACATTAGGTAGACAGTATAGTTCCCCCACATTAGGTAGGCAATATAGTTCCCCCACATTAGGTAGGCAGTATAGTTCCCCCACATTAGGTAGGCAGTATGTCCCCCCACATTCGGTAGGCAGTATAGTTTCCCCACATTAGGTTGGCAGTATAATTCCCCCACATTAGGTAGACAGTATAGTCCCCCCACAATAGGTAGGCAGTATAGTTCCCCCACATTAGGTAGGCAGTATAGTTCCCCCACATTAGGTAGGCAATATAGTTCCCCCACATTAGGTAGGCAGTATAGTTCCCCCACATTAGGTAGGCAGTATGTCCCCCCACATTTGGTAGGCAGTAAAGTTCCCCCACATTAGGTTGGCAGTATAGTTCCCCCACATTAGGTAGACAGTATAGTCCCCCCACAATAGGTAGGCAGTATAGTTCCCCCACATTAGGTAGGCAGTATAGTTCCCCCACATTAAGTAGGCAGTATAGTTCACCCACATTAGGTTGTAGTTCCCCCACATTAGGTTGGCTGTATAGTCCCCCCACATTAGGTAGCCAGTATAGCTGCCCAAGATTAGGTTGGCAGTATAGTTCCCCCACATTAGGTTGGCAGTATAGTTCCCCCCACATTAGGTTGTAGTTCCCTCACATTAGGTAAGCAGTATAGTTCCCCCACATTAGGTTGTAGTTCCCCCACATTAGGTAGGCAGTATAGTTCACCCACATTAGGTTGGCTGTATAGTCCCCCCACATTAGGTAGGCAGTATAGTTCCCCCACATTAGGTTGTAGTTCCCTCACATTAGGTAGGCAGTATGTTCCCCCACATTAGGTAGGCAGTATAGTTCCCCCACATTAAGTTGTAGTTCCCCCACATTAGGTAGGCAGTATAGTTCCCCCACATTAGGTTGTAGTTCCCTAACATTAGGTTGGCAGTATAGTTCCCCCCACATTAGGTTGTAGTTCCCCCACATCAGGTGCAGTATAGTTCCCCCACATTAGGTGCAGTATAGTTCCCCCACATTAGGTGCAGTATAGTTCCCCCACTTTAGGTGCAGTATTGTTCCCCCACATTAGGTGCAGTACAGTTCCCCCACATTAGGTGCAGTATAGTTTCCCCCACATTAGGTGCAGTATAGTTCCCCACATTACGTGCAGTATAGTTCCCCACATTAGGTGCAGTATTGTTCCCCACATTAGGTGAAGTATAGTTCCCCACATTAGGTACAGTATAGTATGTATGTCTGTGTACTGCCCCACTTCAGTGTTCCGACCACCACTCCTCCGGTCCAGAGTCACGATCTACTGCTATGGCCTATAGACCATAGCAGTAGGTTCCGGGACCGGAGGAGCGGTGGTCAGAACACCGAAGATGACATGCTGTCAGCTAGTGCTGGTGACTTACCATGCCGGCCGGCGCGCGTCCTCCTCGTTGATGTGCTGCTCCTCCGTTAATATGGGCACACGCACGGGATGTCAGTGACATCCCTGCGTGCGCTACTTCCTGGCGGCCCCTGCATTTTTAAAGTTAACGCGGGGGTTGCCGCAGAAAGGTAACTGAGACATCCTTGTGTCCCAAAAAGATCTTTCGGGACACAGGGATGTCCAGAATGTGACGGGGGCCCCCTGCAGGCTGCTCAGTGGCGGCCGCAGATCCCCCCCCCTGGGCTTGATTAGGGTGTGACCAGGGCCCTGGTGGATCGGGGCCCTAGGCAATTGACTGGTTTGCCCCGCCCTAATGCCGGCCCTGGCACTACTTTAACTCTGTGGAGTGCACCCACTGTCTTGGGGTCATGTTACACTCAGATCTGTCCTTTACTTTCTATATTTTCACTTGCATACTTGGGCCTGAATCTCAAAAACATCTCCACACAATGAATCCCTTTCTTACTGTGGAAACAGCCAAAACCCTTATTGTTGCTCTGATTCATTCATAACTACTGTAATTCTTTACTAATGGTGTTCTCCTTACTAAAGTCTTCCTTCTTCAGTCCATCACAAATGCAGTGACCAGGCTTATCTTTTTGTCCTACTGCTTCTACCCTGTGCCTGTCACTGAGTTGTGCATTCACAATAGAATCTCTCTGACCTACAAAGGTCTCCACAAAGCTGCACCTCTCTACGTCACCTTTCTCACCTGTCTACCCAGGCCCCCTCCCATAGACTTGCATTGAGGGGGGCATGACGTGACATCACAAAGGGGCATGGCCATGACGTCACGACCCCCGCAGACCGTACCCAGCGCTCGAAACTACATGTTCCAAACGCTGGAGCAGTGGAGTACCCCTTTAAAACAATGGAAGCAACACAACAGTGGCCAGTGCCAAATAATAACATTTTATAAGCTAAGCTACTATAATTTGCATTATAGTTGTTTTATTAAATAACATTTTAATCAGTAATTTTCCAGGAAAAACCCTTCAATATAGAAATAAAAGCCACAGGCAAGTTCCATAACGCAGACAGATTTTAAAGTGACTTAGTATACCTCAGATATTCTAGTCATGGTGCCTTCAGCTACAGAGAAGGCTCCTTACAAGAAAGCTCTATGCCAAAGGCATTCCAGATGACAGCTTCTATACCTGCATTTTATATGTTAACAAAATACTGGTGACTTGGACACGACGTTCCCAAACTGTCCGTCATGTCTGGCCCCCATTTAGTGGACTCCTATGTAATAGGCGCATACTGTAGGGAAAAGGGATATAAAACCAGTCAGGCTGAAACAGCAACAACAAAGCAAGGAAGCCAGGGGCCTGCTAAGATACTATCAGCTAAAGTCTCACTCCCACAGGGGTGGGGACCCTGGGGGGACTTGTAGGTGAAGACTAAACAAAACACAACAAGTCACATGGGTCTATTCCTATGAGTGCTGTACTGATGTACAGTCTGCCCATGTGTAGAAATGCATTGTTGTATTTGTTGACTATAATATGTATATTTTAAAATTTTATGAGTTGTGTCTTATAATGTTGTAATATTACAGGATGCACAAAGATGTATTTTATATATTTTTTTTATTTGTTGCATACCGGAATGTCATGTTTGTATCTTAGACGGAGCAAGGGTTAATTCTGAAGAGGGGAGGGTCTGGGGAATAGCATGCTATGGTATGTTTGTAGACAGGATGGGTGTGAAGGCTTTTTGCTCTAACTGCCCCCTCCCAAGGTATGTAGTATAGACGTATATTTGAGGAGAGATTCTGCAGCGTTTGTATTTATAAAGTCTCCTTTTCCCAGGCAGAGGCGCAGACAGTAGCTTGTTTCCTGTCTTTCCTTAACCCTTCTTCTGCCACGACTATAATACTCCGTCTACACTGCCGTCTCACATCCGTATAAAAAGCAAGCATCTGAATGACTGTGCGCTATTTGTGCCTGTGTGCATATGTATAAATGATGTCCTTGTGCCTATAGTTTTACATCGGCAAAAGGGGTGCAAGGACCTAATTCATAAAGATGATGCATAGACATGTCAATTCAGAAAGTACTATACAGTGGTCCCTCAAGTTACAATATTAATTGGTTCCGGGCCGACCATTGTATGTTGAAACCATTGTATGTTGAGACCAGAACTCTATGGAAACCTGGTAATTGGTTCTGAAGCCACCAAAATGTCATCCAAAAATAGGAAAAAGTGAGGATTAAAGAAAAATAAGTAGATAAGTAATACAGATAAAGCAAGTCCGCACATATAAAAGTAAGAAAGAGCTGCTGGGAACTGTAAATCACTGTCTATGTCAGTATTTCCCAACCAGGGTGCCTCCAGCTGTTGCAAAACTACAACTCCCAGCATGCCCGGACAGCCGTTGGCTGTCCGGGCATGCAGGGAGTTGTAGTTTTGCAACAGCTGGAGGCACCCTGGTTGGGAAACAATGGTTTAAAGGGGTACTCCGGTGGAAACGTTTTTTTTTTTTTTTTTTTTTTTTTTAAATCAACTGGTGCCAGAAAATTAAACAGATTTGTAAATTACTTCTATTAAAAAATATTAATCCTTCCAGTACTTATTAACTGCTGAATGCTACAGAGGAAATTCTTTTCTTTTTGAAAAACAAGCATCTAATGTGTCTGGTGGCCTCGCGGCTCTCCCCCAGATGCTGAAAGAATGAGAAACATGCTGGATTTCAACATAGCTGATCCTTTTAGTCTTAGGTAGATAAAACAAAGGAGTCTGGAGGGGCTACCCCTGTTCTACCCTTTCAGAAAATGAATATTGCGCATGCATGGGGGGACAGGAGAGATAGCTGTCTTCAGCTACTGTATCTGAAATGTATTTAGAATAGAAAAGTAGTAGTAGCTTAAAGGGGTACTCCATCCCTAGACATCTTATCCCCTAGATAAGATGTTTGATTGCAGGGGTCCCGCCCCTGTGGAGCCCTGAGATCTCGGCTGGGGCATCCCAGTCATCTGGTGCACGGAGTGAACTTCGCTCCATGCCGGATGACTGGCGATGCAGGGCAAAGGCTCATGACGTCACGGCCGCGCCCCGCTCGTGACATCACAACCACGACCCCTCAATGTAAGTCTATGGGAGGGGTGTGACTGCCATCACACCCCCTCCCATAGACTTGCAATGAGGGGGCATGGCTGTGATGTCACTAGCGGAGCGCGTCCGTGATGTCACGAGCCCCCAGCGCTGCACCCAACGCACTAAACGAACAACAGGTGGAGCAGGAAGATCGCGGGGGTTCCCAGCCTTTGGATAGGGGATAGGGGATAAGATAAGATAGGGGATAAGATGATAAGGAGTACCCCTTTAAGGCTATGCTCACAGAAGATCACAGAGCTGAATTCCGCTGAAGAATTAATTTGGAAATTCTGCAGAAATTTACTGCCCATTGACTTTAATAAGATTCTGCCACCCCATTCACAAAGTGGAATTTCCACGCAGCAATTTCACAGTGGAAATTCAGCATTCTGTACACTTTAAGGGTACATTCCCACACGGCGTATTTGCTGCGTATTTGCTGCTGCGTATTTTATTTTCTCTGTTGAAGTCAATGGGTAGGAAAATACGCAGCACCAAATACGCAGCAAATACGCAGCAAAATACGCTGTGTGGGAACGTACCCTAAATACCTTTTCTTTAACTTCTGTGTTTTGTGAGCATTTCTTTTTAGCAAGCTGTTGTGCAGAATTGTGGAGATTCCGCCATGTGAACATAGCCGTAGGGTATGTTTACATGTGCGTATTTTCTGCTGCAGATTTGCTTTAGCTGATTTTGCTAATTATTGAAGTCAATGGGCAGCAAAATCTGCAGCAGCAAATCTGCAGCAGCTCTGCAGCAAAAATATGCACGGCGGCAGCTGTGTGTGTAGTGAGTTTTGGAGGTGGAGTCACACCAGCACACGGCCCCGCCTCCAAAACTCACTGCACACATAGGGCTGCCGCCGGAAAGCCTTGTGTGTATGGTGAGTGAGGGATAGGCAGCGTATTTCCCACTGCTGCTGCAGATTTTGCGCAGCGTGAAATACACTATACGCCAGGTGGGAACGTACCCTAAGGGTGCGTTCACACGTGTGTATTTTCTGCTGCAGATCTGCTACAGATTTGCTTTAATAGATCTTGCTGCCCATTGAAGTCAATGGGCAGAAAAATCTGCAGATCTGCAGCACAAATGCGCTCATGTGAACGCACCTACGCTGCAGATCCGCCGCTGAAGGACCCCTACACTACATGTGCCTGCTCGGAGTGGTAATACGCCGCTACGAGCAGACACACTGCGATGTGTGAGTCTCAGCGCGCATGCGCAATATACTCGCACATCGCCGTAGCTCTCGGCTTAGCTCATGGAGCAGGGGGAGTGGCCGAGATGTGTGCGAGTACATTGCGCATGCGCGGTAACTTGCACATTGCAGTGTGTCTGCTTGTAGCGGGGTATTGCTGCTCCGAGCAGGCACATGTAAACCCACCATGCAGCGGTCCTTCAGCGATGGATCTGCAGCGTAAAAACGCTGTGGGTCCATTCGTGTAAACTTATGCATAGGGTCTAATCACACGTACAGTATTCTGTGCAGATTTGACATGCAGATTTAATGTGCAGGATTTTCTTCTGCAGACTTCAATGTAAACTAAATGACTGAACACAGCTTCAGATCCTGCGCATCAAATGTGTGCAGAATACTGTTCGTGTGAATAGACCCTTACAGCAGAAAATGTTACACACCCTTTTTGTTATTTGTGCACACTACAGTACTAAACCAGTAATCATCAGCCATGAAAACATGGAAACACTGAAAACCAGACACTATACATTTTTCACACTTACATATTGCTGTATTTTGCCCCAATGTGACAATACCTTCTATGCCACCTTTGGTTTATGTTCTCCTTTGTTTGTTTTTTATGTGATCTTGTGCACAACACATATCTACCTAGTTTTTCCCCTATACACATGAGCGCTCAGCTCAGAATATATTCAGAATGGAGAGAAGCGAGTGGGGGGCTAAGCTGCTGCCAGACATTTTCTGCCTTCTGTTGCAGTAGTTAAAGGGGTACTCCACTGCCCCAGAGTCCGGAACATTTAGTTCTGAACAGGGTTGCACCGAAATTTCGGCTGCCGCCCCTTTCGGAATTTTTGGCTGATTGAATTTTCTGCCGAAAGTTTCGGGGGGCGTGGCTTAACCTCTTCCCGACCCATGACATACATGTACGTCATGGATCGGGTGAGGATATGATGCAGACCCATGGGTCAGATCTGTGTCATACACGGAAGATGCCTGCTGCTGTCAGCAGCAGACATCTGCCTGTAATGACGGACATCGAAGATTGGGTTCTATGGAACCTCATTGATCTGTATGAGGAATCTAATGATTCCTCCTAAAAGTCCCCTAAGGGACTAAAAGTGTAAAAAAAAAAAAAAGTTAAATAAAAGTTTTAAAACACCCATTAACCCCTTCCAAATTAAAAGTTTCAATCGCCCTCCTTTTCCCATTTTCCATATGAAAAAATATGAAAAAAATAATAAAAATAAACATATTTGGTATCGCCGCTGGCGTAATTGTCCCAACTAATAAATAATTGTGTTTCTGATCCTGCACTCTGAACGGTGTAAATGCAAAAAAATTCCAAAAGCTAAATTTGCTGATTTTGGCCACATCACATCCCCAAAAAAGTAAAAAAAATTTAAAGTAACAAAAACTATACTTAAAAAGAGGGGCGGGGCAATACATTTTCGGTTTTTGGCCAAGCACAGCTTAAATTTTCGGTTTCGGACCAAAATTTCCCTTTCGGTGCATCCCTAGTTCCGAATGCTGGGTATAGACTGCGGGGGTTGTGATTTCACAGCCACGTACATCGTGACGTCACACCCTCATAGCAAGTCTATGGGAGGGGGCGTGACGGACGTCATGCCCCCTCCCATAGACTTGCATTGAGGGGGTGTGATGTGACGTCATGAGGGGTGTGGCCGTGACGTCACGACCCCCGCAGCCCCCCAGACGCTGGGGCAATGAAGCAGTCAACATGCCTAATCCTTCTTTCCTCTGACATAATCGTCGAGAGGTCCCATTAGATAGTTGCCCAGTCCTTGCAAAATTGGTAACTTCAGTTGACATATGGTAAAGGAGTACTCCACTGGAAAACTTTTTTTTTTTTAAATAAACTGGTGCCAGAAAGTTAAACACATTTGTAAATTACTTCTATTAAAAAATCTTAATCCTTTCAGTACTTATCAGCTGCTGATATGATCCACAGGAAGTTCTTTACTTTTTGAATTTCCTTTCTGCCTGACCACAGTGCTCTCTGCTGACACCTCTGTCCATTTTAGGAACTGTCCAGAGTAGGAGCAAATCCCCATAGAAAACATATGCTGCTCTTGACAGTTCCTAAAATGGACAGAGGTGTCAGCAGAGAGCACTGTGTTCAGACAGAAAGGAAATTCAAAAAGTAAAGAACTTCCTGTGGATCATAACAGCAGCTGATAAGTACTGAAAGGATTAAGATTTTTTAATAGAAGTAATTTACAAATCTGTTCAACTTTCTGCCACCAGTTGATTTAAAAACAAAATATGTTCCAGTGGAATACCCCTTTAAATGTAGATAGGTTTCATTCAAATTCTATGTCTCATAGAACACTGCAAGTCCAAAATATATTATTATCCCATAAAGTTACAGTGGGGGAAAAAGTATTTAGTCAGCCACCAATTGTGCAAGTTCTCCCACTTATAAAGATGAGAGAGGCCTGTAATTTTCATCATAGGTATACCTCAACTATGAGAGACATTATGAGAAAAAAAATCCATAAAATGCCATTGTCTGATTTTTTAAAGAAATGATTTGCAAATTATGGTGGAAAATAAGTATTTGGTCACCTACAAACAAGCAATATTTCTGGCTCTCACAGACTTGTAACTTCTTCTTTAACCCCATAAAGGGGTACTCCGGTGGAAAACATTTTCTTTTAAATCAACTGGTGGAAGTTAAACGGATTTGTAAATTACTTCTATTAAAAATCTCAATCCTTCCAGTAATTATTAGCTGGTGTATAATACACAGGAAATTCTTTTCTTTTTGAACTTCCTTTCTGCCTGACCACAGTGCTCTCTGCTGACACCTCTGTCCATGTCAGGAACTGTCCAGAGCAAGAGAGGTTTGCTATGGGGATTTGCTCCTACTCTGGACAGTTCCTAAAATGGACAGAGGTGTCAGCAGAGAGCACTTGTGTTCAGGAAGAAAGGAAAATCAAAAAGAAAACAACTTGAACAGAACCTGTGTATTATACAGCGGCTGATAAGTACTGGAAGGATTGGGATCTTTTTAATAGAAGTAATTTACAAATCTGTTTAACTTTTTGGCACCAGTTGATTTAAATGAAAATGTTTTCCAGTGGAGTACCCCTTTAAGGACCAGGCCCATTTTGGCCTTCTGGACCAAGTCAATTTTAATTTTGCATTTTCGTTTTTTCCTTCTCGCCTTCTAAAAATAGAACATAACTCTTTTATATTTCCATCCACAGACCCATATGAGGGCTTGTTTTTTCCAATTTTACTTTGTAATGTCATCACTTATTTTACCATAAAATGTACGGCGCAACCCAAAAAATATTATCTATGTGCGAAAATTGAAAAGAATACCACAATTTAGCATATTTTGGAAGGTTGTGTTTTCACGGTGTACACTTTATGGTAAAAATGAAAAGTTTTCTTTATTCTGTGGGTTAATATGATTAAAATTATACCCATGATATATGCTTTTCTATAATTGTACCGCTTAACTCCTTAAGGACACAGGGCGTACCTGTACGCCCTGGGCAGGTCCTAGTATATAACGTCATACCGGGTCGGTCCCGGTGGCTAATGATAGCTGGGACCCTGGGCCAATAGCGTGCGGCACCGATCGTTGTCCCTGTAGACGCGGCGATCAAAGTTGATCGCCGCATCTAAAATTAAAGTCAAAGCTTCCAGGCAGCTCAGTCGAGCTGATCGGGACCA
Organism: Hyla sarda; assembly: GCF_029499605.1. Classification (NCBI taxonomy): domain Eukaryota; kingdom Metazoa; phylum Chordata; class Amphibia; order Anura; family Hylidae; genus Hyla; species Hyla sarda. The sequence goes on from NC_079189.1 coordinate 526,177,485, forward strand.
TCGCAATAAAAATCGCGATGTCCCGATCAGCTAGGACGTGAGCGGAGGTCCCCTTACCTGCCTCCGTTGCGTCCGATCAGCGATTGATTGCTCCAAGCCTGAGATCCAGGCCTGAGCAATTGACCGCCTATAACACTGATCAATGCAAAGCTATGGCTTTGCAGTGATCTGTGTAAAAGATCAGTGTGTGCAGTGTTATAGCCCCCTATGGGAGCTATAACACTGCAAAAAAAAAAAAAAAGTGAAAAAAAAAGTTAATTAACATCATTCTGGCCAGGTAGGTTAGTGGATAGGTCCCGCATCACTTGAGAAACCTTGGCGTGGTGTGCGGGCTCAGGTATGTCCTTCATATAAGGATATACTGGCTAATGTCTCAATTTTACATCAGTTTTGAGGATTAGCTAATATCATTGTATATATTTGCCACAGGAGTGAAACCACATTCTGGTCCATAGGTGCGGGTCCTCTACCCCAATGTATGTGTGCACAATTGCACTTGGGGTTTAGCACTTGTTATCACCTCGAGACTACGTTTATTTGTTTAAAGATCATTCAACTCCTTCCCTAATAAAAGTTTGAATCACCCCCCCCTATTCCTATTTTTTTTTTAACTGTGTAAATAAAAATAAATGTCCAAATGATAAAAATATATTGTTAATTAAACCACACGGTCAATGGCGCACGTGCAAAAAAATAGTCGAAAATTGCGTATTTTTTTCCACTTTTTATATCATGAAAAAATGAATAAAAAGTGATCAAAAGATCCGATCAATACAAAAATGAAACCAGTAAAAACTTCCGATCATGGCGCAAAAAATGAGCCCTCATACCGGCCTGTACGCTGAAAAATCTAAAAGTTATGGAGGTCAGTAGATGACAATTTTTAAAGTATAAATTTTCCTGCATGTAGTCATGATTTTTTTCAGAAGTATGACAAAATCAAACCTATATAAGTAGGGTATCATTTTAACCATATGGACCTACAGAATAATAAGGTGTCATTTTTACCGAGAAATGCACTGTGTAGAAACGGAAGCCCCCAAAAGTTACAAAATGGCCGTTTCGACGTGGATTTTTTGGTAAAATGACTAATGTTACTGCAAAGTAGAATTGGTGGCGCAAAAAATAAGCCATAATATGGAATTTTAGGTGCAAAATTGAAATCTTTATGATTTTTAGAAGGTGATGAGGAAAAAATGAAAATGCAAAAATGGAAAAACCTTAAGGGGTTAAAAAAAAATCTCAAACTATTTTAACAAAATTAGTATGTTTGAAATTGCCCTATTTTGACCACCTATAACTTTCAAATTTTTCCATATATGGGGCGGTATGAGGACTTAGTTTTTTTGCGACGTGATCTGTAGTTTTTATTGGTACCACTTTTGCTTAGGTTTTACTTTTTATACATTTTTTATAATTTTTTGGGGGAATAAAATGTGACAAAAATGCAGCAATTATTTTTTTACGCTTGCGCCATTCACCGTACAGGATAATTAACAATATTTATTTTGATAGTTCAGACTTTTGTGCACGCGGTAATACCAAATATGTTTATTAAAAAAAATATGCTTTTTGGGGGTTAAAATGTAGAAAACAAAGACAGGCGGGGAAGGCAAAAACATATAACTTTAAAAAGGCAAATTTCCCTGGGCTGAGGGCTGCACTACAGGACATAGACTGGGGGGAGGTGTTGTCAAATACTGATACAGAAGGTAAATGGGACATCTTTAAATCAACTCTAAATAACTATACAGCTAAATATATACCAAAGGGGAACAAATATAAACAATTAAAACTAAATCCTACATGGCTGACACATGATGTTAAAAGAGCAATAAACAACAAAAAAATTGCCTTCAAAAAATACAAATCTGATGTCAGCTATAACATTTAAACAGTACAAGGAGCTTAATAAAATCTGTAAAAATGTAATAAAAACAGCAAAAATTCAAAATGAGAGACAGGTGGCCAAAGAAAGCAAAACTAATCCTAAATATTTTTTTAGATATATAAATACAAAAAAACCAAGGACAGAGCATGTAGGACCCCTTAATAATGATAATGGGGAGGTTGTCACAGGCGATCAAGAGAAGGCGGAGCTACTGAATGGGTTCTTTAGTTCTGTATACACTATGGAAGAAGGAGCTGACATTGGCCAGGTCAGTGCTGGTAACACATCATGTAATGTACTGAACTGGCTTAATGTAGAGATGGTACAAGGTAAGTTAAGTGATATAAATGTAAGCAAATCTCCAGGGCCGGATGGACTACACCCAAGAGTTCTTAGAGAGGTAAGTTCAGTAATATCTGTACCCCTGTTCATGATATTTAGAGATTCTCTGGTGTCTGGTATTGTGCCAAGGGACTGGCGCAAGGCGAATGTGGTGCCAATCTTCAAAAAGGGCTCTAGGTCTTCCCCAGGAAACTATAGACCGGTAAGTTTAACGTGCATTGTGGGTAAATTGTTTGAAGGACTTATAAGGGATTACATACAGGAATACATAGGGGATAATTGTATTATAAGTGATAGCCAGCATGGGTTTACTAAGGATAGAAGTTGTCAAACCAATCTAATTTGCTTTTATGAAGAGGTGAGTAGAAGCCTTGACAGAGGAATGGCTGTGGATATAGTGTTTCTGGATTTTGCTAAAGCATTTGATACTGTCCCTCATAGACGTCTGACAGGTAAGTTAAGGTCTTTGGGTTTGGAAATTTTAGTTTGTAACTGAATTGAACACTGGCTCATGGATCGTACCCAGAGAGTGGTGGTCAATGATTCGTACTCTGATTGGTCCCCGGTTATTAGTGGTGTACCCCAAGGTTCAGTACTGGGACCGCTGCTGTTTAATTTATTTATCAATGATATAGAGGATGGTATTAACAGCTCTGTTTCTATCTTTGCAGATGACACCAAGCTTTGTAGCACAGTACAGTCTATAGAGGATGTGCATAAGTTACAAGATTACTTGGATAGACTAAGTGTCTGGGCATCCACTTGGCAAATGAGGTTCAATGTGGATAAATGTAAAGTTATGCATCTGGGTACTAATAACCTGCATGCATCGTATGTCTTAGGGGGGATTAAACTGGCAGAGTCACTGGTAGAGAAGGATCTGGGTGTACTTGTAGATCACAGACTACAGAATAGCATGCAATGTCAGGCTGCTGCTTCCAAAGCCGGCAGGATATTGTCATGTATCAAAAGAGGCATGGACTCAAGGGACAGGGACATAATACTCCCCCTTTATAAAGCATTGGTACGGCCTCACCTGGAATATGCTGTTCAGTTTTGGTCACCTGTCCATAAAAGGGACACTGCGGAGTTGGAAAGGGTGCAGAGACGCGCGACTAAACTAATATGGGGCATGGAACATCTTAGCTATGAGGAGCGATTAAAGGAGTTACAATTGTTTAGTCTTGAGAAGAGACGTTTAAGGGGGGATATGATAAACGTATATAAGTATATTAATGGCCCATACAAAAAATATGGAGAAAAACTGTTCCAGGTTAAACCCCCCCAAAGGACGAGGGGGCACTCCCTCCGTCTGGAGAAGAAAAAGTTTAGTCTCAAGGGGCGACACGCCTTCTTTACCGTGAGGACTGTGAATTTATGGAACGGTCTACCTCAGGAACTGGTCACAGCAGGAACAATTAACAGCTTTAAAACAGGATTAGATACATTCCTGGAACAAAATAAGATTAATGCTTATGAAGAAATATAAAATCTCATCCCTTCCCCAATATCGCGCCACACCCCTACCCCTTAATTCCCTGGTTGAACTTGATGGACATATGTCTTTTTTCGACCGTACTAACTATGTAACTATGTAAATGGGAAAAATTGATGATTTACGTTTTTATTGGGGGAGGGGATTTTTCACATTTTTTTTACTTTTTTTTTTTTTTACACTTTAATAGTCATAGGGGACTATTTAAAGCAATCATTTGATTGCTAATACTGTTCAGTGCTATGCATAGGGCTTGATTTCAGACCAGAGCAGAAGACCCCTGGAGATGGACGAAGGCAGGTGAGGGGACCTCCGTCCGCCATTATGGATCATCGAATCTCCGTGGCTGCGCTGTGGGCGATCCGATCATCCATTTAAAGTACAGATCTGTCGCAGATGCTATGATCTGTATTGATAACGGCATCTGAGGGGTTAATGGCAGACATCCGTACGATCGCGGATGTCCGCCATTACTGGTGGGTCCCTATCTGATGATAGTAGCCGGGACCTGCCATGCATGACGCGAACACCGGGCTGTTGCTCGCAGTCATGGCAGAGTGTAAATGTACGTCATGGTGCGTTTAGTACCACGACACCATGGCGTACATTTACGTCCATTGTCGTTAAGGGGTTAAGAGTCTCCTCTGTCTTCCACTCGTTACCTATATTAATGGCACCTGTTTGAACTTGTTATTAGTATAAAAGACACCTGTTCACAACCTCAAACAAACAGTCACACTCCAAACTCCATTATGGCCAAGACCAAAGAGCTGTCGAAGGACACCAGAAACAAAATTGTAGACCTGCACCAGGCTGGGAAGACTGAATCTGCAATAGGCAAGCAGCTTTGTGTGAAGAAATCAACTGTGGGAGCAATTAGTACAAAAATGCAAGACATACAAAACCACTGATACTCTCCCTTGATCTGGGGCTCCACGCAAGATCTCCCCCCATGGTGTGTCAAAACAATCACAAGAACGGTGGGCAAAAATCCCAGAACCACACAGGGGGACCTATTGAATGAGACCTGCAGAGAGCTGGGACCAAAGTAACAAAGGCTACCATCAGTAACACACTACGCTGCCAGGGACTCAAGTCATGCAATGCCAGACGTTTCCCCCTGCTTAAGCCAGTACATGTCTGGGTCCGTCTTAAGTTTGCTAGAGAGCATTTGATCAGATGAAACCAAAGTAGAACTGTTTGGTAAAAACTCAACTCGTTGTGTTTGGAGGAGAAAGAACTCTGAGTTGCATCCAAAGAACACCATATCTACTGTGAAGCATGGGGGTGGAAACATCATGCTTTGGGGCTGTTTTTCTGCTAAGGGACCAGGAGGACTGATCCGTCTAAAGGAAAGAATGAATGTAGCCATGTATTATGAGAAGCAATTCAAGATCCTTGAGTGGTCTAGCCAGTCTCCAGATCTCAACACTATAGAAAACCTTTGGAGGGAGTTAATAGTCAGTGTTGCCCTGTGACAGCCCCAAAACATCACTGTTCTAGAGGAGATCTGCTTGGAGGAATGGGCCAAAATACCAGCAACAGTGTGTGAAAATCTTACAGAAAATGTTTGACCTCTGTCATTGCCAACAAAGGGTATATAACAAAGTATTGAGCTTTTGTTGAACTTTTGTTATTGACCAAATACTTATTTTCCACCATAATTTGCAAATACATTCTTTAAAAATCAGACAATGTGATTTTATGGATTTTTTTTATCATTATGTCTCCCATAGTTGAGGTATACCTATGATTAAAATTACAGGCCTCTCATCTTTTTAAGTGGGAGAACTTGCACAATTGGTAGCTGACTAAATTCTGTTTGCCCCACTGTACATGAACCCTTCTTCAGACTTTAAAGGGGTACTGCCCCCAAAAATGATTGTTTAATGTACTTTTATAAAGTTATATAACTTTGTAATGTATCTTTATTACAATTTAGCAAATTTTATGGTGTTCTATCATATACTTTCTATTGCACATAGCCCCGCCACAGGCCTTTTGCAGGCCCCTTTTGCCACATCAGGGCTCTTAAGCAACTGTTATACACCGAACCCCTGCAACACATCGCAATCCCCTTCAATCACCTTGTCTGTGGGAGATCGCTGTGTGTAGCAGGGGATCGGCATGTGGTACAGATTCTTAAGAGTAAGTCCGTATATGGCAAAAGGGAGGCAATAGAGAGCTCATATCGGGGGTTATGGCCACCAGAGCTACTAGAAAATTAGCAAAATTGTAAAAAAAAAAAAAAAAGATTTTGCATTGGAAAGCTGTATAACTTTGTAAAAGCTGTTCATTTAGCAATATTTTCCAGATCGCCTTGTGGGAAACCAGCATAGAGCCTTCTTGCTTCTGTCAAGGACCTCTTCTTGTGTCTCACTATTAGGCCAGATTCATCCAAGCATAATTCAGTCTCTATAGCCACAAATCCCAGCCTAACCAGGGATATCATGACTTGATTTGACAACATAGGTATGATGCTGCCAGTTTGGATTATTAGACCCACTATGGGGCCAGAATGTATGGCTATAATGTAGGCACAAAAATCCATGGGGGAGATTTATCAAAACCTGTCCAGAGGAAAAGTTTCTGAGTTGCCCATAGCAACCAATGAGATCGCTTCTTTCATTTTTGAAAAGGCTTCTGAGAAATAAAAGAAGTGATCTGATTGGTTGATATGGGCAACTTTTTCTCTGGACTGGTTTTGATAAATCTCTCTCCATATGTATTATGACGGTGTGAATCCGGTCTCAGGAGTAGATGTTGGATCAAGAGTTCAGGATAAGCTCGATATTGCAAAAGGAAGTTCTCAACATGGTAAACATTTTCCTTGCAACTCAATTCTTCCTATTTCACATAGATAATACTGAAATCCCACCACAGATCTGAGAGCCAATAGTTTTAGTAAGACATCTGAGAATACATGGACAGGAACAAGGAAAGCATTTAAACACTTGCAGCTTTATTGGGTTCCATATCAAAAGACTTCACACAGTAAAAACGATCACTCCACTGTCATATACGCGTTTCAAGCTCTTCAAGCATGTGCGCTCTTCATCGGTGACTTCATGGATCTCTAAGGTAGGATCTTATATTCGCACTTCGAAACTGTCCTATCCAGAGAGATGACCATGATTACAAGGAAAACAGTGTTTATAATAAATCTCCATGAAATTGTTTTAACACACAATGAACTCAAAATACATGTACAGTTGCAAGAAAAAGTATGTGAACCCTTTGGAATCATATGGATTTCTGTACAAATTGGTCATAAAATGTGATCTGATCTTCATCTAAGTCACAACAATAGAAAATCACTGTCTGCTTAAAACTAATAACACACAAATAATTAAATATTACCATGTTTTTATTGAACACACCATGTAAACATCACAGTGCAGGTGGAAAAAGAATGCGAACCCCTAGACTAATGACATCTCCAAGAGCTAATTGGAATGAGGTGTCATCCAACTGGAGTCCAATCAATGAGATGAGATTGGAGGTGTTGATTACAGCTGCCCTTCCCTATAATAAATACCCACCAGTTCTGGGTTTACTTTTCACAAGAAGCATTGCCTGATGTGAATGATGCCTTGCACAAAAGAGCTCTCAGAAGACCTACGATTAAGAATTGTTGACTTGCATAAAAATGGAAAGGGTTATAAAAGTATCTTCAAAAGCCTTGCAGTCCACAGTAAGACAAATTGTCTATAAATGGAGAAAGTTCAGCACTGCTGCTGCTCTCCCTAGGAGTGGCCGTCCTGTAAAGATGACTGCAAGAGCACAGCGCAGACTGCTCAATGAGGTGAAGAAGAATCCTAGAGTGTCTGCTAAAGACTTAAAAAAGTCTCTGGCATATGCAAACATCCCTGTTAGCGAATCTACGATACATAAAACACTAAAAAAGAATGGAATTCATAGTAGGATACCACAGAGGAAGCCACTACTGTCCAAAAAACAAATTTCTGCTCGTTTACAGCTTGCACAAGAGCACCTGGATGTTCCACAGCAGTACTGGCAAAATATTCACTGTACTGGCTAAACACACAACACTATGTGTGGAGAAAAAGAGGCACAGCACACCAACATCAAAACCTCATCCCAACTATGAAGTATGGTGGTGGGGGCATCATGGTTTGGGGCTGCTTTGCTGCGTCAGGGCCTGGACAGATTGAAATCATTGAGGGAAAAATAAATTCCCAAGTTTATCAAGACATTTTGCAGAACTTAAGGCCATCTGTCCACCAGGTAAAGCTCAACAGAAGATGGGTGTTGCAACAGGACAATGACCCAAAGCATAGAAGTTCATCAACAACAGAATGGCTCAAACAGAAGAAAATATGCCTTCTGAATTGGCCCACTCAGAGTCCTGACCGCAACCTGATTGAGATGCTGTGGAATGACCTCAAGAAAGCGATTCACACCACACATCCCATGAATAATGCTGAACTGAAACTGTTCTGTAAAGAGGAATGGTCAAAAATTACTCCTGACCGTTGTGCACGTCTGATCAGCAACTACAGGAAACGTTTGGTTGAAGTTCAACCATGTGAATGTTTAAATGGTGTGTTCAATAAAAACATGGTAAGATTTAATTATTTGTGAGTTATTATTTTAAGCAGACTGTGATTTTCTATTGTTGTGACTTAGATGAAGATCAGATCACATTTTATGACCAATTTGTGCAGAAATCCATATAATTCCAAAGGGTTCACATACTTTTTCTTGCAACTGTATGTGGTAAAGGAATTATTTCAACGTGATGCGTAATACACAATTTAAGATATAGCAATATGTGAAAGAAATAATGCTCAATAAGGAAACAGCAATTATCTCCTAATATTCATGCCAAAAGACAGAAATGTCTAGTTTAAAATGATCCAAGACTGAGTCCTAGGCTATAGCACATGGCTGTCTAGATGTGTCCTGTATACACACAGGTCTATCACAAGCTCAACAAGAATGACTGCATGGTGAGATGAGGGAAAGTCCATACTACTATACTACTAAACCCCTCACACAGAAAAGTAGAATATTTTATATATACAGTGACCCCCCGACCTACGATGGCCCCGACATACGATAATTTCAAGTTGAAGGCAGCATCAACATACAATGCTTTTGTATGTCGGAGCCATCGCATAAACAGCTATCCAGCAGCGCAGACTTCTTCAGCTGCCACCGGATAGCCGTATACGGTGCCCCGTATGGTCTGCTGACGATCACTTACCTGTCCTCGGGGCTCCAGTGCATCCTCTTCGGGATCCTCTGCATCGTCAGTGCTCTCCATCGTCGTCATCACGTCGCTGCGCACGCCATCCTGTCATCATATAGGAGCGGCGTGCGTAGCAACGTGATGGCGGCGACGGAGAGCGCGGATGCCGGGGAAGCAGAGGCCTTGCCGTAGGGTCGGGGACACCTCGGGGACGTGGCGACATCAAGGACAGAGGTGACGGTCTGGAGCGGCAGGGACAGGTGAGTACAACTTCCTATACAAGTAGTCTTCAACCTGTGGACCTCCAGATGTTGCAAAACTGTAACTCCCAGCATGCCCGGACAGCCGTTGGCTGTCCGGGCATGCTGGGTGTTGTAGTTTTGCAACATCTGGAGGTCCGCAGATTGGAGACCACTGTCCTATACTTTACATTGCACGGATCCCTCAACATACGATGGTTTCAACAAACGATGGTCCATTTGGAAAGGATTACCATCGTATGTTGAGGGACCACTGTATATATATATTTTTATTTTTTTTATGTATATATAGAGGCAAATAAGCCTTGGTAATGGGTGTTTCTGCCAATTCACCAGAAACAATAAGATATATAGAATCAGTAAAGAGAGATTAAACAGTCAGGGTATGTTCACATTTAGCATATACACTGCAAATTGTATGCTTTGTTTAATTATACAAGAAAAATAAATCAATATCAATAAATGATTGAACACAGCATGAAATCCACAGCATTATATCCGCACCGTATGTGCCACATGTGACCATACACTAGAGCACCTAGAACAATAGTATGGGGTGTTTGTATGTTGTGCTCGACATCCAACTGAGGCTGGGTTCACACCACGTTTCTGCAATACAGTTCCCGTATACGTTTTCAATTTAAAAACCTTACGGAACCGTAATGAAAACCGTATGCATTAACTCTCCATTGAAAACCGGATGCCAAACGATGCACCCGGTTGTGTCCGTTTTGCATCATGTACAGTTTTGTCAGTTTTTTTCCCGTACCCAAAACTATAGTCTACCACGGTTTTTGGTCCAGGTGAAAAACCGTATTGAAACGTATACATTTTTTTTAACATGGGAGGCAATGGGAACCGTACATACGGTTCCATCCAGTTTTCACCATACGTTTTTTTTACTTTGCACAGTTGTTTTTCTTAGAATTTCAATCAAACAAGTGAAACTTTATTCATAATGGAGTAAAAAGTTAAAAACATGTTTTTTTCTTAAAAGGATGAAACCGGATATAATTTTTTTAATTGTTTACGGTTTTCAACCGTTTACAGATTAAAATTTGTACACGTTTTGACTCAGTTAAGTTAGGTTTTGAGGAATCCCCTTTTTTTTTAATCAAAAACCTGATACAGGAACTGTATTGCAAAAAACGTGGTGTGAACCCAGCCTGAAAGGGACATCTCCTGTTCCAGCAGATTTTTGCCAATCAGCATTGTTACAGATGTTCTTAACAAAGCCGAGAACACCTGGGATTTTCACTCAAAAGGCCTTTCCAGGTGGGTGCCAAGCAGGATGGCATACCATGATTTTCAATCCGGCCAGAAAACCGGATACGGGGCAATAATGAGATGACCCGAGTCTCTATCTGACTCTGGTCAGCTCATTCAAACAAAACATGGTGTGAATGCACACTAAGAAAGATATGATGCCACCAGAGCTGTCTGGCAGCATCTTACCCCTCGTCTCTCTGATGTGAATACATGGACGTTCAGCCATGTGTATAGGGAGATCAAGAGATAAAACTGTTGACAGCTATTGAAGATGTATGAATTTAGACTAAACGGTTTGAAAATGAGCCAAATTTATCAAAGTAGCTCCTGCTGTATGACAGATGACACCACCTATTGATTGGCTTACTGTACGCCAATTTTTTTTGTCAACATTTTGTTGCCACACCCACATTCCCAATAAGCCACGCTCCTTATCTAGTAAGGTACACAAGTTGTCCTTTTATTACAGCAAATAATTTTCCAGGACTTTAACACTGATGGCCTGTTCTTATAATAATCTATTAATATCTGATTAGTGGGGTCTGACTTCAAGTACTCTCACCAATCAGCAGATAGACGAAGGTCAAGCCCCTAGTGAGCACTGCAGTCTTTACTGCGCCTTCCTTCATCACTTCTTTGGTTCGCTTGCGCGGGCGAAAGGGGGGCGGGTCCTGCGGTGCGGGCCGTTCCACTCTCCTCACGGCCGTTGCTTGGAGAAGGGGCGTGCCTGATTCTCGTCACCAGAGGGCGCTCCTGCGCCCTCCAATCGGAGCCGAGACCTAGTCTCGTGAGACTTCGTCCCTGAGGGCTAGGGCTCCTGATCTCTCCTCACAGCACAGCGCCAGTACAGCGCTAGCGGTGTGGAGGACGGAGCCTGTAGCATACGGTCTGTGTAAAATCTCTGTTTTTTCCCTGAAACAGAATTGATTCTGTTTCCAAGCATACTATTGTTAATTACCCTCAGTTCTATTACCCTGATCTATATCATGGCTGAGGAGCCCACATCTGCTCCCCCTAGAGGGGATAGTTTTCCTATGGAATCTGCACAGTTTATGACTGCAGGCCAGATCCAAGACCTAATTAATAAGTCAGTGCAAGCAGCCCTAGCTTCTGCCATTATTCCTTCTGGGTGTCAGGCCTCTCACCCCATGATGTCAGCCCTGCCACCTCAGGGTAGCGAACCGCCGAGCAAAAAAGGCAAAGCTTCCCAGAAAAGGAAGCATGTTCTGGCGGTATCCGACTCCCCGACAGGGGAAGACAATAATATGTTTCAGGCAGCTCCTACCCCGACCTGCCAACCCCAACATCCCTCAGACTCAAATCGACCCCTGGGCCTCGGGGAGTTAAAAGAGAAGAGGCAGAGGTCCGCTCGACGGTCCAAACCTAACTCATTTGTAGATTCCTCGGATGAGGATTCGTCCGCTCATTCGTCCGATGAAGCTGACGGTGATGAGTCTGTAAATATAGATGAGGATGTTGGGGACACTGCGTTTGACACAGACGCAATCCCTGCTACGCAGGACGAAATCATCCTAGACGCCCTAGGTGAACCGTTCTTTCACCCTGACGCAATCTCCCACCCGCGGTCGGGTGACTGGACCCCACTCCCTCACGTATCACAATACGTGGAATTTTGGGCACGTAAGTCTTTGGACAGAACGAGCCGCAATAAATTAAGGGCAGAGTGTCCCAGGCCCTTTATACCACATAAAGTAGTCAGTACACCGGAAGTGGACACGATCCTTTCTAAGTATCTCCTGAAGTTGGGCAAATCCCCTAAAAAGGGAATTGAACGCTCCTTTCGGACAATACAAGAACGCGTTCTAGACTTGATTGGTCCCCTCACAAAGATTTTAAACCTCTCTGAGCAGGCGGCCGCGACGGATCAACCTGTTGATCTGCGTCAACTCTGCGGTTGGGCCCAGAGGGCTATTTGCCTGGCGGGCAGCGCTAACACTACCTGTTCGATTGAGAGGAGGCGCTCAATCCTTATACGCCTCGACCCACAATTATCTCATTTAGCCGAGACCGAGCCTGGTCCGTCGGCGGAGGGGATGCTGTTTGGCGATAGTCTAATAAAGGACATAAACAAATTTGTCGGGCTGTTCACTAGCTTAGATAAAGCCCAGACGTCCCTTAAAAAAGCAGGGACCAATAAAATTTTTGCCAGGGCCGGCAGAGGTAAAGGCCGATCTGCCGGCCGTACTTCAACCTACAGGCCACAGAGCAGACAATCTGTTCAGTTCCAATATCAACAAGCTCCTCCCTCCTACACCATGCCGGTGGCTCAACCAGCACCGTTTTTCCCACCCCGTGGCAGACCCTGGCGCGGACGCGGTGAACGTGGATACCCCATACCGGTGAGTACTCTCTATATTCCACAGTCTCCTGTTCCAATGGGGGGACGTCTGAAATATTTTACCCACGCCTGGTCTGCGATTACGGCAGACGCGTGGATCCTGAATACGATAACAGGGTTCGTCATAGAACTCCAATCCTTGCCGACCGTGGACATGATTCCAACCCCTATCAGGTTTTCAAACCAGAATGTCGTTCTCATCGACAACGAGATAAGAGATCTCAGGGCCAAACACGCCATTCGAGAGGTAGACTGGTCCTCCCCAGGTTTTGTGAGCAATCTCTTCTTAGTGAAGAAAAAAGGGGGCGGTTACCGGCCAGTGATCAACCTTCGAGATCTCAACCAACATGTCACCTATCGACATTTCAAAATGGAAGGAATTCATTTCCTCCGGGATCTCCTACAGCCAGGAGATTGGCTTGTGAAGGTGGATTTGAAGGACGCCTATCTCACCGTCCCTATCCATCCCGAGTCCCAACCTTTTCTCTGGAAAGACCGTATGTGGCAGTTTACTTGCCTTCCGTTCGGCCTATCGTCCGCCCCATGGTGTTTCACCAAACTCATGAAACCAGTGGTGGCGTCGTTGAGGAGCAGAGGGGTACGTCTGATCATTTATTTGGACGACCTCCTTATCATGGCCCGTTCCAAAACACTGGCCGCTCTTCACATGGAGTGGACGTTGTCGCTATTGCAAGACCTGGGATTTATAGTCAACCGAGACAAGTCAGTTCTGATCCCGGCCCAGGAGATGGAATTTCTGGGTTTTCTGGTGGACACCAATCAAGCCGTCCTCCGCCTTCCCAAATCAAAACTAGCCCTGATCCGCAAAGAAATCAGGGCGGTCCTGCGCAAAGGTTACTTATCCTTGCGGGTCCTGGCGCGCCTAGTGGGTCTCTTGACAGCCTCCATCCAGGCTATTTTTCCAGCCCCATTGCACTACAGAGCCCTGCAGAGACTCAAGATCATGCACCTGCGACAAGGTCTCAGATATGCGGACGAAGTACCTCTCTGTCAGGCGGCCACCGAAGAGTTGCACTGGTGGCTTCGTCATGCCGTCGAGTGGAACGGCAGAGCCATTTTCAACTCCAGTCCAGACATCATCATAGAGTCGGACGCGAGTCGTCGGGGCTGGGGAGCTCGTTGTGGCACAGATTCCACAGGAGGGACGTGGTCCGTCACCGAAGCTTCCCTACATATCAATGCCTTGGAGCTTCTAGCGGCATTCTTTGCCGTCAGGAGCTTTCTACCTCATACGTCCAATTGCTGTGTATTATTACGCATGGACAATGTGGCGGCGGTTCAGTACATCAACCGCCTAGGGGGCACCAAATCCAGAATCCTTGCGGATCTCGCGATGGAATTTTGGCATTTCTGCCTAGCCCACCACATTATTCCGATAGCGGATATATATTCCGGGGGTTTCCAATTCGGTAGCCGATTGGAGTTCTCATTATCTCCTAGATTCCAGCGATTGGCGGTTGGATCGTTCCATTTTCCTTCAACTGAGGCAGCTTTGGGGTCCATTACATGTGGACCTCTTCGCTTCTCGCCTCAATCACCAGCTATCACAATTTTTCAGCTGGAGACCGGATCCGGAAGCGTCTGCGGTAGACGCTCTTCGCCAAATTTGGCCGGAGGGAATACATTATGCATTTCCCCCATTCCAGATGATCTCCCGGGTTCTCCTACATACTGCGAACCTGAGGGGGACAGTTGTCCTGATCACACCCTGGTGGCCGACGCAACCATGGTTCCCTCTCCTCCTGGGGATGGCCGTGGATTACCCCAGGCTGCTGCCACACTTCCCGCAGCTCCTCACCAATCCATCCAAGGGGCTCCACCCGATGGTAGTGGAGGGTCACCTACCTCTCCTGGCGTGGCTGGTTTCGGGGTCCCAGACGAGGATAGCGACCTTTCAAGATCGGCTAGGGATCTCCTCGCCTTGGCCTGGGCCCCTGGGACTAGATCGGCATATCGATCAGCCTGGAGACTCTGGGTTTGTTGGTGTGATCGACGGCAGGTTGATCCCGTATGTGCGCCTGTATCTATAGTGGTGAACTTCTTGGCAGATTCTTTTGAGTCTGGCAAATCCTTTAGTTCCATCAATGTGTACCGGTCAGCTATTTCCGCTTATCATTGCCCAGTGGACTCTTTGCCGGTCGGCAAACATCCGCTAGTCTGTAGGCTTTTGCGCGGCATTAAATTTAAACGTCCTCCGCGGCCTAGGTACCAGGCGACCTGGGATGTCTCCAGGTTGCTTACCATGTTTACTTCGTGGGAAGACAATAACGCCCTTCCCTTGAAACTGCTCTCGTATAAATTGACTGTCCTTTTATGCTTGGTTTCCATCAAGCGTGTCTCGGACGTGAGGGCTTTGGACATCTCTCGGCGGCAATTCTCGCCTCAGGGGGTCAAGTTCTCGGTGGTCCGTAGGACAAAGACGGGTATCCAATCGGTTTTTTACCCGTTTTTCCCTGCACATCCACAGATATGCGTTGTCCGTTGCCTGCAGGCATACGAATCGCGAACGGCTGATTTGCGCTCTAGGGATTTCTCCCAGCTTCTGGTTTCTTATGTTAAACCACACTTCCCGGTTACTTCCGCTACTCTAGCGCGCTGGGTGCGGTCGGCCATGGAGATGGCGGGCATTGACGTATCCCTGTTTGGTGCTCATTCATCCAGGGGTGCTATGGCTACTAAGGTGGTCACCTCAGGGGGTTCCCTATCTGATTTATTAATGGTGGCCGATTGGTCTTCCGAGACCACTTTTCGCCATTTCTATTTCAGACCAGAGGAACATGTCTCCATGTCTGTATTAGGATAATTGTAGATTAGATTGTTGCATGTTACCTTGCTAGATTGTCAGCTTTGAACTTGCATAAGATATGAGCCTCCTGTCTGATATATAAATAGAGATTTTCCTAGCTTGTGACGGAAAATATAAGTTATATGAAGACAGGAGGCGAGTATCTTCCCTCCCTGCCCACCCTATTACGTGTCTTTTGTTCTATTCTCAGGTTACTGAACGAAGGTGTTGGAGCCAGGTTGGCGGTTGACATGTTCGAACTAAGGTTCGGGTTTCTGATCCCTGTTGGGTCGACATCTGTTCCCAGAGATTGGAGTTCTTCAGCTCCCGTTGGAGCGAAGTGGCGTCCTGTGAGCCGGAGGGCCGGTCGGAAGAGGAGTCCGATTCCTGTGCGGCAGTCGGATCTTGTGGCCGATCGCTGTTGGTGTCCGGGGTCCGGTTGACCTGTTGGTCGAAGATATTTTTCTTTTCTAGGGTCCCCGTTAAGACGTGGTTGGAGTTGGCACTGTGGGTCTCCGATTCCCAAGACATCAGGCCGGCTGGCTGCGGTGTTGGAAGGTTGAGATGCTATCCGGGGGACATCCCTAGTTCCGGTGCGGCGGTGTTGTCGCATGAAGAAAGAGGAAGTTATATGTGGGGGCAGTCCTTATATAGGGGCTGCTGGATTAGGAGTGGCTATTGTGCCCCAAGGACTGCTGGGATATGTAGTTTTTTTTTTAAGTTTTCTGTTCATTTAATTGAATAATGAATATTCTGCTATGGGCATTAATAAAGAAAGATTAATGCATAAGATACTCGCCTCCTGTCTTCATATAACTTATATTTTCTGTCACAAGCTAGGAAAATCTCTATTTATTGCTCTCATTATAGTTACACAGCTCCCCCGATTATACAGATCAGGAATATGCAGTGTTCTTCCAGCTGTTGCAAAACTACAACTCCCACCATGTGAATGCTGAGAGTTGTAGTTTTGCAACAGCTGGCAAACCACAGGTCAGTCATTGGGACATGATGGGAGCTGTAGTTTTGCAACAGCTGGCAAGCCACAGGTCAGTCATTGGGACATGATGGGAGTTATAGTTTTGCAACAGCTGGCAAGCCACCGGTCAGCCATTGGGAATGATGGGAGTTGTAGTTTTGAACAACTGACGAGCCAACGGTCAGCCATTGGACACTAGTTTTGCAACAGCTGGCAAGCTAACGGTCAGCCATTGAGACATGATAGGAGTTGTAGTTTTGCAATAGCTAATGAGCCACCTTTCAGCCAGTGGAACATGATGGGAGTTGTAGTTTTGTAACAGCTAGAGAGCCACCAGTCAACCATTGGGACATTATGGGAGTTGTAGTTTTTTTCAGCAGCTGGCGAACCACTGGGACATGATGGGAGTTGTAGTTTTGTAACAACTGGAGAGCCACCGGTGAGTTATTGGGACATGATGGGAGTTGTAGTTTTACAACCACTGGAAAGCCACCGGTCAGCCATAGCTACATGATGTGGAGTTTTAGTTTTGCAACAGCTGGAGATCTGCTGGTCAGCCATTGGGACATGATGGGAGTTGTAGTTTTGCAACAACTGACGAGCCGCCGGTCAACCATTGGACACTAGTTTTGCAGCAGCTGGCAAGCCAACAGTCAGCCATTGAGACATGATAGGAGTTGTAGTTTTGCAATAGCTAATGAGCCACCTTTCAGCCATTGGGACATGATGGGAGTTGTAGTTTTGCAGCAGGTCAGCCATTGAGACATGATAAGAGTTGTAGTTTTTTTTTAGCAACTGGCGAGCCACTGGAACATGATGGGAGTTGTAGTTTTGCAATAGCTAATGAGCAACCTTTCAGCCATTAGAACATGATGGGAGTTGTAGTTTTGCAATAGCTAATGAGCAACCTTTCAGCCATTGGAACATGATGGGAGTTGTAGTTTTGCAATAGCTAATGAGCAACCTTTCAGCCATTGGAACATGATGGGAGTTGTAGTTTTGCAATAGCTAATGAGCAACCTTTCAGCCATTCGAACATGATGGGAGTTGTAGTTTTGTAACAGCTGGAGCCACCAGTCTGCCATTAGCACATAAAAAGAGTTTACAACAGGCCAGCCATTGGGACATGATGGGAGTTGTAGTATTACAACAGCTGGTGAGCGGCATGGTATACGCTGTCGCTATTATTGCGATACAGACTAGATGTGACATGTCATAAACGTGTCTTATATAACAGCCTCCATTGTTCCTGTGTTCTCCAGCATTCTCGGGTAATGTAATCGCCCATATACCGCAGCCGGGCCGCACAGTGTGATCCACGCTCAGGATCCAGGCCGCACTTTCCCCCCGGCCGGCCGGCCCCCTCCTGTGAGGCGCGCGGCGGGCGTGCTGACGGTTACACGGAACAGCCAGTTGTTTAAAAATCCTAGAACGGTTTCAAATCCCCCCTCCCAGCTCCGAGGAAAGAAGAAGAAGCAGGAGGAGGAGGAAGAGGAGGCGGCAGAGGCAGCCTGTGAGCCCGTCCTGCCGGGGAGGAGGAGGAGGGAGGGGGAAGAGCTTGTCCGTCAAACCGGTTGCCATAGCGAGCGGGCGGGGCCGTGCGCCGGGCGGGCCTATCAGGGTGGGCGCTGCTGGTGTCGCCATGGTGACGGGGTTGTTCCCGGGGAGGCTGTGATCGGTTGACAGGTGTGTGACAATCGGAGCTTTCTGCAAGCATGTACGCCAAAGGCAAGAGTAACAGCGTACCGTCCGACAGCCAGGCCAGGGAGAAGTAAGTGGCGCTCTGCCCTGGAGGTGGGGGGGACGTGTGCCGGGGACACTGGGGGGGAGGACAGGCCGGGGCTTCCACAAACTTCCTCCCGTGTATGTGTGTGTGGAGCCGCCGTGCACCGGTGCTGCTGGGGGGAAAGTAAGTTTGGGAGCGGAGAGGTGAGTGCAGCCTCCCCATCCTATCCTGGTGGTGCTCTACCCCCTGTGTGCACGGGGCACCTCCGATCACGGACCATAGAAAACTAAAACTTTTGCAATAATATTGTGCAATTAAAACCGATTATAATAATTGTGCAATGTTGACAACCGTGTAAATCTAATGTGTGACCGGATCCTCCATCCAGTTGTCCCCGATCTATTACGGGTAAAGTTTCCCGGAATGTGCGGCGGACCCGGGTGCACGGGAGATGCTCATCCGTAGTACGAGTGACAGGTCCCGGCTGTGCTGCAGCCTCTGCCCGGGGGAGGGGGAGCTGACCGGCCGCTGCTTTTGTTGCGATGCTCGGAGGGAAAGGAATCCTCGGATCTGGGGAGAGAGAAGGGGGAAGCGCAGGGGATCGCTCCTCACCTGGGGCCGCACAACTTCCCAAAGTCTTGGAGACTCTGCGGCTTCTTTATGAGATCGTCCGCACCGTCTATTCTGCAGGTTGTGCTATAGTGGCTGCTTACAGAGAACAATAGATTGCATTCAGCTGCAAAACTACAACTCCCAGCATGCCCTGACAGCCGAAGGCTGTCAGGGCATGCTGGGAGTTGTAGTTTTGCAACGAAGAGAGACTTTCAAGCTGCAGGGGTAGACACACTAACCTATAGTCATGTACTTTCATTCTTTAGGTTGTGTGCTTAAGGGTCAATTCACACGTTGCCGAAATTGCCGCCACTGGACACCGCTTTCCTTCATGAATGGGGTTGTTTTGGTAGCGAGCACATGGGATTTCTACAAGCCCCTTTCAGATGCAAAAGGCCGAATCCGCTGCGTGTGAATCCACCCTCAGGCTACGTTCACACGGGCGGATTACCTGTGAAATTATTACAAGCGTGTTTGTTGCGGAAAATGCGCTGCAGATTTTGCTACCATTCCGCAGTAGAGGTTGATGGGGATCGAACGATATAAATTTTTTTTTCTTAGGGCCGATACTGATACCGATAATCTGTGACCTTTCAGGCCGATAACTTATAATTACCTGTTCCCGGGGTCCGCGCTACTTCTGGCTCCGGCGGCGTCCTGAGCTGTCACTGTGGGCACTGACGGTGTCGTCGCGTTGAGTTTGTCACTCGTCATTGCGCTGAGCAGGAGCCAGAAGTAGCGCGGACCCCGGGAACAGGTAATTATAAAACCAGGGATGGGGGAGGCAATGTGGCGGCGGTCTCTGGCAGGGGAGGCGGGACATTATCGGCAAGGTAATTGCCAATACCGATAATGTCCAAAATCGTGAATATCGGCCAAACCGATAATCGGTCGATCCCTAGAGGTAGACTTGCAGACCCATCGAAGGCAATGGTTGCAAAGTCCGCTGTGGATTTTTCTGCAGCAAATACACTGCGGAAATTCCACAGGTAATCCGCCCATGTGAGCGTTCACACGAGCGGATTACCTGTGGAATTTCCACCGCGGATGTTTTTTTTTTGCCAGCATTGACTTCAACGGGTCCAAATCTGCCTCTATTGCGGATTTTCTGCTGACCCATTGAAGTCAATGGGAGCAAAATCCACTCCAGGTAATCCGCCCTAAAGGGTACGTTCACATTTGGGTACTTTGGTGCGTGTTTTGCGCAGCTGATTTTGTTAACCATATGGGAATGTAGCCGGAGGCTAGGTTTACCTGTAGTATTTTGGTAATTATTTGTTTATTTATATTTAGTAAAAAAAAAAATAGGATTGGAATAGTAAGGCCATGTTCACACGCCGGAATTCCTGCAATTCCGCGCAAATTCCGTTCAGCAAAGCTTGCTGAAAGGAATTTCGGCATAATTTTGGTGGAGTTCTGTATTCTCAATGCACATAATTCTGCTGCAATTCAAAGCCCCATTGACTTCGATGGGATTGCACCATGGAATTACTGCAAAATTAGAGAGGTCTTTAAATTTTGCAGAATTGCCACCGCAGGAATTCCGACAGCGAAATCCCATTAACGTAAAGGGGCAGTAAATGTATGGTGGAATAAAGCTTCACAGAGAGAAACTATAATGGAAAGATTTATACTTTTGGACCCCCTCCTTGATTTTGGCAGAAAATATTGACCAATGTGTACATTTCCTCGTAAGGCTATGTGCACACTAACCACTTTTCTTCTTTTATTTTTGTGTCTGTGTCTTTTCGGTCTCCCAAAAGAGAGCCTGAAAATGTAATGTTTTTTTGTTTAGGCTTTTCATTTAATTATTTAAGTGGTTTTTCTTCAGCAGTTTTTATCCTTCTTCAGAAAAAAAAAACACGTATTTAAACGTATAAACTAATGTTTTTTGAAAAGTTGCAAAAAAAACCTGACGTTTTTAGCATTTTAGCCGCAAAAGGGCCTTGCGCTTAAAAAACTTTTGATATGTTGTAAAGCATGTATAACCAATAGGCTTTGCAATTGCTTTCATTAGAAAATTTTCAGTATTCCATGCTGAAAAAGCCAGTCAAACAACTGCCCCCCCTGCCTGCTTGGACACATACTAGTCCTGCTGTGTCCATGCATCATCACCTATGTCATGGACACATTTCCTTGATTGACAGCTGTGAGTGCAGGGCTCACACCTGGAGGAAAAATCCTCCCACTGTCAGCTTGTGTCCCGCTACTGTCAGTGAGGACAAGCTGGGAGTTGTAGTTTTGCTAATGCTAGGGGAGATGTGAGCAGACAGCATACTAGGGAGGGGGCGGAGATCTGCAAGAGCACTGTGGTCAGACAGAAAGGAAATCCAAAAAGAAAAGAACTTCCTCTGCAACATACAGCAGCTTATAAATACTGGAAGTGTTAAGATTTTATATAGAAGTAATTTACAAATCTGTTTACCGTATATACTCGAGTATAGGCCCCCCTCGGCTTATACTCGAGTGAACTCCCCCACCCGCAGTGGTCTTCAACCTGCGGACCTCCAGAGGTTTCAAAACTACAACTCCCAGCAAGCCCGGGCAGCCATCGGCTGTCCGGGCTTGCTGGGAGTTGTAGTTTTGAAACCTCCGGAGGTCCGCAGGTTGAAGACCACTGCGGCCTTCAACATCATCCAGCCCCCTCTCACCCCCTTTAGTTCTGAGTACTCACCTCCGCTCGGCGCTGGTCCGGTCCTGCAGGACTGTCCGGTGAGGAGGTGGTCCGGTGGGATAGTGTTCCGGGCTGCTATCTTCACCGGGGAGGCCTCTTCTAAGCGCTTCGGGCCCGGCCTCAGAATAGTCACGTTGCCGTGACAACGACGCAGAGGTGCGTTCATTGCCAACGTAATTCTGCGTCATTGTCAAGGCAACGCCTCTATTCCGGGCCGGAAGCGCGGAGAAGAGGCGCCCCCGGTGAAGATAGCAGCCCGGACCACCTCCTCACCGGACAGCCCTGCAGGACCGGACCAGCGCCGAGCGGAGGTGAGTACTCAGAACTAAAGGGGGTGAGAGGGGGCTGGATGATGTTGAAGGCCGCAGTGGTCTTCAACCTGCGGACCTCCGGAGGTTTCAAAACTACAACTCCCAGCAAGCCCGGACAGCCGATGGCTGCCCGGGCTTGCTGGGAGTTGTAGTTTTGAAACCTCTGGAGGTCCGCAGGTTGAAGACCACTGAGGGCGAATGATGAGAAGAGGATGATGAAGGGGGGGTGTGGGGATGATGAAGGGGGGTGGGGATGATGAAGGGGGGGGTGTGGGATGATAAGGGGATGATGAAGGGGGGATGTGTGGGATGATGACAAGGGGATGATGAAGGGGGGATGTGTGGGATGATAAGGGGATGATGAAGGGGGGATGTGCGGGATGATAAGGGGATGATGAAGGGGGGATGTGTGGGATGATGACAAGGGGATGATGAAGGGGGGATGTGTGGGATGATAAGAGGATGATGAAGGGGGGATGTGTGGGATGATGACAAGGGAATGATGATGAGGATGTTAATGACGGGTCTGGATGATGACAGGGGGGGATGAGGTATTTCCCACCCTAGGCTTATACTCGAGTCAATAACTTTTCCTGGGATTTTGGGTTGAAATTAGGGGTCTCGGCTTATACTCGGGTCGGCTTATACTCGAGTATATACGGTAACTTTCTGGTACCAGTTGATTAAAAAAAAAAATGTTTTCCAGTGGAGTACCCCTTTTAAGTAAAAGTTTTAAAGAGTACCTGTCATCGTGATAAACCCCCTGCCTTTATTTTTATTATTTTTTAGTTTTCCTCCTTGATATTGCTCTGTATTTTCTGCTCAGTCTCAGTCAGATTCACAGACTTGGAAGAGGTGTTACCCAGCAGGCGTGACATCATCTGAAGCCATACAGGGGAGAACTTCCTCCCTCACTCTGCTACACACATCCCAGAGCAGTTCAGTGTGAGAGGCACTATGATTGGCTAAGGCTGCACATATTGCAGTTCCTGATTTTGGACTTCAGCCAGGCCAGCAGGAGTCCAAAGTCTGTGCAAGAGATGGGGGGGGGGGGGGGGGGGGGGGTTTGGAAATGGGCTCTGGACAAGTAGAGAGCCACCTAGTGGCAGCTTTTTTTTAAACACAAAACATAGAAAACATACATTTTTTTTTTTTTTTTTAAACAAAGTACATTAGAGAGATTTTTTTATTTACCATAAGGAGTGCAATAGCAAAAATGTGTATTAATGACAGTGCCCATTTAATGAAATTTCCCTTAAACCTTGTTCAGATGAGTGTGAATGCAGCCCATGTAAACAGTAATCCACTTTTTGAAGGCATCCATTCCTGCCATCTTTCTGGCCTCTCTGTGATCGGTGCTTTGCTGTATAACTAGGCCTTTGCTTTCAGGAAACCGTCAGCAAGTTTGCAAACTGTTCCTGACTATGTGACTGTCCAGGACAGTTGCTATTATTGCCCTATTGATGCTCTACTTAATTAATTTTATTTATTTAGTCATCAAAGAAGGATGGGATCTGGCACTAGAGGGAGAGGAAGCGTTCCCTGACACTTCCTTGTGGGCTGTTTTTTCCCTGTCTATTGTGCCGACATCTCATACTCCTTTCAGGAAAGTGGGGATCTCCTGCATGTGATGTGCCAACGCCTTAATATCAAGATATTTGGATCACCATTAGAATAAACAATAGATTCATTGGATGATCTTGTGTTAATACAATTGGCAAAGCTGTCCCTGAGATAAGTCTACAAATTTATTTTACAGATTTAGTACAGTGGCTCGGGCTGTTACGTCTGCTGCTTCTGTAGACTGTCTAGTCTAAGTTTACATTAACTATTAGTTGGCTTACTCTATGGCAGGATTGACTGAACTACAATGGTTGACAGATCCAGTAGTTAAAGGGATACTTTACTGCGTTTGGAACAAACTGTTCCGAACGCTGGAGCCGGCGTCAGTAGCTCGTGACGTCATAGCCCACCCCCCCCATGACGTCACGGCCCCTCAATGCAAGTCTATGGGAGGGGGCGTGACGGCTGTCACGCCCCCTCCCATAGACTTGCATTGAGGGGCGGGGCTATGACTTCACGAGCTCCAAGCTCCAGCGTTTGGAACAGTTTGTTCCAAACGCTGAGCAGCGAAGTATGCCTTTAAACCTTGGAAGGGGCAGTGCACAGCTACCGATTTTGTCACACCCTTCTGATGCTCCCTTAAGGGTGCGTTCCCACCTTGCGTATTTTGCTGCGTATTTGCTGCTGCGTATTTCGATAGCCATTAACTTCAATGGGAAATAAAATACGCAGCAAAATAGGCCAGGTGGGGGGGGGGGGGGGATACAAAACAAGTGATGTAGATCAATAACAGACTTGCTAAATGTTATCAGTAGTCCCAGCAATGAGAAATGCCCCTTCCTATTTATAATATAGTAAGGACTGCAATTCATTTTGAAGGGAACCTGTCATTTCTTTCTTGCTGCCGGAACCACAAGTCATCAGAGTGTCGGGCAACTTTTGCAGACCCCAACAGCCTTGACTATTCGATCTCTAACAGTTTAAAATGACTGGTTCCCTTTAGGGCCTGTTCACACTGTGGACATTCTGCTGGTGGAATTCTACTTGCAGCACTGTCCCATTGTTTTCAATTGGATTCTGCCGGTCTGTGCACACTGCAGCAGAAAGTATGTCAAGCCAAAGAATTAACATGTTCATACTTTGGGTGGAATTCTGCCAGACTTGATTGTTGTCTGAGACTGCGCACGTCTATGCGGTCCTACCGCTGACTATTTCGGTGGAGCCTGCTGTGTGGCTGAACCCTTCGGGTAGGGCAGGGTTTTCCAACCAGTGTGCCTCCAGCTGTTGCGAAACTACAACTCCCAGCATGCCCGGACAGTCAATGGCTTGCTGGGAGTTGTTTTGGAACAGCTGGAGGCACCCTGGTTGGGAAACAATGGGGTAGGGTCTCACATAGCACATCTGCAACGGGTTTCCCACAGCTGAAATTCAGCTTGCGGTTTATCTACTGCGTATTTACGTAAATGGAATTTACGCAACTGAAATTCAGATCATCGATTATGTTGCTACCTGTTGACTTCCGCAGAAATTCCGCTTCCGGAAATATGCATCAGAAAATCTGCAAGCTGAATTTAAGTTGAGGGAAACCCGCTTTGGATGCGCTTCATCTGACCCTACCTTTTTAAAGGCTATTTGTACCCAAATATTTTAAAAATGGATATAGTAGAAAAAGTAGCAGACAAATTTTATAAATTCTGCTTAACTAAAACATTTGCCATTTTTCTGTTTACTTACCTTGGCCTTTTTTATTTATTTTTTGTCTTGTTTTTGCGACAGCCGGAAGGGTGGCCATATTGACTTGTCACTTCTCAATTTGCTTCTCAGCAACTGTTGGTAAATCTGTTTATTTTGTTATTGATGAAAGATGCTGAGAAAATGATAGCGATAGCCGCAGGGACCCTGTGTGCCTCCGGACGTGCACCGAACACATGGCTCTACCGTGGGCATGAACCCAGAGTAAAACAAACATCTTTATCAAACTTTGGCTTCTGCTGTAACTTCTCATTTACTAGATTACAAGTTTAAAGGGGTTTTCTGGTCCTTTTAACTGAATGCCTATCTTCAGGATAGGTCGTCAGTATCTGATAGGTGGAGGTCCGACACTTGGCACAACCAGCGATCAGCTATTGGCATAAGCTCTGTATGTTGTGTAGTAGTTGTGGGGGGATACTGAGCGGCTGTGACCCAGCACGGCCACTATAAATGGCTCTGTCTGCATCAGTCTCTTTGTTGTATATACAAGTGGCACAGCTCTGGCATACAGCTGATCAGTGGGGATGATATGTGGGACCCTCACAATCAGATAATCGGCTTCCAGCAATGGTCATTATCCAGGATCCTGCCTAAGGGTGTATTCACACACAACAGATGCACCCTAACAAAATAATTGTCCACAGCAGACCGTCCTTTGGAAGCATATACTTACCTATTTATTATAATTTCTATCATTTTAATCTGCTGGGCTTTTTTTTCTCTTGCCTACTGTATATGTTATGTGGATTAATATATAAGATATCACTACTTTAAGGGTGCGTTCACACGCTAGTAGCTAGCAGAGAGTTTCCTGTTGTAAGAAACCCGCTGCGTGTTACGCTACTATTGATTTAAATCTGACACTATTGCAGACTGTCTGTGGACCCATTTAAATCAATGGTTGCGTAACTCGCAGCGGGATTCCCGCTGCTAGTAATAGCGTGTGAACGCACCCTAAAGGGGCGCTCCGGTGGAAAACAATTAATCAACTGGTGGCAGAAAGTTAAACAGATTTGCAAATTACTTCTATTTAAGTCTTAATCCTTCCAGTATTTACCAGCTGCTGTATACTACAGAGGAAGTTCTTCTTTTTTTTTTTTTTTTTTTCTGTCTGACCACAGTGCTTTCTGCTGACACCTCTGTCCAGAGCAGGAGCAAATCCCTATAGCAAACCTCTCCTGCTCTGGACAGTTCCTGACATGAACAGAGGTGTCAGCAGAGAGCACTTTGGACAGACAGAAAATAACTACTCAGCTTTCTCTGTAGTATACAGCAGCTGATAAGTACTGGAAGGATGAAGTTTTTTTTTTAAATAGAAGTAATTTACAAATCTGTTTAACTTTCTGGCACCAGTTGATTTAAAAAAATTGTTTTCCACCAGAGAACCCCTTTTAAGGTGTTGTCCCCCAAAGCTAAATAGGCCTTTCATGTGAAATGAAACATATTTCAAGTGCACAAACAATGTACTGTCTGAGAGCTCGAGTCCTAGCCCACCATGTGCCTGCTTTGTGTTGCCTTGTTTATCACTGAGGTGGTGGAACATGCTCAGTTCAACTGCAGTCTCTTGGTCAAAGTACTTACTGGCTTGGTCTATACTGCACGTGCAAGCAAGGGGCATTGTGGGAATGTGGGAAACTGTGTGCTCGGTTGCCTGGCAACAGCAGGGTCACAGTTCAGGGAGCTTAGATCCACGGAGGAGAACAGTACAGGGGTGTATATATGTATATGGTACATGTCTGATTTTATTACCTTTTGCTTTGTGATAAAACACCTTTAATAGTGTCCCTGAGTATGTAGACATCTCTGACTCTGACGCCCAATATGTGGCTCTCCAGGTGTTAAGCAAAACTACAACACCCAGCATGCCTGACATTTGTGGACATGAATGGATAAGTTGTAGGTTATGATATCTTGCCTGTGTTTGGTTACATGGCTGTCATTTTTTTGGCTTTGTTACATGCTCTGTATGTAGCCCATTGCTGTGTCTAGAAGAGATACACATTTTGTCTCTTTCTCCTTTAGTATTACTGATTATCCAACATAGAAGATAATAGAAATAAAGCCGGCACTCACCGTTCTTCTCAAAATTCTTGCTTTATTGTGCTTCACATATATTCAGGGATAGGGAACAGACGTGGGGGGGGATTACATAGGTGACAAAAGCTCTGTTTCATGCTGTGGATGCACTTCCTCCGGCCCTAGGATGCACTAGACCTGGGCGGTATGACCAAAAATGTGTATCGTGGTATTTTTGTAAATTATGGCGGTTCCACAGTATTTATACTGCCCCCCCCCCCAATGACACTTGGGCGCTGCTTCTCTTCTCCGCTTCCCCTCCCCCCCCCTCCAATTTATCAGTCCAGCACTGCGCTGTCCCCCACATCTGGGGACTAATCATATGTGACCCACAAGCGCTATGTGACCCCCCCCCCTAATTAATCGCCGCTGTACTATTCTGGGCCCGGGCTGCAAAAATTAACAAACAAAATAAACTTTAACTCACCTTCCTACGTTCCCCCGTTACCGGTCTCACTGTCCAGTGATGCGAGCCTCATACTGCTTCCTGGGGATGGGAACGTCACAGAGCAGCGATGTCCCGCCTTAGCCAGTGATAGGCTGAGCGCACTGTCATGTAAGGAGCCACGGGTCACATGATTAGTTGCCCAATGTGGGGACTGCAGCTGATAATTCATTAATTTGAGGGAGGGGGTGTCAACCGGTATTGCGTAATAGGAAATATCCATATCGTGCAGCACTAGTTATTACTGATGAAAATTAAAGATCTTTTGTAACATGGTTGTTTAAAAATGTAGAAGAATGGCTCTTGAAAATTCCAGCACTAGGGGGGGTCCTCATACCTACTGGGACCAGTCCTGCAGCAGCATTAGCTTGTCCATGAGTCACGAACAAGAGATGAGTCATGGACAAGGCTGTATGAGCAGACACACCAATCACCTCCCACCACAAGGGAGGGACACTTCTTCCCCTGAGAGGATTTCCAACACTGTAAGCTAATGAAAAGAAGGATTTTTATAATACATATAGGGGATAGAGGCATAACAATTAGATGTACATGGTCAGGATTAGGTAATGAGTCTTTTTTTTTTTTTTAAGCTTTAAAGCACAAGTTTTAGACCAGCATGATCTTCAGCCCCAGCAAGGGGAGACACAGGCCATACCGGGCGGTACAGTTGCTTAAGCAATCGTACCATGCTTAGTAACGTTCAGAGCACGAGTCCTGTGCCTCAGAAACTGTACCACCCAGTATGGCCTGCGTCTCCCCATACTTGGGCTGAATGTGTGGGCCTGAAAGTGCAATCTGGCCAAAACCTATATACTCTCTTATTCTTGAGGGGAGCAGTGCATGACTAAGGGGGGAGGGGGCTCTATGAATCCTTGAGTAAGGAACGACCCCCTTAAGCCAGCCATACACCTTGAATACTTGATGATGATCGCTATCTCTTTTGCTCAGTTGAGCATTCATGTGTTCTGATTGGAGAGAGGGAAGATAAGCCGCTCTCGGACAGCACTGGCGGTAATTCATGTCCCATAGAACAAAAGGATCAAGCATTTGAAAGCCAACCTGCCTAATTTTTCTTAGATGTCGGGGGAGAGTCAGGCTACTCATTAGACAAATACTCTGTCCCGCCAAGATCAGTAGGTTTACCAGACTTTTCTTGGGGCTTTTAGACTGCAGTGGGCATAATACAAAGTATAGTTATTGTGAAGGCTTTGTCATACTGCTACTTACAACTAACAGGAGGTTCATCCATTATCCCACAATTAGGATAGGGGATAAGTATTTGACCAGTGAGGTTTCAGACAGTGAGACCCCCACCGAGCACAAGAATAGGGGTCGCTTGTTACCCGCTTGTGTCACGGGATACGGGGGTGTAGACACTCCGTAGACTTAACTTGGAAGTAATGTAAGTCTATGGAGAGTGTTTAAATCATGTGACACAAAGCATGGAGAGGAATGCACTGCAGCATGGTCTCTCGGCTTGTTCTCCTGATCGGTTCACACCCCCCACTGATCAAAACTTTTGACATGTCACTAGGATATGTCAAAAGTTTTTAGAAGTACACTTAAAGGGAAATATTAGGGCAGCAATATTAGGGTTGCTTTACATGTCAGTCTAGAAGATGCTGGGAGGTGACCGAAGGCAAGTTGGGAGGTATACCAGGCTACGGCACTTGAGCAGCTTGACTCCACCTTCCTGACCCTTGGCTGAGAAATAAAAAGACTATTTTATCTGTTTGGCAACCACCATCAGCTACAGTTTGCTTTCATACCCTAACAGCTATCAAAGAAAGTGTCTGCAGCTGTTCTCAGAAATTTGAGTTGACTCATTCCCTTTAATAGGTTTATGGTAGTACCCTAATAGTCTAGTTCTGAAGAAAGTAACAAATAAGCAAATCCCTGGTGTGCTAAAGTAGTGAAGAGGGTTATGTCAATATTCCTATTGTGATGGGGTAGGGGGAAGGTCTGCTTCCCTACCCCAGGGTCTTGTGCCTAGAGCAGAAACATTGAGACTAGAATGTACAAAATGCTTCCCCATCCCTTACAGAGGGGACCTACTCAGTTCAAAAATGAAGGTCAATGAACAAGACAAGTTCACTAAGCATCAATATAGGTGATTTATAAAGATTATGATCCCACATAAGAAACCACAACAGAACAGACCTTCTTAAAGGGGTACTCAGGTGGAAATTTTATTTTTTTATTTTTAAATCAACTGGTACCAGAAAGTTAAACAGATTTGTTAATTACTTCTATTAAAATATCTTAATCATTCCAGTACTTATTAGCTGCTGAATACTACAGAGGAAATTTGTTTCTTTTTGGAACACAGTGCTCTCTGCTGACATCTCTGTCCATTTTAGGAACTGTCCAGAGCAGCATATGTTTGCTATGGGGATTTTCTCCTACTCTGGACAGTTCTTAAAATGGACAGAGATGTCAGCAGAGAGCACTGTGCTCGTGATTCATCAGAGAGCTCTGTGTTCCAAAAAGAAAATAATTTCCTCTGTGGTATTCAGCAGCTAATAAGTACTGGAAGGATTAAGATTTTTTAATAGAAGTAATTTACAAATCTGTTTAGCTTTCTGGCACCAGTTGACTTAAAAAAAAAACAAAGTTTTCCACCGGAGTACCCCTTAAGTAAGTTAGCCCTAAAGACTGCACATTGTGTGAAAAGGACCCTTTACAATCCTATCCATAACAAAACATCAAATAGAAGTTACTGATTGATCTCTAAAGACCAAACTCGCTATTTTTATAAATTTTATTTTTCTTGTTGTTAATGCATAACCCCAATGTCCATTATTTCAGAAGCTAATAAATATGTTGCGTAAAACATCTGACACTTCATGGACTACATATTAGACACAAACTTGGTTATGTTACTTGGTGCCAAACTGTCTTAGTCGCTTGTAAGCCACAAGTTGTAAACTAAAGTGTGTCTTTTATTTCGAGGATATTCTAAGTATTTGCCACTGGTAATTATTAACTTGTTGTGACTATTTATCTAAAGGCCGAACTCCTGGGGCACAAAAATGATCTCGCCTACTAGGAACCGGTTCTCAAGACAAAAGGCTTGAGGGCTTCTGTACATGGCTAGGACGTACATTGAGGCTTAGTACAGTACTGACGTCTTCAGTTCACATGTTCACCCACATTCCATAGTTCCCATTAGAGAAGTAAAAAAAATCTAATCCTAATAAAAAAAAAAAAAAAATTATAATAATAATAATAAATAAAAAAAGCAAGGGGAAAAAGAAAAGTTAGCTAACATGTATATGTAGTCTGGAAAAGAGCACTAAACTAGTCATACACATTACCTGCCAATAAAAAATGATTACCAGGTAACAGACACATATATATATATATATATATATATATATATATATATATATATATATATATATATATATATACTGAGGCAAATAAGCCTCTACGGGAAGGGGGGTCTGCAGGCTCTTTTTATTGTGGCTCCAGAGAGTGCCACCTTGTTTTATTCACACGTAGAGCTCAAGCTAAAAATTCTGGGAATATCTATTCATGGGCAAGCAGTAAACCTTTATCACTCACGTGTCATTTACTTCTCATTTACCGTATATACTCGAGTATAAGCCGACCCGAATATAAGCCGAGGCTCCTAATTTCACCCCAAAAACCCAGGAAAAGTTATTGACTCTACTATAAGCCTAGGGTGGGAAATACATCATCCAGACCCCCGTCGTTAACATCCCCCACGTCGTTAACATCCCCCGGTCGTTCATCATCACCACCTGTCAATAACTTTCAGTGGTCTTCAACCTGTGGACCTCCAGATGTTGCAAAACTACAACTCCCAGCATGCCCGGACAGCCGATGGCTGTCCGGGCATGCTGGGAGTTGTAGTTTTGCAACATCTGGAGATCCGCAGGTTGAAGACCACTGAAGGGATTGACAGGCGGGAGAGTTCACTCGAGTATAAGCCGAGGGGCGCGTTTTCAGCACGAAAAATCAGGCTTCTACTCGAGTATATACGATAATTTACACAGTCTCCATTTTTATTTTTTTTACCAGGTGTACCACTAAAAACCATATTAAGGTGCATTCACACCAGGTTTTGGACATAAGGGTGCCGGATCCGGAGGGGGGAGGGGCAAACCGGGCGCTCCCATACCCCGG
Organism: Hyla sarda; assembly: GCF_029499605.1. Lineage (NCBI taxonomy): Eukaryota > Metazoa > Chordata > Amphibia > Anura > Hylidae > Hyla > Hyla sarda. The sequence continues at coordinate 526,209,415 of NC_079189.1, forward strand.
CCGGATCAGCCCGTGACTCCATTTACTTTAATGACGTAGTAAACTACGGTTTTAGATCCGGTCAGGAACAGGCATACGGGTCAAAACTGAGCCGACCGGAGTCACCGTTTGACTCCGGTTGGGTCATTAAAGTAAATGGAGTCATGGGCTAATCCGGCCGGGGTACAGGAGCGCCCGGTTTGCCCCTCCCTCAGCTGGATCCGGCACCCGTATGTCCAAAACGTGGTGTGAATGCACCCTTACCATGCAGGAAAGATTTATGATGACGTGGTAATTCAGCAAAAACATTATCTCTAGTCAATCTGACTAAAGGTCTTCCGTTCAGGTGATAGACGTTATAGGCCAGAGCTGGATGAACGGGACGTCTTCTGTGGTTGGGTGGACAATAGCTCAATGAAGGGCGGCCGGGAGCAAATCCACAGAGCGGAGAGTTCTTTGTTTGCTACCACTGGCACAGAGCAAAACAAGGGACACAAGTATCAAGGGTTTACAGTAATAAAAGGGGTTCATGGACAATGCAGAGTTATTTGGGGGGTATGACCAACATTAGGGATCATTCCTCCATAGGATAAAACCAATTTACATCTATTATCATGGAGCGATTCTAATAACAGAACACTGATGCGAAATTATAATCCAATGACTTGCTGCATCCTATGAATATTGTCGTCATACAACCAACAGGTCCATCGCACTTTGGATCTGGGGTACCTTACTCCTTTAGTTACTTGTCCAAACAACAACCTACCTCCCCAGACAATCTATAGTTGCTCAGAGTGGTAGGTGGTGTTAGTGCATATGGACAAACAAGCATTTACCATTTTATATATTGCCTATTGATGGCTGAGAACACATGGTGAATGCTGTTTGCCAGCATCGTGCACAAGGGTGGATGCGAAACAAGTAAAACTCCACCCAGAATTCAAGTTGCCATGGAAACAATCTATGTGAGAGAGAATAATTTCGGATGGTAACTCTTCCCTGTTTAACCCCTGACAATGCCTATCCTCGCCTATGTAGTAGGATCAGGAAACTGGTTCTAATTTCATCTGCTGTGACACCACATTGGCACATCTATTTCCAGGCATACAAATTCCTAATTTTGACCCTCCCACCCCACCCCTTTAACCGCACTGAGCAGGCACCACCCTGGTACCTCATATGGCCTTGCTCCTTTTCAGCCTTTTGCTCATAGATAATAATAGCTGCTGTGCATTCTCCATGGTCTCCTTTATGGATCCAGAGGTGTAGAAAAAAGTATAAGTAACCTTTGGCCTTGAGACCCCTTATTTGAGATTAAAGAGGGGGTTCTCAGTGTATGTAAATGAGATGAAGTGGTAACTGTTACTGATATACTTTAGTGCTGTTATTTTTCACTGTCGGTGAACTAGTAACATGCTTGTTTATATCCAGGGGCTAATAACTTGTCATGGTCACATCTGGCTAATAGGGTCTACAGCCTGTTACATGAGAATTCGTACTTAGAGGATACACTACAGATTTATTGGGAAGGTTCCCAAATAACTTCAATAGGAAGGGCTAAATATGCAACATATCTGCTGCAGTTCTAGGGGCAGAGTACCCCTTTTAAAAGGCTCCTTTGGTGGGATGTTTCTTTTTTTTTGTTTTAAGGACTTTGCCCAGCGTGTGTGTGTGTGTGTGTGTGTGTGTGTGTGTGTGTGTATATATATATATTAGAGAGAGAGATATATATTGAAGAGTCAGCACTCAGACCTTCAGCCCTTCTGCAAGTGTCAAAGCTGGACTCAATACATTCCATTCCAGGTAGGAACCCAGCAAAGGTGCCGTCACCTTTTGCTGTATTCTTATCTGGGATGGAATGTGTGTGTGTGTGTGTGTGTGTGTATATATATGTATATGTATATGTATATATATATATATATATATATATAATATATATATTAATATATATATATATTAATATATATATATTAATATATATATATTAATATATATATTAATATATTAATATATATATTAATATATATATTAATATATTAATATATATATTAATATTTTAATATATATATTAATATATTAATATATATATTAATATATTAATATATATATTAATATATTAATATATATATTAATATATTAATATATATATATATATATATATATATATATTTATAATAATATATATATTATATATATATATATATATTAAAAAAAACTACTTGTCCACGGGACTAAAATGGAGCAAAATCTACTTGTCCCTCATGACGATCCACTTGTCCGGGCCAATTTTCGCTTTCACTCTCTCGTTTTTTCCTCCTCGCCCTATAATAGCCATAACTACCTACTATAATGACACCTTTTAATTTTCAATAACATATTCTCTGAACCAAAAATATATATATATATATAATATTATATAGGGGAGTGAAATTGAAATAGTAAAAGATAATTTAGCAGATTTGTTGGTTTTCTTTTCTGTGCCATTTACCTTGTGGTTGAGGTAACATGTTAGTTTTTTACTTTAGGTGCCTGATTACAGCGATACCAGATTTGTATCGTTTACGTCATGTTTTACTAATTCTGGACTTTTTCAAATTTTTTTAATTGCCATTTTTTTAACCCCTGTAGCTTTATTTTTTTTCCGCATACCAGGCTGAATGAGGGCTCATTTTTTGCGCCATAATCTGTTTTTTGTATCGGTACCATTTTGGTATTGATCTGACTTTTTAATCGCTTTTAACTTTTTTTTCTGGGATATTATAAAAATTGCAAATCTGTGGTTTGGTATTTTTTTTACATTTACCGTACGGGATACATAATGTTATATTTTCATAGGTTGTACAATTACGCACGAAGCGATACCAAATATGTTTATTTTTATTATGTTTACATGTTTTTATATAGGAAAAGGGGGTGATTTGAACTTTTAACATGGAAGGGGTTAATGCAGCGGTCTTCAAACAGCCAACGCCTGTCCTGGCATGCTGGGAATTGTAGTTTTGTAACATCTGGAGGGGCACAGTTTGAAGACCACTGGGTTAATGTGTGTCTCTCAAACTTTTATTAAAACTTTTTTATTTTATTTATTTATTTTTTACACTTTATTACACTTATAGGAGGAATCATTAGATTCCTCAGACAGATGAATAGATTCTATTGAACTCTATTAATCTGTGTGCTCTGTGATCCATTGATAGAGCCTGGTCCAGCCAGGATCTATCAACGACAGAGCTGGGACTGGAGGAAGCAGAGGTAAGTCCTCCGGCTACCTCTATAGTGGATCGCCCCCCTGCGATCGTGCTGCGGGGGGGCGATCCACCTCACTAGCCCACCAGGGAGCGTTCACATGTCCCTTTAGACGCCGCTGTCAGCTTTGACAGCGGCGATCTAAAGGGTTAATAGCCAGCCGCGGCGATCGCCGCATGCTGGCTATTAGCGGCGGCCCCGGATACTGAGAACACCCGGGGGCTGCAGAGTATGGAGCGGGAAGGAATCCCGAGCCCGCTCCATACATACTGCAGAGCGCCGCATGCATCTCCCCGTGCAGACGTGCGGGGAGTGGAGGCAAAGGACGCAGGTCTGCACGGGGAGAAATAAGCCACGCCCCCTCATCTCCCCCCGCACGTCTGCAGAGCAGGGGAGAGAAGACAAATACTATACACAGCTTCTCATCTCCCCTGCTCTGCTTCCGAGGACACAGGCTGCAGAGTATGGAGCGGGCAGGAGTCGGGATCCCGCTCCATACAAACTGCAGATCGCCGCCGAACTTGTCAGGTCCGGCCCTGCTTGCCCGAAGCCGAGCTAAGGGCCGGACAAATTCACCTGCCCGGCGCCCAAAACTGCTAGTCCCGGGCGTCGGGCGATAGAAATTCCACATCCCTGATTATATATATTATAATCCTGTAGTTACCTCCAGCGCTCCTGCGGGGCCTCTGGTGTCCTGCTCTGGTTCCTGGGTGTGATCCTCTTCCTGAGCTGCAGCGTGACACACTGTAACTTTGTATATTTTTACATACTGCTATAAAATAGATAACAGTGTGTTAAATTGTACAAAGTTACACTGAGTAACAGTGTGCCTACCTATAGATCCAGGTATACTTATTAGATGCCCATGTAGTGTGTGATTGCAAGGAAGCCGGCCCTAATTTTGGACAATTGTTTCAAGCATGTGGTGCTCCTTTAAACTCACCTAGGGCAAGTAACATGTGTGGGCAATGTAAAGATTACACCTGAAAACAGATAAATAAAAAAACGAGAGAAGTTCACTTAGTCTTTGCATTGTGTGTCTGTGTGTGCCACACTAAGCATGGACAACAGAAAGAGGAGAAGAGAACTGTCTGAGGACTTGAGAACCAAAATTGTGGAAAAATATCAACATTCTCAAGGTTACAAGTCCATCTCCAGAGATCTAGATTTGCCTTTGTCCACAGTGTGCAACATTATCAAGAAGTTTGCAACCCATGGCACTGTAGCTAATCTCCCTGGGCTTGGACAGAAGAGAAAAATTTATGAAGGTTGTCAACGCAGGATAGTCCGGATGGTGGATAAGCAACCCCAAACAAGTTCCAAAGATATCCAAGCTGTCCTGCAGGCTCAGGGAGCATCAGTGTCGGTGCAAACTATCCGTAGACATTTAAATGAAATGAAACGCTATGGCAGGAGACCCAGGAGGACCCCACTTGTGACACAGAGACATAAAAAGCAAGACTACATTTTGCCAAAATGAGTAAGCCAAAATCCTAATGGGAAAACGTCTTGTGGACAGAGGCCAAGATTTTTGGTAAAGCACATCATTCTACTGTTTACCGAAAACAGAAAAAGGCCTACAAAGAAAAGAACACCGTACCTACAGTGAAATATGGTGGAGGTTCAATTATGTTTTGGGGTTGTTTTGCATCATAAAATCTGAGGATTACCAATGGATTTTGGGTCTCACTGTACAGCCCAGTGTCATAAAGGTTGGTTTGCATCCGGATCTTGGGTGTTCCAGCAGGACAATGCCCCAAACATACATCAAAAAGTACCCAGACATGGATGGCAACAAAGTGCTGGAGAGTTCTGAAGTGGCCAACAATGAGTCCAGATCTAAATCCCATTGAACACCTGTGGAGAGATCTTAAAATTGCTGTTGGGAAAAGGCGCCTTCCAATAAGAGAGACCTGGAGCAGTTTGCAAAGGAAGAGTGGTCCAACATTCCGGCTGAGAGGTGTAAGAAGCTTATTGATGGTTATAGGAAGCGACTGATTTCAGTTATTTTTTTTTTTTTTTCAAAGGGTGTGCAACCAAATATTAAGTTAAGGGTGCCAATAATTTTGTCCAGCCCATTTTTGGAGTTTGGTGTGACATTATGTCCAATTTGCTTTTTTCCTCCCTTTTTTTGGTTTTGTTCCAATACACACAAAGGGAATAAACATGTGTATAGCAAAACATGTGTTACTGCAATCCTTTTCTTTGAGAAATACTTCATGTTCAGGGGTGCCAACATTTACGGGCATGACAGTATATGTTTCATGGCACACAGTGTATGGCATCTTGGTAACAGTCCATTGGCTTCTATGTAGTTAAGTGATAATTGACACATTGACATTCATTCTTTTTCAGTGTATTGGGAGAGTATACGTTATCTCTTTTTGGACATGCCCTGCTCATGTCACGTGTGCCTATGATGTTTTGTTGTGATGTTATATATCCATGATCACTATACTATAGTCTGATATCCATTTCAAGTGAAAACCACAGCAGTGGTAAAAGTTTTTTGACTTTCTAGGTAGTTATGATACAGAGTAGAGCTAAGTTTCTACTTGGTTTTTTGTCCTGCGTTATTTGGGTTGAAAAAAAACGCATGAAAAACACTCCTGAGAAAACACCAGTGCACTTTCCTGTGTCTGGTGTTTTTTCTGCCATTTTTTTTTAACCGTTTTTTTCATTTCTGTGGAAATTGCACCTTGGCAATTTTTTTTGGCACCAAAAAAAAAAAAAAAAAAAGATTGCAGTAGTGATGGAATATTTTTTTTTTTTTTTTAATTTAAATGGGCACTCTCATTAAAACACATTTTTGCTATTGACCTCCTTATGGTAAATAAATAAGATATAAGATTTCTAATATACTTTGGTGAAAAAAAATGAAGTTTTCTATGTTTTATTTGTGCTTAAAAAAAGCTCAAGAGCACATTTTCCCCCATCTCATACACAGACTTAGGACCGAAGCCCAAACACAGGAAGTGCAGCCTGGAGTGCTGAGGGGTGTGTCCAACCAACAGCATATGGAAGTTAAGTGTGAGGGGAGCTATGATTGGATGAGGCTGGACCCCCCCCCCCCCCCCCCCCCTCAGAACTCCAGGCTGCACTTTCTGTGTTTGGGCTTCGGTGCGAAGTCTGTGCATAAGATGGGGGGGAAAATGTGCTCTTGAGCTTTTTTAAGCACAAATAAAACATAGAAAACTTCATTTTTTTAAACAAAGTATATTAGAAATATTTTTTATTTACCATAAGGAGTGCAATAGCAAAAATTAATTTTAATGAGTGACCCTTTAATGAAATTTATATATTGTATAACAACATTTCTATTATTTTTTAAGTGTTTCACTTTTTTTCTCTTTTTTTAATTTTTTTAGGTAGTACTAATAGACATATCGCCCCGGGTGTCAGTCCTGACACCCGATGCGATCGTCCATAATATAGCAGAGATGTAGAGCGGCTCTATACAGCGCTCGCATCTCTGCTCTGTACTCCGGTCAGTGATGTGAATAGAACATCACTCATTCATATTTTCCGCCCAGAGTGGTGATTGGCCGGATAGTTGCAGCCATTCACAGCTCTGAGGGAAATATGAGTGAGTGGCCGGCCAGAGTATAGTGCAGAGATGCGAGCGCAGGAGAAAGCCGCTTCATCTCTGCAATAGACAGGACGATCGCAGTGGGTGTCGGTAGTGATACCCGCTGTGATCTGTTCTTAACTGCAGGTACTACTACTCCCAACATGGAGCACACTCTGCTCCATGCTGGGAGCTGTAGTACCTGCCTTAGTAGACAGATCGCAGTGAGTGTAACCTCTGACACCTGTTGCGATCTGTCTATTAATGCAGGTACTACAGCTCCCAGCATGGAGCAGAGTGTGCTCCATGTTGGGAGTAGTAGTACCTGCAGTTAAGGAAAGATCACAGTGGATGTCACTCCTGACACCCGCTGTGATCCTCCTGCATAATGTATAGAGTCGGCCGGCCTCTCTTCTATGGTCCCCTGCACTGACGTGTGTGTATATATACACATATTCCTATTTCCCACAGAGAGCTGATTGGCTGGAACCATCTGGCCAATCACAGCTCTCTGCAGGAAATATGAATAGGTGTGTGTGTGTGTGTGTGTGTGTATGTATATATATATATATATATATATATATATATATATATATATATATATATAATACACACGTCAGTGCAGGGGACCATAGAAGAGCGGTCGCTGCATCTATACATTATACAGGAGGATCACGGACGATCTGTCAATTAGTACAGGTACTACTACTCCCATCATGGAACAGTGTGTTCCATGCTGGGAGTAGTAGTACTACCTAAAATAAAAATTTAAAAAAAGAGAGACAAAAAGTGAAAAACATACTACATTTTTGTTATTGTCTGCTATATTTTTAGGTCCCCACCCGCCCACATAAATTCATCCCAGTTTTAAAAATTCATAAAAATGTTTAGTTTGTTTGATACAATTTTTTTTCCTTTACTACTATATCTTTTTTTTTTTTTTTTTTTTTTTTTATGGTAACCTACGAAATTTTATAAAAAAAAAAAAAAAAAAAAAAGGTATCTCTATCAAAAAAGAATAAAAACCGCCTGCAAAAACGCCAAAGTTAAAACCCACATATCGTTTTTCTTGGCGTTTTTTCACTCCCATAGACTTCTATGGGAGAAAAACACCACGATTTTGACTAAAAAATCGCCAGTAGAAACTTAGCCCAAGGTGTTCAATAGACGAGCATGATCATTTTAAACTTGTCACAGGGATACCAGGTTTTGTATATAAAATTAACCTTTAATACTCATTATGTATTATGATTATTTCCCTGGTATCATTAGAAAATTGGTCCTGTTTGTTTATACACATTAAGAAAAATAACTGATTTCCCCCCCCCCCCCCCCAACACAGTTTCTATTGCTTCTTTTTGGTTATTTTTGAGGTGTTGTCCCTACAGGAACTGGCCGCAGTGGGGACACTGCAGGTGCTGTGTGTGGGGTAGGTAAATGTATTTTTTGTTTGTTTATTTTTAACCCCCCCCCCCCCCCCCCCCCAACTAAAAAAAAAAAATATATATATATATATAAAAAAAATAACTGGGATGGAATACCCCTTTTTAAACCTCTATTGTAAGGAATAGTGCTCAAAAAAATTAAGGGAACACTAAGATAACACATCCTAGATCTGAATGAATGAACTAATCGTATGAAATACTTTCGTCTTTACATAGTTGAATGTGCTGACAACAAAATCACACAAAAATTATCAATGGAAATCAAATTTATCAACCCATGGAGGTCTGGATATGGAGTCACACTCAAAATCAAAGTGGAAAACCACACTACAGGCTGATCCAACTTTGATGTAATTTCCTTAAAACAGGTCAAAATGAGGCTCAGTAGTGTGTGTGGCCTCCACGTGCCCGTATGACCTCCCTACAATGCCTGGGCATTCTCCTGATGAGGTGGCGGTCTGTGGTGCAACGTGGCGTTGGTAGATGGAGCGAGACATGATGTCCCAGATGTGCTCAATCGGATTCAGGCCTGGGGAACGGGTGGGCCAGTCCATAGCATCAATGGATTCCTCGTGCATAAACTGCTGACACACTCCAGCCACATGAGGTCTAGCATTGTCTTGCATTAGGAGAAACCCAGGGCCAACCCCACCAGCATATGATCTCACAAGGGATCTGAGGATCTCATCTTGGTACCTAATGGCAGTCAGGCTACCTCTGGCAAGCACATGGAGGGCTCTGTGGCCCCCCCAAAGAAATGCCACTCACACCATTACTGACCCACCGCCAAACCAGTAATGCTGGAGGATGTTGCAGGCAGCAGAACTTTCTCCACGGCGTCTCCAGACTGTCACGTCTGTCACATGTGCTCAGTGTGAACCTGCTTTCATCTGTGAAGAGCACAGGGCGCCAGTGGCGAATTTGCCAATCTTGGTGTTCTCTGGCAAATGCCAAATGTCCTGCACGGTGTTGGGCTGTAAGCACAACCCCCACCTGTGGACGTCGGGCCCTCATACCACCCTCATGGAGCCTGTTTCTGACTATTTGAGTGAACACATGCACATTTGTGGCCTGCTGGAGGTCATTTTGTAGGGGTCTAACGGTGCTCCTCCTTGCACAAAGGCGGAGGTAGCGGTCCTGCTGCCGGGTTGTTGCCCTCCTACAGCCTCCTCCACATCTCCTGATGTACTGGCCTGTCTCCTGGTAGGGCGCCTTCATGCTCTGCACAATACACTGACAGACACAGCAAACCTTCTTGCCACAGTTCGCATTGATGTGCCATCCTGGATGAGCTGCACTACCTGAGCCACTTGTGTGGATTGTAGACTCAGTCTCATGCTACCACTAGAGTGAAAGCACCGCCAGCATTAAAAAGTGACCAAAACATCAGCCAGGAAGCATAGGAACTGAGAAGTGGTCTGTGGTCACCACCTGCAGAACCACTCCTTTATTGGGGGGTCTTGCTAATTGCCTATAATTTCCACCTGCTGTCTGTTCCATTTGCACAGCAGCATGTGAAATTGATTGTCAATCAGTGTTTCTTCCTGATTGGACAGTGTGATTTCACAGAAGTGTCATTGACTTGGAGTTACATTGTGTTGTTTAAGTGTTCCCTTTATTTGAGCTGTGTATATACTGCATGGTAAACATTTTTGTTTAGAATTGTTAGTTTCCTGCCTTTTGTTGTTTTTATTTTATTTTTCCCTCTCTAGTCTTAGAATTCTACAAAGGTGTTTGCCATATACTTTGGTGCAAATAGATCTGTTTTAGTGTGTAGTGTTTTAGTTGTGTAGCTTACATTTTTTAGTCTTTGTTATATGGTTGATTTTATGTGCACACTAAAAAAAACTATTGTTTCCTTTACTTCCCCAGTTGGGTTTTGATCTCCCAGTTGGTGCATCCTTCCGAACACCCCCCTCCCCCTTCCTCCTTTTTCCCTTAAATTTTTGTTTGTTTGTTTTTTCCTTTTTCTCTAATCCATTCCTCTTTTATCTGTATGTGTGTCCTGACTTTATCACTGTATTCCAAGTTTATATAACTGTTACTACTTTAGACAGTGACTTATTGACTCTTCTGTTGGTGGATTACATTGTGACATATACAACCTGTTACTATGATGTGGTGCTTCATAAAAGTGATTGAACCACAAGCTTTCTCCACCTTCCAAGCGAATTCAGAACGGTCTTTATACAGGTGCAATGAATTATTCTGGAGACACGTTTACTGTAGTAATTGTATATAGTCAGAATTTTATATAATAACCTATTAGGAAGAACTCTAAACATGTTGTGCCTTTTGATTCTGTTTATACTTTGCAAAATAAAGTTCTGCATAGTTTATATTTAAGGCAGGGCTTGACAAATTTTGTTTTGAATCTTGGATGTAGCAAAAAAATATTCAGGAGCCAGTGCGCTTTTTCAGTTTTTGCACAGTGAGCTGTACTTTTTACTGGTACCACTTTTGTGTAGTATTTATTTTATTATTATTATTTTTTCTGGGATGTGACCAAAAATAAGCAATTTTTGCATTTGGATTTATTTATTTAAATTTGTGGTGTTGTTTAATAGTTTAGACAATTCAGCACATGCTGCAGTACAAGCCTCAAACTGGCCTGAGAACCGAACATCACCCCCCCCCCCCCCCAAACAGCTAAGTGACTAACTTTGCGGTGTTCTCCAATATTCGTCATTATAAACAGTACCTGACTGGTATGATATGGGCCTGGCTATGGGCCTGGCTATACTCCCTAAACCTGACATAAATGATTGTCATGGGTTGGAAAGGGGTCATTGTAAACGACTGACAAACCAAGGTGATGGGACAAAATTCTCATTCGCTATGGTGACCTGGCGCCTGGGATACCATAGCGCCTGGGATTTCTCAAGCCCTCTGTTACATGGGCCAATTATCAGCCAAACAGGTGGATTATTGCCCTATTTCTAAGACTCAAAGATCATACAGCAGCTCTTTCATTGTCCGACTACTGGGATCTTGGTTGGTGCTCTTTCTATGTAAAAGCGGTTGTGTGGCTGACAGTGGTGTATGTGAAGGGCAGCATAAATAAAGCCATCTGCTGGGCTGGCACTCACATCGGTAAAGGGTGTTCTTGTTTAAAGAACCCCTACTTCTATAGTTTGTTCTAAATTTTGTTGGAAAGAATCTCTGACACTAGCAGACTTTTGTAGGGTCATGGAGAAAAGGGGCTCGTACACATTCGATTAATGGCAGCTGACTTCGGCAGGATCGACCTTTTACCTATTATGTTGCCTCAGAAAAGAAAGCTAGGCATGTTAAATTTCAACAGTCCTCAAACTTCTCAGAGGAGATATGGCACCATCAGTGTGGCAGGTGGGAGCTTGGAATCAAGCTTAAAGGGGTTGTCTGTGGGAAAAGGAAAATTTGCTCCATGCGATACTCTGTGGGGTTCCTGGTTTGGCGATTACTGTTTGGGTGGCTCACATCCTTAACTAGCAATCCCTAGAAGAGGACTGCCCCTAACATCATGTATATGTTGTGTCCTAAGATTTTTTTGGTCAATTTGTGGTGGGTTCTGGAGGATTTGTCCAGAACATCCCAACGCATCTGAATAACCACTTTTTCAGAGAAGTATTCCTATGCCATGGGAGAAGTGCATTTTGTAGATCGCTACCTATGTTTCTGTATTAATTTCTTTTGTGTTACTTGATAGAGAATTGCCTTATATTAGGTCTGATCAATGTTTTCTTATTTCCCTCGTTTTGGGTTTTGGGATAGGGAGAGGGGGGGGGAAGGGTTGATGGGTTTCTAACGTTTGTATTAAAAACTGCAAGCTGGCATGCTAGTTGGGGTTGTGAAAAAACAGGGCCTGTAAGGAACAGAGACCAGTGGGGGATTGGGGACTGCAGGAGGTGAGTATATGTGGCCACCCCCTGAAATTTTTCTAGAAAATGAAGTATTTCTTACAGAAAAGGATTGCAGTAACACATGTTTTGCTATACACATGTTTATTCCATTTGTGTCTATTGGAACTGGACAAAATTATTGACACCCTTAACTTAATATTTGGTTGCACACCCTTTGGAAAAAATAACGGAAATCAGTCACTTCCTGTAACCATCAATAAGCTTCTTACACCTCTCAGCCGGAATGTTGGACCACTCTTCCTTTGCAAACTGCTCCAGGTCTCTCTTATTGGAAGGCGCCTTTTCCCAACAGCAATTTTAAGATCTCTCCAAAGGTGTTCAATGGGATTTAGATCTGGACTCATTGCTGGCCACGTCAGAACTCTCCAGTGCTTTGTTGCCATCCATTTCTGGGTGCATTTTGACATATGTTTGGGGTCATTGTTCTGCTGAAAGACCCAAGATCTCGGACGCAAATCCAACTTTCTGCCACTGGGCTGTACAGTGTGACCCAAAATTCCTTGGTAATCCTTTAGATTTCATGGTATCTTGCACACATTCAAGGCATCCAGTGCCAGAAGCAGCAAAACAACCCCAAAACATCATTGAACTTCCACCATATTTTACTGTAGGTACTGTGTTCTTTTCTTTGTAGGTCTCATTCCGTTTTTGGTAAACAGTAGAATGATGTGCTTTACCAAAAAGCTGTTACTTGCCCCTGGTGAGTTTAAATGAGCATCACATGCTTGAAACAATCTTATTTTTCCACAATTTTGAAAGGGTGCCAATAATTTTGTCCAGCCCATTTTTGGAGTTTGGTGTGACATTATGTCCAGTTTGCTTTTTTTCCTCCCTTTTTTTTTGGTTTAGTTCCAATATACACAAAGGGAATAAACAGGTGTATAGCAAAACATGTGTTACTGCAATCCTTTTCTGTGAGAAATACTTCATTTTCTAGATACATTTTAGGGGTGCCAACATTTACGGCCATGACTGTATACTCTTTGTTGCTTCAACTCTATGCAATGTAGGACATTACACGGCAAAGTAGTTCAGTCCGCACTGTATATGATCCTCCGTTGGATAGTATGGCAAGTGAATATTTGCTTTTTTGTTTTTTTAAACATTGCTTTTCATTTTGCTTAATATTCTTCTCTCCAGTTCATATATCTACACAATTTTATAGCAGTTTCACAATTTGAGGAATCTTAGAAGCTGCATTAGTGTTTTTAGACTCCATTATTGTCATCGTCCTCCTTTATTTATAGAGCTCTGACATTTTTGGCAGTAGTTTGCCGAGAATTTCTTCCCTCACAACTGTCTCTGACCCAGTGGAGCTTACAATCTGATTTACCGAACGCACACTGAATACGAGTAAAGGAAACTGTATCCTAGATGTATCCTATTTCATATAAGTACATAGATGGGTGTTTGTATAGAATCACGATGTTACATCAGGGTCAGTACCGTTGATGTTGAAACTATTATCACTAACATTTCCAGATGTTGAGCACTTTATTTTTCCAACAATTTTATATTGTTTTTTTGGACTTATGAGAGGAACATAATTATAAATGTTATAGACAGGGGTTGGAAAAAGCCTTAAAAGGATTGTTTTTCTTAGTCTGGCCATAGGTGATACCATAATCCTTTATTTTGCATCATCATAATTGTCTGTTAAGGCAAAATAGGATGATTTGAAGGAAAGCCGGTTGCTGCCATACCTTATGCATTTTAATGAGCCAGACAAACTCCGCTAGTGCTTTTGGTTTTCATTTTCAGACACTATATATGTGTGTGTTTTTATATATATATATATATATATATATATATATATATATATATATATATATATAATGTGTGTGTGTGTGTGTGTGTGTGTATATATATAATATATATATATATAATATATATATATATATATATATATAATATTATAGTGTGTGTGTGTCAGGAATCGGGCTGCCATATGCCCAAAACATGGTGTAAATGCAACCTAGTCCATAATTTGAAACCCACAGTGCAGGCAAATATACGTGAGGATTTTTCTGTAGCATGTGAAAGAATTTTCATAAAATCTCATTCACATCATTTGTGCTGTAATATGCTGCATATTTTCTGCATGAAAATCCACAGCATATCTGATTCATGTGAAAGCCCCCTAAAGCTGGGTTCACACATAGTATGTTGGTCAGTATTTGCCATCAAATTTGTGGTCAGTACTTAAAAAATAATAAAAAGGGATACATACCTGCCGCCGGTGCCTCCAGTAACCTGTTTCGGCCTCTTCCTGGTTGCCGGTGGACGGTGAGTCATACTGCACTCAGCCAATCACCAGCTGCAGTGAAGTCCCGAAAACTGTTCCCGAGGCTGAAAATGTCACAGTGCCGCTCAGCTTATCGCCGGCCGAGGCGGGACTTCTCTGCGGCTGGTGATTGGCTGAGTGTGGTATGACTCACAGACACCAGCAACCAGGAAGAGGATCACGGTGGAGGCAGAAACGGGTTACCAAGGAAGTGGTGGCAGGTGTGTATCCCCTTATTTTTTTACTGACGGCAGTATGGGACACAATTCTAACATCCTGGAGTACTCTTGTAAGCCAGTTACCAGAAGCGGTCTCCATGAAGAGAAAAACGATAATGGAAACTAGGGATCGACCGATTATTGGTTTGGCCGATATTAACGGCCGATATTCAGGATTTTGGACATTATCGGCAATTACCTTGCCGATATGCCGATAATGCCCCGCCTCCCTGGCCAGAGACCACCACTGCCGCTGTCGCTGCCCCATTGCTTCCCCCATCCCTGGTCTTATAATTACCTGTTCTCGGGGTCCACGCTACTTCTGGCTCCTTCAGCGCGCTGCGCAGCGCAATGACGAGTGACGTCCTTAACTCGCCGTCACCATCAGTGTGCACAGTTACAGCTCAGGACGCCGCCGGAGCCAGAAGTAGCGCAGACCCCGGTAACAGGTAATTATAAAACCTGGGATGGGGGAGGCAATGGGGCAGCGGCGGTGGTGGTAGTTGGACTAGGGAGGACCCCAGGACAGGCAGGGGGAGAGAAGCGGGTGGTGGCGGTCTCTGGCCATCGTGCCCCCTCCCATAGACATGAATGGAGGGGGCGTGGCGTGACGTCACAACCCCAGTCCCGCAAACCCGGAGGTTTCCGAAACTGGAGATGCAGCACCCGCATAGAATGCTGGTGCTGCATGGAGATCGCAGGGGGTCTCAGCAGAGGGCCCCCCGCGATCAGACATCTTATCCCCTATCCTTTGGATAGGGGATAAAATGTTTTTGCCCGGAATACCCCTTTAAACTGGCCATGCACAAAACCTATTCAAAGGCCCAATGTAGTGGTCTGGCCATACTGGGGATTTGCAGCACATGGAGACCTACTAGATATATTCAAAAGCCGTATCTCGCAGCTTAGTGACACCTAAAATCTATACATTTTCTGTGGTTGCAGTCATGGTCTTTTCTGTGGTGCTGGAGTCTTTTCTATGTCTCCCCCTTCCGTTTAATCCTATTTGCTTTCACTTTCTTTTTAATCTAGATATAAATAGAAGCCTCTCAGAGCATTACTTGGGCCTAGAATTGTAAAGGCCTCCATCTGTTCTTCTCTTTCAATACTGTGAAGCTTGCATGTGTCTCTTGTGATAGTCTATACCTCACACGTAATACTTTTTTTTTTTTTTTTTTTGCTGTGAAGCTGTACGGCCGTTCTGTAATGGCACGGTTAAAAATACCCTCCCCTCCCCCTTTTCCATTGTTATCTCTATTACTTGAAGCTTGTGTCTCTGGCAGGAATCATACGAGAAATTTCCCTCTGTTCTGCTGGATAAGAAGACTTGACTTTCAGTCTTAAAAATATTGAGGGGAAAAAAACCCTCCTGCATTTTTGAGTCCAGCTTAGTAAATAAATCCAATGTTCAGGGGAGTTCCTGCGCAGATTGCGTGACACACGACAGGTCGCCCTGCACGGCACTCTCCAAACAGGCAGATGATGACCTGCTGCCATGACAGTCACAGGAACAGAAAGCCAATACATATTTATCTCCTGGGGAACGGCCTCCAGGTTAGGGAATTCTGAGTGCCAGTGTGCACTGTTTTCCTGTGTTAAGCTGTTTCTACACAGGGAAGGTTTCATTTCCTCACCAACAAATAGGAGCAGCGAGAGGTCAGTATAAAGTGGCTCTACAGCGCGTCCTGATAAACACAAAAGAGCAAACATACGCTCCTAATCCTTCGCAGTGGTCCTGGCATATCACAATCTATTTCTACGATAAAGTGAATATCTGGGTAGAATCCCCCTTTTGTTTAATGCGTTATTTGTTTGTTTTTAAATACATTGGTGACTAACCTGAGACACTTTCTGGCGATGGCGTAATGGGCCCCAGTGCAAAATCTGTATCCTCTCCACCGACTACCTACTAATGGACATGCCAGTAATGGCGACTTTGCATCCTCTGAGCCATGCTATTCTTCTCTCCTATGCCTACAAAGGTACTTGCTCTCAGCCCACCTTGTAAAGAGTAGATATGTACAGTGGTCCCTCAACATACGATGGTAATCCGGACCAAATGGACCATCGTTTGTTGAAACTAGGGATCGACCGATTATCGGTATGGCCGATATTATCGGCCGATAATCACGATTTTGGGCATTATCGGTATCAGCAATTACCTTGCCGATAATGCCCCGCTGCCCCCCTGACCCACCGCACCGCACCCCCCCACCATAGTGCTGGGTGGTATACCGGTATGAACCGGATACCGTTTTTTTTTTTTTTTCTCCCACGGTATGGATTTTTGCCCATACCGCTATACCGGTCGGGTCCCTCTCACCCTCGGAGTCAATAAAAAAAAATTAAACTTACCCGTAATGGGGGTGGTCAGGGCCATCCATCCTTCCTGTAGTGTCCGGCGGAATTCCGGGAGGAGGATGAACCGGTCCGGGCTGTCCTTCTTCTCCGGGGGTCATCTTCTCCACTCTGGGCAGGCTCCGGCCTAGTACGCTGCATAGATGCCGCTACGCCATGACGTCAGGTGCGTCGCTGCGCACGGGCGTCACTGCGCAGCGGCGTCTATGCTGCGTCACTAGGCCGGAGCCTGCTCGGAGTGGAGAAGAGCACCCCCGGAGAAGGAGGACAGCCCGGACCGGTTCACCCTCCACCCGGAATGCCGCCGGACACTACAGGAAGGATGGATGGCCCGGACCACCCTGACAGGTAGGGGGAGAGAAGCGGGTGGTGGCGGCGGCGGCGGCCTATGGCACCGCAAAAGCCACTGCAGTGCATTGATTTAAAGCGCCCGCTTTAAATCAATGATCTGCAGCTGTGTCGCGGGGGAATATCGGTATAAGTTATCGGCTATCGGCCCTAACCTCCTCCGATTATCGGTATCGGCCCTAAAAAACCGATATCGGTCGATCCCTAGTTGAAACCATCGTATGGTGAGGGATCCATGCAATGTAAAGTATAGGACAGTGGTCTACAACCTGCAGACCTCCAGATGTTGCAAAACTACAACACCCAGCATGCCCGGACAGCCAACGGCTGTCCGGGCATGCTGGGAATTGTAGTTATGCAACATCTGGAGGTCCGCAGGTTGAAGACCACTGGTATTGGAGGTTATACTCACGTGTCCCCGCCGCTCCGGACCATCACCGCTGCCCTGGATGTCTCCTTCCATCGCTGTCGCCGTGTCCCCGGGTGTCCCCAACGCTCCGGCAAGGCTTCTGCTTCTCTTACTGGATGACGGGACGGTGTGCGCAGCGACGTGATGACGACGATGGAGAGCGCCAACGATGCAGGGGATCCCAAAGAGGACGCACCGGAGTCCCGAGGACAGGTAAGTGATTGTCAGCGGACCACACGGGGCACCGTAAACGGCTATCCGGTGGCAGCTGAAGCTTTTACGGGGTAAGACAGCACAGCATGCTAAACATGATGGAACCGATCAACAGCAAAACCTGCAATTGCAGATTTTAGAACCATTAGGTTGTTCTTGCCTAATATACACACCGATTTTAAGCATCAAATGATTAGTGGTGGATTATTTACCGATTTGCTGCAAAAACTTTCATTTATATTAACATATATGAACTTGCTCTTTATGCATCACATCTGATGGACTTCGTTCTTTGGTCATTTGCCCTCTATAGTACAGCTGATATCATGGTTTCCGTTCATAGGCAGAAGTCTTACCCTAGTGACCTCTTTGCAGATCCTGTGTAAGTCATTGGCTGACAAATACAAGAACAACTTTATGAAGTCTCCCAAGGAGGAGGAAACTGAAGGGACTATCTGTTGTCCATCTACGTCCCCAATATCTGACCATTGTTTCTCTTCTTTCTCTCTCTCTTTTTTTTTTTTCTTTCTTCTTATCTGCCATAAACTGATTGCTAAAGGTGAATGAGTTGTGGGTGGTAAATACGAACTTTGGATATTACTACATGTGATTAAAAGCCTTACAAGTATAGCAGAATAAGGCCGAATTCACACCACATTTAGTGTATGCATTGGAAGACGTTTCTACCCTACTGCATATAGTCATAGGCCTTTATAGACTGATGGATGCAAAGATATCACTGCATTATATAGTGTTTATGGGTATTCATTCACATCATGTTCAGGTATACTTTGGTTTATGTGCAAAAAGATATGCTGTTGTATACCGTGGTCTATTGTGGTGTGGTATGCCAAAAAGATATGCTGTTGTATACCGGGGTCTATTGTGATGTGGCATGCCAAAAACATATGCTGTTGTATACCGTGGTCTATTGTGATGTGGCATGCCAAAAAGATACGCTGTTGTATACCGTGGTCTATTGTGGTGTGGCATGCCAAAAAGATATGCTGTTGTATACCGTGGTCTATTGTGGTGTGGCATGCCAAAAAGATATGCTGTTGTATACCGTGGTCTATTGTGGTGTGGCATGCCAAAAAGATACGCTGAGTTGAGTTGAAGTTGAGTTGTTGTTTTCTGTCTGGCAACAGTGCTCTCTGCTGACATCTCTGCTTGTCTCGGGAACTGCACAGAGTAGAAGAGGTTTGCTATGGGGATTTGCTTCTAAACTGGGCGCTTCCCGAGACACGTCATCAGAGAGCACTTAGACAGAAAAGAACTACTCGACTTCAGAAGCTCATAAGTACTGAAAGGATTATGATTTTTTAATAGAAGTCATTTAGAAATCTGTTTAACGTTCTGGATCCAGTTGATATATGAAAAAAAGTTTTTTTCCTGGATAACCCCTTTAACAGCACATTGTACATGCCGATCCCACCTTTACTTATTTCATATGTCCGTCTGAAAGTGATGCCTTGAATAACACTATATTAGGAAAATGTTATTTATGCCGTTCTCACACGGTGTGCAAAGTGCCTCCAAACTGGATGTAGTCTTGAAATAAATCTGTGTCTAAATTCGGGCAAGTATATTATATTTATACCAGCAGCTGACTTGCAGAACCATGGGATGCACTCGCTGTAAATAAATGGTGTATTTTTATCATAGGTGTGAACCACCCTTGTCTCCGAACCATCAACACTACTCCACCGTGCTAGTGATACGTTCATCCCAGTGCCACATTTCTGTTCTGAAATGGTTTAGTCTAATAAAAAGAAAAGCTGACCCCTAAAAATGCTTTAATATTGTGTGTAAAAAAAAAAATATAAATATATATACACCAGTTGTACTCACTGGAGAAAATATGATTGACTCTTTCATGCCAAGGCATATGACATAACCATAAGGTTTAACTCACAACCACTTGCTGAGTGCTGTCTTCCATTTTTATTTGTTTTTCGCTACAACGCCTAAGTCTTTGGGGCCTCGACCTATGCAAGATTCAGCCATGAAAAGTTTCGGGGGGAATGCACCCTTAATCAAGTGCCATAGATAAGTTATAAGCCGTGTCTTGAAAGCTGTTTGTCTACTGCCCTAATCTATTGACTATATATGCTATGAACCGAGTTGGATACAGCTCAGAGTTTTAGGCTGAGGTTTTGATAAAAAAACAAAACCAAAACAAAACGCAGTTAAGAATCACACGTCCTACCTATTAAAGGGGTTATCCAGGAAAACCTTTTTTTTTTTTTTAATATATCAACTGGCTCCAGAAAGTTAAAGAGATTTGTAAATTACTTCTATTAAAAAATCTTAATCCTTTCAGTACTTATAAGCTTCTGAAGTTAAGGTTGTTCTTTTCTGTCTAAGTGCTCTCTGATGACACCTGTCTCGGGAACTGCCCAGTTTAGAAGAGGTTTGCTATGGGGATTTGCTTCTAAACTGGGCGTTTCCCGAGACAGGTGTCATCAGAGAGCACTTAGACAGAAAAGAACAACCTTAACTTCAGAAGCTTATAAGTACTGAAAGGATTAAGATTTTTTAATAGAAGTCATTTACAAATCTGTTTAACTTTCTGGAGCCAGTTGATATATATAAAAAAAAAAAAAAGTTTTTTTCTGGATAACCCCTTTAATGCCATTAAGGCATGAAATATTGGTTATTTCAGTTTTTTAAAGGGCTGCACCTCCAGATTATGTGATGAAAGAACCTGTATAGAGTTTATTAAAATGTTTGTGAAAATTATGTGTATATAAAGGCCAGCAAGGTATTTAAATGTGGTTTTCAAACTGTAGGACTTTTGGTTTAAATTATTTATTTATTTATTATGTGTTTTTGGGAGGCATTTAAAAAAAAAAATGGTTTATAGTGGACACATTTTTTTGGTATATCGTTTGTGGCGTTTTTCTGGCATATAGATATACTCTTTTATGTGAAACTCACGTTAGGCAGAGTTCACATGTAGTATCTTTTTTTCAATATTTTTAGGCAAAACCAAGAGTGAGTCCAAAACAAGAGCAAATTTTCCAATTTTCATAATTTATCTATATGTCGGCTCTTTGCTGGGCTTTGGCTAAATACTGTTGTTGGGAGTGCTTTAGACACCTCCTAATACAGTCCAAAAAAAATACATCACAAGTTGGTGTATGCTCTTTTTGATAAACTTTGTCCTGTCGAGTTACCGTATTTTTCGCCATAAAAGATGCACCCAATTTTAAAGGAGGTAAATCTAGAAAAAAAAAAAGATACTGAACCAAATACAATAAAGTATAGGACAGTGATCTTCAACCTGCGGACCTCCAGATGTTGCAAAACTACAACTCCCAGCCGTTGGCTGTCCGGGCATGCCAGGAGTTGTAGTTTTGCAACATCTGGAGGTCAGCAGGTTGAAGACCACTGGTATAGGAGGTTATACTGTACTCGCGTGTCCCCGCCGCTCCGGACCCATCACCGCTCGTCACCACTGCCCTGGATGTCGCCCTCTATCGATGTCACCGCGTCCCCGGGGTATCCCCGTCGCTCAGAAACGTCTCTGCGGCCCGGTATCCTCGCTCTCTGTCGCCACCATCACGTTGCTACGTGCGCCGCTCCTATTGGATGACGGGACGGCGTGCGCGACGACTACAAAGGAGAGCGCCGGCCATGCAGGGCATCCCGGCACGGAGCAGTCATTCGCCGATCGGACACCGAGGAGGCAGGTAAGGTCCCTCTCGGTGTCCTGTAAGCTGTTCGGGACGCCGCAATTTTACCGTGGCGGTCCCGAACAGCCCGACTGAGTAGCCGGGTTAGTTTCACTTTCGCTTCAGACGCGGCGATCAGCTTTGATCGCCGCGTCTGAAGGGTTAATACAGGGCATCACCGCGATCGGTGATGTCCTGTATTAGCTGCGGGTCCCGGCTGTTGATGGCCGCAGGGACCGCCGCGATATGACAGGGTTTTAATGTGTATTTGCCGTATAAGATGCACCAACTTCTCCACCCCCCAGTTTTGGGTGAAGAAAAAGTGCGTCTTATACGGTGAAAAATACGGTATATGCTAGAGAGTCCTGTTGTGCTCCAAACTTTTCTCTACAACTCCTTTTTCATACCATTTTTCTGTGTATTGTACAATATACAATACATCACTGTTTTTTATTTTTTTGTCCATATACATAATACTGTATGTGTCTGAAACTAGAACTCTTAGGGGAGAACTGACTCTATTTTCAGATGTGCACTAAAAAAACATCAGTCGTGGTATGCGGCAATAATAAACGTGTTGATCGAATAAATAATATGCAGTTGCCTCCTAATTTGTCTGGGGATCAATGGCAATTTCCCCCCCATGTGTGGACTTAGCCTATAGCCTTTGAAAAAAAAAAAATATATTGTAGAAAGACACTGTAAAATAGTTGCACTTTTTTGTGTGGTTTGTTTGTTTGGATTTTTAACTAAAGAAAAAAAAAAAAAACCCCATACACTAGCTTTATATTAACATTGTATCCTCTTTGCATTGTCATTCAATAACATGTTCATGACTACATGTGAATATCTAATTCGCCCCCCCCCCCCCCCCCACCTAAAAAAAATATAAAAAATAAAAAAAAGCTGTAGACTATACTGGAAAAAAAAAAGTCCTGGCAAGTACGTCCTGGCGTACAAACATAATTTATAACACAATAAATGCACATTATTGTGTATGATCGGTTCTCACCATTCAGTCCAGACTGACTGTAATCTACCGTAAGACCATGAATAGGCAGAGGGGGCCCACTAGGCAACTGTTTTACATAAGAGCTTTTTCCAGCCATCCGGGTGCTTGCAGTGCCAATCTGCCTTAGGGGTCATTTTTGTTGTCTTCCAAGGCTCCGCTCCTGCCTCTAAAGTACATTCCTAGTAAAGCGGTACCATATGTATGTGATTAATGGTGCTGAAAGTCCCAGTTAAAGTGGCAGTCCCCTGTCTCTCTCATGAATACACTGTTTGTCTCGCTCTTGTCTGAAGCCATCATTGTGCTTAAATATTTTAAAATCTTCGGAGGCTTTTGCTGGTTCTTGAAGTATTCTTTTCTGTGTGAAACATCTGCTTGGTAAACATATTTGTCTACGTCTGAGCTCTTATTTCAACATGTACCAGCATGAACTGTGAAGTGCCACTGATCTGCGTTATCCCACTTATGGTGTCACATTTAAAGGGATGCTGTCATTGCTGTCTTGTAATTTGTCATTGTAAATCTGGGCCTTTTTAGTAGATCAGTGATGTTCTACAGAAGTTTGGAGACCACTGCTCTACAGTGCTAAACAAAGTGTTAAAGGGGTACTCCAGAGGGGAAAACATTTTTTCCAATCAACTGGTGCCAGAAAGCTATACAGATTTGTAAATTACTTCTATTGAAAATTCTTAATTATTTCAATACTTATCAGCTGCTGTATGGTCCAGAGGAAGTTGTGTAGGTCTTTCCAGCCTGACCACAGTGCTCTCTGGTGACACCTCTGTCAATGTCAGGAAGTGTCCAGAGTAGGAGCAAATCACCTTAGCAAACCTCTCCTGCTCTGGACAGTTCCTGACACAACATAGGGCACTGTGGTCAGATTGGGAAGAACTACATAACTTCCTCTGGAACATACAGCAGCTAAGTACTGGAAGGATTAAGATTTTTAAATAGAAGTCATTTACAAATCTGTTTTAATTTTCATGCACCAGTTGATTTTTGAAGAAGATAATTTATTTATTTTTTTATTTAATTTATTTTTTATCCCTTTTTAACCATAATAAATGTCTGTCAGGGGTTATACTTTTTATATATATATATATATGTATATATATATATATATATATATATATATATATATATATATATATATGTATATGTGTGTGTATATATATATATATATATATATATATGTGTATATATATATATATATTTTTTTTTTTTATATATATTTTTTTAATGCCCTTCTTTAATATGAAATATTTTCAAAGGAAAGCTGTTTTTGTGTTAGATGGTTCACCAGTACTGTCAAAATTGTCGCGTTCTCTCTCAGCTGACCTTTTATCTGATGTGTATGGCCACTTTTTTTATCCTGCCTTTTGACTTGATCTGGTGAGATTCTAGATTTGTCTTAGCTTTGTGGCATGACTGGTACTATAGAAAAACTGAAATAATGCCAAGTTTTCATTGGCAAGAACTGCTTTTATTACTACTTGAACCCCTTGCCACGTTTATTTATCCACATGGCAGAGTCTATAAAAGAAGCAGGAAAAATCCGTTGTAAATGGGGGAGCTGAAGAAACAGGTGTTGGGAAATTATCTTATAGAAATGGACTTTAATATGCATCTGTATTAAAAAATGTCAATGAATAGTGACAGGTGTACATATGGAAAGCGGCAGGGAGCCCCCTCGGATCTTCTTATTGGTTGGTTGTTCCACTAATGCAGGGTTTCCCAACCAGGGTGCCTCCAGCTGTTGCAAAACTACGACTCCCAGCATGCCCGGACAGCCTTCGGCTGTCCGGGCATACTGGGAGTTGTAGTTTTGCAACAGCTGGAGGCACCCTGGTTGGGAAACACCTTGCCAATGTTAAAATAAACTATACTGTAATCTCCTACCCCGATCCAATGCCAGCACTTCGGTTCCTATGTTTACTTACCCCAATGACTTATTTTCTCTCCTCTGCCGATAACATTCCGCACCCGCTGGGACATTGGGGGAGATTTATCAAAACCTTTGTAGAGGAAGAGTGGTGCAGTTGCCCATAGCAACCAATCAGATCGCTTCTTTCATTTTTCAATGAAAGAAGCGAGCTGATTGGTTGCTATGGGCAACTGCACCACTCTTCCTCTACACAGGTTTTGATAAATCTCCCCCCCCCATTTATGTCCATCCTCACTGGCTTGTGGTCTTGTAGTTACTTAGTTAACTTTAAACCAGGCCTAATACTTCCTGATATTACTTAAACACTATGTAATTTCCTACTGGAAATCCGCTTCGAACTCTGTTGGAAATTTCTATGCAGCAGAACCCCATTGCGGTCAATGGGATTCCGCTGCACAGTGCATACTACAGAATTTCAGCGGCAGATATCCATTGTATCCATTATTTTTCAGTTAATAAACAAAAAAAACCTTTTTTTGAGCATGCTCAAAAAAAAAAAATACAAAAACGGATGACATAAAAGGGGTTATCCAGGAAAACTTTTTTTTTCATATATCAACTGGCTCAAGAAAGTTGAACAGATTTGTAAATTACTTCTAGTAAAAAAATCTTAGCCCTTTCACTACTTATGAGCTGCTGAAGTTGAGTTGTTCTTTTCTGTCTAAGTGCTCTCTGATGACACCTGTCTTGGGAACTGTCCAGAGTAGAAGCAAATCCCCATAGCAAACCTCTTCTTCGCTGTGCAGTTCCCAAGACAAGCAGAGATGTCAGCAGAGAGCACTGTTGCCAGACAGAAAACAACAACTCAACTTCAACAGCTGATAATTATTGTAAGGATAAAGATTTTTTAAGAGAAGTAATTTACAAATCTGTTTAACTTTCTGGAGCCAGTTGATATAAAAACATTTTTTTCCTGGAATACCCCTTTTAAAGGCTCATCTGTTTTCCATAGACGTCAATATTAAATTTAGCCGATAATTTATACCGGATATTGGATTTCTCTGATGTCACGACCACAGTGCTCTCTGCTGACCTCTGCTGTCCATTTTAGGAATTGTCCAGAGCAGCATATGTTTGCTATGGGGATTTTCTCCTGCTCTGGACAGTTCCAAAAATGGTCAGCAGAGAGCACTGTGGTCGTGACATCAGAGAAATCCAAAAAGAAAGGCATTTCTTCTGTAGTATATAGCCTCTAAAAAGTACTGAAAGGATTAAGATTTTTTTAATAGAAGTAATTAACAAATCTATTTAGCTTTCTGGCACCAGTTGATTTAAAAAAAAAATAAAACATTTCCACAGGAGTACCCCTTTAAAGGAGTAGTCCAGTGGTGAACAACTTATCCCCTATCCTAAGGATAGGGGATAAGTTTGAGATCGCGGGGGGTCCGACCGCTGGGGCCCACTGCGATCTCCTGTACGGAGCCCCGACAGTCTGCTGGAAGGAGGCGTGTCGACCTCCGCAAGCAGCGGCAGCCGACACGCCCCCTCAATACAACTCTATGGCAGAGCCGAAGCGCTGCCATCGGCTATCTCCGGCTCTGCCATAGAGATGTATTGAGGGGGCGTGTCGGCCGCTGCTTCGTGCGAAGGTCGACCCCCGCTATCTGGTCGGAGAGCCTGGCCTCCGTACAGAGAGATCGCAGGGGGCCCCAGCGGTCGGACCCCCCGCGATCTCAAACTTATCCCCTATCCTTAGGATAGGGGGTAAGTTTTTCACCACAGGAGTACCCCTTTAAGAAAGTTTCCATAGTTTAAATATATTCTAAAGCCTCCCCCCCCCCCCCCCCTTGTCTTTGTTGTAAATTAATTACTTTTGTTTCTAGCAATGGTTTTTTAATTTGGAAATGTGAAGCGTATCCTAATCTGGTGATTTAGCTTGTAGATTTACAGATCTGATACATTATTGTTTTTTGTTTTTGCTGCTTTATGACATTTGTGTGTAGAAATATGAATTCTTGGAGAGCAGGAATCCTGACTTTGGTTGAACTCCCGTCTCCATTTAATTAAATTGAATGGCTTTAAATGCTGTCTGTCTGTTTGTTTGATTTTAGAACATTTTAGTTTCTATTGCCATTTCTGTTATATGTTGGCGAGTTGTCTGAAGGAATGAACGGTTATGTGAATATTATGGCACATGTTTGATTCTCAGATCCTGATGGACATTCCCAGGAAACTCTTCTGTTATTCCATAGAAGAGAGAATGTCTCTTGTGGTCTCTTAGGCTCCGTTCACACTATGAGTATCCGTTATTAAACATCCGTTTTCTGTGTAAAAACATGTATAATAATGGATGAAATAACAGGTGCGAACGGCTGAATAATGTTCATCAAAATAACAGGCATATTCATCCGTTTAAGACCCATTATAACATCCGCCATGTATGGCCCTTTTAACACCTCTGCCTACAGACTCCCACAGCCGGGACTACTACTACTCCCATCATGGAACAGACTTGTTTCCAGGATGGGAGTAATAGTTCCCCGGCTGCGGAGGCTACATTAGTGTTTGTACTACAAACCCCATCATGGAACAGAGTCTGTTCCATGATGAGGGTTGTAGTACAGGGGCTGAGGGATTGATTGCACTGGGTCTCACTTCTGAGACCCAATGCGATTTAGAAGTTATTAAACAGGGGAGCGGGCGGCATGCTCCACTCCCCTGCGATGTACGATGTATTTTATTTTCATTTTTAAATTCCCTGCAGGGAGCCCTGAATGGTCGGTACTGAGGAGCCATTCAGGGCTCCTGGCAGGGTTTTCAAATAGAAGCGCTGCAGTGGGGAAAGATATCTTCCCCCCCCACAGCTCTTCTATATATCTTGCCCCTCGCAACACATTTATATATCTTGCCCCCCCCCCCCCCCCCCCGCAGTGCATTTATATATGTTCCCCTCCACAGCGCTATCATCAGCCCCCAGCAGCGCTATGAATGAAAAGTATTCTACAGCGGCGCATCTTTCCGGCGTGATGTGCTGCTGAAAGAATACTTGTCATTCACCTCTTCTGAGCATGCTCAGAAGTAATATCGGATATTATAAACCAGGTGCAAACGCATGACATAAAGGCTCATCTGTTTGCCATAGACTTCAGTGTTAAAAATAACGGCCGTTAACTTAGCCGTTTCTTGTGACGGAAGAAAGATTAGTGCATATGCCGTTATTTCTTCCGTCACAACTAACGTCCGTTATTCATGACGGTCTATAACGGTTTCTAACTGATAATAAAAAAATCCCATGGATTAGAATGGGATTGCGTAACGCCCGTTTAACATGGCTTTTCTAACGGACGTTTGTAATGGATCTTTTAACGGAACAACTTTATAGTGTGATGGGGGCCTTAGACCTAAAAACAACCTAAGTGCAAAACCAAACCGACCCAACGACTTGCAGTAGCAAGGATGGCTTTGGTCTGAGAAAGCTGGTAAATGTGCAACTTCTGCAGCAATTAGGGTACTTTCTCACCGTGAGTTTCCTGCATCAGAATATCTGCAGCAGACCCCATTGAGTTTAATGTAATCTGCTGTGGATTTTTCCGCTGCAGAAAATCCACCATGGTTCAACCCTCAGCTGGACACTTGAAGGTAATTCACCTGTGTGACCGTAGTATACACTTATTGTAGCAAGTCGTACCCTTATTGTAGCAAGTCGTACCCTTATTGTAGCAAGTCGTACCCTTATTGTAGCAAGTCGTACCCTTGTTGTAGCAAGTCGTACCCTTGTTGTAGCAAGTCGTACCCTTGTTGTAGCAAGTCGTACCCTTGTTGTAGCAAGTCGTACCCTTGTTGTAGCAAGTCGTACCCTTGTTGTAGCAAGTCGTACCCTTGTTGTAGCAAGTCGTGCCAGATACGTTGCAATTTTTTGCAGATCTCCAGGTGATTTAACTTTATTTTTCGCTTGCATAGCTGCACTATGAGGGCTTATTCGTATGGCAGAATTCAGCCTAAAAGTTCTGCTCGGAAATCCTACATTGTTCATGGAATTTCTGCTAATTCCCAATTTGAATTCCCCAAAAAGACTAAACATGGCAGAATTCTACAGTAGAAGCCCACTGAAGTAAATAGGGCTAATAATTCTACCCAGAGTCTGTGTCTTGAGCACAAATGTTGTGTAGTGTAAGCAGAATTTACTATTGAATTCTAGGAAAGCCAGCAGTGTGAATGGGCCCTGAATCTGCAGCAAAGTTAAAGGGGTATTCCAGGAAAAAAAAATTTTTTTATATCAACTGGCCCCAGAAAGTTAAAGAGATTTGTAAATAACTTCTATTAAAAAAAATCTTAATCCTTTCAATAATTATCAGCTGCTGAAGTTGAGTTGTTGTTTTCTGTCTTGCAACAGTGCTCTCTGCTGACATCTCTGCTTGTCTTGGGAACTGCACAGAGTAGAATAGGTTTGCTATGGGGATTTGCTTCTAAACTGGGCGGTTCCCGAGACATGTGTCATCAGAGAGCACTTAGACAGAAAAGAACAAATCAACTTCAGCAGCTCATGAGTACAGTGATCCCTCAACTTACAATTGCCTCAACATACAATAGTTTCAACATACAATGGTAAATACAGCGTAAAATACTACGGACAGTCCAGATCTGTGAAATGTGTCAATGGCTGGAAGAACTGACCAATCAGAATGGGCATTTTACTGGTTAGACACCTGTATTACTGAAGTGTATGCACTGACTGGTGTCTGGTAGCGCCCCCTACAGTACAGGGAGGTATTACATGTTCTATACACTTTACCTGTACCAGGATTACCTGCTCCTTTGGACACCAGGTGAGGGCGGCTCCATGTTACTTTTTTAAGACATTGCGTGTTCTGTACAGGGCCCTGAAGAAGCTCCTGTCCTCTACATAGACCAGTGTTTCCCAAGCAGGGTGCCTCCAGCTGTTGCAAAACTGCAACCCCCAGCATGCTAGGAGTTGTAGTTTTGCAACAGCTGGAGGCTCCCTGCTTGGGAAACACCGACATAGACAGTGATTTACAGCTCCCAGCAGCTCCTTCTTACTTTTATATGTAAGGATTTGCTTTATCTATATTAGTTATCTACTGATTTTTCTTTAATCCTCACTTTTTTCCTATTTTTGGATGACATTTTGGTGGCTTCAGAACCATTTACCAGGTTTCCATAGAGTTCTGGTCTCAACATACAATGGTTTCAACATACAATGGTCGTCCTGGAACCAATTAATATTGTAACTTGAGGGACCACTGTTAAGATTTTTTTAATAGAAATAATTTACAAATCTGTTTAAACTTTCTTGAGCCAGTTGATATATAAAAAAAAGTTTTTTCCTGGAATACCCCTTTAAAGCAGAAGAAACACTGCAGATTTTCCCCTGCATTGGTGAGATGTAGCCACGTAATGTGAGACACTGAACGGATCTTAGCCAGGCCGCATGTAAGGAGGAATATATAGAAGTACAGATTGTTACAGTGAAGTGGGTAATGAAAGTGCGGAGCAATCTCCTCGTACCGAGATAACAGAAGCCAAGTTCTAATTAACAAAGGTAAACAGCGTCCATAGATAAAGATGGGATTCTATTCCTCCTAATCACTGGGACAGAATTGCTATTGAGTATCTCTGTTTACTTGGTGCTACTCTCACATCTGACCCGTGCCACCCTGTGATAACTGGCTGCAAGCTAAAGTGGAAGGCTAAGGCTGCATTCACACCACGTTTTTGCTATACAGTTCCCGTATACGCTTTCTAAGTGAAAACCGTATTGGAAAACGTATGCATTGACTCAGCATTGAAAACCGTATTCCAAAAGATGCATCAAGTTGTGTCCGTTTTGCATCCTGTAAGGTTTTGTCAGTTTTTTTTTCCTGTACCCAAAACTGTAGTCTACCACGGTTTTAGGTCCGGTTAAAAAACTGTATTAAACTGTATACGTTTTTTTTAACATGGGAGTCAATGGGAACCGTACAGAACTGTATGTGCATACGGTTCCATCCGGTTTTCACCATACGGTTTTTGACTTTGCACAGTTTTTTTTCTTGGAATTTCAATCAAACAAGTAAAACTTTATTAAAAATGGAGTGAAAAGTTAAAAACATATACGTTTTTTTCTTAAAAAAATGAAAGCAACCAGATGTCAGTTTTCAAACCGTATACGGGTTAAAATTTGTAAACCCATTTTGATACAGTTTAGTCAGGTTTTGAGGAATCCGTTTTTCCTCAAAAACCTGATACGGGAACTGTATAGCAAAAACGTGGTGTGAATGCAGCCTTATACAGAGAACACGACTTCTAGTAATATGAAAATCTTCTTATTATGGTGTGTAATCTGCCCTCTTTCACTTGTCACTGTGCTGGAGCGCAGGTGGGAAGTGAAAGTGAAACTGCACAACCTTAGGGAAAATATTTATTTTGTATCCCCCCCCCCCCCCCATATTCTTGAAAATGTAACTTCTAGTTACTACTATGGAGGTGGGATGTTGATCCAGGTATTTACTCTGGTTGCCATACTTGAAGTCTGGAAGGGAATGTTTTTGTCAAGCATGGGCCTCATGTGACAAGGGTTATTACATCGTAATAGGAGAGAAGTTCAGCATCTATATTATGGCGCAAGCCCTGACCTGTGATCTATGATGCTGGGAGTTCTGGTCTCTTGACCCACTCTAGGCCAAAACATGTGGCCGTACTACTGAGACACCAATATATAGATTGGATTGGTGGACCAATGTGTTTTTAAAAAAAAAAAAAAAAAAAATTTATTTTGTGGGACTGGCCAACCATCAGTTGTGTATGGTTGCCTCCCTTCTCTGCCTCAACAAATGAAGTCTGGGGGGAGAATTATCGTCCATGTTGACTTTACTCTTCCCAACTAATGTTCTCTGGTATTCAAGCTGCTGCCCGAACTGTCTGGCAGCGACTTACCTTCCCTTTCCCCAATCAGAATACAGTGATCCCTCAACAATGGCCTCAACATACAATAGTTTCAACATACAATGGTCTTTTCTGGACCATTGTAACTCAACATACAATGCTACGGACAGTCCAGATCTGTGAAACGTGTCAATGGCTGGAAGAACTGACCAATCAGAATGGACATTCATTGGTAAAACCCCTGTATTACTGAAGCGTATGCACTGACTGATGTCTGGTAGCACCCCCTACAGTACAGGCAGATACTACATGTTCTGTAAACTTTACCTGTACCAGGGTTACCTGCTCCTTTGTACACCAGGTGAGGGTGACTCCATGTTACTTTTTTTTAGGACACTGTGTACTGTACAGGACCCTGAAGAAGCTCCTGTCCTCTGCATAGACCAGTGTTTCCCAAGCAGGGTGCCCCCAGCTGTTGCAAAACTACAACTCCCAGCATGCCCGGACAGCCTTAGGCTGTCCGGGCATGCTGGGAGTTGTAGTTTTGCAACAGCTGGAGGCTCCTTGCTTGGGAAACACTGACATAGACAGTTATTTACAGCTCCCAGTAGATCTTTCTTACTTTTATATGTAAGGATTTGCTTTCTCTATATTAGTTATCTACTTATTTTTCTTTAATCTTCACTTTTTTCCTATTTTTGGATGACATTTTGGGGCTTCAGAAGCAATTACCAGGTTTCCATAGAGTTCTGGTCTCAACATATAATGGTTTCAACTAGGGATCGACCGATTATCTGTATGGCCGATATTATTGGCCGATAATCACGATTTTGGGCATTATCGGTATCGGCAATTACCTTGCCGATAATGCCCCGCACCGCGACTGCCCCCCCCACCGCACCACGTCGCACCACCGTAGTGCTGGGCGGTATACCGGTATGAACCGGATACCGTTTGTTTTTTTTTGTTTTTTTCTCCCACGGTATGGATTTTTGCCCATACCGCTATACCGGTCGGGCCCCTCCCCCACCCTCCGAGTCAATAAAAAAATAAATAAAACTTACCCGTAATGGGGGTGGTCCGGGCCATCCATCCTTCCTGTAGTGTCCGGCGGCATTCCGGGTGGAGGGTGAACCGGTCCGGGCTGTCCTTCTCCGGGGGTCATCTTCTCCACTCCGGGCAGGCTCCGGCCTAGTATGCTGCATAGACGCCGCTACGCCGTGACGTCAGGTGCGTCGCTGCGCACGGGCGTCACTGCGCAGCGGCGTATATGCTGAATTACTAGGTCGGAGCCTGCCCGGAGTGGAGAAGATGACCCCCGGAGAAGGGCAGCCCGGACCGGTGCACCCTCCACCCGGAATGCCGCCGGACACTACAGGAAGGAAGAATGGCCCGGACCACCCTGACAGGTAGCGGGAGAGAAGAGCGTGGTGGCGGCGGCAGCCTATGGCACCGCAAAAGCCACTGCAGTGCATTGATTTAAAGTGCCCGCTTTAAATCAATGATCTGCAGCGGTGTCGCGGGGGGATAAATAGCTGATAACTTATACCGGAATATTGGTATAAGTTATCGGCTATCGCCCCTAACCTCCACCGATTATCGGTATCGGCCCTAAAAAAACGATATCGGTCGATCCCTAGTTTCAACATACAATAGTCGTCCTGGAACCAAATAATATTGTAACTTGAGGGACCACTGTACGTGAACATTTGGTCAAGCTGTGTATGTGGGAACTGGTGAAGATGGCTGTCAGCCCTGGTAACATTCGACTGACAGCTAATGACGGTGTTTGGGCATCTTTTAGGCCAGGTTCACACGGCAGAATTTCCGAACTTAATTCTGCATGAAATTTCGGCATGAATTTATAGCCAATGGGATTCCACTGTCCATTTCACACAGCTAAATTTCTGCTGCAGGAATTTCATTGAAGTGAATTGACTATAAAATCATGCAGAATTCAGTGCAGAAATTCTGCCATGTGAACCAGGCCTCAGAGAGAAACTCGGAATTGTTATTCTATACACCAGAATGGTGTGCATGTAGTATATCTATGCCTAAACTGTATTGAAATGTGTATATCACAGCCATACATAATAAAACTGTATAAAACCATATGCCAAGAAAAAGATCCCATACAATGAAGTAGGACAGGGCAGATGTAGGAATATGTATAGGCATACGTTTGGCAGAATGTGGTGTGAGCCTAGCCGAGGGCCTTCTATTTAGATATAAATGCTGATAAATATGGGTTTTCCAGCCTGGTTAGCTTTGCTTGTTTGAACTGATATTTTCTGTTTTGCAAGCGTACATTTCTGGCATTTCAGCCTTTAGATGTAGAAAACATTAGAAAGCACAGCATGTACGTCTCTGTATGTGAAGACCTGCTCTTATCTACCTAAATGTGGCCATCTGTTTGAATTTAGCATTTCTGAAATCCAATTTTTTTTTGCCGTTTAGCTATAATTAAGGTCACAAGCGACAGATTCAGCCATTATTTACAAGATTCTACTGCTTTATTTACATCTGATAAGCTAAATATATGTTAAAATGTGAGGGCATCCTATGGGTATATTCTCACACAGTAGATTGGCTGCAGAAATTTCTAAGGAAACTATTACATGTGATGCCGATTGACTGAACAAGCCGACATCGCCCTGTGTAATAGGGAAAGCAATCAGATTTTTTTATTGGCTGTTCGGGTAATTTTAAAGGGGTTATCCAGCATAAGGTGATCTTAGTATGTACCTGGCAGGCAGTAATGGACATGCTTAGGAAGGATCTGCACTTGTCTTGGGCTAAATGGTTATGTTGTGAGATTACCATAACACACTGAACTTGTATTTCCTGTTTTCAGTTTTCTTGTTTGACTACAGATCCCATGATTCAATTTTCCTCCCTCCCACACATCAGCTACCCCACCCATTGAAACATAAATGAGCTGCAGACCTGTGGTTTTCAATCAGGGTGGCTCCAGCTGTTGCATTAGTTTCAGATTGATCCCTCCACCCATTGAAGCAGACAGACTCCCTGTCATCAGCTGACTAGTGAGTCAGGTATCGACCACATTGCAAGCTGGGAAAAATCCGAGACAGCAGTCATTTTGTATGCTGTTAAAAATAAATAGTGGGGTGAAAATCGCATAAGAATTGTGAGAAAACCGTCACACACAGGTACAGACACTATATTATGAACTACACTAACTTTACAGCCCCTGTAGCATAGTCAAATAAAAGAAATTCCTGGAAAACCCCTTTAACCCGTCAACAAATCATCACTTGTCGTCCCTAGTCCTGTGTAATAGGGGTATGCGTGGTCGACGAGGGATGGCAGTAAAGGGCTGCATATCAATCTAGTAAATAGTGTGGCCTTCCCTGGACATTGCTTGAAGCGATGGAGTTCAGTGTGACCTGTACCAAGATGCAAGAGGGTTATAATGGGCCCCTTAAACCTTCTTGTAGACAGATCAAACCTTCCTGTAGTTCCATTGTATGGTAACTTCATCAGGCACTGTATTCTCCCCTGCAATAATATAGCATGCAAAGTAGGATGACAGAATAATTTTTTTTCTTGGGTAGTGCATCGAAACGGGTCAATCCGTGCTGTTTTCTGCCAAAGACACTTCCATCCTTATGCTATTTCCAATGTAAGAATAAAGTACCGTATTTTTCACCCTATAGGACGCACCGGCGTTTAAGACGCACCCAATTTATAGGTGCAAAATAAAAAAAATAAAGATTCTGAACCCAACAGTGGACTTCAACCTGCGGACCTCCAGATGTTTCAAAACTACAACTCCCAGCCAATGGCTGTCCGGGCATACTGGGTGTTGTAGTTGTGCAACATCTGGAGGTCCGCAGGTTGAAGACCACTGGTATAGGAGGTAGTATTCACGTGTCCCCGCCGCTCCGGACGCCCTGGATGTCGCTCCATCACTGTCGCCGCGTCCCCGTCATGTCCCCGACGCTCTGGACTTCTTCTTCCCCGGGATCCACGCTCTCCGTCGCCGTCATCACGCCGCTACGCACGCCGCTCCTATTGGATGACGGCGTGCGCGACGACGTGATGACGTCGAAGGAGAGTGCAGGGGATCCCGGCACGGAGAAGACACCAAGGAGGCAGGTAAGGTCCCTCCCGGTGTCCTGTAAGCTGTTCGGGACGCCGCGATATAACTGCGGCGGTCCCGAACAGCCCGACTGAGCAGTCGGGTTAGTGTTATTTTCGCTTCAGACGCGGCGGTCAGCTTTGATCGCCGCGTCTGAAGGGTTAATACAGGGCATCACCGCAATCGGTGATGTCCTGTATTAGCGGCGGGTCCGCAGGTAATCGCCTTGTAAGACGCACCAACTCCCCCCCCCCCAGTTTTAGGGAACAAAAAGTGTGTCTTATACGGCGAAAAATAGGGTACTTTTTTATGGATTTGGGAGGGCTGTTTTTTTTTTTTTTTCTATTTTCATGCATCCCTAAATGGGTTGTACGCAGTAGTGCATCCTGCTTTCATTTCAAAAGGCTTTATCAGCCAATGGACTGGACAAGGGGAAGCACAGCTCAGCCAAGAAAGGGCATCGTGGATAAATGCGGTGGGTGATCAGGGCAAGTCAGTATACTTTCTTCTTCCTTTTTGAAATCTACTAACTAGTCACAAAAAGTTTTGTCAACACTTTACTGCAAAGTGTGAGCTCACCTTGTGGTGTTAGGTCATGCAGTTTTTAGCTCTTCAGCTATTTTGGAGTTTCCATAACTGTTTTTTTTCAAAGCATCCTGGATAAAGAAGCACACTGCATGTTGTTGTGTTTTTTATTTATACATTTTTTTATTTTTTTTTGTCTGGTAAAATTCTGGATTCCTGATAGATCCCATTAAAGTTATTAGGTTCTATCTGTATCTAATATACAAGTGATCCGGCACCACCATTATTTTCATTGCTCTTCTCTGATAAAACAGAACAGTGTAAGACACAATGTTGGTGTGAACCCAGCCTTGGAGGGATAAGTGTTCCCGGCATTTGTGTACGGGATGCTGGTAGTGTCAGGAGCTTTGGGAAGTACTGACTTAATGACTTGTTTTGTACGGGAAGATTTGTAAATTTGGCATCTGCGCCGGTGACTTGTATCCTGCCAATGTTTAATTATAAGTTGTTACTGTTGTGAGTAGCAGAGGGCTTTTCAAGTAACAAACAAATTCTTAGATCATGAAACATTTGTATCCAACACCAACACGAGCGAGCAGGGAAGAAAGTAGTGTTATTTGAGAGGATGGCAGCACCTGCGCTCTGTGAGTCTAATACATGAGGCTTGAGGCCTTGATTCCAGAGCATCCTTGAAGAAGAAGAGGGCAACTTCAGTGTTCAAGGGCTAGCTGGATCCTTCTTTCTGAGAGCAGATGTTTCTATATGGTTTCTTATGTTATAAATATAATATTGGACTATGTTTATTCAGTGTTTAGGGTTAAAAAATGTGTAAAACATTTTATTTGGGGAAAAAATTACTATTTTGACTGGTTTTGAGTCAATAAGTGGCCACACTCCAAAAACTGTGTGAACATAGCCTTATGAAGCAAATGGGCCAACCAGTATAGTGGAGACCCAGAGTGTTCCATATATGACGAAATGTGGCAGTATGTGGAAGGGTTGTGTGTCAGATCAGCTTCCATTGCGGCATGTTTGCGAAGTAGAATTTTGCAGACTTTCATGCTGGATCAGAACAAGAAATTGTCCAGCGAAGGGATGGTTCCAAAACAGAATTCTTCTTTGTTAAAAGCCAGCAAAACAGGAACAAATGTGATGCGTTTCAGGTGTCTAAACGCACCCTTAGTCATGTACGACTAAGGGTGCGTTTAGATACCTGAAACGCCTCACATTTTTCCTGTTTTGCTGGCTTTTAACAATAAAGAAGAATTCTGTTTTGGCCCCATCCCTTCGCTGGACAATTTCTTATTCTATACTACATTGCCTAGTGTGCCTGCCATAGCACAGTCCAGGTGAGGGGTGAGCTGGACATTTTCTATCATTTCTGCCTTTCATTCAGGTTAAAAAAAAAAGGTACCACACAGTTATACTGAAATGGGCACTCTCACAAAAAATTTTTTTGCTATTGCACTCCTTATGGTAAATAAAAAATCTTTCTAATGTACTTTGTTTAAAAAAAATGAAGTTTTCTGTATTTTATTTGTGTTTAACCCCTTAAGGACTCAGCCCATTTTGGCCTTAAGGACTCAGACAATTTAATTTTTACGTTTTCATTTTTTCCTCCTCGCCTTCTAAAAATCATAACTCTTTTATATTTTCATCCACAGAGTAGTGTGAGGGCTTATTTTTTGCGCGACCAGTTGTCCTTTGTAATGACATCACTCATTATATCATAAAATGTATGGCGCAACCAAAAAACACTATTTTTGTGGGGAAATTAAAACGAAAAACGCAATTTTGCTAATTTTAGAAGGTTTTGTTTTCACGCCGTACAATTTATGGTAAAAATGACGTGTGTTCTTTATTCTTAGGGTCAATACGATTAAAATGATACCCATCATTATATACTTTTATATTATTGTTGCGCTTAAAAAAAATCACAAACTTTTTAACCAAATTAGTACGTTTATAATCCCTTTATTTTGATGACCTATAACTTTTTTATTTTTCCGTATAAGCGGCGGTATGGGGGCTCATTTTTTGCGCCATGATCTGTACTTTTTTTTGATACCACATTTGCATCTAAAAAACTTTTAATACACTTTTTATAATTTTTTTTTAATAAAATGTATTAAAAAAGT
Organism: Hyla sarda; assembly: GCF_029499605.1. NCBI lineage: Eukaryota > Metazoa > Chordata > Amphibia > Anura > Hylidae > Hyla > Hyla sarda. The sequence goes on from NC_079189.1 coordinate 526,247,606, forward strand.
AGGAATTTTGGACTTTTTTAAAAAATTTTTTCATTCACGCCGTTCACCGTACAGGATCATTAACATTTTATTTTAATAGTTCGGACATTTACGCACGCGGCGATACCAAATATGTCTATAAAAAATGTTTTTTTACGCTTTTTGGGGGTAAAATAGGAAAAAACGGACGTTTTACTTTTTTATTGGGGGAGGGGATTTTTCCCATTTTTTTTTTACTTTTACATTTTTTTAAATTTTTTTTTACACTTGAATAGCCCCCATAGGGGACTATTCATAGCAATACCTTGATTGCTAATACTGATCTGTTCTATGTATAGGACATAGAACAGATCAGTATTATCGGTCATCTCCTGCTCTGGTCTGCTCGATCACAGACCAGAGCAGGAGACGCCGGGAGCCGCACGGAGGAAGGAGAGGGGACCTCCGTGCAGCGTTATGAATGATCAGATCCCCGCAGCAGCGCTGCGGGCGATCCGATCGTTCATTTAAATCGCGAACTCCCGCAGATGCCGGGATCTGTATTGATCCCGGCACCTGAGGGGTTAATGGCGGACGCCCGCGAGATCGCGGGCGTCGGCCATTGCCGGCGGGTCCCTGGCTGCGATCAGCAGCCGGGATCAGCCGCGCATGACACGGGCATCGCTCCGATGCCCGCGGTTATGCTTAGGACGTAAATGTACGTCCTGGTGCGTTAAGTACCACCTCACCAGGACGTACATTTACGTCCTGCGTCCTTAAGGGGTTAAAAAAGCTGCCACTAGGTCTCCCTACTTGTTCAGAGCACATTTCCTCCAATCTCTTGCACAGACTTTGGACTCCTACTGGCCTGGCAGAAGTCCAAATTCAGGAAATGCAGTCTAGAGGGATGATGTGGTGTGTGTGTGTGTGAAGCCTTATCCAATCATAGCTTATCTCACACTGAACTGCTCTCGGTTGTGTGTAGCAGAGTGAGGGAAGAGTTCTCCCCTGTATGGCTTCGGATGATGTCACGCCTGCTGGGGATGATGTCACGCCTGCCCTTCCCAGTCTGTGAATCTTATTGAGACTGTGCAGAAAATACAGAGCAAAATCAAGGTAGAAAACAAAAAAAATATAAAATAAAATAAAGCCAGTGGGGGGTGGTTTATCATGATGGAGGCAGTGAACTTGGAGGTTATAAAATTTAACAAGATCATCAACAGCTAAACTGGCCTTGAGGTGTAACTACAAAGTAGAGGTGTCAAACTTCACAAAGGCCCCCCCTTAAATCAGACCCCAAACCACACTGTAAGAATATGCAACACATATTGATGGAAATCTGTCATCAGTGTGACCTGCACTAACCTGTAGTGCAGGTGACACTGATGACAATGATACTTTCCTGGTCCCGTTCCGTGCTCTGGTTCTCCCGCAATCTCTTGTTCTGGAGCCGAGCATTTGGAGCATGGGCGGAGCTTCGTGACATCACCACTGCTGTTCTCTGCTGCATGCTTCTACTAGAAAAAAGCAGCGGTGAAGTCACTAAGCTCCATCCTTGCTCCAAGTTGGACCTAGAAGAGAAGATATGGCGGAAGATTGCTGGAGAACCAGAGCACGGAATGGGACCAGGTGAGTATCATTGTCATCAGACACTGACAGATTTCCTTTAATAAACCAAAATCTAACACCGAAATATTGTAATAACATGCAAAATAATGGAATTATCAAGTACTATATTTAAAGGAGAAATCCAGCTGGGACCACCCTGCAATCTCAAGGACGGCACCTGGTGCTCAGTAAGAAGCGTGCTGCAGACGGCAAACATTCATTTTTATGGCCATGCCGAGAGTACAGCACCTGGGCATCATCAGTGCTCCCATAGAAATGAATGGAGCACTTGCCGTCTACCAGTAGACGACACGTGCACCTCAGTGAGAGAGCCGGAGATCACGGGGTTCCAGCGGTCAGCTCCCCCGCGATCAGCTGCTTATCCCCAATCCTATGGATAGAGGATAAGTTAATTTTCGCTCCTTTTAAGGGCAGCATACAGTGATTACCCATTACTGCATCATCCAGAGAGTGCAGGCTCACAGCCTGATAGGGCCCAGCAGACTCTCAACAGTTAACGCTGTTATACCCTATATTGACACCAATAAGTTTAGTGCTAGTAAACTGGTTGCTTATTTCTTTGCCTTCCCATTGAAATGTTGTGGTTTTTGGATCCTGGAAAAAAAAAAAAAAAACTCAGAACCTTATTGAAGCTAATTTATAGTGTTATCCATTTTATTCCTATGGAAAGTTTTATGAATTCCAGTATTCAGTTTTTGAAATAATCCTATGGCCATGATCCAGCTTTCCTGCCCATAGCCTTATGTTCTTATTACACAGCTCTTAAATAGATTGGCAACATGTTGCATGTATGGGACCATGTTTGTTTGCGCTTTTTCTGGAAAATAGAAAAGGGGGGGGGGGTGGGCACAATAAGGGTACGTTCACACAACGGAATTCCGCGGTTTGAACTTAACATTAGTGTGAATGGGTGACCCGTTCACTCTGTGCACACACTGAAATTGTTCCGCGCAAAGAAATAACATGTTCATTATTTGTACGGATTCAGCCATCAATGGTGATGGCTCCGTGCCCTGCGGCCCCAGCGCCGAAGTTTTTTGGGCGGAGGCCGCCAGACGGAATCTCTGCTCGCTGAGTTCAGCGAGTGGAGATTCCGCAGTGTGAACGCACCCTTATTCTACATCTGGATTATGTGTTTTGGACAGCATTTTGCTTTAGAGAACTAGGTGTCCCACAATATACCTTTCATATTGTTCGCCATATAACTAGCTAAAATGCAGAATGCACTCTTAACAAATACCATTTATCATGGCAAAACTTCAATTTTCCAACATAGAGGAACAGAGCGAGGTTCTGTAAGACTCTTCTGCCGCTGCAGGGGAAATGTTTGTCCAGACAAGGCTTCCATTGCACAATCTGCTGTGTGCCAGGAGCTGGAGCCGCAGTGATCAGCCCATCTCCGCTTCATTCTGGAGGAGTTGTCTATGATAAGACTATTTCTTCAATCAGTATTGGTAAATTCACAGATTTTTAGAGAACTTGACAAATACATATGTTTCCACTTTATTTGCTCATTAACCTAAAAGTCATCCTCACTGTGATGTTTTCCCATATGACAAGTGATGGGAGGAGTACAAGCGGGGTCCCTTCAAGTTTTTGGCTACCAGTCTGCGCTGAACATGAGTTAATTCCACTGGCAACGCTGTGTAAATAATGTCAGCGCACATCTGAAGCGGTGTATCATTTATCCAGTAATTGAATCATTGTCCTGACTTCTATTCACTAAGCATTGTTGGAAAAACAAACTCTGCCAATTTTTCAAGGTATAGATATAAATCACCTGCCTGATAGGAGCCTGCGTTTTGCAGTGGCATTTTCTAATAGTTCTCTGTAATCTAAGCAATCTATTTGAAAATGTGCGCTCTTAAGATACGCTTTGTAGATTACAGTCCGAGAGGTTTTTTTCCCCTTCTCCTTCACATGTTTATTTTAACCCCGCCCCCTCTTCAAACATAGTCAAATGTGAACTGCATAGCAAATATATATTTTCAGATGTTGACAGTTTTTGATCGCTTTATTAAAGACTATAGATGCCTTTGGAAAAGTATTTTATTCTTGCTTTGTGCTTGTGGTACAAAAAACACATTCTCTATAGGTCTTTCTATAAAAATAAATAGGGTGGGTTTCACACCTTTTATTAGTAACTTCTGTCAGAGAAGCTATTCTCTGACCAGTCGTTTATCAGCCTTTCTTTCCTCTCCTGATGAAAATTCTAAACTTAGTTATGACCACATCTCCATTTTTCTATAGGACTTAAGTGGGCATTATCAGATTAAAAAACTTTATATATTTTACATCTTGGCAAAACATTAAAGGGGTACTCTGGTGGAAAACTTTTTTTTTAATTTCTTTTATAAATCAACTGGTGTCAGAAAGTTAAACAGATTGGTAAATTACTTCTATTAAAAAATCTTAATCCTTCCAGTACTTTTTAGCTGCTGAATACTACAGAGGAAATAATTTTCTTTTTGGAACACATTTTAAGAACTGTCCAGAGTAGGAAAAAATCCCCATTGCAAACATATGCTGCTCTGGACAGTTCCTAAAATGGACAGAGATGTCAGCAGAGAGCACTGTGTTCCAAAAAGAAAATAATTTCCTCTAGTATTCAGCAGCTAATAAGTACTGGAAGGATTAATATTTTTTAATAGAAGTAATTTGCAAATCTGTTTAACTTTCTGACACCAGTTAAAATAAATAAATAAATAAAACGTTTTCCACCAGAGTACCCCTTTAATGTTTTGCCAAGATGTAAAATATATAAAGTATAAAAAATAAGAATAAATTCCGTCGGAGTACCCCTTTAACCTTATCTAATATACTTAATAAGACAAGACAATTTTATTTCCATTTTACATAAATCATGGCTTATAAAATCATGGCTTTGTCCAAGCTGAAGCAGAGGTATGGACAAAGTCCAGTAGGTGAGGGTGGGCTAGCACCCCTCTGTGCCCTCTCCTGTCCTATCTAGGAGTGCTAGCCCACCCTCACTTACTGGACTTTGTGTGAAAATAAATGTTTCATACATATGTAAAAGTATTTCCGAAAATTTACTGTTTGAGATAAAGCTTTGCCAATCACCGATGTGCCTGCAGTGTTCTGTGTGAATGTGGCCTTAGCTAAAAATCTTAAAGGCCAAAAGTGAATCCTACGGCGGGAGTCAGTGGGGGGAGGGTTATAAATTTGTTCTTTTGTGGAGTCGTTGTGTTTTTTTTTTCGGTTTGTGCTCTGTTTCTGTGTTTTATGCAAATTTCACACATAATTTCTCTACAACTGCATGCACATCCAGTGGAAAATGTCTAGCTAGTCACTTTAGTTAAAATACATGGTGCTGACAGATGTTTGAGAAATTTGCAAAAATTGCAAATAATTTATTGATGCGGAAATATATGCTCACAAATTACACAAAAATGTTTTTTCTTAAATTATTAATAAATCCCCCCCACCAGTATTTATTGGAATACTCCCACAACAGTTTCTGATGCTGTTTTTTGAGCCAAAGCCAGAAGTGGATCAAGCGGGAGGGAGAAGTACAAGTCATCTTTTCCTATCGCTCAAAAAATGAAGTAGAAGTGTCCACAAAAATAGCCGCTTTTTCCTAACTGACACCAGCGTCATTATTGTGGCTCTAAATTAGGAAGAGAGAAACAGGAATGTCGCAAACCTTGGCAATAGACTTCCGAGAGCTGTTACTAATCACCCCACCCCTTACTGATCATCCTCTACTAATCGTACCCATTAGCCTATGTTTTTAGGACTTCTGATGTAACCTATTGTTATTATTGTGGTCTGCCGGGGTTATTGTTTTGTCATCATAGGACACCACAATAGTGGTAATCTCCTCTCAGACTTGTCATGGCAGAAAGGAAGAAGGCTTTCCAAATTCTTGTAAACCAATCAGGGACTGGATTACAAATATTTGCTGCATGATTTGCCCCTCTCTTCATTCTTTAAATGTCTATTGTATTCCCAAGTAGTGCTCTGGCAAGAGCATAGGGGACATAAGGCTGGCGAACAAAAACATCAAGATATATTTTTGATGGCGGACTAAAATTATATATATTATATAAAAAAAAAAAAAATTTCAAATTAAACTAATGCGAAATGTTTGTATTTATTTACCGTTTGTTAATAGCTTCCAGCACTTTGTGTAATGAATTACCATCCGTAGAAGTAATTATGAAGATTGTGTGTGCTCTTATTGCCATATAAGTGTTGCATTGGGACCATAACTGATACCATTGATTATTGTACAGAGGAGCCGCCGTGCCAAGCCTTCTCTTTTATTCCTGAATTACCAGCACGCTAATTAATAATAAACTATAAATGCTCTATTACTCCGGGCAGTTATCTTTAGGAGCTTCTAATAATCGTTCTGTTTTCTGCTTTCATGGCTATTGAAACTTTCTATGCATTCATAGATGTTCGCATTCATAATTCCAATGCACTGATGCCCTTTTTGACTCATTCGTTCAAGTGACACAATGTGTAAGGCGTCCTTTACATAGATCAGGCAACTGGCGGGGTTTTTGGCGTGCACCGGAGGGAAACTGATAGCAGAGCTGATCCCATTCATTTGAATGGGACAGTTCACAATCATCCAGCCTCTCTGATTGGACACTGGATGGTTGAATTTGCTGGATTGAGACACCACATCTTGCTGCGTTCCCCCGCCTGGGGTTCAGAAAAAATGTACACCAGATGCTACATAACTGATGACAACTGATGTATGTTGTCATCCGTTGCTTCGAGATTTAGGCTGGAATTGCATATGCCGGACACCAGACATAAAAAAATAAATAAAGGGAACACAACACAATGTAACTCCAAGTCAATGACACTTCTGTGAAATCACACTGTCCACTCAGGAAGCAACACTGATTGACAATCAATTTCACATGCTGCTGTGCACAGGGGCTATACAGCTTCATAGTACAATGCTGATTGGCCTCCTGAGCTGCCGTACAGCCTTTATCAGGTGCCATCCTGTACGTACACAGCTATCCTCTTCTAGAAGAAGTGTTTTAGAGGATGCTTAACCTGTGTACCTATACGCCCTGGTCCTGTTACCGGGATTTAAATCGTGCTCACTAGCTGAGCATGCTTCTAACCCGGTGGATCCCGACAGCCATCAGCAGCCAGGACACCGATGCCTGGCATTAACCCGCAATAAAAGTTGATTGCGGCGTCTAAAATGCTGGATTAACTTGCCGGTTAGCTCAGCGGAGCTGATCGAGATCATCGCGGTGAAACTATAATGTCCCGATCATCTGAGAGGACCGTGGGAGGGCCCTTACCTGCCTCCTCTTCCTCCGATCGATGGTCTGATGTCCCTAGCCAGCCATGGCAGCCTGTAGCAGCAGAGCATCGATTAACACTGATCAATGCTGATTCAAAGCTCTGCATTGAGCAGTGTATGCAATCGAAAGATTGCATGGTATAGCCCCCCCATGGGGACTAAAAAAATATAAAGTTAATGTCAATAATCGCCAAACTATTAAAATATAAGGTTGGCATTCACATTAAAAAAATTGTGCATTTTTAATTTTTTTTTTGTCATTTAATATACCATAAAAAATTAATAAAAAGCGATCAAAAAGTCCCATCAAAATTAAAATGGTACCAATAAATACTACAGACCACAGCACAAAATAATTGCCCTCATATAGCCCTCTATATGGAAAAATAGTTTATAGAGGTCAGAAGATGACAATTTTAAATATACAAATTTTGGTGCTTGTAGTTATAATCCATTTATTTAAAAAAAAAATTTTTTTAAAGTAAAATAAAACCTACATAAATTGGGTATCCTTTTAATCGTATGGACCTACAGAATAAAGATAAGTGCCCTCATTTACTATAGCAAACCTGACAAGTTTTGTCGGGTTGTGTGCCAGATTCTGTCGCATTGCGCCAGAAATTCTGTCTGCGTCAGATTTTGCACCAGAATTGAAAAAACCCCGACTAACTCTCCATTTTGCTTAGAAAACCAGAAAAGGGGTGTGGCTGCCAGAAAAGGGGCGTGGTATCCCAAAAAAAGGGGTGTGTTCCCAACATTTTCACAAAAACAATATATTTACTGAGGTTTCCACAGAAAATGTGGGGGATTTGAGCTGAGGAAAACCCGACAGATCAGAACATGTGTAAGAAAAGCAAAGTGTAGGGAAAGTGGGAAATGTAGGGAAACCTTAGTAAATACTGTAGAAAATAAATTGTAGGGAATTAAAACCCACAAAGAAACCTACACAACACTCTTAGAAACTAAGGGCCAAGGTGTAAATTTTACCAAAAATGCACTACATAGAAATGGCTGCATAGAAAGTGCAGTGTTTCGGAAAATTTTTTATTTATTTTTTATTTATTATATTATTATTATAATTTTTTGTTTTTTGTTTCCTTGCAGATTGTTAAAATAAGTGATGTTATTACAAAATACAATTGGTGACTCAAAAAACAATCCCTCATATGGGTCTGTAGGTGGAAAATTGAAAGTGTTTCGATTTTAAGAAGGGGAGGAGGACAAAATTAAAGTGCAAAGACGAAAATTGTCCGGTTCCTTAAAGGGGCACTCCGCCGAAAAACATTCTTATCCCTTATCCAAAGGATAGGGGATAATATGTCTGATAGGGACCCCTGCGATCTCTGGCACGTCACCCCAGTCATCTGCGCACCCCTCCATTCATGTCTATGGGAGGAGGTGTGGCTGCTACGTACTAGCTGTCACTCCCTCTCCCATAGACATGAATGTAGAGGGAGTGGTGTGATGTCACGAACGCGGAAGCTCCAAGCTTCCGTGTTTTGGATGCCGCCGTTTTAGTCTAATTCATACTGATTAGAGCCAGATAATGAAACATATATTTTTGTGTACATTATGTGGACAGCCATTCTGCCCGAGATTCTACTTTGCCCTTTCAACGACATTTAAAAATATCCTTTACAGCTGTTACATAGGAACCAATAGACTGGAGGGGGTCCATTTACATCTATGGGAAACTTTTGTAGGCATGTGACCTAAGCAGAAGTCATTGTGCAGGGATGGGATAAAGGAAGCTGTGACCATCTCCTGTTATGATCCTTGCCTTATACATCTATGTGTAACCTTTCACCGTTATACTGCTTGTGATGATAAGGAGGACACTGCTGAAAGTTCTCTAGAGAACAGGAAGTGTTAGCTTATTAAGTGGCCAGAATAAAAAAAGCAAGATTTTTAGGATAATTTTAATATACAAATAGGAAAATAAAAAAAATCCATGATTTTTAAAAAATCTGTAAACTATGATTTAGGTCACGGTTTCTCTGATGACCCATTCCTGTTAAGATACCGAAGCATTGTATTAGGGATTGACTACAGTATTAAATTAACTGAGATTTTTTTCTTAGTTTTTCCTAAAGAATGTATTGCAGAAGGAGTTGTCAAATTTTAGTAAAATGGCAGATGTGTCATTATAATTCGACTCTAGGATTTCTTGACCATTCAAGAAAACATCAGAAAGGGCAGAAAAGAAAGCAGTATGTTAGTAAGTAAGCTAGTATCAGGCAGATCGGACCATCAACTTAAATTTGACTAAACCTGTCATATGTATCACTGCGGCTGACATCTTTGTCTGCATAGTTGGCTGTAAAATAGACCAACATGCAACTGTAGATCATGTTTGAATCATTAGGAGGCATGGTTAAAAACTGGCTAACTTTTAAACTTAAAGGGGTATTCCGGGCAAAATTTTTTATTCCCTATCCAAAGGATAGGGGATAAGATGTCTGATCGCAGGGGGGCCCGCTGCTGAGACCCCCCACGATCTCCCTGCAGCACCCGCATTCTATGCGGGTGCTGAATCTCCAGTTTCGGAAACTTCCGGTACTGGGGACGTGACGTCACTCCATGCCCCCTCCATTCATGTCTATGGGAGGGGGCGTGACGGCCGTCACGCCCCCTCCCATAGACATGAATGGAGGGGGCATGGCGTGACGTCACGTCCCCAGTCCCGGAAACCCAGAGGTTTCCGAAACTGGAAATTCAGCACCCGCATTCTAGGCGATTCTAGGCATGGAGATCGCATGGGCTCTCAACAGCGGGCCCCCCTGCGATCAGACATCTTATCCCCTATCCTTTTGAATAGGGGATAAAATGTTTTTGCCTAGAATACCACTTTAATTTGTAAAATTAGACTAGACAGGCTAAAGATGAGACAGATTTGTAAACTGCAGGAGTCATTGTCAAAAATCTGCCACGCTGTTAGACGGTTTGCACCATGTATTAGTTGGTTTAATTTAACCCCCAAAAAACGTGCACCAGAAAGTAATGCTTTTTAAGTCTTTTTAGGCCACTCCTTCCACTGAGTTGAATTTGTTGTTGCTCTCTCCGTTTTTAAGGACTTTGTCTTATTTAGTCCAGGAGCTTTCTCCGTCTGCTCGTATGATTTGCATGGAGAATGTAAAGTGTGAAATGTTTGCATAGTCTGCACCTGTAGGATGTAATCAAGTCTAATCTTGTAATCAGAGGTAATATATTCTCTTTATCTTTTGGCTGGGTTTTTAGTTTGCATACTTCTAGTGAAGCAGAGGAGACTCGGGTTCATGTGGTTAAATATTGTGTGCCTTTAAATAAGGGCAAGCTCTCGTATGTGACTATAAATAGGGCTCCAAAACATAGATATATTATACAGTGTTCCCTCAAGTTACAATATTAATTGGTTCCAGGACCACCATTGTATGTTGAAACCATTGAATGTTGAGACCAGAACTCTATGGAAACATGGTAATTGGTTCTGAAGACCCAAAATGTCATCAAAAAATAGGAAAAAGTGAGGATTAAAGAAAAATAAGTGGATAACTAATATAGATAAAGCAAGTCCGCACATATAAAAGTAAGAAAGAGCTGCTGGGAGCTGTAAATCACTGTCTGTCAGTGTTTCCCAACAAGGGTGCCTCCAGCTGTTGCAAAACTACAACTCCCAGCATGCCCGGACAGCCGAAGGCTGTCCGGGCATGCTGGGAGTTGTAGTTTCCCTAGTTGGGAAACACTGGTCTATGTAGAGGACAGGAGCTTCTTCAAGGTCCTGTACAGAATGTCGCAATGTCCTAAAAAAAGTAACTTGGAGCCGCACTCACCTGGTGTCCAAAGGAGTACAGAACATTGTAGTACCTCCCTATACTGTAGGGGGCTCTACCAGATACCAGTCAGTGCATACACTTCAGTAATACAGGGGTTTTACCAGTGAATGCCCATTCTGATTGGTCGGTTCTTCCAGCGATTGACATGTTTTACAGATCTAGACTGTTTGTACATTGTATGTTCAGTCTGGTTTCAACTTACAATGGTCCAGAAAAGACAATTGTATGTTGAAACTATTGTATGTTGAGACCATTGTAAGTTGAGGGATCACTGTACACTTAATCTGCTTAGTTATATATAAACTTCTGTTATGGAGTTTTTGTATGCTAGAAGTATTTTATGACAAAATAAATTGATAACTACAACAATAATAATAATTGTAAGACTTTTTATTAGAATATTTGATAATTAGTTTGAAACCTAAACGTGCTGTATTGTAGTTATATGCTGACAAATGTTTGTGAATTAGGTTATAACTCCATGTTTGTGAAATATAATATTAGAACTCTAGAAAGTTTCTTGGCAAAGACCAAAATGGGCCCACAAATATTGTCAAGGTTTTGCTACCCTACAGAAGGGTATAGGACTGAAGGGAATTTTCATCACCCCTTGCTTGGCCCAATGCAGAGTCTTGGTGAGTTTGTTACCTGTGAAAGTGGTATTCTCACCTGAGTAAGTATCCTCACTTCACTGAAACGGGGACAACTTGCAGATCAGGAGTTGTCTGACTGCTTGGACCTGCACAGATCCCCTGAAGACTGAGAAATAAGGGAATCCACCCCTACCCCAGAGAAGAAAGGCAGGCATGCATAGGGGAGGATTCTTGAAAACCATCCAAAAAATGTATTGACTTATGATATTGTATTGTTGTATGTCCACATTCATCATAGTTGCCATCAATGTTGACAGAAATAATAGTCAAGAAACAGATGTGAACATAGCCTAAACTGGTATAATGGCCAGTTACTATTCGTGTATTTTGAGTCTTTGGTCCATTATTCAGCATTGCCCAATGTTCACGTAGTGATGCTCTTAAATATTGCATTTGGCATACTTGTTACCTAGTGCTGGGCGGTATACCGGTTCATACCGAATACCGAAATTTTTGTCCTGCACAATATGAATTGTTCCCCATACCGCAATACCGGTTTGGCCCCATCCCCTCGGGAATGAATGAATTATCAACCCAGCGCTGTCCCCACTAATCATATGTGACCCGCGAGCGCTGTTATGCTTCTCTCCCCCCAGTTAATTATCAGCCCAGCGCTGCGCTGTCCCCATCGGGGAACTAATGTCACCCGCAAACGCTGCCCTCCTTGTCCTCCTGTTTGTTGCGGACCGCTGGAAATCTTTACTGTACGCTGTATCCCTATGACCGGGCTGCAAAAGATAAACAAAATAAACTTTAACTCACCTTCCCCCATTGGTCAGGTACCGGCCTCACCTGCTTCTGGGGATGGGAACTTTGGAGAGCAGTCAGCCTATCACTGTCTGCAGTGATGTTCCACCTCTGCCGGTGATAGGCTGTGCTCACTGTCATGTAAGGAGCTCTGGCCGGCTTCTTACATGACAGTGGGCTCAGCCTATCACCGGCTGAGGCGGAACAATGCTGCGGCCGGTGATAGGCTGAAGGCTCTCTGACATTCCCGTCCCCAGGAAGAGCGTGAGACTGACGTAGGAAGGGGAGTTAAAGTTTATTTTGTTTATCTTTTGCAGCCCGGGCATAGGGATACAGCGTACAGTACAGATTTCCAGCAGTCCACAACAAACAGGAGGACTAGGAAGGCAGCGCTTGAGGGGGACGTGATTAGTTCCCTGATGGGGAAAGAGCAGCGCTGGGCTGATAATTAATTGGTGGTGGGGGGGGGGGGGGGGGAGAAGCAGAACAGCGGGGAGAGAAATACTGCTATATACGGTGGAACCGCCCAGCTCTACTTGGTACCCAACTGTGTGAAAGTAACCTGAAACAGTCTTTTATATTAGTAAGAGCTTTAGATCTGATGGAAGCGCATGCCTGGAGTATGTTATACCACTGAACATTCATGAACCCATCTACAGCAGAAGATCTCAGTGACATGATGCTGTAGGACTCGCTACAACAAATGTTTTTGTCGTGGTGTACAGAGTCAAGCATTCTCCTGGGGATGTGTATTGCTAATGCTGCTGTATTTTATGTATTTTTATTTCCTGCTCCCTCTGGCTCTTCTCATAGTGCTGCCTCAGCGATCCTTTTCCATACATTTTTAATGCTCTTCTATGTAGGGTGGTTTCAGGTCTTGAGATTAGTTGCGGTTTAACAAGTGTGTTGTAAGGAAGAGATTTATTTGTATGACTGGAATATGCTTGAAGGATAAAGATACTGAATGACCGCCATGCCTCTTAGGCTTCTTTTCTATCTGCTTATTCTTTCCAGTTATCAATAATTTCTTTTTATACCAGATTCTTCCAGTGCTGCTGCTTCTGGAAACTTAAAAACTATTGGGGAAAGGTGTTTATAGAGTCTCACTTTTCGTGTAGTGGTTTTAGTTTTCATATACTTCCACTGGAGAACAAAAGGGTCAGGCAGTTGACATCCAACATGCCAAGTCTTAACTTTCCCAACATTATACGTTTGATGGATATGGGGGCCTCCCGATTCTCCTAAAGTCAACTGGTCTTTCCGAAATGTGGGGAATCCTGAGCAGTAATGCTCTAAAGGAGACCCTACCATTGTACAGTGGCGGAACCCACTGATTTTGGCATGATTGAACTACCATCTGTTTGGTAATGTCCTAACTCTTCCTCAATGTCGGGGAAAGGAAAGATTGGCCATATTGGATTGTACCATGCTTGATCCTTGGTTCCGAAGGGAGATTAACCACTGCCTGAAGTCTCTTCTCCATGTTGAGAGCACTTGAACTTGAAGCTGTGCCAAGTGTGCAAGTATATAATGAAATAGGCAACAAAGAAAGGTAAAGTGAGTCCGGCACTGCAATCCACAAATGGTGTCTAAGGGAGACCGAAGCAAAATAGAAACACCTGGGTGGCTATACGGGGGTGCAATCCAATAAGAACCAGCACGGCAAACAATCTTCAGAGTAAAGAAATGAGATGCACTCACCCAAGCCTTTATCTTGCGGCAAACTTTCTTATTCATAAAAATGGCACATCGGGTAGATGCGGGGGGGAGCAGCCTCGCAGCGACAGAACTCTTTCTTGCGCGCCAAGCGCACTTCCTCGGGCTGCCTACGGCAGCCCGAGGAAGTGCGCTTGGCGCACAAGAAACAGTTCTCTCGCTGCGAGGCTGCTCCCCCCCCCCCCCCCGCATTTACCCGCTGTGCCATGTTTAGGAATAAAGTTTTTGGTCAACCAGACTAACTTGCTTAATAAGCAAGGTAAGGGGCCATATTAGTTGTCAAGGAACTTTAGTAATGCTTCATAAAGTGGAGTTTGGTCATATACAAATGTTTCTTTAGTAATGTCCTTGTCTTTTTGTTTTCCCAGATTAGCGCTCTATGTTTATGAATACCTGCTACACGTGGGGGCACAGAAGTCCGCTCAAACATTTTTGTCAGAGGTGAGTAATGTCTGTAAATTTAAGGAATACTGTAGAATGTATGATTGAGAATTATTGGGATGGTAATTTAATGGGGTTCTCTTTCTGTTTATGTAGTCCCTACTCTCACAATAAGTTGATCACAAAGTGTCCCCCAGCTGAGAGTCCCAGTGATGACTGTAACCTGTGGGGAAACATTGCAGTAAGGGATTGCGCACACTGAAGAATATCAATTCGGGTTTATTCGAAGCAGAACTTTTAATAGGTTTCTGCTGTCCTGTGCACACTGCATAAATTCTGAATCCACCAAAAAGGTGAACATGTCCATTCTTATAGCAGAACTCCACGGCGAATGTCTAGCCAGTCCGAGCGCCAATTGATATTGGTGGGGCCTGCTACACTTGGAATAGCTACCCAAAATGTCTCCAGGTGGTTATTTCTCGATGTGCACATACCCGAGGGTTCAGCTGCCCTACAGTGCCACCACAGGAGAAATAAAGCATTACACAGTCACCACTGAAATCAAGGAGATGTGTAATTTAGGACAGGACAGGTTCTCCTTTAACAGATTTGCACTTTTGCCAAGAGTTGAGCATCCGGAACAGAGCTGCCCTCTGGTTAGTCAGTATGCCCTAATAGGGTGTATGAAAATGGGTTTTCTAATAATTTAACATAAAACGAGATACTGGGAGGAAAGTGCTGGACCAAATGCTGATGTCTATAAGCAGAATACATTACTAGAACAGCTAAACATTAATTTGCTCTTCTGTCATTCATAAATCTTGGTTGAAACGCTCTTGGTTCACTGTTAGAATTTGTTTGCCGTGGCCTATGCACTTTTTTTCTAATAGTGAGAATATGCAAATAAATGGTAAACCACAAAGGGTTGGTTTTAAGTTGGTGTAGTCCTGTGTACGCATGCAGTTGTCTGTGTTATATAGCAGCATGCGTTAGTGATGTTGGGAATCTGTGGTGCTGAAGCAGAACCAGTGCTGCGTCCCTATATTTATTCTTCTTTCTCTGCTTTTAGTTTTTTAGCCATAAAGCTTATTCATTTTTCAGTGTTTGGCGTCATTCTATAGGATCCTTCAATGTTTATCTCCAAAAATTCAATCGGTCTTTAAAAACTGCTGCCTGTGCTGTTTAGTGCTGTGATTCCCTTTATTCTCTATAAATGGTAGGGGTCCAACCTCTGGGACCTCCACCAATCCTCAGTGATTACATATCGTGGATTTGACATTAGTGTCTTTCTTGACATTGAAACAGTATTAAAGGGGTACCCCGCCCACGGTCATCCTATCCACCCGCGATCAGAAATCTTATCCTCTATCCGTCTGTGGGCAGAATACCCCTTTAAGTAGTCTTGTGCAGATTAGCCCCATTGAATGGGGGAATAAATGGGCAAATCTGCCGCATCCAAACTGCAGGATCTTTCCTCCTGTATTTTGTGTTGTTGGAAAATACCCATCTTTTTATAATTCAGGTTACAGGAGCGCTTCCAGGATCTGTAGGTAGCACAAGGAATTGTCTGCTCGGCATTGCCAGTTCTTATGCTGACCTCAGGGCTCCGTGAGAACGAGGGGGGGGGGGGGGGGGGGTAGCAAAGAGGGACATATTCTTATTTTTCCTAATTATCAAGACACTGAGCAAAATTAGACAAAAAAGTTACTATCCTAACACTCCGGATGGGAAAAACTGGGCTAAAGAATCTGCACATTTATAACTTTATCCGATAAGTAGTATGTTTTATGTGACTCGATGCTGTATTTACGTAGGTGAGACAGGGACCTGCCAAATGAAAATAAATATGGCAGCTCACTGTTCAGTCGTATATTAGGTGATTTCATATTGCCCAACTACAGTCTGCGCTGCCGGATAGCCGTTTATGCGATGGCCCCGACATACAAAAGAATCGTATGTTGATGCTGCCTTCAACATGTGATGGCCTCTGAGAGGCCATCACATGTTGAAATTATCGTATGTCGTAGGTTGAGGGGTCACTGTATGTTATGGTCAGAATGATAAGAATACATTGATGATTGTTATTTCTTCACAGCATTTCCTTGCTGTGGTTGTCTTCTTTTTATTTTATTTTTTTTAATTTTTTATTTTTTTTACAACATTTTTTTTTCCATATAAGGAAATCCAACTATAGTAGAGTTCTCATGTTTAAGGTTATATGGCCTGAAAGTTCTTACTTATATCGCCCAAAGCACAAGAAGTCATGGAACTATGACTTCCCTGCCAAAATAGCTTTATTTAAAAAAATAATAATAATTTTTTTTGGGGGGGGGGGGAATGAAAAAAGTCATCATTTTACCCCAGTCTATTTAGATAGGTCACCTGAATCAATAGGCGCATTGTGCCACTTGCTGCTACGGCCTGACTGATTGAGGGCTTATACGTTTGGCAGCTATATCTTAATATGCCTTCTGGACTTATGATGGCCTCGACATATGATCATTTCAACATATGATGGCCTCTCAGAGCCCATTGTATGTTGATGGCAGCATCGACATATGATGCTGCTGTGTGTCGGGGCCATCGTACAAACAGCTATCTGACAGCGCTGACAACTTCAGCAACTGACAGATAGTTGTTTAATGTTCCCCGTGTGCCCCGTTCTGCCTCCTGTTACTCACATGCTGTCCTGCTAACTCATACAGGCTTCCACTGTGAGCTCCATGTAAGCCCTGCCCCCCCAGTGCAGCCATAGCCAATAGCCTTGTGCATCTTGCTGCAGGCATCCAATGAGCTGCTCCCCTTCCTTTCCTATAGAGCTATAGTCAGCAGGATGGTAATGGAGGACTTTCTGTCCCCCCTGAAGGTATTTAAAGAACTGTACAATACTGTATGCGATGTCACACATCACATACAATACATATACACACAATACACCCCATACATCAATGTTTCCCTATCAGTGTGCCTCCAGCTGTTGCAAAACTATAACTCTCAGCATGCCCAGACAGTCAATGGCTGTACATGCATGCTGGGAGTTGTAGTTGTGCAACAGCTGGAGGCACCCTGGTTTGTTAAACACTCCCCATACACTCCACATACAATGGTCATCCCAGAACCAATTAGCAGTTTCCCATAGAGATATGTATTCAACATACAATGGTTCCGAGGCCCCAGAACCAATTACCATTTTTACATAGACATATGTACTCGACATATGATGGTTTCAACATATGATGGTTCTCCTGGAACCAATTTATATCATATGTTGAGGGACCACTGTGTATATATATATATATATATATATATATATAATATACATACATACACATACACACACACACATATATAGCGGTCCCTCAAGTTACAATATTAATCGGTTCCAGGACGACCATTGTATGTTGAAACTAGAGATGAGCGAACTTACAGTAAATTCGATTCGTCATAAACTTCTCGGCTCGGCAGTTGATGACTTTTCCTGCATAAATTAGTTCAGCTTTCAGGTGCTCCGGTGGGCTTGAAAAGGTGGATACAGTCCTAGGAGACTTTCCTAGGACTGTATCCACCTTTTCCTAGCCCACCGGAGCACCTGGAAGCTGAACTAATTTATGCAGGAAAAGTCATCAACTGCCGAGCCGAGATGTTTGTGACGAATCGAATTTACTGTAAGTTCGCTCATCTCTAGTTGAAACCATTGTATGTTGAGACCAGAACTCAATGGAAACCTGGTAATTGGTTCTAAAGGCCCAAAATAGGAAAAAGTGAGGATTAAAGAAAAATAAGTAGATAACTAATATAGATAAAGCAAATCCTTATACCGTATATACTCGAGTATAAGCCGAGTTTTTCAGCACTTTTTCGTGCTGAAAACACCCCCTCGGCTTATACTCGAGTGAACTCTCCACCCGCAGTGGTCTTCAACCTACGGACCTCCAGAGGATTCAAAACTACAACTCCCAGCAAGCCCGGGCAGCCATCGGCTGTCCGGGCTTGCTGGGAGTTGTAGCTTTGAAACCTCCGGAGGTCCGCAGGTTGAAGGCCACTGCGGCCTTCGACATCATCCAGCCCCCTCTCACCCCCTTTAGTTCTGTACAGTACTCACCTCCGCTCGGCGCTGGTCCGGTGCTGCAGGACTGTCCGGAGAGGAGGTGGTCCGGTGGGATAGTGGTTCCGGGGTGCTATCTTCACCGGGGAGGCCTCTTCTAAGCGCTTCGGGCCCGGCCCCAGAATAGTAATTGCCAACGTACTTCTGCGTCATTGTCAAGGCAACGCCTCTATTCCGGGCCGGAAGCGCGGAGAAGAGGCGCCCCCAGTGAAGATAGCAGCCCGGAACCACTATGCCACCGGACCACCTCCTCACCGGACAGTCCTGCAGGACCGGACCAGCGCCGAGCGGAGGTGAGTACTGTACAGAACTAAAGGGGGGCGAGAGGGGGCTGGATGATGTCGAAGGCCGCAGTGGTCTTCAACCTGCGGACCTCCGGAGGTTTCAAAACTACAACTCCCAGCAAGCTCGGACAGCCGATGGCTGCCCGGGCTTGCTGGGAGTTGTAGTTTTGAAACCTCTGGAGGTCCGCAGGTTGAAGACCACTGCGGGCGGATGATGACAAGAGGATGATGAAGGGGGGGGTGTGGGATGATGACAAGAGGATGATGAAGGGGGGTGGGGATGATGAAGGGGGGGTGTGTGGGATGATGATGAAGGGGGGTGGGGATGATGAAGGGGGGGTGTGGGATGATGACAGGTGATGATGATGAGGGTCTGGATGATGACAGGCGGTGATGATGATGAGGATGTTAATGACGGGGGTCTGGATGATGACAGGGGGGGATGATGTATTTCCCACCCTAGGCTTATACTCGAGTCAATAACTTTTCCTGGGATTTTGGGTTGAAATTGGGGGTCTCGGCTTATACTCTGGTATATACGGTATATAAAAGTAAGAAAGATCTGCTGGGAGCTGTAAGTAACTGTCTATGTCAGTGTTTCCCAAGCAAGGTGCCTCCAGCTGTTGCAAAATTACAACTCCCAGCATGCCCGGACAGCCAAAGGCTGTTCGGGCATGCTGGAAGTTGTAGTTTTGCAACAGCTGGGGGCACCCTGCTTGGGAAGCACTGGTCTGTGTAGAGGACAGGAGCTTCTTCGGGGTCCTGTACAGTATACACAGTGTCCTAAAAAAGTAACATGGAGCCGCCCTCACCTGGTGTTCAAAGGAGCAGGTAACCCTGGTACAGGTAAAGAGTACAGAACATGTAATACCTCCCTGTACTGTAGGGGGCGCTACCAGACACCAGTCAGTGCATACACTTCAGTAATACAGGGGTTTTACCAGCGAAATGTCCATTCTGACTGGTCGGTTCTTCCAGCTATTGACATGTTTTGCAGATCTGGACTGTCCATAGTATTGTATGTTGAGTCTGGTTTCAAGTTACAATGGTCCAGAAAAGACTATTGAAGAAACTGATGTCCAGCGCTGTTCCCGTTTGTAATTAGAATTCTTTATTCAAGCATATACACCATAGGTACAGAAGACAGGGTAGTCACAGGTGACGCGTTTCAGTATGACTAAGGCCCCTTTGTGGGCTGAAACGCGTCACCTGTGACTACCCTGTACCTATGGTGTATATGCTTGAATAAAGAATTCTAGTTACAAACGGGAACAGCGCCGGACATCAGTCTCTTCACTATTGCACTTGGGTACGGTCCGTACCAGTCCGTGCGCAGTAGGACGTAGGAGGAGAGCTGAAGATCTTCTCCACAGCTTCTAGAAAATACTATTGTATGTTGAAACTATTGTATGTTGAGGCCATTGAGATATATATTTGTCTAAATGCTTTGTTCTTTCATTTCTCCCTCTGACATGCTGATGTTTTCCTAGCCAGGTCATTTTAGCATGCATCTTTGGCTTTTGCTTACATCTTGCTTTTACTGCTTCATGGCAGATGGGACAGCCCATGGGAGAGCACATGGAGGTCTGTGTTCTACAAGAGAGCATTTAGTGCTGGAAATACATACGTTGGGAAAAGTGTTTTGAGTTATTAACAGTGAGGTTGAATAATCATCCGTGCCGCCTACAATAATCCGCGCTTTATTATCTTCCCTGTGCGTTTATGTCACTATCTCTTGTCCATATTCATAAGCAGGCAGCACTTTGTGGGCAGCGGTACGATCTATTTCACACTTTAAGTACAGAGGAATTTTAAAGTGCCATTAAACAAATGCCTATGGTATAGAGCGGCTCTCTATTATTTATAAAGGGTTCGTAGAATGGTGGCGCCCAACATGATCCTGTGAATGGTTTCTAACATGAGGACGATTGTCAGAAAAGGGAACAAGATGCATGTTTATTATCTTAGTAAGGATTTGAAAAAACGTTTTTTTTTTTTAAATCAACTGGTGCCAGAAAGTTAAACAGATTTGTAAATTAGTGCATGAGAAGACAAAGAAAAGTCGGCACTCACCGGGTTTCCAATTCAGCAGATTTTATTGCACGTTGCTCACAGCCGTAATACAATTCTTGGGGAGACGACGGATGGTACAAGGGGGGTACCACAGAGAGGCGACACCTGTGTTTCGCAATTAGTAGTGCTTCAACGGGGCCGTTGAAGCACTACTAAGTGCGAAACACAGGTGTCGCCTCTCTGTGGTACCCCCCTTGTACCATCCGTCGTCTCCCCGAGAATTGTATTACGGCTGTGAGCAACGTGCAATAAAATCTGCTGAATTGGAAACCCGGTGAGTGCCGACTTTTCTTTGTCTTCTCATGCACTGATGGTATATTCTACATGAGTCCGAGCACCACCGTATCCCCACTCCGCTACAGCGACTTAGTGTCCACCCGCCCTCAGGTTCAGAAATTAGCAGTGCCGAACTACTCATCTATACGCTACAGATTTGTAAATTACTTCTATTAAAAAATCTTAATCCTTAGATTAACTGCTGCTGAATACTACAGTGGAAATTCTTTTCCGTTTGAAACACAGAGCTGTCTGCTGACATCATGAGCACAGTGCTCTCTGCTGACATCTCGGTCCATTTTAGGAACAGTCCAGGGTAAAAGGAAATCCCCGTAGCAAACATATGCTGTTCTGGACAGTTCCAAAAATGGACAGAGATGTCAGCAGAGAGCACTGTGCTCATGATGTCAGCAGACAGCTCTCTGTTTCAAAAAGAAAAGAATTTCCGCTGTAGTATTCAGCAGCTAATAAATACTGGAAGGATTAAGATTTTTTTAATAGAAGTAATTTACAAATCTGTTTAACTTTCTGGCACCAGTTGATTTACACAAAAAAAAAAAAAGTTTTTCACCGGAGTACCCCTTTAAACATTTCCTCACAGTTACATGTACAAAAGTAAGCGTCTCTGCTTGAGATCCCCATCCATAAACCTTAGACGTGTGTTTGGCCAAACCCACCATTTCTGCACGCTGACTATGGGAAGTATATGGACCTTTTGACTCTGCTCTGCCAGATGTTGATCCTGTCGGAGGATCGTTGATGTTGAAGACATGTTGAATTTCAGCTACCTGATCCTTTTTTTTTCTCTCGAAGAGATAAGCAATTACTGCCGGAGGAGCTTGTTAAAATAGTGTCCTTCCAGCATATGTTTGTCAGTGTACTTTAGTCTCGTATGGCAGGCATGTACAGCGCATTGGAATACGGCACCTCTCCAAAGTTCTAGTATTAAAGGGTTATTTCAGTTGTAGAGTGAATATGGAACAGGAATCCCCCAATGTTGCATCCCTCTCCGGATAGATTTATTTTTAACAGCATACAAAATTACTTGGGTCTCGGGATTTCCCAGGTTGCAGTCCACAGAGACCTGGCATCACTAGTCAGTTGGGCAAAGGCAGCCTGTCCTGCTTCAATGGGTGGAGTGACCGCTGGGTGGGAGAGAGATAATTTTGCAACAGCTGAAGGCACCCTGATTAGAAAACACTGATCTTTTGAGCTTACTTGTGCTGCAGTGGGTGGGGTGGCTGATGTGTGGGAGGGGTGTAACTTCACACTTGCAAGCATGGAACTTTGGGATGTGTAGTTTAAGAGATCGAACTCCAACAGGAAATACCTAGTTCACAAAAATATAGCCTGGCAGGTGTGTACTTACTACTTAAATCAACTTATGGGGGATAACCCCTTCAACTCACTGCTCCGTGCTCCTATGAAGCACCTTTCTTCTAGGTTGTCTGTATACTTTAAAGACTTGTCACCACGCACAACTTTAAGTAGCAGTTGGTTAGCGTTCTCCACATTGCAGAATACTCTTAATCAGTATCCTTGATACAAAGTAGTGAAATTATGATTAATGTGAGTAGTATATAGAAAGGTAGGTGGGGGAGGGGGAGATGTTGAAGAAGTTGGTACAATGGGGAAATAAATGGCAGTGAAAGTGTCACAAAAACAGCAGGATTAGTTGTGGGTAAAACATTAAATAAATTTCTAGAGCAAAATAACATTAATGCCTAAATAGCTATAGAATACCTCCCCCTTCATTCACCCATACCCCTTCCCTTCACCTCCTTGATGGACATGTGTCTGTTTTCAACTGTACTAAATATGTAACTGTCTGTTTTTAGTAAATTACAGGCAAAATGTCATTGTTAGGCTGGGTTCACACCACTTTTTTTGCAATACAATTCCCGTATCAGGTTTTTGATAAAAACAGATTCCTTAAAACCGGACTAAACTGTATCAAAACGCGTGTACAAATTTTAACCATATACGGTTTGAAAAATGATGTCCGTTTTTTTTTTATTCATTTTTTAAGAAAAAAAAAAAAAAAAAAGTACCGTATATACTCGAGTATAAGCCGAGTTTTTCAGCACGATTTTTCGTGCTGAAAACACCCCCCTCGGCTTATACTCGAGTGAACTCCCCCACCCGCAGTGGTCTTCAACCTGCGGACCTCCAGAGGTTTCAAAACTACAACTCCCAGCAAGCCCGGGCAGCCATCGGCTGTCCGGGCTTGCTGGGAGTTGTAGTTTTGAAACCTCCGGAGGTCCGCAGGTTGAAGACCACTGCGGCCTTCAACATCATCCAGCCCCCTCTCACCCCCTTTAGTTCTGAGTACTCACCTCCGCTCGGCGCTGGTCCGGTCCTGCAGGGCTGTCCGGAGAGGAGGTGGTCCGGTGGCATAGTGGTTCCGGGCTGCTATCTTCACCGGGGGCGCCTCTTCTAAGCGCTTCGGGCCCGGCCTCAGAATAGTCACGTTGCCGTGACAACGACGCAGAGGTGCGTTCATTGCCAACGTACTTCTGCGTCATTGTCAAGGCAACGCCTCTATTCCGGGCCGGAAGCGCGGAGAAGAGGCGCCCCCGGTGAAGATAGCAGCCCGGACCACCTCCTCACCGGACCACCTCCTCACCGGACAGCCCTGCAGGACCGGACCAGCGCCGAGCGGAGGTGAGTACTCGGAACTAAAGGGGGTGAGAGGGGGCTGGATGATGTTGAAGGCCGCAGTGGTCTTCAACCTGCGGACCTCCGGAGGTTTCAAAACTACAACTCCCAGGAAGCCCGGACAGCCGATGGCTGCCCGGGCTTGCTGGGAGTTGTAGTTTTGAAACCTCTGGAGGTCCGCAGGTTGAAGACCACTGAGGGCGAATGATGAGAAGAGGATGATGAAGGGGGGGGGGGGATGATGAAGGGGGGTGGGGATGATGAAGGGGGGGGGGGGTGTGGGATGATAAGGGGATGATGAAGGGGGGATGTGCGGGATGATAAGGGGATGATGAAGGGGGGATGTGCTGGATGATAAGGGGATGATGAAGGGGGGATGTGTGGGATGATGACAAGGGGATGATGAAGGGGGGATGTGTGGGATGATAAGGGGATGATGAAGGGGGGATGTGCGGGATGATAAGGGGATGATGAAGGGGGGATGTGTGGGATGATGACAAGGGGATGATGAAGGGGGGATGTGTGGGATGATAAGGGGATGATGAAGGGGGGATGTGTGGGATGATAAGGGGATGATGAAGGGGGGATGTGTGGGATGATGACAAGGGGATGATGATGAGGATGTTAATGACGGGTCTGGATGATGACAGGGGGGGATGAGGTATTTCCCACCCTAGGCTTATACTCGAGTCAATAACTTTTCCTGGGATTTTGGGTTGAAATTAGGGGTCTCGGCTTATACTCGGGTCGGCTTATACTCGAGTATATACGGTATACCTTTTTAACTTTTCACTCTATTATGAATAAAGTTTCACTTGCATGTGCAAAGTCAAAAAACGTATGGTGCAAACCGGATGGAACCGTATGCACTTATGGTTCTGTATGGTTCCCATTGAAAAAAAAAAAAAAACGTATACGGTTTTTCACCTGGACCAAAAACCGTAGTAGGTTACGGCTTTGGATACGGTAAAAAAGACGGACAAAACTGTACAAGATGCAAAACGGACACAGCCGGATGCATCGTTAGGAATACGGTTTTCAATGGAAAGTCAATGCATATGGTTTTCAATGGAGAGTCAATGCATATGGTTTTCAATGGAGAGTCAATGCATATGGTTTTCAATGGAGAGTCAATGCATATGGTTTTCAATGCAGAGTCAATGCATACGGTTTTCAGTGGAGAGTCAATGCATACGGTTTTCAGTGGAGAGTCAATGCATACGGTTTTCAGTGGAGAGTCAATGCATACGGTTTTCAGTGGAGAGTCAATGCATACGGTTTTCAGTGGAGAGTCAATGCATACGGTTTTCAATGGAGAGTCAATGCATACGGTTTTCAATGGAGGGTCAATGCATACGGTTTTCAATGGAGGGTCAATGCATATGGTTTTCAATGGAGAGTCAATGCATATGGTTTTCAATGGAGAGTCAATGCATATGGTTTTCAATGGAGAGTCAATGCATATGGTTTTCAATGGAGAGTCAATGCATATGGTTTTCAATGGAGAGTCAATGCATATGGTTTTCAATGGAGAGTCAATGCATACGGTTTTCAATGGAGGGTCAATGCATACGGTTTTCAATGGAGGGTCAATGCATATGGTTTTCAATGGAGAGTCAATGCATATGGTTTTCAATGGAGAGTCAATGCATATGGTTTTCAATGGAGAGTCAATGCATATGGTTTTCAATGGAGAGTCAATGCATACGGTTTTCAATACGGTTCCATACGGTTTTGGAATTGAAAATTTATACAGGAATTGTATAAGACTGGGTTCACACTTGCGTCAGGGCTCTGTTCGGAGCTTCTGTTGCAAACTCCGCTTGGCACAATAAAATGGCGTTGGGCAGTCAGTTGAACAAGGAATCCTGAGAAATTTCATTGACTTAAATTTTAGGTTTGTTGCCCATTTATTGTGCAGGATATTTCTGGAAAGAAACTACTTGTCTGGTCAGATGCTGCAAAATAATAAAGGGGACTCTCTGAACAGAGCTCTGACGCAAGTGTGAACCCAACATCTTTTCTTAGACCTGTGCATCATGTTATTCCTCCTGGAACATGAATAAATTAACAAAAATAACAGTTGAAGAAAATTAATTTAATTAGTAATTATTTTATCCTGAAATGTGAATTATAATAAATGTAACAATTTGGCGATACCTCTCTTTGTCAGCGAGGTGTATCTCTACATCAGTGTTTCCCAAGCAGGGTGCCTCTAGCTGTTGCAAAACTACAACTCCCAGCATGCCCGGACAGCCGAATGCTGTCCGGGAATGCTGGGAGTTGTGGTTTTTTAACAGCTGGAGGCACACTGCTTGGCAAACTCTGCCCTACATAGTCTGGTAAGGTTATGACTGTTTGGACAAGGAAAATATTAACACACAGCTTCCAATTAATAAATTCATTTGAAAGGGGTATTCCATGAGAAAAAAAATGTTTTTCATATCAACTGGCTCCAGAAAGTTAAACAGATTTTAAATTGCTTCTATTAAAAAATCTTAATCCTTCCAGTACTTATCAGCTGCTGAAGCTGAGTTGTTGTTTTCTGTCTGACAACAGTTCTCTCTGCTGACACCTCTGCCTGGATAGGTTTGCTATGGGGATTTGCTTCTACTCTGGACAGTTCCTTAGACAGACAAAGGTGTCAGCAGAGAGCACTGTGGTCAGACAGAAAAGATCAACTTAGGCAGCTGATAAGTACTGGAAGGATTAGGATTTTTTAATAGCAGTAATTTACAAATCTGTTTAAAGGGGTAGTCCAGTGGTGAAAAACTTATCCCCTATCCTAAGGATAGGTGATAAATTTGAGATCGCAGGGGGACCGACCTCTGGGGCCCCCTGTGATCTCTCTGTACGGGGGCCAGGCTCTCCGGCCAGATAGCGGGTGTCGACCCAATACATCGCTATGGCAGAGCCGGAGATTGCCGAAGGCAGCGCTCCGGCTCTGCCATAGAGTTGTATTGAGGGGACGTGTCAGCCGCCGCTTCGTGCGGGGGTCGACACGCCCCCTTCGCGCAAGCTGCCGGGGCCCCGTACAGGAGATCACGGGGGGCCCCAGCGGTCGGACCCCCCGCGATCTGCAACTTATCCCCTATCCTTAGGGGATACGTTGTTCACCACTTGTTCACTACCGGACCACTCCTTTAACTTTCTAGAGCCAGTTGATATAAGTTTTTTTTTTTTTTCCGTTTTTGCACTTTCATTTTTTCCTCCCTACCTTTAAAAAAAAAATCATAATTCTTTAAATTTTGCACCTAAAAATCAATATGATGGCTTTTTTTTATTTATTTATTTTGCACCACCAATTCTACTTTGTAATAACATCAGTCATTTTACCCAAAAATCTGACGAAACGGAAGAAATTTAAGAAAAAACACCCTTTTGTAACTTTTGGGGGCTTCCGTTTCTACGCAGTAAATTTTCCTAAAAATGACACCTTCTCTTTATTCTGTAGGTCCATACGGTTAAAATGATACCCTACTTATATAGGTTTGATTTTGTCGTACGTCTGGAAAAAATCATAACTACATGCAGGAAAATTTATACGTTTAAAATTGTCATCTTCTGACCCCTATAACTTTTTAATTTTTCTGCGTATCGGGCAGTATGAGGGCTAATTTTTTTCGTGCCGTGATCTGACGTTTTTACCTGTACCATCTTTGTTTTGATGAGACTTTTTGATCACTTTTTATTCATTTTTTTATTATATAAAAAGTGACCAAAAATACATTATTTTGGATTTTGGAATTTCTTTGCGCGTACGCCATTGACTGTGCAGCTTAATTAACAATATATTTTTATAATTTGGACATTTCTGCATGCGGCGATACAACATATGTTTATTTTTATTTACACTGTTTTTTTTTTTTTTTTTTTTAATGGGAAATTCAAACTTTTATTAGGGAAGGGGTTAAATGATCTTCATAAACTTTTATTTTGCAATGTTATAGCTCCCGTAGGGGACTATAACACTGCACACACTGATCTTTTACATTGATCAATGGTTTCGCATAGGAAACCATTGATCAATGATTCTGCTGCTTTGACTGCTCATGCCTGGATCTCAGGCACCGAGCGGTCATTCGGTCATTCGGCAGGTAAGGGGACTCTCCTGCTGTCCTACAGCTGTTCGGGATGCCGAGATTTCTAAACCGGGGGTAGTTTAGTTTCACTTTAGACGCAGTGATCAACTTTGACCGCCGCGTCTAAAGGGTTAATAGCTATTAGCCACGGGTCCCCGCCATTGTTAGAGGCCGGGCCCGACCCGCTATGACGCGGGGCCGGACTCAGGGCGTACAGGTATGCCCTTGGCCCTTAAGGGGTTGGGTACTCCGCTGGAAAACATTTTTGTTAAAATAAACTGGTGCCAGAAAGTTAAACAAATTTGTAAATTACTTCTATTAAAAATTCTTAATCCTTCCAGTCTTTTAGAACTTTGTCTGACCACAGTGCTCTCTGCTGACACCTCTGTCCATTTAAGGAACTGTCCAGAGTAGGAGCAAATCCCCATGGCAAACCTCTCCTGCTCTGGACAGTTCCTGAAATGGACAGCGGTGTCAGCAGAGAGCAGTGTGGTCAGACAGAAATGGAAATTCAAAAAGTAAAGAACTTCTTGCGGAGCATACAGAAGCTTAGAAGTACTAGAAGGATTAAGCTTTTTTAATAAAAGTAATTTACAAATCTTTTTAACTTTCTATCATCAGTTGATTTAAAAAAAAAAAAAAAAAAAATTTCCCAGTGGAGTACCTCTTTAATAGTCATAGAAGAGGGGCCTCAGAACACACATTTCTATGAAAAGTTGCATCAGTATTGGTATTATAGAAGTAATTCCAATATCTTCTATGACAGACATCTCAGGTATGCTGACAGATCATCTGTATTCTTTGCATAGAAGGCTGAGATCAGATATACAATTTAACCATGTGAGGATTCTTACAGTAGGCCAAAAAATAGTCTACACTAGTGATCCCCAAACTGTGGCTCTCCAGCTGTTGCAGAAGGCTGACATTACGTGCTGTGTGTTGTAGTTTTGCAACAGTTATATAGCTACAGCAATTTTAGTTTATACGTGTATAATATACAGTGATCCCTCAACTTACAATGGCCTCAACATACAATAGTTTCAACATGCAATGGTCTTTTCTGGACCATTTTAACTTGAAACCAGACTCAACATACAATGCTACAGACAGTCCAGATCTGCAAAACGTGTCAATGGCTGGAAGAACCGACCAATCAGAATGGGCATTCACTGGTAAAACCCCTGTATTCCTGCAGCGTCTGGTAGTGCCCCCTACAATACAGGGAGGTATTACATGTTCTGTACTCTTTACCTGTATTACTGAAGTGCATGCACTGACTGGTGTCTGGTAGCACCCCCTACAATACAGGGAGGTATTACATGTTCTGTACTACTCTTTATCTGTGCAGGGTTAGCTGCTCCTCTGGACACCAGGTGAGGGCGGCTCCATTTTACATTTTTAGGACATTGCGTGTACTGTACAGGACCCTGAAGAAGCTCCTGTCCTCTACATAGACCAGCGTCTCCCAACAAGGGTGCCTCCAGCTGTTGCAAAACTACAACTCCCAGCATGCCCGGACAGCCTTTGGCTGTCCGGGCTTGCTGGGAGTTGTAGTTTTGCAACAGCTGGGGGCACCCTTGTTGGAAAACGCTGACATAGACAGTGATTACAGCTCCCAGCAGATCTTTATTACTTTTATATGTAAGGATTTGCTTTATCTATATTAGTTATCTACTTATTTTTCTTTAATTCTCACTTTTTCCTATTTTTGGATGACATTTTGGTGGCTTCAGAACCAATTACCAGGTTTCCATAGAGTTATGGTCTCAACATACAATGGTCGTCCTGGAACCAATTAATATTGTAACTTGAGGGACCACTGTATTGCATTATTCCAATTTGTATTGGAATTCTAATTCTAACGGATCTAGGGGTATCCTCCTCTTAGACAGTTATGGAATAGCCACACGATAGGTGCTGGTCTCCTTTTTGGGGCCTGCACCTATCTCCAAATGATGATATCTTAGTAAGTCTTTTTTGTATACCTTGTGTGTGCTTCTCGGAACGGGGCTTACCTCCCCAGTGACTCGTCATAGTAGATGCCGTCTTTGTTTTATTTTCATAACCTCCTACTCAGGATGTTCGAGTATCTTTTTAGCCATCTAACCTATTAAGTCATGGCTGTATGATTGGAACACTTTCCCCATACAGAGTTTACTGTAAAGAGTATTGCCGCATTGACAGGCCCTGGGTGATTTATCTTGCTTTCTCTTTTTGAATACAGAACAAAATCTTTTCTGGCTGTTTCGAGGCTTGTAAATGTGTTCAATAAAGAGAGATTTCATAACCTCATAAAACACTTACTATAGAGGTCTGTTGTATATTGTTAATATATGCTTTGAGGTGTCTGGGCAAATTGCTAGATTTTAGATTTATAGAATTTCACTATTGTTTTTCATTGGGAGACTTGGTTATTCGCTTGTATAAATGCGGTGAGCTGACACTTATTGGTTATAACTCTTGGGATGTATTGAGGCTTGGATGTAATTTGTGAATAAAAAGCCATTCTTCACAACAGTCGGCACCTCAGCTCGATACCTGTCATCTAGTACATCTTTCTGACCTAAGCGTCCTAGTTTTTTCCCATAAGGTGCCATTTACTAGGCAACCGAAGAACAGGGTTTCCTGATTCATGATCCACTTAGTGATGTCCAAGTTGAGCTTATATGGAGAGGTGGCCTTGGATGTCGTTGGCTTTATCCGGTTAACTCGAAGAGCTATTGTTGAAGCATAGGTTGTTATCCGGTTAACTCGAAGAGCTATTGTTGAAGCATAGGTTGTTATCCGGTTAACTCGAAGAGCTATTGTTGAAGCATAGGTTGTTATCCGGTTAACTCGAAGAGCTATTGTTGAAGCATAGGTTGTTATCCGGTTAACTCGAAGAGCTATTGTTGAAGCATAGGTTGTTATCCGGTTAACTCGAAGAGCTATTGTTGAAGCATAGGTTGTTGTCCGGTTAACTCGAAGAGCTATTGTTGAAGCATAGGTTGTTATCCGGTTAACTCGAAGAGCTATTGTTGAAGCATAGGTTGTTATCCGGTTAACTCGAAGAGCTATTGTTGAAGCATAGGTTGTTATCCGGTTAACTCGAAGAGCTATTGTTGAAGCATAGGTTGCTTGGCTGTTTTATAAAACCCCTATAGACTTGAATAGAGGGAGCAGCAAACATGGCGGGTAGTCACCTATCTATTCAGTTGGACGTTGGAATGCTGCAATTTTAATGGGATTTTTAACAAATTTTATTGGACCGCTAAGGGTATATTCACAGTGCAGAATTTCTGCTCATCCAATTCAATTGGTGCGGAATCCAAGCGGAAGTGTTTTGGGCTTTCACTTGAGGAGGAATTCCTCAAGTTGAATTCCGCCTGAGGGTGCGTTCACACTGAGTAATTCAAGAGGAATTTACTCGAGTAATTCCTCCTGAATTCTCTGCTCCAAATTAATGCACATCTCCTCTGCCCATTGACTTTAATGTTTTTTCCGCTGTCCTGTTCACACTGCGGAAATTCTGCTTGCGGAATTCCGACCCTGAATTCCGTTCCGCTTGAAGAATGAGCATGTTCATTCTTCAACCGGAATCCGCTAGCAGAAATCAATAGAAGTCAATGGTAAAAAAAAAACATTCCGCCCAACATCGTTGGACTTTGTGCGGAATTTGCACAGTATTTACGCTGAATTCGCACGGAAATGGCTGAAAAACCCTTCACTTCTTTCTCCCCCATTTCCGCTTGCGAATTCCACGCAAATTCCCCCCGCGAAAAGAAAATTCTTTTTTCGGCACGTACATTTTTTAGTGCGAATTCCTCTGGATTTGCTCAGTGTGAACCCACCCTGAAGAAATTCTGCCATGTGAATAGACCCTAACGTGGCTAATCTTGGATCCTCACCCACCTCCAGCAGCTAAAAAGGGTGCGAAAAGCCATTTCTTACAAAGATGGATATACCCCTTTTAAGAGCAGCTCAGACAAGATGGCTGCACCTATAGCATGTATTGAAAATAGAATAATCACAATTCGTAAGAAAATTTAAAAACCTAGAAAACAAATAAGCATCAGTATACGATTAAGTGAAATGAATGAACAAATATGACCCATTCCTTTTTAATGTTTCTCAGAACAGACTACCCTGGCTATATGCCGCCAGGATGGTTGTTTTGTTTCTTCTGGAATAAACGTGATGGACAGTTTTGGATTTAAGAATGGCCCAGGAACAATAACTCTGTTTATTGATATGAATTTGACTTCTGTGTTATTGCTTGGCTTTCTCATAATTATGGACTGTACTAGTTTAGATGCTAGATGCCTTTACAGCCTGCACTATACATCTGTTCAGTACCAGATCACATCCTAGCCGTTGTTTAGTAATGTACCCGTCCAAGAGTCATGCAGTCATGTTAGTCAGCTTTGGCTACAGATGTGTTGGCTGGATACGGGGGCTAAATTAGTACATGTTGTGTTACTCTATTTTCATGTGGTTTCGCAGTGATGCCGCGCAGTCTTATCCATTCATTCACCAGCCATTTGGTTCTGGTCCTAATTACAGAAGAGAATTATGGTTGTCTCAGGCCCTCAAATGTAGTGACATGTAGCCAGTTGGCTTAAGAGCCGCCAAAAGTATTTCTTATATGGAGTAAAAAATCATGATCGAGCCTGAGAAGGCCGTTTTCTTTATTACCTTATCTGAGCTGCTTGATCTAGTATTGGTGCATGATGATTAGTTATATATATATATAATCTATATATATATATATATATATATATATATATATATATATATATATATATATATATATTTATAGATTATATAATATCTCCCCCTGTCATGTCTGATTCCACCCTCGGTGTCACATTCAAGCGATGGTGACTTTTCTTCTCCATACCCAAGTGTTGGCATTTGAATAGAACACCTACATTTATTTTATTTTATTTATTTATATATATATATATTTTATTCCAGATAAGATGGGAGAAAAATATCACTTTGGGCGAGCCCCCAGGATTCCTACACTCTTGGTGGTGGTAAGTTAATGTCTTTTCGATTGGGTTTACTTTTTTACCATTTGCCTTATTCTTTGTTCTTCACACCATAATCCATTGGAACCCCTTGAAAATAATTTTAAAGTTAAAATATGAACTACTATGTAATTGTTCATAGAAAGTAATCATTTTTACTAAAGAGGTTGTCCTGTAAAGATAACCCGTCTTTCTGTATTTTAACTTATAGAGAGGAGTATACTGCTCAAGATCCCTATACATACCGTGTTTCTGGGAAAATAGGACCGGGTCTTATATTACTTTTAGCCACAAAAAACACACTAGGGCTTATTTTCAGGGTAGGGCTTATTTACAGTACGGTATGTGCATTAAACAACATGTAGGCTCCACGGTATTCACCCCCCCCCCCCCCATTATTATCATGTGATGGGTGCAGCTCTGCCCCCCTATGTAACCCCCCCCCCCCCCGCCAGGTTTATTAGCCCAGCACCCCACATCGGGGTAATAATTGTTTGTCACCCGCAAGCGCAGCTTCTCTCCCCCCCAAATAATTATCAGCCGCTGTGCTGTATCTATTCCTGTGCCCGGGCTGCAAATAGTTTATTAAAAAACAAACGTCACAGAGCCTTCAGCCTATCACCGGCCTCAGCGATGTCCCGCCTCGGCCGATGATAGGCTGAGCCGACTGTCATGTAAGAAGCCGGCCGGCTTCTTACATCACAGTGGGCTCAGCCTATCGGCCGAGGCGGGACATCGCTGCGGCCGGTGATAGGCTGAAGGATCTGTGATGTTCCCATCCCCAGGACCGCAGCGATAACGGCGGAGGACAGTAAGGCCGGTTCCTTAGCAATGGGGGAACGGAGGACGAAGGTAAGTTAAAGTTTTTTTTTTTATATTTGCAGCCCGGGCATTGTCTATGTCAGTGGTCTTCAACCTGCGGACCTCCAGCTGCTGCAAAACTAAAACTCCCAGCATGCCCGGACAGCCATTGGCTGTCCGGGCATGCTGGGAGTTGTAGTTTTGCAACAGCTGGAGGTCTGCAGGTTGAAGACCACTGGCCTAGGTCTTATTTTGTAGCCCACCCTGATAATACAGCTAGGGCCTATTTTCGGGGTAGGGTGTATTTTCAGGGAAACACTGTAAGAAAGATGGAGAACTCTGCAAAAATGGCCCTTATTTACGCTAAACCAGCACATTGATCCTAGGGATCAGTATCCTTATTCACTTGACCCTTCTTTTTTTATAGTTGTTGTGAGAGTAGTAGGGACTCGGGAGACATGCTCATGTCTGAAGTTGCATTGCTATTTGGGACCATATGTATATTGACCTCTTTGATACGATCACTCCCTTGAACTCTCTAGGGGACACTTATTAAGCCACATGTTTATGGGAGTTAGAGCTGTCCATAGGATGACTGATTAAAGGGGTACTCTGGTGGAAAATTGTATTTATTTATTTATATATTTTTAACAACTGGTGCCAGAAAGTTAAACAGATTTGTAAATGACTTCTATTAAAAAAAATCTTAATCTTTCCAGTACTTATTAGCTGCTGAATACTATAGAGGAAATTATTTTCTTTTTGGAACACAGAGCTCCCTGCTGACATCATGACCACAGTGCTCTCTGCTGACACCTCTGTCCAATTTAAGAACTATCCAGAGTAAGAGAAAATCCCCATAGCAAACATATGCTGCTATGGACAGTTCCTAAAATGGACAGAGATGTCAGCAGAGAGCACTGTGCTCATGATGTCAGCAGAGAGCACTGTGTTCCAAAAAGAAAATAATTTCCTCTGTAGTATTCAGAAGCTAATAAGTACTGGAAGGATTAAGATTTTTTTTTATAGAAGTTTAACTAATCTGTTTAACTTTCTGGCACCAGTTGATTTAAAAAAAACAAAAAGCATTTCCACCGGAGTACCCCTTTAATTTCCCTATTCTAGGGAGTCATTTCTTGCAATAAGAAAACTGAGCAGTAAGCAGCCAGTAAGATGATAACTCTCACCCCTATCCTACCTATCCTTATTCATAGTCATACATGTAAAGTTTCTGTAATGACTTTTCTCAATGCTCATTAATTGCCATATCTGTCCTGGATCCAAAATCAGGAGACCCACCAATAAGTGCATGTCTAAAGCTTTTATAGAGACTCGCAAGAACTACTATTAATCATCTTCAGCAGCGTGTGTCTGAGCACATCGGCTCCAAGAAGCAAAGAACAAACAGTCTAGATGCCTAGATTGTCATTAATATTTCAGTTTCTCAGCTTTAGTAGCCATTTTACAGCTTCTGTCCTATCCTAGAGGGTAAAAAAAAATCTGGACCTCATTCAACAGAGTGGAAAATCAAGATGGACGTTGAAACCCCTTGGGAAACTGAGGTCATCCTGCATTTTCTATTACATGCAGAATATTTTTATTACAGGACCTCTTTTTTTCTAGTTTTTCAAACAGACCTAATATAAAGCATACCTGTAATAAAATGGCTTAAAAACAAACAAAAGCCTCAAGTTAATCACTGTTTCTTACTGATGCTTTCGATGTCTTTTTATTGAGTTTAGCATCATTATATGCCACCAAAAGTCCAACGCTATCTTGCTCAGTCTGTCTGGCCTCCACTCCTAAAAAGAGCAATTTCCATGGGCAAGCACTATACTTACCCTCACATATCATGGGCAAACTCCCACGTTCAGTCTTCAACCAATGAGGCTCAGAGTCGCACTCTGCGCGCTTGGTGCTCGCTCTCTGCAGTCTGTTAAACCGGCCGGGAGCGTGCACAGAGCGCAGCCAGCCCCACCCGTACTCCATGGACTTTGTCTTGCTGCGCGCTGTGACAGAGACAGACAATGGGGACACCAGACAAGGCAGCGTTGGGCATGGTAAAACGGTGAAAACCATTCTGACTGCCATCTGGGGTTGTTCTTCAGCTTTTCCAGCTCTAGAGCAGCAAATCAGTTTATGGTGGCTTAAAGGGGTATTTTCACTTTAGCAAGTTATCCCCTATTGACAGGATAGGGAATAACTTGCTAATCGGTGGGGGCCCAGTCACCGGGATCTTTACCAACCAAGAGAATATGGTAAATACCAAATCAGTGGGGTGAGGGCCATGCCAGTCCTCCTGTGGCTCTGTATTGGGGCAGGTGAAATGGCACATGTGTTTTAACCTAGTTCTTATTTCCCTGTTTTTTTCAGTGTATTTTGGGATCTGTACTGTGCTGCTCCAGAGAGACGAGAAACCTGTGAACATTCAAGTGAAGCAAAGGCCTTTCATGATTACGTAAGTGGCTGACACTTTTCACTGCTAC
This sequence comes from Hyla sarda, assembly GCF_029499605.1. Lineage (NCBI taxonomy): Eukaryota > Metazoa > Chordata > Amphibia > Anura > Hylidae > Hyla > Hyla sarda. The sequence continues at coordinate 526,283,578 of NC_079189.1, forward strand.
TATTTCACTGCCTTAAAGATGTTGTGTACCATGGGATTATAGTAGATTGGTTGGAGTGCTGCTCTTCACCAAACTTGGGACGCCCTGCACATAACCATTGCATACTGCATATCATCCATAGTATTTGACATTTGGTGTTGCATTGTGTGCATAGAAGCATTGTCATGACTGCCAATTGTATAGATACTGGTTTTTACAAAAAGGACTAATGAAGTTAGTAGAATTCACAATGAATCTGGTGGTGAAATGTTCTAGTAAATATTATGGGGCATAGTGAACATTCCTGCCTGTTTAACAAAAATGGTCCTAAAATGTTATGGTGCGGGGATCTGTCACGTTGGTGCCTTACTTTCGCTTATAAGCAGTGATTTATCCTAAATTGTCTAGAGGAAAATGGGAGCAGTTGCCCATAGCAACCTATCAGATGGCTTCTTTCATTTTTAAAAAAGCCTCTGAAAAAATGAAAGAAGGGATCTGATTGATTGGTTTGGGCAACTGCACCACTTTTCCCCTGCACAGGTTTTGATAAATATCTCCCCTTAGTATCTCCAGTATATAATCCTACAATCTGCAGGATTTAGGACTATATGCTGCTTTTGATTGAGCTGGCGAAGTGTTCATCATAATGTAAGGAATATCTGTGCTGATTGGACTAACATAATGGATGCACTCTCCCCGAGAGCGGCACGTCACTACCCCCGCACGAAGCGGGGGCCGCCACACCCCCTTGATATATCTCTATGGGAGTACCAGAGATAGCCGAACAGCTCTCCCATAGAGATATATGGAGGGGTGTGGCAACCCCCCCGCTTCATGCGGGGGTTGTGACGCACTACTCCAAGGGAGAGCCGGGGCACCATACAGGAGAACGCTGGGGGTCCCAGCGGTCGGACCACCCGCAATCTTAAACTTATAGGGATAGGAGATAACTTTTACCCTATGATACTTCTTTAAAAATCCTGCTTGTTATGGGCTTAAGGCTAGGTTCACACTGCAGAATTTCTGGGCAGAATTTCTGCCAGAGATAAAGCTGGCAGCGTTAGGACCGAGCAGACTGCATTGCTGCTCCCATAGACTGCAATGCATTGCTGGGTGGCTCTTTTTTGAGATCTGCTCAGAAATGCATTGCCATCTATGGGGACGGCAATGTAATCCACACGGTCCTAGTGCTGCCGACTTGATTTCCGGCTGATATTCTGCCCAGAAATTCCACAGTGTGTACCAAGCCTAAGAGTCCAGTGAGCAGTCCTGATAAGTGATTGACCACCCACTGGACTCCTAGGCCTAGAATGAGTAGAGGTTTAAATGAAAAATGATAAGTTTTCTGACAGATTGGACTCCACATTCACTGGCCACAGGTTCCCTTTTAAAGTTGCAATTTTATGTTATCTTTTTTCCTGTGGTGTTAAATACAGTCTGTTTGTTTTATTTTTATTGGGAATCCTGAGAGACTGACTTCCCCATGATATTTCTGCTTCCTACTTTAGATCTGTATGGCATCTGTCATTGGGTACATCTGTCATTGGCATCTAGCCTAATGGACTGCAGGGCGCCATGTGGTCGGTGTTGTGACTCCTTTAGGCACACAAGTGCTGTGGCCAGGACCACATTGGCCCTTGCAGCCATTAAGGCCAAGGCTCTGTTTGTGCTGAAATGCAATGGAGGCATTGTTCAATGGGTGTGATAAACTTTCAGAATGAAGAACGTTAGTCTGAGAATGTTCAGCGACAGGCTCTCTTTTGTATAGTTTTTAGTACAGGGAACATGTTTTTACTCTGTCTTCGAGTCATTTTATTATATTACTGTGGTGTAAACATAATGTGCTGAGCACATGTTTCACTGCATGCAAATGTGTTTGTTTGCCTTGTACATGAAGTGTTTTACAATGTTGTGCAAATTACAGGACAAAGGAGTTAATTTTGGTGTTTTTGTTTTAAATCATGAATCAGTGAAAAAGAAGCATACGCCTCCTTAATTATTCACATTTGCCAATTTTATGACTATTGAGGATTAGAATTGTTGATTACTATTGATGATTAGTATTAATTATTAGTCGCAATACTGGTTTGTGGTTATATATAGAAATAAACTATGTATAGTAGTGAGTAAGGTGGTATAAACCTTTTACTCGAAGGCTAAAACTAGGTAAAGCCATGTACAGTCATGGCCGTAAATGTTGGCGCCCCTAAAATTTTTCTACAAAATGAAATATTTCTCACAGAAAAGGATTGTAGTAACACATGTTTTGCTATACAAATTTATTCCCTTTGCGGGTATTGGAACTAAACCAAAAAAGTGAGTGAAAAAAGCTAATTGGACATAATGTCACCCCAAACTCCAAAAAGTGGCTGGACAAAATTATTCGAACCCTAAACTTAATATTTGGTTGCACACCCTTTGGAAAAAATAACTGAAATCAGTCGCTTCCTATAACCATCAATAAGCTACTTTCACCTCTGAGGCTGGGTTCCCATTACGTTTTCCCCCCATACGAGAGCGCATACGGCAGGGGAGAGCTAAAAACTTGCGCTCCCGTATGCCTTTCTATGCGCTCCCGTATGTAATTCATTTCAATGAGCCGACCCCAGTGAAACGTTTGGTCCAGTCGGCTCATTTTTGCCCCGTATGCGCTTATTCGGGTCAAGAATGAGCCAACCGGACCGAACGTTTCACTGCGGTCAGCTCATTGAAATGAATTACATACGGGAGCGCATAGAAAGGCATCCGAGAGCACACGTTTTTAGCTCCCCCCTGCCTTATGCGCTCTCATATGGGGGGAAATGTAATGGGAATCCAGCCTCAGCCAGAATGTTGGACCACTCTTCCTTTGCAAACTGCTCCAGGTCTCTCTTATTGGAAGGCGCCTTTTCCCAACAGCAATTTTAAGATCTCTCCACAGGTGTTCAATGGGATTTAGATCTGGACTCATTGCTGCCACTTCAGAACTCTCCAGCACTTTGTTGCCATCCATTTCTGGGTGCTTTTTGATGTATGTTTGGGGTCATTGTCCTGCTGGAACACACGAGATCTCGGATGCAAACCCAGCTTTCTGACACTCGGCTGTACAGTGCGACCCAAAATACATTGGTAATCCTCAGATTTCATGATGCCTTGCACACATTCAAGGCACTCAGTGCCAGAGCAAATCAACCCCAAAACATCATTGATCCTCCACCATGTTTCACTGTAGGTACATTGTTTCTTTGTAGGCCTCATTCCGTTTTTGGTAAACAGTAGAATGATGTGCGTTACCAAAAAGCTCTGTCATGGTCTCATCTGTCCACAAGACGTTTTCCCAGAAGGATTTTGGCTTACTCAAGTTCATTTTGGCAAAATATAGTCTTGCTTGTCAGTGGGGTACTCCTGGGTCTCCTGCCATATCATTTAATTTCATTTAAATGTTGACGGATAGTTCGCGCTGACACTGATGCTCCCTGAGTCTGCAGGACAGCTTGAATATCTTTGGAACTTGTTTGGGGCTGCTTATCCACCATTCAGACTATCCTGCGTTGACACTTTTCATCAATTTTTCTCTTCGGTCCATGGCCAGGGAGATTAGCTACAGTGCCATGGGTTGCAAACTTCTTGATAATGATGCTCACTGTGGACAAAGGCAAATCTAGATCTCTGGAGATAACTTGTAACCTTGAGATTGTTTATATTTTTCCACAATTTTGCTTCTCAAGTCCTCAGACAGTTCTCTTCTCCTCTTTCTGTTGTCTATGCTTAGTGTGCTTTCAGGTGTGATTATTATATTGCCCACACTTGTTACTTGCCCCAGGTGAGTTTAAAGGGGTACTCCAGCGCGAAGACATCTTATCCCCTATCCAAAGGATAGGGGATAAGATGCCTGATCGCGGGGGTCCCGCCGCTGGGGACCCCCGTGATCTTCCGCACCGCACCTTGTTAGAATCAGCCCCCAGAGCGTGCTATCACGCCCCCTCCCATAGGCTTGCATTGAGGGGGCGTAGCGTGATGTCACACGGGTGCGGAGCTGTGACATCACTATGCTCACGTACCCGTGTTAGCCAGTATTCAGACCCGGAGCGAGCACACTCCGGGGGCTGATTCTAACTGGGTGCGGCGTGGAAGATCACGGGGGTCCCCAGCGGCGGGACCCCCGCGATCAGGCACCTTATCCCCTATCCTTTGGATAGGGGATAAGATGTCTTAGCGCCGGCGTACCCCTTTAAAGGAGCATCACATGCTTGAAACAATCTTATTTATCCACAGTTTTGAAAGGGTGCCAATAATTTTGTCCAGTCCATTTTTGGAGTTTGGTGTGACATTATGTCCAATTTGCTTTTTTAACTTACTTTTTTGGTTTAGTTCCAATACACACAAAGGGAATAAATGTGTTACTGCAATCCTTTTCTGTGAGAAATACATTTTCTTGAAAAATTTCAGGGGTGCCAACATTTACGGCCATGACTGTCTTTATAAATAACTGTGTGATATGGTGCTTGATTGTAAAGCTATGCTTCATTAACAATTGTAAGTCATAGATTTTCAATTGCCTTTCTGTGTATTGTGGACAGTGTCTCACAAGAGAAGCTGTATTATAATAGTCTGTTCAAAAGTCGGCATTATATACATACTCCGTTTTTTGCTTTCCTGAAATGCAGAGCTTGACATCAAGAGGTCCTTGTGATGCTCCTTTTCTGTTAAGAGTCTCTTTAGGACTCTCTCATTTACAATGCATAAGTTTAATTAAATGTATATCCGCACTCATCGTTTCTAGTGGTATAATTGAAAGGTTGGGTAAACTGACCTCCAAAAAGCTGGATATAAATAAGTTAGTGACCATCTGTTCCCACTACGGGTTGAAAGACATTCTCAAAGTAAACGCAAAAAGACGCAGAAATATAGGAACTGAAATTGTCCTCTTCTTTCAAGCATCTTTTTAAACTTATTGCTGTTCTCTCATTACAATAATCCATAAAAGTAGTCATGGTAGATATTTGGTTGGTTTGGTGTTTTCTCTGTCCACATTGGATTTTTAGGTCTGAACTCTTTAAAGGGGTGCTCCGCCCATAGACATCTTATCCTCTATCTTTTGGTTAGGGGGTAAGATGTCTAGGGGCTGAGTACCCCTTTGAAGGGAACATGTCATAGGGAATGTGTCTTAACATCATCCCTGTTTAGGGATAGGGAGAGATTTTGTCAATCAAGGCCAACAGGATGGTCAGAAGCCGTCAGGGGCCCACCTGATGACTCTTAGTTTAGGGAGTATAAGAAGTAATAACAAGTTCCCTATAACATTTTCTTCTATTCATCCTGTGCCTTTAAAGGGATATTTCTATTTTTGGTTATGCCGTAACCTACAAGCTCTTAAAGGGGTACTCTGCTGTTCAATGTTTGGAACAAAATGTTCCGAACGCTTAGAGTTGGCGCCGGGAGCTCGTGATGTCATAGCCCTGCTCCCTCATGACTTTGCGCCCCCCTCCCATAGACTTGCATTGAGGGGGCGGGGGCGTGAAGCTATGAGGGAGCGGGGCTATGAAATCACGAGCACCCGGCGCTGACTCTACGCCGGTCGGCTTTTACTCCTGTATTCTTAAATAAAAAAAATCAGTTGCGTGATGGATCTCCAAATTGGAACACCTCTGTGTTACATGATTTCCATGACTGTTTTTACAGAACATGGTATCCTTGGTTAGAGTTCCTCAAAACCTGCTAAGGCGATTATAGGTTTTTCACTCCTGCTTACGCTCGCATACCCGACTCCCATGTGGTATTGTTTGCCTGCTACCTCCTGGTTGTACGAAACTTGACCGCTTCTAACTTTCGTCCCCTAACAGACTATTCACTGCAGATGTGATTGTAGCCTGAAGTGGACCTCCAGTAATAAGGGTGTATGGGAAAATAATATATCGTTACACTTGCCAAGTGTGATCTCCAAGATGCATATATTATACAGCGGAGAAGAAATGATCTACTCATGTTTACTTATGTGTAGCGGGCAGCACCAATCTACTGGTGTGTCATGCAACAAAAACATAAAGGTTATGTTATAAAGCTGGATCTACATGGAGAAACTGACTAATCCGCATTCTGTAGTAATATTGTGACTAGAGATGAGCAAAGTTACAGTCATTCGATTCATCACAAACTTCTCGGCTCCGCGGTTGCTGACTTTAGCCTGCATAAATGAGTTCAGCTTTCAGGGGCTCCGGTGGGCTGGAGACTCTCTCCAAGGACTGTATCCACCGGAGCACCTGAAAGCTGAACTCATTTATGCAGGATAAAGTCAGCAACCGCCGAGCCGCGAGGTTCCTGACGAATCGAATCACTGTAAGTTCGCTCATCTCTACATGTGACGTTACCAGAACTTTACAGGTAAGTTGCAAAAATATCATATAAAAATAAAAACCGAGCACATACTCCACACTCTCGGCTGTCTTCCAAATCTCTAGTATTTCCTTCTAAAAGGGTACAGTGCAAAAAGGATATGCAAAAGAGCCTGGTATTTCTCAAAAGCAGCACTCATAAGTGATTCATTCACATGGCAACAGAAATAAATTCGGAATATTTGGTTGTGATGTATCTGTTGCATTCCTGTGTCTTCTAGCTGGCTGATGGCGAGAACGAACATAAGAGCCTTGGAACGGAATCAGACTCCTTGTTACTCATAACAACTAAACGGCACTGCAGATCCTGTATATTAGGGGAACCCACTTCAGATGACTCAGAATTGGTACAAGAGGTTCAAAATGCGTTGGTCATGGAAACATTGGGGGAGATTGTAAATGGAAAGAAAAAAGTGAAAGTTGCCATAGCAACAAGGAGCTTCTAGACATGAGCTGGATATTTGGTTGCTATTGGAAACGTATCAAAATGTGTAGAAGACTACAGTGCAAATCACTGTACCTTTTTTTTTCTTTTCTTGCAGATGTCATTTTGTGTTGGGTTCAGATAAGATCCACTGAAGGCCTCCTCCATCTAGTGGTCCGATTGGCCATACCAATGTTGTGTAGCAATAATATAGTATACCGCCACCTCCAGGAAGCTCCCAGTTCTTTACGTGTGTCCTAATTGGGCTTCCATGTTTTTGCTTTTTAACAAGACATGGATCAACGTGACTTCAAGAGATTATGGTGATCACTTTGGCATAGGAAGATTAGGGTAATATCGGCTACTGAATCTTGTTAACGCAAATCCTTTTCATATCCTGGCTGTGATCTGTATCCAGCGACTGTGAGGTGGAGGGGCTGTGGTCTTGAGGGTTGGCTGGAAATCCTTCCATTATGACTGTGTGACCGTGTACACTGGGTATATTTAAGAGAGAGGTATAAAAGGAGGGAAGATCCTAAATGTAGAGTTTGATGTAAACAGGAAGACCCATTGTGATCTTCTTCTATTTGTTTATTATCCATTATAATGATTATACAAGATTATGGATTTTTAGTTTTTTTGTTGCATCGGGATACTAGACAGGATACTATTTAGAAATGGTAACCCAGTCATTGGACACAGTGCTCATGGACGACAGCATTTGTTGCAGTTGTCATACCTGCTGTGTAGAGCTAAGCAAAACTATAACTCCCAGCATGCACTGGAAGCCTTCATCTGCAGGGTATGATAGGGTTTTTAATTTTGCAACAGCTCAAAAAAGCAAGATCTGGAGCAATTGCTTAAATAAAAACTCTAAAGCAATAACATGGAATATGACAAGAACATGCAAGGCTATGATAATTTTTATTCTCTCTGACAGCGACCCTGCAGATCTGTCTGCATATGTTTCTGGACTATAGGGTGAAGCCTGTGCTTGCTACAGGAGTTGTAGGGATTTTCAACCATGTTAAAAATAATCATGGTATCTACTAGAGATGAGCGAAGTTAGTGATTCGATTCGTCACAAACTACTCGGCTCGGCAGTTGCTGACTTTAGCCTGCATAAATGAGTTCAGCTTTCAGGTGCTCCAGTGGGCTGGAGACTCTCTCCTAGGACTGTATCCACCGGAGCACCTGAAAGCTGAACTCATTTATACAGGCTAAAGTCAGCAACTGCCAAGCCGAGTAGTTTGTGATGAATCGAATCACTGTAACTTCGCTCATCTCTAGTAACTACCCCCATTTAATGCAATTAATGTGAATAATCCCCCCCAAAATAAAAGTTAGAATCATCCCCCTATTTCCTTTTTTTTTATTTTATTTTTTTTAAATAATGGGCCTACAGAATAAAGATTAGGAAAAACGCAAAAACGAAAAATCACTGCATCATTAAAGAGTACCTCTCGTGATCTTATATTATAATTTTATAATCCTCCCAGTTCACTGCCGCCATCATGATTAACCACCCCCTGCCTTTATTTGTATTATTTTTCCGTTTTCTACCTTGATATTGCTCTGTATTTTCTGCTCAGTCAGATTCACAGACTGGTAAGGGGCGTTATCCAGCAGGCATGACATAACCTGAAGCCATACAGGGGAGAACTTCCTCCCTCACTCTGCTACACACAGCCCAGAGCAGTTCAGTGTGTGAGGTGAGCTATGATTGACACACCCCATAGCACTCCAGATGGCATTTCCTGATTTTGGACTTCTGCCAGGCTAGCAGGAGTCCAAAGTCTGTGTAAGAGATAGGGGGAAATGTGCTCTGAACAAGTAGGGAGACACCTAGTGGCAGCTTTTTTTTTAACACAAATAAAACATAGAAAACTTATAATTTTTTTTTTTTTTTTTTAAACAAAGTACATTAGAAAGATTTTTTATTTACCATAAGGAGTGCAATAGCAAAAATTTGTTTTCATGAGAGTGCCCATTTAAAGGGTTAAACCTTATGGGGGAGATTGATCAAAACCTGTCCAGATGAAAAGTTGCTGAGTTGCCCATAGCAACCAATCAGATCGCTTCTTTCATTTTGCAGAGGCCTTGTCAAAAATGAAAGAAGCGATCTGATTGGTTGTTATAGGCAACTCAACAACTTTTCATCTGGACAGCTTTTGATAAATCTCCCCCTATAAGTCTATTGGGCCGTCCTACTGAGTGTGCATTCACAGATAACTAAGTAGGGCCTCCCACTGGACTCTCAAAGTTCAAATGAATAGATTAAGAAGAGATAGCAATCTCTTCCCACATGTAATGTATATCTATCTACTCTCGAAATCATAGTCAAAACTGCCTGTGCCAAAAATCTGCCGCCTTTTGCGCCAAAAAGCAGACGTCCTGAATTGGTGCAAACTTACAGTAGACTGTGTAAAGAACAAACGGCCCGAACCACTGTTAAAAAACAAAACAAAAAAAAAACATTTTTTTAAAGTGCAATCTCAGATTGCTAGACCAGTGTTTCCCAACCAGTGCACCTCCAGCTGTTGCAAAACTACAACTCCCAGCATGCCCGGACAGCCAAAGGCTGTCCGGCATGCTGGGAGTTGTAGTTTTGCAACAGCTGGAGGCATCCAGATTGGGGAAACACTGCCCTAGACTATGTTTTTACACTTTCTCAGAATTATTCAGTTCATTATAATGCATTTTCAATATGGTAGGTTCCTTTTTAAAATACTGTAAAACCCTGTAATTGACTCGCTTGGCTGGTACCCAATCCCTGTGCCCCTCGTCCTCCTAATACACGCGTAAGTAATGCCATGGGCTCTAAATGCCAATAGATAAAGAACTCGCGCCCCCCCCCCCCTCCTTCTGAAGACTACTTGGGACAAAATCTCCACTTCTATTAAAAAGTTAATTCCTATAAGCCAGTGCAATTTGCTTCTTGTTCATCTATTAGATTTGTCTTGGAACGTAGACGCTGTACACAATAGAGGCTGATTAATCGGGACTTGATGCTGTTAACTCCCACACCCTTAAAGGAAATCTACGACTTAAGTACACATTGATTTACCATGAAGAAGCGTTTTTTTTGTTTTTCTTTATACGAAGCGTGCCAGGAGCATCTAGACACTTGTATTTCTCCAGTATTTCTTCGCAGTAACAGCATTTAATCCTGTCTGTGTTAGGGTGCATGCACACCACGTTTTTGCTATACAGTTCTCGTATACGGTTTCAAGTTAAAAACCGTATGGAACCATATAGAAAACTGTGTGCATTGACTTAACATTGTAAACCGTATGTCAAACGCATCATCCAGTTTAGTCCATTTTGCATCTCATACAGTTTTGTCCAGTTTTTTACCCGTATCCAAAACTGTAGTCTAACGTATTTCTTGGTCCGGGTGAAAAACTGTATTAAATTGTATACAGTTTTTTTTAACATGGGAGTCAATGGGAACCGTACAGAACTGTATGTGCGTACGGTTCCATCCGGTTTTCACCATACGGTTTTTGACTTTGCACAGTTTTTTATTCTTGGAATTTCAATCAAACAAGTGAAACTTTATTCAAAATGGAGTAAAAAGTTAAAAACGTATATGTTTTTTTCTTAAAAAACGGATGCAACCGGACATCATTTTTCAGACAGTATACGGTTTTCAACCATATATGGGTTAAAATTTGTACACACTTTTTGATACAGTTTAGTCAGGTTTTGAGGAATCAGTTTTTCATCAAAAACCTGATACGGGAATTGGATAGCAAAAATGTGGTGTGCATGCACCCTTACAAAAAAGAAATTTTTCCTAAAAAAAAAAGGACTCAATCGATAATATGGAGTCCCTCCATCCATACCAATGGGCTGACACCGTTCAACCAGTGTGGACCATTTTAGACTGTGTAGGTACACACCCTGTTGACAAGAGGAATGTGATCACTCAGTTGTCTATTTATGTATTTCCAGCAGGAATAATAGAACAGTATAAACTTCACCGCCATACTCTTGAACGCATGGATTGGCAAAATGTTCATGTCTTCAGAAAGGAGAGTAAGGCCATGTTTAAAGTGCGTAAAGTACGGAAAACCTGTGGACATTCTGCTCATTTGAATCATCCGGCGGGTACTAGAACGGTCTTATGGATGGCAATGCATTTCCGAATTAAATGCACAAAATGAATAGACTAGTCTATAATTCTTGCGGATGCCGGAGTTGGGATTTCGGTAAGGGTGGGTTCACACCACGATTTTGCTATACGGTTTCGGCATATGGTTTCATAAAAAAAAAAAAAGTATGCAACCGTACAGAAAACCGTGCCCATAGACTTCCCATTCAAAACCGTATGCACCATAATGTATACAGTTGTTTCCATTTTTCAAACCATACCTTTTTTTAACTTTTTTTTTCCAGACAGAAAACCGTGGCCTACCACGGTTTTTGGTCCGAGTGGAAAACCATATTAAACCGTATAAAATTTTTTTAACATGGGAGTCAATGGGAACTGTACAGAATCATATGTGCGTACGGTTCCATCCAGTTTTCACCATACGGTTTTTGACTTTCCACAGTTTTTTTTTCTTGGAATTTCAAACAAGTGAAACTTTATTCAAAATGGAGTGAAAAGTTCAAAACCGGACATCATTTTTCAAACCGTATACAGATAAAAATTTGTACACACATTTTGATACAGTTTAGTCAGGTTTTGAGGAATTCGTTTTTTTTTTAATCAAAAACCTGATACGGGAACTGTATTGCAAAAACGTGGTGTGAACCCAGCCTAACAAACATGTGAACAGTACAGAAGAATCCCATAGAATGTAATAGGACTCTGCTGCAGCGGAATGTCCGTGCAGAATATTCCTGCAGAATTATGCACAGACGTTCCGCAGACCACACTGACATGCGTCATTGCCATTCACTCCACTGCAGTCTGTTTGGAATTCCCTGAAAGAATGAAGATGTTTATTCTTTCTGCAGTTCCAGGGTCCAGAATTTCTGCAGTGTGCACGGTGCAGCAGAGCCCTATTAAAAACAGTCCTGCTGCATCATAACTTCTGAGCAGAATTCTGCTTGCAAATTCTTTAGTGTGAACATACCCTAATGGAGTAAGCCATTGTGGATAAGGCATATGAAATCAGGATGAGGCCTTTCAAATGAAACATTTCTAGTCCTTCTTTCCATTGAACTTATCTGTCCATGGAGAGTTAAAGGGGTACTCCGCCCCTAGACCTCTTATCCCCTATCCAAAGCATAGGGCATAAGATGTCTGATCGCGGGGGTCATGCCGCTGGGGATCCCCGCAATCTCTCCTGCAGCACCCCAGCAAAGAGTGAGGATCGCTCTGTGGCTGATGACGGGTGATGCAGGGGACGGAGTATCATGGCGTCGTGGCTCCTCCTCCTAGTGACGTCCACGCCCTGCTCCCTCAATGCAAGTCTATGGGAGGGGGCTTGATGGCCGCCATGCCCCTCCCGTAGACTTTGGATAGGGGATAAGATGTCTAGGGGAGGAGTACCTCTTTAAGAGGCCACCATTAGATGTACAGCCAAAATTAGCAGCTGCCAAAGCAAATAAATCACGGGGTGCATCAAAAAGGGGCATCAATGCCTACAACTAGGACATAATTCTTAAATTGTACAAATTACTAGTCAGACCACACATGGAATACTGTGCACAGTGTTAAGACTGTAGGAGAACTAAAATACCCAGAAAGATAAAAAGATAAGCAGAATTAGTTAGTTTCGATAAAAAGGTGGCTAAAGGGTATAAACCTGTATAACTATATCAGGGTAGTACACAGATTAACAGGGTTTTTATTTATTTATTTTTTCTTTCCTCTGGATCAACACTATAGGGTGATAGGGCCTACAAACTATGGGGGAGATTTCTCAAACCTTGTGCAGAGGAACAATAGAGCAGGTGCCTATAGCAACTAATAAGATTCCAGGCCTTATTAAAAATGAAAGAAGCAATCTGGTTGCTATGGGCAACTGCTCCACTGTTCCTCTGCACAGGCTTGATGGCTCTTCCCCCTATGTAACCATGGAGCATGTGTAATGTGTATGGCCAGCTTAGGGTGGGTTCACACTACGTTTTCTCCCATACGGGAGCGCATACGGCAGGGGGGAGCTAAAACCTCGCGCTCCCGTATGCCTTCGTATGCGCTCCCGTATGTCATTCATTTCAATGAGCCGGCCGGAGTGAAACGTTCGGTCTGGTCGGCTCATTGAAATGAATGACATACGGGAGCGCGAGGTTTTAGCTCCCCCCTGCCGTATGCGCGCTCGTATGGGAGAAAACGTAGTGTGAACCCAGCCTTAGTTGTGTGAGATCTATGGTTCTGTTCACATTCCTACCTTGGTTGGCTCTAAGCAGCTTTTTGAGAACACATTCTATATCTTCGTACATTCACTCGGCAGGATTTGCAGGAGTTTTCTGTAAGAATGATGGGTGTTTAAGACTAATCTTTATTTACTTTCTCCTCCCTGCGTACAATGTACCAGTAGCTGACATTTCAGGTTTAGTAAGTCATAGTTTGTGTCTTACAAATAAATGTAATGTCAGTTATGTAAGTTTCTGGGATTCTCTCTGCTGAGGGCGTGCAGGGTAAAACCACGGCAGGATCTCACTGACATATTATCTATATACTGTATGTATGTGTATATATATATATATATATATATATATATATATATATATATATATATATAATATAAAAACTCAACGTGTGTGTGTGTGTATATATGTGTGCATGTTCCAGCATCACGTCCAAATGGCTAAAGATATTAATATGAAACTTGGCACACATGTTACTTATATGTCAACAACAAACATAGGATAGGTGATTTAACCCTTACTCACCCCCATTTGCCAGGGGCGGGGTTTTTGTATAGAGTCCCATACAAGTCTATGGGAAATATATGTTACTGCATAACTTCCAAATGGCTTGAGATATTTCGATAATACTTGGTCACATGTTACTTATATGTCCACTTAAAATATAGGATAGTTAATTTAACCCTTAACTACCCCCATTTGTGAGGGTCGGGGTTTCTGTTTAAAGTCCCATGCAAATCAATGGGAAATGTATGTTCCCACATAACTTCCGTACGGCTGGAGATATTGCAATAACTGGTACACATATTACGGGTCGGGATGGGAGGTCGGGATGGGAGGTCGGGATGGGAGGACGGGATGGGAGGACGGGATAGGTCGGGATATGACAACAATATATGAGGAGGGGATATGAAGTCAAAAGCTTCCTCCTTTATTTATTTTCCTCCCCAAAAAGGATTAGGAAGGAAAAAACCGGGCAACGCCGGGTACTCAGCTGGTGTGTGTGTGTGTGTGTGTGTGTTTATGTTCCAGCATCACGTCCAAACGGCTAAAGATATTAACATGAAACTTGGCACACGTTACTTATATGTCAACAACAAACATAGGATGGGTAATTTAACCCTTACCCACCCCTATTTGCCAGGGTCGGGGTTTTTGTATAAAGTCCCATACAAGTCCATGGGAAATATGTTACTGCATAACTTCCAAACGGCTGGAGATATTTCGATAATACTTGGTCACATCTTACTTATGTGTCCACTAAAAATATAGGATAGTTAATTTAACCCTTAACTACCCCCATTTGTGAGTGTCAGGGTTTTTGCTTAAAGTCCCATGCAAATCAATGGGAAATGTATGTTCCCACATAACTTCTGTACGGCTGGAGATATTTCAATACCTGGTACACATATTACTTATATGTCAAATAAAAATATATGATAGTTAAATTAACCCTACCTACACCCTTATATAAAAGATGGCTTTTTGTTTCAAGTCCCATGCAAGTATATGGGATTTACAGTACCTTACTCCACAAGCTCCCCTCTTCATCTCCTGGTCAATGTGACAATCCGGCTTGTACGCCACACCCAATCTCACAAAGACACACCCACATGTTAAGCCCCACCCCTTTTATTTACCCTTTTTGTGCATCAGTCTGACTTTCAAATCATGCCCAGTCCCACAAAGCCACATCCCCTTCTGTTTTCAGCCAACAATATCTTCATCACAAATCAGTCCCACCTGAGGTCGGGATGTGAGGTCAAGATAGGACGGAAAATGAGGTTGGGATATGAGGACGGAAAATGAGGTCAAGATATGGGGTTGGGACAGGACGACAATATATGAGGACGGGATATGAAGTCAAAAGCTTCCTCCTTTTGTTGATTTTCCTCCCCAACAAGGATTAGGAAGGGAAAACCGGGCAACGCCGGGTACTCAGCAAGTGTGTATATGTATATAATATCTCAAGCAAGTGAATGAGTATACTATGGTTCTATATAGATGCGTTCCAATTCCTGTGATATCCATATGGATATACACGGGCACCACAACAATGAAGATCCTATTATAATACATTTAGAAAACTCTGCAATATATAATATACCAGAGAACAAAGAGTTCATAAAACACTTCTGTTATGTCTGTATTGGCCTGTGTTCACACACAGCTATTGGTTTGGTTGTGTGTGAACAGTTTTATGTTTCCTGGCCAGGGAATAGTTAGTCTTTGACTTGCTAGCCAATAGCTCCTAGGGTGTGTCTATTTAAAGTCAGCCCAGCCTAGCCTCAGTGCTGGTGATTACTGATTACACATGGATATGCTGCATTGAGCTCTTGGTGAAACACTCTTTATTTGAGCTTTTAATCTACTATTTTACTTTAGCATGCACTTTGTATTTTCTGTTTTAGCCATGGTTAGGTGGCATGCTTATAGTAGATTTTAATCTGTTTGTTTAGTCAGTTTTAGGATTTGTATGTTCTTTTTTGCTATGTGTCTGTTCACACAGTGTTTTCTCTTGTATCCGTTTATATGAAGGTCTGTGTTTTTATCTTTCAGTTTTTCCTACTGGGTCAGCTTATGACCACACCGTGGAGTGTGCCGCTGGCCAGTAGTCTATTTGGATTTATTATTAATTACTACTTTGTTAGTGGAGTGCCCAGTTTGTGTGTCCAGTTGTTACTAGGCATCCCTGTTACTACTCCATGGGGACTCCTTGTCTACTGGAGGTGTTCTGAGGGATTACGGTAATTCCTGTTTAGCGATAGATCCAGTTTACCTGTCTGTGGGGACTCAGAGGGTATTGTTATTCCTGTGTCTACCGGAAGTTTTTCAAGGCGATTAAGCTTATTCTTGTTTTCTTCTGGAGTATGTTCTGATTTATCTGTTTCTGTCTAGTGTTTTTGAACTCTTTGTTTATTAGTTCTTTATTCAGATCTTTGGAGTTCTTTTCTTTATCGCTTCTCTATAGTGTCCTCTGTTCACGACCACGGAGTCCTCTGTTCATGTCCGCTGATATATTGTCCTCTGTACTAACTCTAGAGTTCTATGTTCCTGTTATGTTTCTGGTTTGTGACAGGCTATTTATTAGTATGTGTTTTTATTAGGCCTCTGTACTTTAGCTTGGAGGGACCGGCACCCAGTTGTTGATCCACTGTTTAGGGTGGATGGGCAAGTAGGCAGGGAGAGCGGTTTTAGGGTCAGTTTAGGGCTCACTCTCCCTGTCCCCTGGTTGGTCCCTGACAACTTCACATAAAAATTCAAGTTTATTATTAGTTAAATCATGATTCCAACAGGATTATGGTATTTTAAGAACTACAATCAAACACAAAAAAGTGCACAAAGGAGAAGGTGAAAATGAATGTCAGATATTTCTTATGACTATAGAGTAGTAGCTGCTTAATGGTAACTCCTCAGTCTACATAAGATACCAGCTGGGAATAGTATATATTACCTCATTCGGAGGTCCCATATGTGCTGCCACATAAATGATGTTCTTACAGGCAGCCTGACAGTTCAGTACAGTATATAAAATGAAGGCTTGGGCAGTGAGGCACAGTATATAATATGAAGTGTATAATTATATTGTGTGTAATTTATTTATGGGGCACACTGTTACTTTTACTTTTCAGAGGCATGGTGTATGTTTTTAAGGAGTTTCTGGGGTGGTATGGTTTCTATGGGCTACAGTATGTTGCGGTATTGTATTCAGAGGGAGCACTGTGTGGCAAGGTTATATTCAGAGGGCACAGTGTGTGGTAGTAATAATTAGAGGGTGCTGTGTGTGGTAGTATTACATTCAGAGGGCACAGTGTGGTAGGATTATATTCAGAGGGCACAGTGTGAGCTAGTATTATATTCAGAGGGCACAGTGTGGTAGTATTATATTCAGAGGGCACAGTGTGAGGTAGTATTATATTCAGAGGATACAGTGTGTGGCAGTGTTATAATAATTCATCTTTTCATATAGATGATAAGAATCCACTGATGAAGTGAGGAGACAATACTATCTGGGTGAAGTTCTGCAGAGTGAAAATTTAGCTTGAAAAACTCCCGGTGGTATGTACTAGCTGAATTGGATAAGGAAAGCCTATAGAGACGACGTTACTGATATTTATTGTGTATTCTCACTATGTCCCATCGCAGCAGGATTCACTTGTAATTTCTGCAGTTATGATGGATAAAACAACAACTCCCAGCATAACCTTACCATCGCTTAGGTCATACTGGAAGCTGTAGTTTTAAATGGTTGAAACTTCTTTAGCGCTTTCTTCTTACTTTTCAATTGGTATATTTAATTATTATAGTTGAAACGGTACTCTGCAATGCACTTACCACTGGCATTCATCACAACAGTCTAAAAAAAAAAATACTTTGGGGGGGTGTGTATTGGGTGACACCATTTTCTACTGCACCGGTTACCGGTTTCTACTGGCTTTATACCTATCCTGGTTTAAAAAAAATATAGTGTACAGCTGGACCTCCTGTTTTGAACTGTACACTAGGGAAAGGGATTTCATTGGACCTGCTTGGTATTTTTTTGGTACAGCAAATGAGCTTGTTCCCTTTCTTTTACTGCAATTTGTTTTGAATGAAATTACTGCTGTGACCTAATGGTTTGTGCTTGAGAGGGTGTTTCGTTCTGTTTTTTTTTTTTCTTTTTTTCTTCTTTATATGTTCTGTTCAATTTTCTTACATATCTATATTATACATAAAAAAATACACTTAAAATTAAAGCACCGGACTCCAGAACCACAATCCTCTGCCTTTTTAGCCTCAAGTCCTTCAAGTACCATGTGACTAGCAACCAACCTCTATGCAGTCCTGTATCATAGCATATTGGAAATATACATTGCTCACAATAAACATGTCAACATTTTTTATTGTAAAGCTCTGTGAATGTTCCAAAGACAATGGCTTTAGGATTCCCTTTACACCAGTAGCATTGCATTTAGAGTTATGTACCACTCACAGATGTTCACTTATCTCTGTGGTGTGCTTGGATGTGTGACAAGCTCTTTTTGTAACCTACTAGTATATATTTGTGTTACTTTATGGAATGGTTTAAACATGTTAGGGACCACAAATATGTCTTATTACAGCTTTCCACTAAGGGGCTTTATCCCACTATATACATCTTTTTAGGGAGTAGCGGAAAAAGCAATGTGCGTGTGTCCCGTGTTGGGTGGAGCAGATGCCCAGAGTTCTTCCTGCTTAAACAGCTTGGGTAGGCGGAACGCCCATCCCCAGCCTTGAAGTGTAACCCCTTAGGTGCTGGGATCACCAATGACTGTGGCATCTGAGTGGTTTATGAAGGGATTTGCCCGGTGGGCCAGGCCGTCCACCTGTGCTGTTGCGATACACCTGTTTTCTGCACTACACCGGCCAATGCTTTCAAAGCCTCGGCCGCCACTTTGAAAGTAGTAGCCGGTGTAGTGAGGAAAACAGCCCGCCCCCTACCCTAAAAGGGACATTGCTGCTTTAAGAGCAGCAGACGTCCGTTCGTAGGCACACCCCTGACGTCACGGATGTCCCTGCCCCGGCTGCTCTGCTCCAAGGAGGAGAGGAACCTGGATCCTTGCTCACTTCTACAGCCTGCTGACTAAGCCTTCCCTACAAGGTAAGAGAGGAAGGGTGAAAGGCAGAAAGTATAAAGGGGGATAATTAAATGGCAGGTGGAGGGAAGAAACATGTGAAGGCGGATGACTGAAGAAGGGTGTGTGGAGGAGAAGGGGGGATGGGGAAGGGGCCTGAGAACCTGAGAAATATAAAGGAAAATGACAAAGTGTGAAGGAGGATGACTTGGTGGTCTTGGGGAGGGGGGGAGGGGTCTGGGGGGGGGTGCAGAAAAGTGTAATGGAGGATAACCGAAGGGGTTGGAGGAGAAGGGGGCTGGGCGGGGCCTGAAAAATGTGAAGGAGGATGACTGAGGAGTCTTGGGGTGGAGAAAGGATCGGGGGGGGGGGTGTCAGAAAAGTGTGAAGGAGGATGACTGGGGGGGGGCTAGGGGGAAGATGAGTTTGGGGGTGCAGAAAAGTGTAAAGGAGGATGAATGATGGGAGGGGTGCGAAGGAGAAGGGCTGGGGGGCAGAAAAATGTGAAGGAGGATGACGGAGGAGTCTTGGGGGAAGCAGTCTGGGGGTGCAGAAAAGTAAAGGAGGATGGGAGGGCAGAAAAGTATGAAGAAGGCTGACTGAGGGGTCTTTGGGTGGGGGGGGGAGTCGGGGGAGGTCAGAAAAGTGTTAAGGAGGATGACGGGGCAGATGAGTCTGGGGGACTTGGGGGCCTAAAGGAAGAAGGGAAATATGGGTCTGAAAGAGTACGAAGGGGTCTGGGGGGACTTGGGTCTCGTTCACACTGGAGACGGCAAAAATCCACTTGCAGCAGAATCCCATTGTTTTCAATGGGATTCTGCTGTACTGTGCATAGTGCAAAATCGTCGCAGTGGAATGGACATCTGCCCAAAGAATGAACATGTTCATTCTTTGGGCTGAATTCCACCGGACTGCATTACAATCTATGAGATCCAATGACTTTAGCGGCGCCTAGCAGACATTCAGCTGGCTTAATGTCCGCAGTGTGGACGAGTACAGGGGTGGATTCTGCTAAACAGAAGAAACGTGTGGCAGAGTTTTATTCAGGAGGCACAGTGTCTGGCAGTGTTATAATGATTATTGTCTTTATACAGAGGATGAGCATGAGAAACCAATGACTCTGCAAAAAACAAAAAAGTAACTGGAAGAAGTCCTAACGTCTGGACCAGATGGAGAAGAAAAGGAACAACAGAAAAGAGGTCACCTGTGAATCATTATAGCATTATGTATTCTGCCTGACTGTCCCATCACTGCTGAGGTCACTTATAATTTCTGCAGTGATGATGGATGAAACTATACACTAATCTGTGGCTCTCCAACTGTTATAAAACTACAACTCCCATCATGGCTGAAACCCTGCAGGCATTATGGGAGTCATAGCTTTGCAACAGCTGGAGAGCCACTTAAAGGGGTACTCCGGCACTAAGACATCTTATCCCCTATCTAAAGCATAGGGGATAAGATGCCTGATTGCGGGGGTCCCTCTGTCACGCCCCCTCCCATAGGTTTGCATTGAAGGGGCAGAGCGTGACGTTACACGGGGGCGGAGCCCTGACGTCGCAATGCTCCGTCCCCGTGATAGCCAGTAATCAGACCCGGAGCGAACATGCTCCAGGGACTGATTCTAACTGGGTGCTGCGTGCAAGATCACGGGGGACCCCCGCGATCAGGCATCTTATCCCCTAACCTTTTGTATAAGGGATAAGATGTCTTAGCGCCGGAGTACCCCTTTAAATGTTGGAGATTTTAGATTATGCAGTCCATTTTATTTTGGTGGGGGGCCCGACTGCTGGGACACACACCTTTTTTTTTTTTTTTAAATAAAAAAATAATAGGCTGCATAGTCTATAATGCCCGGGCCTATTTTTGGCCCCAGTCTGGCCCTGGTATACGGAAGCAGACTACTGCAAACCTCCCTTATGCTAACACCTTTTATTTTCGCAATGGATATCATAATCATTGTACTGCACTTTTAATACAACTCAAAGTTATGCCATTGAAGAAAAAATATTGCACTAAAAAAGAAAGGTTTGACCTTTGGTATGCAACAAAATGGTATGTGGGGTGGAAAAAAAAAAAAAACAATTGCTCGATCACAATGGCCTAAAATAAGCCAGTCACTAAGGGGGATAATCTTATTGGTAAAATAATGGGTGAGTGGATGTTGTGTGCAAAAACAGGTCTGTGAATAGAACAGCGTTGAAAAAAATATGGGGACCATCACAAAGGAATATGTGAGACTTTTATGTCCTCATCACTTGTCAATTTTAGAAGTATAGTGAGGCTATAATCCTTAGAAAATTGTATATAAGAGAATTTGATTACTTTTGGCGCACTGTAAAAGGGGTGTGACTATCTGTGCCCCTTGCAGCAGTTGCCACATCTATCAACACTTTATGGGCTTTAGAAAGACAGTGTTTGGCCAAAACCCATATATATATATATATATATATATATATATATATATGTGTGTATATATATATATATATATATATATATATATATATATATATATATATATATAATGTGTGTGTGTATATATATGTAGAAATTTTTTTTTTCTATGAATTGTTCTTGTGTACACAGTGTCTGCACTCATATACGTCCATATCATATTCTAGATGGGAGTAGTCCTGATAATTCATTCCTATCAGTTACTTTAACCAGTATGTAGCGGTGTAAAGATGAACTCCAGTTCGGCAGTGAAGAGTCACGTTTGAGACGCGGCTCTGTTGAGATCTCTTAATCTTGTTGGAGACTCTCCAAGCCGAGCTGTTTAACGCCTCCCCGTAATACCTCTGAAATGTCTTCATTCTGAAGCACTTATAAAAAGAAATGGGAGCTTTGCAATAATTTTGAAATTTTATTAAAAAAAAGTATCATTTTCTAAGAGGCAAAATGAAAAATGATTATCCCGAGAAGGTTAATAGTTAGGAACAGAAACTTTGTATAGTATAGAAAATCCCAGCCTGAAAGGTTGGCTTTCCGGTCTCCCACCTATTTTATCACTACAGAGTGGTAAGATTTTCTTTGCACTAAATCTTAGTTGTAAAGCGCTGTGCTATTTTATAGAAGGTGAGTGACCCTCTGTAGCCACGGATGACAGGTTATTAGGTTATAATCCTTTCATATCCTAAATTCCTATATCTTGACTTGGCTTTGTGGTCTCCAAACTGTGACCCACCACCTGTTGCCGTTGGCTGTCCGGGCATGCTGGGAGTTGTAGTTTGTAACAGCTGGAGGGCCACAGTTTAGAGCGCACTAACTTGTCCCATAAAACAGTTTTTAAGGGGTTGTCTACCCAGACCTAAAATCAGAGACCTTCAATCTGAGACCAAACACAGGTATTTTCCCAGGGAAAACTACTCCATTTGCATTCTGTGGTTGCCCCAAGGGAAATTAAATGGGCACTGTCAGATATATTTAAAAAAAAACTTTGTGCATCTTGGCAAAACAATAGTTTTTCTAATATACTTCTTTAAAAAAAAATTTGCATTTTATTAATGAAAACTGCCATTTAAAATCTCACCCCTAGGGGTCCCCATACCTCCTGGGACACTGAGTCCTACAGCAGCATGAGAGTGTCCAAGGGTCATGGACATGCGATGGTTGATTGGCAAGGCTGCTGGAGGAACACAGCTTGCAGCAACACTGCTGTAACACATAGTTTTACCAAACATGTGCCTCCAGCTGTTGAAAAATTAGAACTCCAAGCATGCCTGGACAGGCAAAGAATTTTTGTCTGGGCATACTGGGAGTTGTAGTTTTGCAGAAGCTGTAGGCACACAACTGAAGGCAACACTGCTGCAAAAAAGAGTTTTCCAAACTGTACCTCCAACTATTCCAAAACATTACAGGATTGGCAAAGGATGATATACATGAATGACATAGGAACATATATAAAATGCATAAAAAACTATTGTACTTATAGCACTAAACCTTTTCACTAATGTAGAAAGATCTAAGTTATACACTCACCATATTGTCTTTGGTGGTAGACTACAGTCATTCTCCAATAATATGTCTGTGTGTGTGTGTATGTACAGCATAAAGCCAGAGAGGAAAGGGTTACAGAGCAGTGCTCCCATGCTCCCAAAAGTAGGGAGTTAGCAGAGTGAGGGAGGGGGAGGAGTCATCACAGTGCAGGCCAGAGAGGGACACACCCCCTTCTTTTGAAAGGGTTAGAAAAGACATTGAGCAGCTGTAATATGCTATTTTTTTTGTGAATTATCTGTGATGGAGACATAAATACTACATGTACATGATTAGGATTAAGTACTGGGTAACACATAACCGTTTAGTTTTTTGTGGGATCTTACAGGTATGCTTTAAGTATTACTTTAATGGGCTACTCTTTGCAGCTGTGGCCTTTAACCCTTCCTGGTGTCCATATGACCCGATAGGGCTTGTGAATGGGGTTTATTTATTTCCTTATAAGACATGTAATAAATACATTGTCGTTATAATGGAGCCTGCTATGGTAAACGTGCAGTCCTGTCTATGGACAGCATGTTATAGAGCAGGAGGAGCTGAGTACATTGATATATATATATATATTTGTGGGGAAAGATTCCATGTAACTTGTATTTTATTCATTTAACTGTCAGTCACAAATTATGGCTGCCTACTTGACTCCCAGAAACCTAGAATTTAAATGAATAATATACAAGTTACACTGAACTTCTCACACAAACCCATATATCAATCTGCTCATCTCCTTCTGGTCTACAAGATACTCGCCACAGATCAGACACAATGGCCCTGATTTACTATAGTAAGCATTGCGACAGAATTTGCACCAGAATTGAAAAAACTCAACCAACTCTCCATTTTACTGAGAGAACCCAGTAAAACCCACAAAGAAAACTACACAACACTCTTAGTAAATCAGAGCCAATGTGCAACATAACAGGTTTCCCTTAAAGTGTACCTGTCAAATCACAGAAACAAATAATGCCTATATATGTTCCTTACTAGGTCATGCAGATGCTTTACATGTCGTGTCTAGCTTCTGTATTTGGCTCACACATCCAGCTGTTCACCCATTGACATCCAGTGCTCAGGAAGGGGTGTGTCCAAGGCAGGCACTGAGCCCGCCCTCATTCACTATGCATTCACTTCCTTCCTGAGTCTGCTGTGCTGGGTCTCTTCATCCAGTCACTGCAGGCTGCTCTTAAAGGGGTACTCCGGTGCTAAGACATCTTATCCCCTATCCTTTGGATAGGGGATAAGATGCCTGATCGCGGGGGTCCGGCCGCTGGGTCCCCCCGTGATCTTTCATGCAGCACCCCGTTACCATCAGCCCCCGGAGCATGTTCACTGTCACGCCCCCTCCCATAGGCTTGCATTGAGGGGGCGGATCGTGATGTCACACGGGGACGGAGCCGTGACATCACCATACTCCGGCCCCATGATCGGCAGTCATCAGACCCGGAGGGAACATGCTCCTGGGGCTGATGTTAACTGTGTGCTGCTTGAAAGATCATGGGGGTCCCCAGCAGTGGCACCCTCGCGATCAGGCATCTTATCCCCTATACTTTTGGATAGGGGATAAGATGTCTTAGCACCGGAGTACCCCTTTAAACCCCCCCCCCCTCTCCCTCCCTCCCTCCCTGTTTTCATGCTGCAGTCTGATGGTCAGGACAGGAGAGCACAGTGGAGTGCTAGTCCCATCCTCCCTTACTGGACTTTCTCAGCCTGTGCTTTAGCTCGGACAAAGATTATGCTGCATCAGGACATGATTGTATGGATGCTATGGGGTCCCCTAGTTGTCTTTATTTTATAAGCCATGATTTCTATAAAAAGGAGAACATTTTTTATCAAGTATATTAACCTGTTAAGGACGTAAGGCGTACCTATACGCCCTACGCCTGGTCCCGGTATTTAAAACGGGGTCACGCCGTGACCCGTGTCATACCGGGTCGGTCCCGGCAGCTAATGATAGCCAGGACCCTGGGCTAATAGCATGCGGAACCAATCGTTGTGCCGTGCGCTATTAACCCTTTAGACGAGGCGATCAAAGTTGATCACCGCGTCTAAAATGAAAGTGAAAGCTTCCCAGCAGCTCAGTCAGGCTGATCGGGACTATCACACTGCAAAAAAAAAAAAGTGGAAAAAAAAAAAGGTAAAAAGGTAATTTAACCCCTTCCCTAATAAGTTTGAATCACCCCCCTTTTCCCATAAAAAAAAAAAGTCTAAATAAAAATAAACATATATGGTATCGCCGCGTGCGGAAATGTCCAAATTATAAAAATATGTAGTTATTTAAACCGCACGGTCAATGGCGTACGTGCAAAAATATTCCAAAATCCAAAATAGCTTATTTTTGGTCACTTTTTATATAATGAAAAAATGAATAAAAAGCTATCAAAATGTCCAATCAATACAAAAATGGTACCGATAAAAACTTCAGTTTACGGTGCAAGAAATGAGCCCTCATACCAGCCCGTATGCGGAAAAATAAAAAGTTATAGGGATCAGAAAATTAGATTTTTTAACTGATGAATTTTCCTGCATGTAGTTATGACAAAATCAAACCTATATGTAGGGTGTCCTTTTTACCGAAAAATGCACTGCGTAGAAACGGAAGCCCCCAAAATTTACAAAATAGCATTTTTTCTTCAATTTTGTCACACAATGAATTTTTTTTTTTCTGTTTCGCTGTGGATTTTTTGGTAAAATTACTAATGTCACTGCAAAGTAGAATTGGTGGCGCAAAAAATAAGCCATCATATGGAATTTTATGTGCAAAATTGAAAGCGTTATGATTTTTAGAAGGTGATAAGGAAAAAATGCAAAAACGGAAAAACCCTGAGTCCTTAAGGGGTTGAAAAAGTTAAGGTTTAGCCAAGATGTACAACATATAAAAAGTTTTGGAATCTGACAGTGCCTATTGTGCTCACAAGAGCTTCATGGTTGAACTTTTTTTATAACCCCCGGAACCAAAAGCGCTAAAAAAAATGAATACATTATTATTAAAGGAAAACTGTTAGCCTGTTCATTCACACTAAACCCAATACACTGGGTTATAATGTGGGTGAACAGGAGTCCAACGAGGGGTCACTTACTATATATCCTGTAGGTCCTGAGATATGTCCCCCCTAAGATCCTCTGCAGTATTCAGTAAATTGTGTGCAGGGGGCGGGGCTTTGCTGCCTACATTTACATATTCATTGTCTGTGACTCCACCTCTCTAGGCTGACCGTTTTCCTTTAAGTGATCCCCTTTTGACTCCTTACAATGGCAAGGGAACCAGTGATAGATGATCGCTGTTCTGTGTAATGTTTTATATTAATCTCTAAAGATCAATGGACCTTTAAATATTTTCTGGCCAAGTGACTGTATGGACATTCATATTTTGTTTTGAATGCATAGTCTGTTTATAAAAATAAAAAAAAAGGGGGGGGGGAATAATTGGGGACATTAGACATCTTGGCTGCCATTTATCTCTACACTCAACACTGGATCCCACCCACGAAAATCCATGTGATCCATCCACCAGCAGGAATCTTCTACTTCTAACATGTTACTGAATAGGTTTACCTGCCACATTGGTATATGGTTACACGATAGACCCATCTCTGACCAGCCCGGGACAGCTACATGATCTTGTATGACCGTTGTGCTGAAGTTCCATATGGATGTATCTATTCTTATTGATATTGTACAGTGACGATACTGTAGGCCTTGACTTGCAGCTTTTGGGTTTTAGTGGATTCCCTCTGAATAGATTTGTAGTACAGGAATCAGTGTTGCAGTTTTATCTCACTATGGCTTTTCCTTTCTTGCTGCAGTCTATCAAAAGAACATGGGCGATCTATTCCTAATGTAAAAATAAAAAAAATCACCTTTAGAAGAGAAGATCATAAAAGTTGATGCCCTGCTGGGTATGCCTGCATAATAGAGTTGCCAGGAATATCTTAATAAATATGGAAATTTCATATAGTTAGACAGACTTATTTTAAACTACAGTAATCTGAGATCTCTAAAATAGTGGATACCAAATGTGGTATAGCACCCTGCTGTGCATAGGATTGCCTTTGGCTGTCTGTGCCATCCCACTCCTCAGTGCTTGATCGCCAAGAGTAGGTGAGTGGTGTCCCCTGTATGCTGGACTTTTTTTTTTTTTTTTTATTACTTAAAGGGGTGCTCTGCTGCAGTCACGCCCCCTCCCATAGACTTGCATTTAGGGGGTGGGGCGGGATGTCATGAGGGGGCAGGGCTATGACGTCGCGAGCTCCCGACACCAGCTCCAGTGTTCGCTGCTCAGCG
This sequence comes from Hyla sarda, assembly GCF_029499605.1. Lineage (NCBI taxonomy): Eukaryota > Metazoa > Chordata > Amphibia > Anura > Hylidae > Hyla > Hyla sarda. Next base: position 526,310,544 of record NC_079189.1, read on the forward strand.
TTTGAAACAAAAACTGTTCCGAAGTACCCCTTAATTTATAGGGGAGTGGGAATGCAAGTTGAATAATGTTGTTCTGATCATTTAATCCACAACAGTTGGTGGTGGTGGTGGTGGTGGGGGTGTGTTTTTTTTTTTTTTTTTTTTTTTTATGCCCCCCCCCCCCACCCCCCAAAAAAAAAAAATTATTGTTTGGACCACTAGTGGTGGATCAGCTCTATGCTTGATGTGTTTTGTTATCCAAACTAATGTTAAATGGGCACTGTCAGATACAAAAACTTTTGATATGTTGTAAAGCATATATAACCAATAGGTTTTGCAATTGCTTTCATTCGAAAATTTTCTGTATTTCATATTGAAAAAGCCAGTTAAACATCTGCCCCCCCCACCCCCTGCCTGCTTGGACACATACTAGTCCTGCTGTGTCCATGCGTCATGGACACACTTCCTTGATTGACAGCTGTGAGCGCAGGGCTCACAGCTAGAGGAAAAATCCTCCCACTGTCAGCTTGTGTCCCGCTACTGTCAGTGAGAACAAGCTGGGACTTGTAGTTTTGCTAATGCTAGGGGAGAGGTGAGCAGACAGCATACTGAGGGAGGGGGCGGAGACCTGCACAGTGAGGCCACGCCCCCTCCCTTTGAGAGGAATTCAGAATAGTGATCTAAATTAAAAGTGTAATAAAATAGTTAATAAAGGGGCTAGACACATAAAAATCAGATGTACATGGTCAGGATTAGGTACTGAGTGATATGTTTAAAAAAAGGTTTTTTGTTGGATCTGACGGGTACACTTTAAGGACCAATACACTTGAGACAAGTGTCCTCTAAACCCAAGGATTTCAGCAGGATTTTCTGACCCTAGGGGGGTATTCATCAAGAGAGGTGTAGGTGCACTTCTTTTTAAGCCATTAATTTGTCTGGTGGAAACCGTGTACCTGCGCCATCTAAATCTGGTGCTGATCACCTTTCTTTCTTCAGTACCCCACTTTGTATGGTGATCAGTATGAGACTTTTTGTGTGACTTTTTAAGAAATATAATATACATAACGTATCCGCTGCAGATTTTACTTGCATAAATCCCCAGGTAAAATCTGGAACCAATTCTTCCCATGTGACCTTTACCTTTTTAAGAGCATGCCAATAAAGAATTTGGCCGTTCTGCTATAATAACACTGTCATTCCATATAGATAAATTAAATAAATAAATATATACACGTTGTACTAAGAGACATGGATTATGTAGACTGAGTTTTACATAATTCCTTGTCTATTGGTACAACGTGTTCTTGCTCAGCCGGGGTGAACAATCTAGAACAGTTATTTTTTTTATTTTTTTTCAACCAGGGCGCCTCCAGTTGTTGCAAAACTTCAACTCCCCCGGACATGCTGGGATTTGTAGTTTTGCAACAGCTGGAGGCATTCTGGTTGGGAAACACTTATCTTGACTGATATTTTTTGACCAGAACGCTGTTTATGTATACAAAAAAAATTTGATTTTACCATCTAGTTATGATATTAAAGGGGTACTCCACTGGAAAACTATTTATTTATTTATTTATTTATTTATTTAAACCAACTGGTGCCAGAAAGTTAAACAGATTTGTAAATTACTTATCAGCTGCTGTTATGATCCGCAGGAAGTTCATATCTTTTTGAATTTCCTTTCTGTCTGACCACAGTGCTTTCTGCTGACACCTCTGTCCATTTTAGGAACTGTCCAGAGAGCACTGTGGTCAGACAGAAAGGAAATTCCTGTGGATCATAACAGCAGCTGATAAGTACTGGAAGGATTGAGATTTGTTTTTAAATGGAAGTAATTTACACATCTAAAATAAACGAAGAGCATGTACGTGCACTCACCGCTAGGCAGAGACAGTCGGGTCTGTAAGTCCTATAACAGGGTGCCCGGTCACGGCATAGGCGCTGGCGTATGGCGCTCGGAGGCTACACCGGAAGTTTCGCACGTAAGTGCGTGCTTCTTCCGCTCTCACGGTTTTCTTGTTTCATTTTGTAATTTACAAATCTGTTTAACTTTCTGGCACCAGTTGGTTTAAAAAAAAAATAAAAAAATAAAAATAAAAGTTTTCCAGTGGAGTACCCCTTTAAGCTGCTGATTTTGTAATGTGAAAAGGATCACCTCCTATAAAGAAAAAGTCATAAAGATTTCTTAAAATCTTCAATAACAAAATCTACATTGATCCAAGACCAGAAAGAAGGAAAGTGTATTATGACCTAGGTTTCTCAATGTGTCAGTCTTACATCGTGGAATCAGGATAAGGCTGGGTTCACACCACGTTTTTGCAATCCTGTTCCCGTATACGTTTCCAATTTGAAAACCGCACAGAACCATATTGAAAACCGTATGCATTGACTCTCCATTGAAAACCGTATGCCAAACGATTCATCCGTTTTGTACGGTTTTGTCCGCTTTTTTTTTTTTTCCTGTACCCAAAACCATAGCCTACCACGGTTTTTGGTCCAGGTGCAAAACTGTATTGAAACGTATACCTTTATTTATTTATTTTAACATTGGAGTCAATGGGAACCATACAGAACTGTATGTGTGTACGGTTCCATACGGTTTTCACCATACGGTTTTTTACTTTGTACAGTTTTTTTCTTGGAATTTCAATCAAACAAGTGAAACTTTATTCATAATGGAATGAAAAGTTAAAAACTTATTATTTTTTTTTTTTTATTAAACGGATGCTACTGGACAACTTTCAAACCGTATACGGATTAAAATTTGTATGTTTTGATACAGTTTAGTCAGGTTTTGAGGAATCCGTTTTTCTTAATCAAAAACCTGATACAAGAATTGTATTTAACGTGGTGTGAACCCAGCCTAACAATTATTATGCTGGTGAATGGTCACGGGAATGGTCAAATACGAATGGGGAAAGTCTTAACACACCACGCTCCTTATCCAGAGCCCTGAATGCTATTTTCAGTCATCCGTGTATATCTTGATACCGTAATAGTCTTTATATTTATTCTCCCCAACGTCTGTCACGCTACGAATACTGGAGGTAATTATTCTGTACATCCAGATCCGTATTAATAATGTAAAAATTCCTTATCACATGTCTGCATCTTGTATGGCGCTGTCATGAAATCCATTTTAATGCTTGAAGTGATCTTCCCTTTTGTTTCTTGTCAAGTACCTGAGTGATAGTGAATAGCAGGTGATTCATTGATAGGAGCGTCCTCCATAGACGTCGCTGGCGAGGGATTGCTGATAAGTACTGTACGGCATTAAAGACGCAAGTGACAATTTCCATATTTGTTCAGTTTAATTGTATGTTTAGTTTTTTATGGATGAATTTGCTTTCATCTGTTTTGGCTTTGATGTTAATTGTATATACGCTGTGTACTTCACATACTGTAAATATGAGGGGTTTTTCTTGTCGGCTTTGTTACGGTAATTGTCACTTTTCAGTGCCTGAAATGGATCAATGTATAAACTTTGTTTATGTTGCATACGTGAAGGTGTCTGCATTTAATTTTACACAGTGATCGCATTCATTTTCCCTATATACAATTGCAAGAAAAAGTGAATATAGGGGTGCATGATTCATTGGGCTCTGTCCAAAGGGGCGCTGTATAAAACCTCAAACAAATGGCTGGCAGCACAGCCAATGTAGTGTGAAATAAAGATTGACTGGGCTATCTCTGCCTTTTGTTACCAAAAATCACAACCAAAGCCTTATCTGACTAATAATACACAAGCACTTATATTGTTCATGTCTTTTATTGGGCACATTGAGGAGAAAACATCCACAGTGCAGGGGGAAAAGGTAAACCCTTGAACCTGCAGATTCCCTTTTAGCAGCTGTCCCCTACAACAAACATTTCCTGTAGCTGCCAATGGAATTAGCACATTGTTTAGGGATGAATTCAGATTGTTCCGACCTTCAATCTGTTTGAGTTCTTTTAAAAAGATATTCTGGAGTCAGAAAATTTGTATTTAAAAAAGTCTATCACCCAAAGATATTTAATTTCTGATATAATGTTATTACAAATTGTACTGGCTTCAGCTTGTTTTTGGGAGCGTAACCCCTGAAAGGAAGTTGTAGTTCTTTCCTTTCCAGTGGAAAGTGTGTGTTGTCTCCAGCTCCTCCCTCTCTTCCTAGTTAATGTTTTATCATTTGCTGTTTCGGTTGGTGGGGCTGCATTTTGTCTCTGAGCCCAAGCCCTACTCCCTGTCATCACCTCTGACCAACCCCTATAGCCTATGGCAGTATATGACGTGTTTACAACATGCTGCCTTGTGCTGAACAATACCACAGACAGAGGAGCAGACAGGGAATGAATGCAGCAGGTTCTGAAACTTCACTGATTCTGCCATAGTCTACTGTGAATTGAGATGTTCTGCAATGGCCCGGGTAGCTGAACTGGCAGGAGTGCTGTGAGAGAAAGGAATCCAGGTGTGGAAGACGTTGATGAAGCGCTAAGGGGATGCAATGCCTTTTGGGAATTTTAGCACTGAAACTTCTCAATTAGGAAGTACAGGCATGCTGGGAGTTGTAGTTGTGTAACAACTGGAGACACCCTGGTTAAGAAACATAGGTAATAGTATTGTTTATTTGTGATAAAAAGTTCATAGCAGTTCTTGTGTAGTCTATGGTGGCTCCTTGTGATCAAGAGGACTTCACCATGATGTTCATGGACCAGCAGGGAACAGGAACATTTGTGTGTGTATGTGTGTGTATGTAGGTACATTTGTGAGAGCATAATGAGAATTATGTTTCTAATACTGATACATTAAGTAATATAAGAAACCTTATAGTTTCCTATATAGAATTGCCTGGTTATGTTGGGGGAGCCCAGGTGAGCATTGCCGGCTCAGATGTGATTAGTCTTCAGGGAGTAAGATCAGACCAGGGACAGTGATGCGTGATTCAGATGTCATGGGAACAGGGTATTTTCAGGAATCATCCTTGTAAATCAGCTTAAAGTTTTAGGACACCAGCATTGCACTATATCCTCCATTACCTCACTAGTGCTAGAAATAATGCTGTAGAAACAACACAGCCATTGTATAGGTTTGCTTCTCTGTTGTGCGGTCATCAGTCTGCACACGTTGTTCTGTGATTTATATGATCCGTGCACTTGGCAAGTCAAGGTACAGGAACACTCCTTAACTATCTGCAAATATCACTGCAGGTCAGGTGGTAAAGTCAATAGCAACTTCACCTCTGGGAGTAGAACAAAAGTAACTATATGCCACAAGAGCCAAAGTCCATTTGTACAAGTTACGCTGCCAGTTCACACTAATAGTTTGCCCTGAACGGGAGCACCGACACTGCGTCTTGGGCTCATGCCCTATATTCTGTGTAACGTGATATCGAATTATACTTGGAAATGGGAGAAACCTATTAAAATCTTTTAACACTGATATTGCTGGGGTTACTGCCATGACAGCTTGACTGAGCAATGTAGGAGAGTGTTAAATAGTAAGGAGCAAAAGTGCTGTAATATTTATGTACTATTTGGCAATAGATTGTTTCCATTCATGGTTCTTATAAATAATACCTTCATACACACTGTTATTAGGCTGCACGAGTTGTATGCAGAAGGAAGAGGAACTGTCCAAACTGACCCTAAAGGCTTCTGTACACATTGTGGAAAAGTTGGACTTACCCACCAGTTGTGTGGAATCGGCCGACTGTCTAATATGTATGGAGGCCTCCAGATTCTACCCAACGGATTATGTGTGGGGAGGGGAAAATCAGACATGTTGAATTTGAATAGCTCCATCCATTCTTGGAGAGGTAAGCTACCACCAGAGGAGTCTGGCAGCAGCTTAAATCCCTCCATGTGGAACCCACTGCGGCTTGGCCGAGTTGAGCGTATATGGGATGGAGGGTGCTAAACAGAGAGAGCTGTCAGCCAAAGATTCATATGACAGCTATTGAGGGTGCATAGCCACCTTAAAGGGGTACTTTAGTGGAAACATTTTTTTTTTTAAATCAACTGGTGCCAGAAAGTTAAACAGATTTGTAAAAATGACTTCTATTTAAAAATCTTAATCCTTCCAGTACTTATCAGCTGCTCTATACTACAGAGGAAGTTCTTTTCTTTCTGACCACAGTGCTCTCTGCTGACACCTCTGTCCATGTCAGGAACTGTCCGGAGCAGGAGAAAATCCCTATAGCAAATCTCTCCTGCTCTGGACAGTTCCTGACATGGACAGAGGTGTCAGCAGAGAGCACTGTAGACAGACTGAAAATAAATTTAAAAAGAAAAGCACTTCCTGTGGCGCATACAGCAGCTGATAAGTACTGGATTAAGATTTGTAAATAGAAGTTTTTTCCAATCTATTTTAACTTTCTGGCACCAGTTGATTAAAAAAACTAAAAATGTTTTCCACTGGAGTACTCCTTTGACATAAATGTGTCTCTTATGCTTCTAAGAATAGTAACCAGTTCCTTGTTTTCCTACTTCTCCATTTTGTCTTACCTCACCATCCTGCTCTTCTGTGGTCTTCTCAGTAATCTTGTAGCAAAGCGAGGACTTTCCAGGTGTGTCCCAGATCTCCTATATCTGTTTTAGGAATAGGGACTCTTGTGTTGATCAGCACTTGGTATGAAATTCTCCTTCCTTTTCTCCTATAAGGAATAATGTCTCCCGTTTTATTAATGTAATAGAATCTTAAAGGTGTCCTCTAACAGTACATTTAATTGGAATTGTGAGATTACCGTATTTGCTGCAGGAGAACTATTGGAACATAAATGTTCTTGTTTCAAACATTTACCCTTAAAGAAAACCTGTAGAGTTCAAGGTATTTATCAGGGAAATAAAGAAAATGGCTGTGGGGTTTACACAGGTGAAGAAACACCGAGTAACCTATACAATACCTCTCTTGTCCTGAAGACTTGTTGTAAAAGGTCGTCTCCTAATGATTAACTTTATCACCACGGAAACTAGTAATAACAAGAAATGTCTAAAGTGGTGTATAGAGCGGGGCATCTCATACTTTATCCACCCAAGCCTCACCAGCCACGCCAAAGTGATGCCAAGGCCTCAACAAACACTGTGGTGCCCAAGTCAAGTACATGGTGGAATATTTCTAGAGTTCCTTTCATGTAGAAAGTTCAGGAACATGTGTATGACTGGAAATATCACTACTAAGAGTGTTTATGTCTACTCTGTTTACATATTTTATTTTTATGGCTATTTTATGACCTGACACATCTAGTTCTAACTGCAAGAGGGCCGTAATGCAAGAAGAATTGTTATGTTTACAACTCTTGCAGCTTCATACAAAGGAACTTTTTGCCCCAGACAAGTCTGTACCTAACCTTTGGCCCCGTGGGCATAAGCAACTTAGTTTTCCACCAACTTAGTTGCATTATTGTTGTAAGAAGTCTTGACTTACGATATCTTTGTCTAAATTTTATTGCCTAGTATTGCTACTTCTATTTTAAATGACATTCTCTTGGCGCAGTGATATATCAATTTCTTGTTCACTTGGTTTCTACATAAATTGGTCATAGACTCTTGTCCTGACCACCAAATGTCCAGTTTAGCAATGAATGTGGCTGCCAATACAGGAAGCATCAGGCAGTAGTTTAGCCAAAACCCACGATTAACCATTTGATGTGGCTTACCAATAACCACATAAACACAAAGATTGTGGCAACTGGCCGACAGGAATAAGAGAAAGAAAAAATGTATTTTGGTCATGACTTGTCCTGGTCTAGTAATACAGTAACATGTGCAAAAGTTAGTACTACCGAAAATAAGACCGGGTCTTATATAAATTTTAGTCACGAAAGACACACTAGGGCTTATTTTCAGGGTAGGGCTTATCGACAGTATGTGCATTGAAGAACATACCGTACATTGCATCCCCATAGCAAACCTCTCCTGCTCTGGACAGTTCCTGACATGGACAGAGGTGTCAGCAGAGAGCACAGTGGTCAGACAGAAAATAAATTAAAAAAGAAAAGAACTTCCTCTGTAGTATGCAGCAGCTGATAAGTACTGGAAGGGTTAAGATTTTTAAAGTAATTTACAAATTGGTTTACTTTTCTGGCACCAGTTGATTAAAAAAAAAAAAAGTTTTCCACTGGAGTACCCCTTTAACAAAATAAGCAAACTTAAACGTTGCCTCCAGTTAGAAAACTTGATAGGGAAACGTTAATTGCGTAGGAGCTGTATGCAGTTTTTCTTCTGTAGTTTCAACCATTTGTGCACCAGACTTTTCTCCAGTCAGCCATATTAACCCCCTTTCTGCTAAGGGCCTACCACCTGGTTTATTTCTCTGCATAGGTTTTCTCTCATATGTAGAGCTTTTGCATCTGAATAGTCTCCATAGTGGGTCTATCTCCTGGAAACATTGCTAACTGGTTCCTTTTGCCAGTGAAAGCTGCGACCAGCCAGACATTTCTGTGGCCAGTACACAGGAAATGTAGAATGACATGGCAGTCATTCAGATATGGATGTTATACATAAAGTAGACTTTGTAGTTCCAATGCGCTACTGCCTGTCCCTAGAATGTGCCTCCAGCTTTGCCAGTGTGTCCTGCTTGCAGCAGCAATCTCCTGCTACGAGCAGACACAGGGGGAGCTGAGAGTTGTGCACGGATGCGCAGCTCTCCAGGGATCGCGGCATCTTCCCATGCTCCCTGAGCTAGGCCGAGAGCGGGCGTGTTGTCTGGAGTACTGTACATGCACGCGCAACTCTCAGCTCCCTCTATGTCTGCTCGTAGTGGCAGATTGCTGCTGCGAGCAGAACACGCCGGCACAGCTGGAGGCACACTCTAGGGAAGGGCAGTAGCACACCTGTATCGCCAAATATACTGCGAATGTACTTCGTGCAACCCTACCCTAAAGCTTCTCAGGTCTACCGCGGCAGCTATCGCGTGGATCCCCAGCGGCCGGACCCCCGCGATCAAGCATGTTATCCCCTATCCTTTGGATGTCTAGTGGCGGAGTACCCCTTTAAGGCTCTTTTACAGAAGCCGACAGGGACATAATGACAATCACCGATCAGCTCTTGTTGGTGGAGCCTTCACTTTTCTTGTTTGCCCGGCCATGTGGATGATCACTGAATTGTTTTTACTGCCCTTAGTGGTATCAATGTCAGCCACACGACCCCTGTCTACAATGACTTAATGGGCAGAGTGTGAATGGGGCCTTAATGTGTATTGGATGTGGTGGAAGAGGATGATCAGACATGTTAGATTTCAACCACTTGACCCTTTTGTCCTTAGGGAGATAGACCAGCAAAATCTGGCAGGGGTTAACCCGTTCTTCTAATGGCCAAACCAAGTGTATGGGGTGTCGAACGCTATATTTTGTGTATGGCCAGCTTGAGACGAGGGATGCAAGCAAAACATTACTGCAACATTTCTCTGGAAAAGTCCACGATATTAACCCTTGCTGCCCTGTTTTATTTTACATTTGCTCACAAAGCTTATAGTAGCAATTCTTAATAACCCTATTTTATGAACTTGCTATGCATTAGATTTCCCAACACAGTCTTCAGTAAAATCTTGCAAAGTTGAGTAGAAATAAACCTTGTCAGAGTGCGCCCTCTGACGAGGTTTATTTCTACTCAACTCTGCATGTTCCATATGGGAGAAGTCCTCTTTTACTCATTCATACCTTGGGCTTAGCAGTTCGAACTTGGAAGTTTTCTTCAGACCCATAGAGGCGATATGCACAATTTCACTGTAGTCAGGTGAGCGGCCATCTTTATAGAGCCCTCCTATTATATTCAGGGACTACGGTACCTTGGGTAATACACGGGGTTATGTCCTCTTTTCTTCGTTTCAGTAAAATCTTGACCTATATTGCAGTATGCCTCAAGTTGAGCCTGACTTGTGACTGTGTGACTAGCTTTAAAGAAATGTGTGATGTCATAAGGCCTCTCCTTGGGTGAACTGTTAAACAGGCGCTGTATTGTGGTATGGCACGGAGGGCGAGTTTCACTGTTTACATAAAACTGATCTGTGTAGGGAGTAAACATTGTCCCGTATTGGATGACATAGATGGCAGATGATGACGCAGCTTCTTCCTATTTTGATCTGCCGGATAATAAACCTTACCCAATTCACGTGTTCTTTTCTCTCCATCCCCTTACTAGCCATGAAGGCTCATATTAGTTTGTCATGTGTGTTCAGCATGTATGGAGGATGCCTTCTCCCCGGAGCAGCTTAGAATGAAGTCGGTATCTTTGACAGCACTAAGTAAAATGAGATCAGTCAGCCAAGACAGTGAAAACAATTCAGTATGAAAATCTACAACTTGGCGGTAAACATCCATTCAACACCTGTCTGGATTAATAAGTAGATACTGCTGATCAGGATGGAGGGATCACGTCTGGAGCCAGGAGGACGTTTCATTCAGCGTGTCCTCGGCTGTCTCGCCTCTCTATTATGCTGTAGCAGTCACTTATTAATGACAGGCAGGTTTAACCTGAAGCAGAACCATCTACTCCATTCAGATTTTTTATTCACCCTCTAGAATTTAATATATTTTAACTCAAATTTTTTTTCGATATAAATTTTGTTACATTTTTAGTTTTTGGACAGATGAAAATTATTAGCTACAGTTGTTTGATGTTTAGTTACATGTTCTCACAGGATTGAAAAGCAAAAAAGATTTTCTACAGATCTGTTGTGAATTTTCACAATTAACTTCGAAAGGAAAGCGAAAATCTGCAACAAATCCTCAGCATAACAGTCCTGTGTGAACATATGCTTAAGCTGGTTATAACTGTTAAGTTATCTATGTTCTGTTCATCGTATGACTTAACATTTTGGCTACTTGTTGTTATAGCTAAAACCACACCGACTTGTAGTGACCAATGGCTGCACAGTGTTGCTGGTACACTGGGCAACTTTACGTGCCCATTGGCATACATTAAAGAGATTTGTACAGGATTAGAAAACCATGGCTGATTTCATCTTTGAGAAAGGCATAGACTGCTTTTCAATTCATTTTTGGGTGGTCTTCTCAATGAGAGCAACCCAGTGGCACCACTACAAACAATGTAGAAAGCTGAGTCTTTCAATTCCCAAACATTATATATTTCCAGTGCCATAGGGATGCCAGGTGTCGGCATTCCACCGATCAACTATTGATGGCCTATCATGTGGAAAGCCATCAACTTCCTTTGGCCAGAAAAGCCCTTTAATGCTTGATTCCAGAGTAGTAGGGGGCTACATGTCTCCCATGTTTCCATACAGTGGTCTCCTAGGCTACTAGTTATGTTGATTTCTATTGACTGAACTTTAAAGGGATATGGGATAAGATGTCTAATCTCGGGGGTCCCTGCGATCTCCCTTCTGCACCCGGCATTCGGATAGAGCATCTGGTGCAGCTCCGGAGGCTCATGACGTCACGGCCACGCCTCCTCATGCAAGTCTATGGGGAGGGGAGCGTGACGGCAGTCATGCCCCCTCCCATAGATTTGCATTGAGGGGGCGTGGCTCTGACGGCACGAGCCTCCGCCCCTCATCGTCAGTCATCCGGCATGGAGTAAAGTTCACTCCTTGCACCGGATGTCTGGGGTGCCGCAGCTGAGATCACGGGGTCCCCAGCGATCAGACATCTTATCCCCTATCCTTTGGATAGGGGATAAGATGTCTAGGGGCAGAGTACCTCTTTAGGGAAGTTTTAAACATTTAAACTGCACTACACCTGTTTTTCAACACCCAAAATTTAGTATAATAGACTATTATTTAGTATAAACTACTACATTAAGGACAAGGCTCTGGTCTGTGTGAAGAATTATTTGGCTACTGATGCCAAATCCTGTTTAATGCTCTGCAGACATTTAGTCTAGTAGGTGTCTTCACAATGGGAGAGGAAGAAACCTCTTCCTGTAATTGATCTGATAGTAAGGAAGGAAGACCCTCTGGGTGACCGGTTGGCATGGAAGAGCTAATATGGCTGACCGGAAAATGAAGGCACACATTTTATAGTGTCGCTGTTCCCTTAGATTACTTGTTCTTCTATGGCCAAAAGGTTGAAGACTGGGTTCTTTTTCCTGTGTTTTTCTACTATACGTCAAGATCCCAAACCGCCCACTGAATTAAGAAGGGTAGCCTTAGCGTTCAAAGAAAACTGAATGCAAAACCAAATTAAAATATAATCTTTTTGTTACTGTACTCGTATACGTTTATTTGCTACATCATGTTTCTTGGAGAGCTCACTGAAAGTGCCTTATCTTGTATATTTCAGTTCTAGCATCAGATCACTTACACATATCGATTCCCCAGCTGGCACAGGCAGGATGCAGGGCGGCCAGAATAAAAGCTGTTAGTTTACGTTGCGATTTCTGTGCTTGTAATATATTAAGATCTTGCCTAGCAAGCACTTGTATACTTTTTTTTTTTTCCTCCTTTCTAGGGGAAAATGAAAATGCATTTTGGAAGATCCTGTCTGCTTTTTGTGTGAGCATTTTATAGTCATTTGTTTTTGGCATCTAAAAATGTTTACAGTAAATAATTCTGACAGTAAATGCTTTGTAACAGGTCCATATCATTGGCAAGATAAACTATCAAATTACTTAGAACACGGAACTTTTACACCTACAGTCTGAATGCATTTTTGTACCTATAAAGCATTTTAAGGCTCAGACCTATTAGAATATTGTGGTATTGGAAGGAGAGGGTTGGGGCATCAGTGTAGCAGAAATGAGCATTGTGCCTCAACCAATGACAACTGATTGTAGGGGCTTTCAGCAGCAAGACCCTTCATGAACAGTAAGACCCTCCCTAGTTTTTTGGGGTCTAGGGTTGCACTATTTGGGGAAAATGTGGAGGTTAAAAATGCAATTTTAATATGTGAATGTGATATAATATATGGTAAAATCCCCCTTTAATATGGTGCCATATTGCTTACCTGGCCGTCTAGACCCGTTCCATTCTTCTCCCGTCAAAAAAAAAAAAAACGGACTTTAAAAAAAAAAAAAAAAAAACTGACAATAACATATGCAAACGGATGTTATCCCTTTGTATCCGTTTTGATCAGAAGTAAAAACGGTTTGAAAAAACGGATTCAAATGGATGACATTGAAGGCACATCCGTTTTCCATAGACTTCAATGTTATATTTACCGTATCCGTTTTTACTTCCGTTTTTTTTGACGGGAGAAAAAATACTGCATGCATTGTCTTTTCTCCTGTAAAAAAAAAAATACGGAAATGAACGCAGACGGGTGCCACGGATGTCAAAGGATTGTAAAAAAAAATCCCGTTGACATCAATGGGATTTTTTTACTACCCTTTTGTAATCCATTCACAAGCCGCAACAACGGAACCTAAATGGGGGGGGGGGGGGGGAAACGAACAACGCACCCTTAGTTATTAAAGGGGCTCTCCGGTGCTTAGACATCTTATCCCCTATCCAAAGGATAGGGGATAAGATGCCTGATCGCGGGAGTCACGCTGCTGGGGACCCCCGTGATCTTACACGCAGCACCCCGTTTATAATCAGCTGTCACCCCCTCCCATGGGCTTGCATTGAGGGGCGGAGCGTGACGTCACACAGGGGCGGAGGTGTGACGTCACACGCCGTCGGCCCTGTGGTCGCCGATAATCAGACCCGTAGCGAACACGCTGATTATTAAAAGGGTGCCGTGTGCAAGATCATGGGCGTCCCCAGTGGCGGGACTCCCGCGATCAGGCATCTTATCCCCCATCCTTTGTATAGGGGATAAGATGTCTAAGCACCGGAGAACCCCTTTAAGTTCCTCAGAGGTGTTTAAGATAATCTCTTGAGTGCAATGCTGGAGACCAGGAATGACTTGGGCCTAGTTCCATCACTTGTGGCTGTCTGGGGTCTGTAAATCACTGGAGCACTGGCTCAGGTCTTGTCACATGCTTTAGAACTGGAATTGTCCAACTCGGCCGCACTTGGGGGGTTTAAAGGGACTGATGCCCAATCCTGCTACGGACAGCTGTGGTGCCTCCTGCAGTGAATACTCAGCAGGTGCTGCACCCATAGGGCATCATGGCAGTTGACGTTTTGTAAAAGCTAGAGGGCTATCTATTGGAGAACAATGTCACAGAGGATTAGCGCCACTCTGCTGTCAGACATGTGACTTTTCTGTTTTCAAGGTCAACCAACTGAACTTTGAAAACAGCGATGCATATAAATGGAGGAACAAGACCTGAAAATAACTCAAATTGGTTATTGCAATGTTACAATCCAATAACTTAGTCATTTTGCATTTATTTATTTTTTTGTAGTGTGACTCCCTTTAATATCTGGAACAGGCTTTACAATGTCTCATTTTGAAAGCTTTCACGGTGTCTAGTTATGACACAAGAAGTCCCCGTAACCCAACCTCTTTTATATTCCTATTCTGAAAGCATCTAGATGACTTGTGTTCTTATCTACGATGTCGACCAAACCACATCATAACTAGATTACATAGAAGTCACTGCTGTTGTAGGAAGACATGTAAAGGTTAATGCGATGTTTATTTCAGCCCCCACACTCCACCCATCCTCCTCTTTATAGGTTTATTTTAGAGCAATACAAAACTCGGCACTGTGCATCACTAGCATGCTGTGGCTTAATATGACTTTCAGACACATCGAGACTCGTGTGAAGTACTGTACCTTAGGGGCAGACAGGCTGCCATGGCAACACTTTGCGTTCTTAATTTTGTGAAATGAGGCTACACATGACTGACAGAAGTCTGTTTCTTCAGGATCGATTAAGCCTGGTTACTCCTGCGCCTCTGAAGCCATCAGTGTCGGCAGAAATACAAATTGAAAAAGAGAATATTTATGAATGTATGAATTGATACAGATCATGCAGGTGGCTAGACACTTCCATAAAGTCCACTAATTCTGGGGCAGAGGCGGTTAGGGGGGAGTGACTGTTCGTCACCTTTTACCTGTATGAAATACTGTCAAGTATGGTTGGACATGGCCATCTCTTTTTATTTGCACAGAATTGATGCTCCAATCTTTAAATTTTTTCTGATTCTTCCGGCACTGTGCTCTAGTTGCCCATTGACTGACTGTCAGTACAAGTCATCAGTACGGCAGAATAATGGGGTTCCAGAACTGAATATTTAGCTGTAAAACCAAACAAACCACTAACACAGTTGTAAAAAACAAGCTAAATTGGTCAAACCACATGGTTTGTGTTGGGACAGGATTTCCATAGGATTGTGTTGAATGCAACTTTGGACACTATGCATTAAAGGGGTACTCCGGTGGAAAACTTATTTATTTATTTTTTTTCCTTTTTTAAATCAACTGGTGCCAGAAAGTTAAACAGATTTGTAAATGACTTCTATAAAAAAAAAAAAAAAAAATCTTTACCCTTCCAGTACTTTTTAGCAGCTGTGTGCTACAGAGAAAATTCTATACTTTTTGAATTTCTTTTTGCCTTGTCCACAGTGCTCTCTGCTGACACCTGCTGCCCGTATCAGGAACTGTCCAGAGCAGGAGAAAATCCCCATTGCAAACCTATGCTGCTCTGGACAGTTCCTGATACAGACAGCAGGTGTCCGCAGAGAGCACTGTGGACAAGACAAAAAAGAAATTCAAAAAGTATAGAATTTTCTTTGTAGCATTCAGCTGCTAAAAAGTACTTTAAGATATAGAGCAAACACTAGCAAACTTTATTGACTGCTTGTTAAAGATTACCTCTCGTGATCTTGTTAATTTTATAATCCTCCCAGTTCATTGGCCCATCGTGATAAACCACCCCCTGCCTTTAGTTTTATTATTTGTTAGTTCTCTACCTTGATATTGCTCAGAATTTTCTGCTTAGTCTTAGTCAGATTCACAGAATGGAAAGTGGCGATACCCATCAGGCTGTGACATCATCTGAAGCCATACAGAGGAGAACTTCCTCCCTCACTCTGCTACACACAGCCCAGAACAGTTCAGTGTGAGGTGAGCTATGATTGGCTAAGGCTGTACAGACCCCCCTCAGCACTCCAGAATGCATTTCCTGATTTTAGACTTCTGCCAGGCCAGCAGGAGTCCAAAGTCTGTGCAAGAGATGGGGGGGAATGTGCTCTGGGCAAGTATGGAGACACCTAGTGGGAGATTTTTTAAACACAAATAAAACATAAAAAATATATATTTTTTTAAACAAAGTACATTAGAAAGAGTTGTTATTTACCATAAGCAGTGCAATAGCAAAAATTTGTTTAAATGACAGTGCCCATTTAACCACTTAAGGGCCAGGGGCATACCAGTATGCCCTCAGTCCTCTCCCTTTCTAGAACGTGGGGCCACGGGTCGGCACTGAGCGTGGCTAATAGTGTGCGGCACTGATCACGGTGCTGCGCGCTGTTAACCCTTTAAACGCGGCGTTCAAAGTTGATCGCCGCATCTAAAGTGAAAGTAAACTACCCCGGCTAGCTCAGTCTGCTGTTCGGGATCGCCGCGGCGAGATCGCGCTGTTCCAAACAGCTGGAGCACACTTTTAACCCCTCCCCTAATAAAAGTTTGAATCACCCCCCTTTTCCCATAAAAAAAAAAATGTGTAAATAAAAATAAACATGACATTATCATTAAACCGCACGGTCAATGGCTTATGCGCAAAAAAAATCCCAAAGTCAGAAATTGCTTATTTTTGTTCACTTTTTATAGAATGTAAATATGAATAAAAAGCAATCAAAAAGTCTGATCAATACAAAAATGGTACCGCTAAAAACTTCAGATCAAGGCGCAAAAAATTAGCCCTCATACCACCCCAAATGCGGAAGATGTCAGAAGATGACAATTTTAAACTTATAGATTTTACTGCATGTAGTTATGATTTTTTCCAGAGGTATGACTAAATCAAACCTATATAAGTAGGGTATCATTTTAGTCTTATGGACCTACACAATAAAGAGAAAGTATCACTTTTACAGAAAAATGTACTTTGAAGAAACGGAAGCCCCCAAAAGTTACAAAAAAAGGTGTTTTTTTTCTTAAATTTTGTCGCACACTGATTTTTTTTTCCCCGTTTCACCGTAGTTTTTTTGGGTAAAATGACTAATGTCATTACAAAGTAGAATTTATAAAAATAAGACATATGGATTTTTGGGTGCAAAATTTAAAGAGTTATGATTTTTTAAAGGTAAGGAGGAAAAAATGAAAGTGCAAGAAATGGAAAAACCCCTGGACCTTAAGGGGTTAAAGGGGTACTCCATTGGAAACATCTTATCCACTATCCAAAGGATAGGGGATAAGATGTTAGATCACGGGGGTCCCGCCACTGGGAACCCCCGCGATCTCCAGGCCTGCAGTGGCCGGAACACAGAAGCTTGCAGCTTCCACGTTTGTGACGTCACACCACGCCCCCTCCATTCATGTCTATGGGAGGGGGCGTGACGGCTAGTACATAGCAGTCACGCCTCCTTCCATAGAAGTAAATGGAGGGGGCGTGGCGGCTTGCATTGCCAGTCATCAGGCACGGCGCGGTGTTCACTCCGTTATCTCCTATCCTTTGCATAGGGGATAAGAGGTTTCCAACAGAGTACTCTCTTAAGCATTGGAGATCATTGATCACTTTTTATTGTGCATGTTTACAGGGATTTTCTCGGATGAATGGAAAAAAAGCAGTACTCACCTGCTGTGATGTGTTTAGTGGACTCTAAGACGTTGTAAGTATTGTGAGTTTTTCGTTTTTTGGAAATTTTTGTAGCTCTATCTGGCCATGTTTAAAAATGTCATCGTGAAAGTTTAGGCAACGGAAATATGTTTATGGACATAGCCTGATCGCCTGATCTACTATATGAACAAACATATATATGTGGACCTATAATATCCTCAAATTCCGGGCTCCTCCAAACTATACTCAACACACAGTTATCACAAAGTTGGTAGGGTACAATTGTCTAAAATGTCTTTGTTGTAATATTATTACCTTTCATTGGAAATAAGGGGCCTAGACTCCTCCTTTTTTTTTTTTTTTTTTTTTTTACATTAGACACTATGCTTTTTGGTAGATAGTGTTTTTCACGTACTCACCAAACCCACATCAATCTTTCAGACTGCCGAATATTGAGATATAATTAATTTCTCCAGAGAACATGTTCCTGCACCAAAGTCCAGTGATGATGGGTTCAGCTGACATTGATCCAATGTTTATGGCCACCTTAGCATTGTGTTAGTCCCAAGGTTTTCTACCCATTTAAAAGAAAAAAAAAAAACATGATTACTATATAATACTCCTGCCTCATTGCCTTGGCGAGCCTGGTTAGAGACATTCTTCAATGCTCCTATTTCCAGGCATTGAGTAACATCGTGACTGTCCCTGGATAATTGCACAATTTGCGTATTTTTACACGTTTGCAATGTAGTAAGGTAGAATAATATAGAGTTCTCCAAATGGTGCTGTCCAGGCATAACTCACATGATTGTCAGCAGATGGAGAATTATTCCGGACTCTGAACCTGATTTTAATGCATTGTTTTTAACTAGACAATATCATTTTTCTTAAGAATTGGAGAATTTCCCAGTAATTCAAAGGCTGGACTGGAAACTGTATTTTATGCAGAGATGAGCTGGCCTTTGTGATAAACTCAATCTATTAAAATATGTAGCTTCTGTGCATAATTTATATCCTCGGCTGTTCCTGTACGTTTGAGAACATGTAGCATTTGTGTTCATATTTGGTAGCCGCTCTGAATATTAACTGAGCCGTTTACATTTGAGGTTTACATTTACATGATGTTCAGGGTTATTTGAATACTACCATACCACCCTTAATTGTAGGGTCAAAGATGTCATGTCACCAAATATTTAGATAAACACTTAAATATGGAATCATTGTTTAAACTGTAAGTATCCCAACAAAAGGGAAAATTTAGTTGTCCCCAATCGGCGAGGCCATGCTGTTTTCAATAGGGCTTTTTCTGTATTCATTAGTTGAAATGTGATAGAACTTGGGCAATATTTGTAATTTTGACAATGTTAGTTGACTCGTGAGGCCTAGGTGCAGTTATGTTCTTGTTGGTGAGTCCCCAAAAGAAAAGGCTTGAGAAGTCCTAGTCTACATACATCCATTGAGAGATCAGATTCTTCTATGGAATTGCAGAATAATCCAAATGAAATACTATGTAACATACCACAAATATATCCTACAAAAAGAAAGCAACCACAAATATTATAAACTTTATTCACAAATCAATATTACAGTGTCAATATTAAAATATACAGTGTAAGACTCTTAGAAATAGAGAAATGAATCGCACTCACCACGTTTGAAGTCCCAGTAATAAAGATTGTTTTATTCCATGAAGTGCTAGGGCAGAAAATACAGCAGGATGTACGACCATGGAGCGGGGAGTGAGAGCGGTCTACATGAAAAATTCAACAGAGAAACCTTCACAATAGACTTAGAAAAAGCCATCAGAAAAATTAATTTAAAATTTTTTTTTTCCACAGGTGTCAGCAAAAATAAAAATGTGAATGAGCACAACTGTTACGCCGAGCGCTCCGGGTCACCGCTCCTCCCCGGAGTGCTCACAGCGTTCTCCTATTCACAGCGCCCCGGTCAGACCTGCCAACCGGGTGCTCTGCGATAATGTACCCAGCCGGAATGCGATTCGCGATGCGGGATGCGCCCGCTCGCGATGCGCATCCTGACTTGCTTACCAGACCCGTTCCCCGTCTGTGCTGTCCCGGCGCGCGTGGCCCCGCTCCTTAGGGCGCGCGCGCGCCGGGTCTTTGCGAATTAAAGGGCCGGTGCGCCACTGATTGGCGCATGAGGTTTTAATCAGTACCTTCACCTGTGCACTTCCCTACTTATACCTCACTTCCCTGCACTCCCTTGCCGGATCTTGTTGCCATTGTGCCAGTGAAAGCGTTTCCTTGTGTGTTCCTAGCCTGTGTTCCAGACCTCCTGCCGTTGCCCCTGACTACGATCCTTGCTGCCTGCCCTGACCATCTGCTACGTCCGACCTTGCTCTTGTCTACTCCCTTATCTCAGCAGTCAGAGAGGTTGAGCCATTGCCGGTGGATACAATCTGGTTGCTACCGCCGCTGCAAGACCATCCTGCTTTGCGGCGGGCTCTGGTGAATACCAGTAGCAACTTAGAACCGGTCCACCGACACGGTCCACGCCAATCCCTCTCTGGCACAGAGGATCCACCTCCAGCCAGCCGAATCGTGACAACAACCCACTAGAAGGAGAGGTTCCATGTAGCATTTCTACTTTGGGCTTTAGCGTACCAAAGAATTTTTCAGAAACAGATCTTGAAAATGTTGCTGCCCTGAGCGAACTATTGGAGGAAAATTTACCATTTGATGTATCTATAACTACTGAAAATGTAGAAAAAAAAAACTATTTTACAGGAGGAAATAAATCTAAATTTAACCCCCAGGTAGCTCCTGGCAGCAACATCGATCTCTTCCAAAATGCTGTTTTAAAAGATATAAAAGCGATCCTTTACCCCAACCCAGAAAAAAAATGTAACTCCTCGAGAGCTGTCAGCCATGAAATGGCTCAGCTCTCAAGACTCAATACACATTACAAGGGCAGATAAAGGGGGAGCAACAGTTGTGTGGAGCGCTACAGCGTATAAAAATGAAATGGATCGTCAACTTAGTGATCAAGTAACATACGAAAAGCTAACCCAACAAAACGTACAATAGACAAACTTAGAACATTATTAAGAAAATACGTAGAAAAAACTACCATCAGTGAAAAAACTGCCAAAAAATTAATTCCAACATATCCTTAATCTGCAAAAATATATGTTTTACCTAAAGTACACAAAAAAAACCTTACTCCTACAGGTAGACCAATTATAGCAGGCATTGGCTCCCCTACAGAAGCACTGTCCAGCTATCTAGAATGGCTTATATCTCCATTATTGAAAGGTATTCCAACTTTATTAAAAGACACCAGCGAACTACTTACAGCTTTAGAAGACTTTAAATGGCAGGACTCCTACAGTTTAGTGTCCTTGGACATAGAAAGCCTGTACACCCGAATCCCACACGATTCGGGTGTACAGGCAATGCAGACTTTCCTTAACGATAATAACAAATCGCATAATTTTATTGAGTTTGTTAGTGAATCTTTACTATTTATATTACAGAACAATACTTTTTTTGCATGAAGAAAATTGGTACAGGCAGGCCCATGGCACAGCAATGGGCACACCTGTCTCATGCACTTACGCTAATGTTTTTTTTAGCTATGTATGAACAAGAATGCGTTTTTTCAACATTAAATAACCCTTATGCTAAACATATTAAATATTATTTGAGATTTGTGGACGGTGTCCTTATCATATGGGAAGGAACCCTAGAGAATTTGAATGATTTTGTAAAACATTTGAATAACACCAACACCATAAATATGTTTTTTACAAGCCATTTTGGAGGAAATTCTATAGAATTTCTAGACATACGAATAGATGTAAATAATAACACTCTACAAACATCAGGTTATCGAAAAGAAATTGCTAAGAACACCCTACTGCACTATCAAAGTTCACATCCTTATTATATAAAAAATAATATACCATACAGTCAGTACCTTAGATTAAAAATAGCAAACAGAAACCATAAGAGATACCTGGAACAAGCAGACGCATTAACTTTGCGTCTTCTTGAACGTGGCTATCCGAGAGAAATTTTTAACACCGCTTTTAAAAAAGCAGAGAAAAAAACTAGGACAGAACTGTTGAAACCAAAAAATAAAAATACAAAAGCCGAAAACTGTTTTACCTTTTCCTTTGCCAATTCTCCCATGAATAATACTATTAAAAATATCATCCATAAAAATTGGTTCATGATGGAACAGGATAATGAACTGGGAGCAAAGGCAAAGAAATGACCGATTATCACCTTTAGAAAATCTCGTACCATAGGAGATTAAATAGAAAAGGGAAAACAAAAAACTCAAGAAGCAAAGAATGACACATGGTTAAAAAATTGTGTACCAAAAGGAAATTTCCCATGTAGAAATTGTAATTTCTGCTATTTAAATTTAGCAAAAAGAAATTTCGTTCTAGGGGGCACTAATGTTTTCTTAAACCAATTAATAACATGTCATTCTACATACATTGTCTATTGCTAAATATGTCCGTGCAATTATTATTATATCGGCAAAACAAAAAGGAAATTATTTGTACGTATACGTGAACATATATATTCTTTAAAAACCAAAAAAGGTTCCCCCCCCCCGGTTTTTCTCACATATGACTGAATGTCATGAAGGCAAAATTGAGGGGTTTAAATTTGCCGGACTTGAACGCATAGACAATGTACCTGAAGGAATAGATTGTCATACTTTCTTATTATATGGATAATAAAGCTAGACGCCACTGGTCCACTGGGACTAAATGAAAGAAATCACTATTCCGCTCCTGTGAAACATATACTGTGTAAAATCTCCTTCTATATTATGGTTTTAACCATATGTATGTGTGTGTGTATATGTATGTGTATATATATATATATATATATATATATATATATATATATATGTATATAATATATGTTATGCATTTTTATCTATATTTTTTCTATTTTGAATTCTATGCTACTATTCACACCTCGCCTACCTCATGTATATAAGGATCACTCCTACAGGGAGGAGACGCACACACCTGGCCGGAAGAAGCGTCGGCTGACGCGAAACTAGTTGCCACCTGTGGTGTGCCCCTGTGTCTGAGAGCGGCCGCTCTCATTCCCCGCTCCATGGTCGTACATCCTGCTGTATTTTCTGCACTAGCACTTCATGGAATAAAACATAAACAATCTTTATTACTGGGACTTCAAACGTGGTGAGAGTCTTACATTGCATTATATGTTCAGTTGTTCCATTGGAGACGCACCCCACACTGAATCCATCACAGCAGTACGCTACCACACCTGGCATATCAAGTCCAATGCACATTAAGACTGAGCTGTAGCAGTGCCTGGTGGTAACTTTCGTTACCTTTGCTACAAGAATTAAAATATACAGACCAAAGTGTAAGATTGGAATAAAAAGGGGAAAAGGGTAGGATCACATACTACCAATGTGACTTACAATGTATATAGAAATTACCAGTTTGATCTGTTCAAAGGCACAAACATAATAATGTAATAGTAAAGTGCAAATGCCAATCATAAAGAGAATATACAATAAATGAAAGCCACAATAGAGGCCAACAAAAAAGAGCAAGTTCTTCAATATATACCTAGTAGGTATATTCTCAAACACAGAGACAGGCCTACTAAAATATATAATATACGCCTATACAGCCTTGTGGAAAACGCATCTAAACCAACAAAAGAGCTACATACAGACACAAAGAAGCCTCCAAAAAAGCCGACGCAAGTTTCACATGAATGCTTTTTCAAGGGGGTCCAAGATAATGGATTTGCAGAGCAAACCTATGGCCTCAAAAGGTGGGCATAGACTACCAGCTGAGCGTGCTTGTGTTCTCAAGGGGAAAAAGGGAATAAGCTGCTGCCAGACACCTGGCAGTAGCTGATCTCTTATAAAAACAAAGGATGATGTGCAGTCAGCAGAACTTGGACACCCCCCATACATCTTAGTGTGTGCCCCTAGCTGTTGCAAAACTACATCTCTCAGCATACCTACACCTCTCAGTCTTTGCCTGTCCGGGCATGCTGGGAGTTTTAGTTTTGCAACAACTGGAGGCACGCTGGCTGAGAAAAACTGTGTTAGGGTGCTTTCCCAGCCGGATCCGGACCGAACCCCATTCATTTCAATGAGCCAACCGGAGTCAAACGCTGACTCCGGTTGTCTAATTTTTCCCCAAATACGGTTTTCTGACCAGACCTAGAACCGTGGTATACCACGGTTTTAGGTCCGGTCAGAAAACTATATACGGGGCAAAAATTTGACAACTGGATCCGGCTGGGATACGGGAGCGGACGGTTTTCGCCCCTCCCAACTGGATCCAGCAACCGTACACTACAAACGTAGTGTAAAAGCACCCTAAGATGGTTGGCTTATTTTTCCAAAACTGGTGGTTTTGTACAACAATGATTCAATGTGTATGGCATCCTTTATTCATAGTTCTGTCTTTACAGGCACCGTGACAGATGTGTTCTAATCTACTTTGGAACAGATTCTCAAAAAAAAAAAGCTAAAAGTTGTAGAATTTAATGGTAACCCTATAGACCCATTTTAACTAAATCTGTATGTGGGCTGTTTAAAGTAAAGCGCAACAGAAACCTGGCAGAAAAGTTCTAATAAAAGTATGCATTTTATTATTTGTAATAGCTTTTAGGCATATAAAATCACTGTGTTCTCTCCCTCCTCAACCTGAAGCAATTCATAATCCGTCTTCCTAGATTTTCATACTTTTTAGCTGTAAGGTGCACATTAAGCTCACGTGGGCACAAACCTTGTTGATGATTTGCGCCATCAGCCCTGAACATGTTAACATCCACCCCCCTAATAAACATACTTATTTGCCACTTTGTATTCACCGAATTGAACGCCAGCCTAATCCTTCATTGAGAAAATACAGTTCTCGAGTGCCCCGAATGTGTCGTTGTCATTTTTTCCCCCCTGTTGTATTGTAATGTTATAAACCCCTCTCCCTGCAGTGCTCCTATTGACGTTTTTATATTGTCGTAGTTTAGAGTCCTGAGCTCAATGAAGTCTCTCTATACCTAAGGCAATACATTCTTCTTGGAGAACGGAGTCTTGGAAGATTATAGTCAGACTCTATTAACATTATACTAGCAGAGTTATTTAGCGAAAGAAAACGCAATGTATAATGCATCACATAAAAGCGCATTATACCCGCTGGTTATTTACTAAGGCGGCTAATGCTGCTTGGTAAACAGGAGCCATGCGCTGCATTGCTGTGTTCAGCTCTGTACCTGGAGATGTAGAGTCACGTGCTGGTGAAAGGGGTGACCTTTCCAAACCTAATTAGGCAGATTCATTGATACTGTTTAATACTTAAAGGGGTATTTTATTTCCAGCCATTAAGCCCATGATGCCCAGTTATACTACCGTACAAATTACCTGTTTGCGCCACTTTGTCCCATTGTCATGCACAGGTCCCACATCCAGAAGTGCTGTAGCGCATGTCTTTCTATTTTACTGTTGTATGGGATCTTTCCCAGCATTCCAGGCAGACCGAGATAATATGTCATAATTCACGTGGTGTCCAGGGGGCGTTGCTATGCTGCAGTGGGGGGGGGGGGGGGGGGTGGATATCAGAGTGGAAGGGACTTACTGAAGTAATGCTATCCACCTGCCCACTGCAACATAACTACACCCCCTTAAAGGGGTACTCCACTGGAAATGTTTTATTTATTTTTTTAAATCCACTGGTGCCAGAAAGGTAAATAGATTTGTAAATTACTTCTATTTAAAAATCATAATCCTTCCAGTACTTATCAGCTGCTGTACGCTCCACAGGAAGTTCTTTTCTTTTTGAATTTTTATTTTCTGTCTGACCACAGTGCTCTCTGCTGATACCTGTGTCCATTTTAGGAAGTGTCCAGAGCAGTATAGGTTTGCTATGGGGATTTGCTCCTATTCTGGACAGTTCCTAAATTGGACAGAGGTGTCAGCAGAGAACACTGTGGTCAGACAGGAAAAAAAATTCAAAAAGAAAAGCACTTCCTGTGGAGCATACAGCGGCTGATAAGTACTGGAAGGATTAATATTTTTAAATAGAAGTAATTTACAAATCTGTTAAACTTTCTGGCACCAGTTGATACAAAAAAAAGGTTTGCCAGTGGAGTCCCGCTTTAAGACCAATTAACTTATTGTCTCTGGCTGAATGGAATTGTAAGAGACAACAGTAAAATAGAAAGACTTGCATTACAGCACTTCTGGTGTGTGTGTGTCGTGCGTGAAAATGGGGGGGAAAGTGTCGCACAGAGGTAATAGAAGAATACTACAAAGAATTATAACTTTTCCTCATGGGCTCAAAGCCTGAAGAAAAGAAAATCCTAGAATCCCCTTTAATGGGGTATTCCAGGATTATTTTTTTTATTTGACTATGTTACGGGGGCTGAAAGTTAGTGTTGTTCATAATAGAGTGTCTGTACCTGTGTGTGGTGGTTTTCTCACAATTCTTATGTGATTTTCACCCCAATATTTATTTTTAACAGCATACAAAATTACTGTTGTCTCAGATTTTTCCCAGGTTGCAATGCAGCCAAGACCTGACTCACTAGTCAGCTGATGACAGGGAGCCTGTCTGCTTCAATGGGTGGAGCGATCGCTTGGTGGGAGAGAGATCAATCTGCAACTAATGCAACAGCTGTAGGAACCCTGATTGAAAACCTTAGGTCTTTTGTATGGAGGTAGCTCATTTATGTTTCATTGGGCGGGGTGGCTGATGTGTGGGAGGGAGGAAAATGGAATTATAGTTTTCTTTTTTTTGCCTACAAATCCATAACGGGAAATACCAGTTCACAAAAAGCTAGCCACAGTGTTATGGTAATCTCACAACATAGCCATTTAGCCCCAAGACAAGGGCAGATCCTTCCTAAGCATTTCCATTACTGTCTGCCAGGTACGTACTAAAATCACCTTATGGTTAATAACCCCTTTAAGGGTACGTTCACACATAGAGGATTCTGCGCAGATTTGATGCGCAGGATTTGTAACTGCAGATTAGAAGCTGTTGCTCAGTCATTTAGTTTACATTGAAATCTGCAACAAAAAATTCTGTGCATCAAATCCTGCGCATCAAATCTACGCATGTGTAAGCGTACCATAAAGGGAACCCTCAATCACTTTGATGCTACCTGAACTAGAAGACATTAGGGGATCTACATCTAATGGCTTTTGTCTTTCCTGCTGGCTTTGAGTGACAGATCTTTCCTTACACCCCAATAGGGAGAGATCAATTGGTGGGACAGTGAGAAGCCTCTACATACCACCAGTGGTTGAGGCATCATAAAAGTGAACACTGGCTCCATTATTGGTGGCTCATGCTGTTGACGAGACAGTCTACAAATGTGCCAAAGTTATTGATCATCCTGATGTTACTGCAGAAACCTTTGCCCCTCTAATTTAAAACTATGTCCTCTTGTGGTAGGTTGTTTTCTTTTAAATATGCTCTCCTCCCTTTCATTAAACTATGTCTCAGTAACAGCCTCTAAATCTACATTCTCTTGTCATTATTGACCCAAATAAATTTTTTATTACCTAAACTACGAACATTTGTAGACAAAACTCTGAGCTTGTCATTTATTAACCTCTGTGCTACTGACATGTTCTGGCATTGTTTTGAGGGGCAATTGGACTCATGGATTTTCACTATTTTGCCCCCCCCCCCCCCCTTCCTAGTTTAAATACTCCTTAGCAAATTCTTTGAATTGTTCTCTGAGAACATTTGTTCCTTTGTGAGAAAGATGCAAACCATCTTTTATGTACAGTTCCTTTCTATGCCAAGTAGAGCTATCCTGAGACACAAAGCCAAATCCTTGCTCTTGACAACATTTACTAAGCCATAAGTTGAACTCCTTGATTCGCCTCTGTCTATCCTTCTGAACATTATGCACAGGCAGAACTTCAGAAAATGAAACAGTGGATGCAAAATCCTGCACATCGTTACAAAGTGTGATAAAAGATTCCTTCACTTCTGAAACTTCATTGCAAGCCAGGTCATTTGTCCCTAGATGGACAACAGCTGCTTCCTTTCAGACTTCACTTTATCTTTTTTGTCCTTGACTGCAGTCTTGCATACATTAGACATAGGAGTCGATGGTTCCTCACCCTCTGTGCTTGAGCCAATATCCATGTTGCCCTTACATTCTGAGAGTGCTGCAAATGAATTATGGAGAACCACAGACTGTGGGACATGTCTTCTATCCCCAACTCTAAGTCTTCCAGAACCTACAGTAACCCATCTGCCATTTCTAGGCAGTGGCATTGCAGCAGTCCCAGCCTGAGTTTGTTTAACAGATAATTTAAACATCTCAGATTTCAAAAATGCGATTTCCTGCTCCAGTAAGGAGAACTGTCTACAGATCTGACAGCACCCAAACCTTCTAAGAGTGGAACCTGAAATAAATGTACAATTCATGCACTGAACCAAGTCTGACATTTTAAAGAGGAGAAAAATTTATAACAAACAAAATCTAAACATTTTTAAGATTGTATCTGCCTCCAGCCTACCTCCTGACTATCTCCTGCAATATCTCTCCAATGCACTTAGAAATAGCAGCACTTTGAATATGCAGCTAATGACCTTTAGCTAGCTGTCCGATCTGAATACTTTGACTACTACCCTAACGTGCTATGCTGAAGTGTGTATCCTACAGTGAGAACAGGTATCTTTTGGGATTGCAGATATTTAAAGACACTTCATTATATATGTATAATGCTCCTTTCATTGTGTGCTGAACTTTTCATGATCCTCACTCAGAGTATGAAGGCGATGTAGTCGTGCACAGTTTAGTATGCTCACCATTTCTAGGAAAATATTTGCACTACTGCGGACATTTTAATTTAATGTGTCTTTTTCGTCTAGAGTCGCATTGCGCTCAGCTTCTAGACCAATGTTTCCTAACCAAGGTGCCTCTAGCTGTTGCATAACTACAACTCCCAGCATGCCGGGACAGCCAAAGGCATGCTGGGAGTTGTAGTTTTGCAACAGCTGGTGGCAAACACTGGTTTGGAAACACTGTTCTAGACCATAGGATTCCCTACTTCAGTTTTTGAGATCCATATAAAAGGCATAAGTTGAATAAAAGGTGGCAAAGAATTTATCTAGAAGTTGGATTAGCTCTAGAAATCTCTAAGAAATAATCATAGATATCCCCTCCACTCCACTTATAGTTTTTTTTACTTTGTGTTCGTATTTTTATTATTTTTTTGCTTTATCTCTGTGTTCGTACATATGTAGATGATACCATTATACGTATATTTGTAATATACATTTGTTAAAAAAATGTGTATACTTTTGGATGAAAAAAATGCTGTCCCTGCCTGTGTGCCTCTGTGTGGAGACCAAATATATGAAGTGTGGTGACACGCAGGGCTCTGTGCAGACTTCTGGCTTGTCAATCATCCTGCTGTGTGAGCCTGGGAGTGTGTCACAGAGCCTCAGTGTACAGGGCCCTGCTTGTCCTCAGGGCACACAGGCCTGCACAGGGCCCTGTGCACAGAGGGCAAGCAGGGCCCTGTGCACAGAGGGCAAGCAGGGCCCTGTGCACAGAGGGCAAGCAGGGCCCTGTGCACAGAGGGCAAGCAGGGCCCTGTGCACAGAGGGCAAGCAGGGCCCTGTGCACAGAGGGCAAGCAGGGCCCTGTGCACAGAGGGCAAGCAGGGCCCTGTGCACAGAGGGCAACCAGGGCCCTGTGCACAGAGGGCAACCAGGGCCCTGTGCACAGAGGGCAACCAGGGCCCTGTGCACAGAGGGCAACCAGGGCCCTGTGCACAGAGGGCAACCAGGGCCCTGTGCACAGAGGGCAACCAGGGCCCTGTGCACAGAGGGCAACCAGGGCCCTGTGCACAGAGGGCAACCAGGGCCCTGTGCACTGAGGAGAAGCAGGGCCCTGTGCACTGAGGAGAAGCAGGGCCCTGTGCACTGAGGAGAAGCAGGGCCCTGTGCACTGAGGCTCTGTGACACGCTCCCAGGCTCACACAGCAGGATGATTAACAAGCCAGAAGTCTGCACAGAGCCCTGCGTGTCACCACACTTCATATATTTGGTCTCCACACAGAGACACACAGGCAATAGCTGCAGGGACAGCATTTTTTCACCCAAAAGTATACGCATTTTTTAACAAATGTAGATTACAAATATATGTATACTGGTATCATCTACATTATATGAAAAGTTTTTGTTAACAGGTACACTTTTTAAGCGATCCTATATTTATTATTATGAAATATCTATTTCTTAGATGGAAATATCTCGATCAATAAACCAGAGATGGCCTACAATAGGATTATATACAGTATAGAATATACAGTAAGTGTGTTGGTTTTCGTAAAATCCTGTTTGAAGAACCTATAGAGAGATATTCTAAAATTGCATCTGGAATATAGTCTTATTAGAATTGCTTCCTTTATGCTGCAAAACATTCCAAAAGTACATGCTGCAAAATGCTATCCAAATACACCATGGAATACCCTTCAGAAATCCAAGGCATGCCCTCGGATTTATGCTGCCTATTTTACTTTTTTGCCGTATTTTTGTCGCAGTTTTGACTGTGGCTTAGCCCCATTCGATTGGGCTAATGTGTTTTCCTGCCTTACCAAATGTGCTTACCGATGCAGTCAGTTGTCACTCCTCTACACATATAAAAAAAATATACATGCTGCAGTTCGCGGTGTGAACATGTAGTCCTGTTGAAAATATTAGGCTACAATGAGTGATTTATTGCCTAATTGACTTGCTTATGGTACACTTTATGGACCGGCCAGGTTGATGTTTTACTTATTGTACAATTTAAAATTTGAAAATAGGAGGAGTATTGTACTTTTTTTTTTTATTTTGACACATAATGCAATCCAATATATGTCCCCCCAAAAAAACAATAGGGGAACATGATTTGAGACCACACAATATAAACTTCCATAAAATTCTTTGTAAATAGGACTTGACATGGCAAACAGTGTGGACAGATTTGCAGCGACTGTACTGATCCCTTCCTCTGTCTGCCACTGCCGTTCCGCTTCCCCTACTACCAGTGCGGCAATGGCTTCCAGATTCCTGGACACAGATTCGTCCTAATCTGCATCCAAAACCCTGGCCAAATTTAGTACCCTAAAGTTAAAAATTCATGTCAGGAATTGGGGGGTATGCCTCAGATTTTAATTTTTTTTTATTTTGCCCCAGATTTCATGGCTGATTTTGGCTGTGTGAAGCCTGACTTCTCCCAGTAGTGTAAATGGGTATTCCAGGGAAAAAACATTTTGTCAAATCAACTGGCTCCAAAAAGTTTACCAGATTTGTAAATTACATCTATTAAAAAATCTTAATCCTTTTAGTACTTTTTAGCAGCTGTTTTCTACAGAGGAAAATCTTTTTTATTTTTTTAATTTATTTTTTGCGTTGTCCACAGTGCTCTCTGCTGGCACCTAATGCCCATATCAGGAACTGTCCAGAGCAGGAGAAAATCCCCATAGCAAACCTATGCTACTCTGGACAGTTCCTGACATGGACAGAGGTGTCAGCAGAGAGCACTGTGGACAACACAAAAAATAAATTAAAAAAGTAAAGAATTTCCTCTGTTGCATACAGCTGCTAAAAAGTACCAAAAGGATTAAGATTTTTTAATAGAAGTAATTTACAAATCTGTTTAACTTTCTGGCACCAGTTCATAAAAAATAAAAATAAAATAAAAAAGGTTTCTACCAGAGTACTCCTTTAAGATAAAAGCGCTTGAGCATCAGCGTGCCGAGAGGAGTTTGCAGTCTACATCCTATTGCGGGGAAATGAAATCGATACATACTTTTTAATTGAATCTATGACCCTCTTTTTCTCTTAAAGGTACTTTTCCATTTAAATAGATTAAAAAAGTTAATACAAATGTTTATTAAGCATTTTATGGCTTCCTACACCAATTCATTTAGGCGAATAGTGCCGCTATATTGGTTCTGTTTGTATGTGCTTGTTTGCTTAAATGTGCTATTTGAGGTTTAGTATTAGCTCTATATGGTGGATGAGATAGCGGTGTATAAACAACACGGTTCGGTCTTATTATGAACTTTGTAAAGAGGATTTGTTTGTTTGCACACCGGCGTCTTCATTTATTTTTTATAAACAAAGAAGCAGGAACATTCGGATGGTGGATTATTAATATGTAAGTGATTACAAAATGTATTACATGTACTAAACAAAAGAGCAGGAACCAGTATATACACATCCTTACAAGCAAATTGAACAGGTTAGGCCCAGTTCACACTGCTGTCAGGCTCCGCTATGGGGGGAGCTCTGTCAGCAATTCCGTTGATTTTAGCAGAGAAAAAAAAATAGTGCATGCACAATTTTTTCTATTATATTTCCTCCGGTAAACTACCAGATCTTCACTGGACTCCATTCAAGTCAATGGGACCCAGTGATTACCCGGTGGAGTCTATTGTGCTCGACCCGTATTTGGGGCCGTTCGCTGCAAAAAAAGAGCCAAACAGACCCTTAAAGGGGTACTCCGGTGCTTACACATCTTATCCCCTATCCAAAGGATAGGGGATAAGATGCCTGATCTCGGGAGTCCCGCAGCTGGGGACGCCCGCGATCATGCACGCAGCACCCCATTTGTAATCAGTGCCCGTAGCATGTTCGCTCTGGGTCTGATTACGCTTGACCGCAGAGCCGGCGGCGTGTGACGTCAAGCTCCGCCCCTCAATGCAAGCCTACGGGAGGGGGCGGGGGTGTGACGTCACACGCCGCCGGCTCTGCGGTCGAGCGTAATCAGACCCAGAGCGAACACTCTCAGGGCACTGATTACAAACGGGGTGCCGCGTGCATGATCTCGGGTGTCCCCAGCTGCGGGACTCCCGCGATCAGGCATCTTATCCCCTATCCTTTGGATAGGGGATAAGATGTGTAGGCACCGGAGTACCCCTTTAACGGGACAGAGCGCAACAGTAATGTGAACTTAGCCTTAGATTATGGCCTTAAAGTGTTACTCTGCCCCTAGACATCTTAGACTCCTTTCACACTATATTATTGTTCCATTTAGGAACTTCCGTCAGAAGTTCCATCACTATATCGGGGAAAACCGGCCGTTACAAAACCCCTGACGGCTGCAACTAAATCGCATTGCAGCCTATGGGGTTTTGTAACTGCCCGTTTGCACCCGTATATGCCCGTAATTCATTACGGACGTTATACAGTGACGGGACATCGTGGTGGAAAAATGACTGCATGCATTGGAGAGCATGCTCTGGGGGCTGATTCTAACGGGGTGCGGCGTGGAAGGTCCCCAGCGGCGGGACCCCCGTGATCAGGCATCTTATCCCCTATCGTTTGGATAGGGGATAAGATGTCTTAGCGCTGTAGTACTCCTTTAAGAAGGAATCATTAGATTCCTCATACAGATCAGTGCAGTTCTATTGAATACCATTGATCTGTGTGATCTGTGCTCATTTGGTTGAGCCTGCTCCAGGCAGGCTCAATCAAATGCAGAGCCATGGATGAAGAGGTAAGCTCTCTGGCTACCTCCACAGTGGATCGCACCACCCCCTGCGATTGCACTGTGAGGGGGCAATCCACCATAATAGACCACTAGGAATGGTCAAAAGGTACCTTTAGACACCACTGTCAGCTTTGACAGCTGCGATCTAAAGGGTTAATAGATGGCCACGGCAATAGCCGCATGCTGGCTATTAGCGGCGTTCTCCAGCTACAGTAATCAGCTGAGGGCCGCCAGGTATAAAGCCCGTTCCGTACAGCCTGAGTGCCACCATATAATAAAAGCACAGCTATATAATAAAATCAGAGGGGGAAGTCAGTCCTGCCCTGCTTGCCTGAAGCAGGGCTAAATGCATGAAAAATTCATCTGTATGGTTTGCAATGCTCTTAAAGGGGTAGTATGGTGAAAACAGTATTTTTTTTTTTTTAAATCAACTGGTGGCAGAAAGCGAAACAGATTTGTAAATTTCTTCTATTTAAAGTTTTTTTTTTCTTTTTGAATTTCTTTTCTGTCTGACCACAGTGCTCTCTGCCGACACCTCTGTCCCATGTCAGGAACTGTCCAGAACATGAGAGGTTTGCTATGGGATTTCCTCCTGCTCTAGATAGTTCCTGATAGGGACAGAGGTGTTGGCAGAGAGCACTGTGATCAGACAGAAAAGAAATTCAAAAAGAAAAGAACTTCCTGTGAAGCATACAACAGCTAAGTACTGGAAGGATTAAGATTTTTTAATAGAAGTAATTTACAAATCTGTTTAACTTTCTGGCACCAGTTGATTTAAACAAAAATGTTATCCACCGGAGAACCCCCAAAGCATCTCAATCACACTACCTTTTTAGGCAATTTTCCCTAAGCATATTTGGACAATTTTATAATTTGCCTAAATGTGTTCTTGTACCCTGGCTTGGGTAGTGGAGAGTATTTAAGCTCTCTATTACCCAAGCTTTTCAATCCAGTGTATCCTGATGTGTAGACCTTGTAAACACAGGATTCCTGCTCAGAGACCACATGGAGGTCTGTGGTCTGTATTTGCCAGAAGCTAGTTCTCTTTGGAGAGGCAAGTCGTGTTGATGTGTGTTGCAATTCTTCAGGAATCTTTTGACACACTTTTCTATTCTTGTTGATTTAGGGCACTGTGACCTTTTCCCTTTTGTGTCTATGATATTTCAAGTGTCCATTCATTGAAGAGTTAAGGGTATCAGCCACTAACTCTGTTTATTGTACTGATCCCAACCCTACCGGAGAATGTCTGCAACAGTAGTATTCAAGGTCCTAGTCCTTATGTCCAGGTTCAGACAACAGGTCCATGTACTAGATGACCAAACAGTTCAAAAGCATTAATAGGGTGAACAGAATTGGACTCTGAGTT
Organism: Hyla sarda; assembly: GCF_029499605.1. NCBI lineage: Eukaryota > Metazoa > Chordata > Amphibia > Anura > Hylidae > Hyla > Hyla sarda. Next base: position 526,344,928 of record NC_079189.1, read on the forward strand.
TTGCTGCTTGGGTCAGTTTATTGTGACTACTTGTCCTGAGCAGATTTTGAAGATTGTTTGTTTCATTTGTTTGTTTTTTGTCTCCTTCATCTTTTTATGTCTCCATGACTCCAACATACATCTGCAATCTGATTGGTTGGCTGTTTACCAGATTTGATTTCCCCCATCTCAGAAATGTGTGCCTGTTGTATAATAGCAAAATTAGAAGCCAATATTTATCATGTGCTGTGTTACAAAGTATAAAGTTAGTATATCCTCAAAATATGGGCACTGTCAGTAAAACTAATATTTGCTATTGCACTCCTTATGGTAAATACAAATTCTTTCTAATGTACTTCGTTTAAAAGGAAGTTTTCTATGTTTTATTTGTGTTAAAAAAAAAAAAAAAAAAATTAATAAAGCTGCCACTAGGTGCCTCCCTACTTGCCCAGAGCACATTATCCCCCCCCCCCCCCATTTCTTGCATAGACTTTAGACTCCTGCTGGCCTGGCAGAAGTCCAAAATCAGGAAATGCAATCTGGAGTGCTGAGGGGGATGTGCAGCCTTAGCAAATTTTACCTCATCTCACACTGAACTGCTCTGGGCTTTGTGTAGCAGAGTGAGGGAGGAAGTTCTCCCCTGTATGGCTTCAGATGATGTCACATCTGTTGGGGAACGCCCCTTCCCAGTCTGTGAATCTGACAGAAGGAGCAAAAAAATACAGATCAACATCAAGGTAGAAAACTAACAAATAATAAAAATAAAGGTAGCAGTGAACTGGGAGGATTATAAAATGTATTTATTTATTTTTATTTTTCTAGTTTTGTTTTTCTTTGCAGAACAATCCACATGGAATTTTTTTTTTTTATCTTTGTCAGTATCTGGTACCAACCTTACTAAAATAATTTTTTAGATGTCTATTAATCTTATCATTTTCTAATTTAAAACCTTTTATATTTAGTGTGTCCATCGTTCTTATTTTCCTGCACATAGTTCAGCAATTGGCCTCCATAAATGTATTTTTTGCTGTACAAACAGCCAGCTGTGCCTGAACATTGTATTGAAGAGGAGAGGATAAAATAATGTAAGACATAACCTTCAAGGGTACCAGCGATGGCAGCATCTGAGCCATGCAACAGAGCTCAAGGAATTACTCCAAGGTCATCATCTTCAGATTCAGTCTGTGTAATGGCAAACACATGTCTAGTCCAGAGTGACAGTATAGACGGTATAACTCCTATGCATCCCAATATATACTGCATGCATGTGTCCTAGTTCTGGTGGGGAGGCTATAGCATATGTTTTCCAGGCTCCTGTGTTGGGTTTGGAAGTCTGGCATATGTGCCTGTGAGCACGCAATGTGCGATGTGATGAAATGTGCATGGCCTGTGTTTGCCTATCTTTTCTTCTGATACGCTTCTCATGTATTCAGGAAGTCGTCTAATGGCCCTTGGAGGAGGGGAGCTCATTAGCTTCCTTCCTGAGCAGTGTAATTTTTATTTCCTGCCGTAACTGTGTCCTCAGCCAGAATCTACGACAAAAAGAAAATGCTTGCCTGTGCAAAAACTTTTTCGTTGCTATTCAACCTTGAATGAGACAAGAGCATTTTTATGTGTTGGAAATGTTGCAGAAATTGGCAGGGATGCCGGCTTTAGATTTGCTAAGTAGTGGCTGCAGAAGGCTTTGTCTAAAATGAACTATCGATTATCTACTGGAGCTTTCTCCATGTTCTGTACATCCCTTCCTGTCCATGAAGTACATTGTTTAGGTCATGGGGACACTTCTAATTTTCAGGGGTGTTTTCTCAATCACTTACATTGCATAACAAACGTGAATGAAGGAATGTAAATGGACCACTTTTCTTTGGCATGTCTATCGTTGATATTGTGTTGTATCGTATTTAGTTTTTTTTTAAAGATGGCAATCTTCTTTAGGTATAGAAATTAGATGACCTAATGGTCCATACTTTATTATTGAACATGATGTCATGGTTATGTCCACATGTTGTTTCTTTTAATTGATAGTGTAAACCTATTCTGCGGCACTATACAGAAATTGCCTTCACTCATTCACTTTGCCCATTGGGGCTCACAATCTAAATTCCAAATTCACCGATCAATATGTGGCAGGAAACCAGAGTGCCCAAAGAAAACTTATACAAACAGAGAAAGAACATACAAACTCCTTGCGAAAGTTAAAGGGGTTTTCCAGGAAAAAAAAAAATTTCTTATATCAACTGGCTCCAGAAAGTTAAACAGATTTGTAAATTGCTTCTATTAAAAAAATCTTTCAATAATAACCTTTCAATAATTATCAGCTGCTGAAGTTGTGTTGTTGTTTTCTGTCTGGCAACAGTGCTCTCTGCTGACATCTCTGCTTGTCTCGGGAACTGCACAGAGTAGAATAGGTTTGCTATGGGGATTTGCTTCTAAACTGGACACGTGTCATCAGAGAGCACTTAGACAGAAAAGAACAACTCAACTTCAGCAGCTCATAAGTACTGAAAGGATTAAGATTTTTTTAATAGAAGTAATTTACAAATCTGTTTAACTTTCTGGAGCCAGTTGAGATATATATATATATATATATATATATCAAGTTTTTTCCTGGATAACCCCTTCAACCCAGGTGGGATTAAAGCTTGGGACCCCAGCAATGAAGAGAATAATGTATTATACTGCGATATTCCATTTAAAGGGGTATTCCGGGTCAATAAATCTTATCCCTTATCCAAAGGATAAGGGATAAGATGTATTATCGCAGAGGTCCCGCCGCTGGGGACCCCTGCAATCTCTGTGCTGCCCCTGGCATTCTGTGCCGGGCGCTGCTTCCGAGACAGGGACGTGACGTGACGTCACGCCATGCCCCCTCCATTAATGTCTATGGGAGGGGGCTGCACCCCTGTGATCATATATCTTATCCCCTATGGATAGGGGATAAGATGTATAAACCTGGAATACCCCTTTAATAAAGGAAAGGAGCCTAGATCACTAAGGGAATAATAAAATAGAATGCAAATTGAGCTGCGATACTATCCATTGCCTATGGACTAGAGGGGTGTTTTTCTAATACTATACAACCTCTTTGGGAAAATGGGTTTCTGTACCCAGCGAGTATATGCAGTGTCCCTACTTGACACATTGCCTTAATTCTTTACTTTAAATGTGTAGAAACGGGTATAATCACAAAGTAGTAAATTAGTATAAAGAATCTTGTTAACAACTTTGCATCAGTGGTCACTGTGGTAAAATAGGAAAGCGGCCAGAACAAACAAGCAACTTTGTAAATGAAACCCAACTTGGGCCAACAGCTTAATTCTGTCTAAATAGATAACATTTTTCTATAAAAGACTCCTCAATAACCATTAATCCCATATTCGCCAATATTCAAAATGGGAACATTTAGGCCCTGTCCTGGGAAGGTTCAGCAAAAACACCCATTTTTGGGGAATGTACCACCAGAATCGGAACTAGCACTGGATGCTTCATGGTCAGTCAAATTTGTAGGCGGTCATCAAAAATAGTTTTCCTGACAGTCCTTTACAACAAATTAAGAGATCTAGTTGAATTCCCAGATCTATGAGTGGTGTTTAATTCCTTTCATATGCTATGGGGGGTCCCTATTCCAGATTTTATTGGAGAAATTTCTCTACATGTGTGACCACTTGCTTTTCTGTTAGCAAGATCAGTAAATATGCCATATAAGTCATTTATTCTAAAATCCACTTAAAGGGGTCCTCCGGCCCTAAGACATCTTATCCCCTATCCAAAGGATAGGGGATAAGATGTCTGATCGCTGTGGTCCAGCTGCTGTGGACCCCCGCTATTTCTCATGCAGCACCCACCTGTGTGAGCTGCACGCCAGCGCTGGGGGCTCAGAGTCTGAAGCCTCACAACTATGGGGCCGGAGTATCGTGACGTCACTATTCCGTCCCTGTGTGACATCATGCCCCACCCCCTCAAAGCAGGTCTCTGGGAGGGGGCGTGACTCCAGCGTGGTGTGCAGCTCACACAGGTAGGTACTGCATGAAAGATTGCGGGAGTCCCCAGCAGTGGGACCCCCGCGATCAGACATCTTTTCCCCTATCCTTTGAATAGGGGATAAGATGTCTTGGGGCCGGAGTACCCCTTTAAGGCTATGTGGCCATTAAAGGGATACTCCACTGGAAAACATTTTTTTTAAATCAACTGGTGCCAGAAAGTTAAACAGATTTGTAAATTACTTCTATTGAAAAATCTTAATCCTTCCAGTACTTATCAGATGCTGTTTGATCAACAGGAAGTTCTTTTCTTTTTGAATTTCCTTTCCATCTTACCTCAGTGCTCTCTGCTGACACCTCTGTCCATTTTAGGAACTGTCCAGAGCAGAATAGGTTTGCTATGGAGATTTGCTCCTACTCAGGGCAGTTCCTAAAATGGACAGAGGTGTCAGCAGAGCGCACTGTGGTCAGACAGAAAGGAAATTCAAAAAGAAAAGAACTTCCTGTGGATCATGCATCAGCTGATAAGTACTAGAAGGATTTAGATTTTTTTAATAGAAGTAATTTACAAATCTGTTTAGCCTTTTGGCACCAGTTGATTTAAAAAAAAGTTTTCCAGGGGAGTACCCCTTTAAGTTTATTGGGCCCCATAAATGCAGTTTTACACCATAGAAACTGTTATGTGTGTGTTGGTTTTAATAAAATATGGCTGTACTTCAGCATGCAATTTCAGATATATTTTTGGCCATAAAATAGGAGTTTTGTGGGCTAAAGCTTTTGCTAAGCCCAAAACCTCCTGAAAAGGTATGTGTTTTTTTATTTGATTTATTTTTTTTGCTCAATACATTAACATGCACATATCCGAAGAGTAGTAACAGTTTTTCTATGGTAATATTTGCAGTCCTGTGTGAAATGCTTGAAGTCTTGATGATGTTTGTGTAAATTGCGGGTGATATTAGCGATGTTTAATGGCTGTTCATCAAATGTACGGAGAAATACTGGCCGGCTAAATGTTCTGAAATTGAACTCTCGTAATTTGCGCTCTGCGTTGCCATGCCAACATAATGTTATGCATAACCTTTAAAGAAATCTTTACCATAATTTGATTTTAAGGGACCAGTAAAGCTAAAATCGGAGTAATACCCAGCATGGGGAGTGTATACCATTATCTAGCCTTCATGCTGAAATTGTAGAATTTTTTTTAATTTAATTTTAATTTTTTTTTAAACTAATGCAGTTCCCTAATATTTTTTTACAATGGCTCAGAGTGGAGAGTTGCACCTTTTTATGTTTTCAGTATATCTGGTTTCAGGCAGTGTACTGGATTGATTGTTTCCTTTAGTACTCAGTAAGGTTATTGCTACGAACAAGCGTTCATTGGTCGACTTGATTTATCTCCGGTGTCGGTGGCAGGGTGAATTTATACAAGCTGATACGTTTGCAGGGTGATAAGTCTCGTGGTGGCCCTGGCACCTTGCAACTTGTCTTGAGCTGCATCTCTAAGTATACTTTACAGTCCAGCACGGCTCGGAGAATCACAGCTTTCTGACGCCTTTACTGCTCCACAGTCTGACAGTTCAGCATCTGAACGTTATTCCACTTCCAAATTGATCTTTTGGAAAGTTAAAGCAGCCGCTTTGTATTGAGCTGTACATGGAGAAATCATTGGCTTGGCCGGCAAGAGTAAATCCACAGTAGACCCTTGAAAGCTGCTGTAAATGACAGCGAGTCCCATTAGCTCCTGCTGCCACTTCATTCTCTCTGTTTTTATAGTACTTTTCATGCATAACTTTCTTCAGACCACAGCCTCTGGGCCCGGAGTCTTCCAGACGTCTCCCTGTAATATACCTATGGTCTTATGTCTCTGTGTTTTCACGTAGCCTTGACTTTTATATATGTTGCTGAGTGCGTTTAAATTCCTATAATCCTAAAATGCAGTTACAAAGTATAAGAAGTTACAAGTTTGCTCCCGATTCAGGTGTAGCCCTGTAACCTAGCACTACCTGTATCATTGGAGTAGAAGGGGCAAAAAGGGAGTTGGCGGATCTGCTGCATGATGGACACCATGACACATTGGTTTTCCAACATGGCGTCTGTCTTTTTACTGGACAAAAAATACTGCTTGCAGTTGTTTTTTTCATGTGTTTTTTTTTTTTTTTTTTGTGTTTTTTTTTTTTTGGTCCTGTAATTTGGAAAAGACCACAACGGAAATCCCAAACTAAGCCTCCAAAACAAGACCATTGTTATTGTTTTTCTAGTTCAAAGAATAGCATGATCTGTGGACTAAAGTAGCATTCAAAATCTACTGGTTAAAGTGTACCTGTTGTCAACAAAAACTTTTTTATATAATGTAGATACCATTATATGTATACTTGTAATATACATTGCTTAAAAAAATGTATATTTTTGTCCCTGCAGCTATTGCCTGTGTGTCTCCATGAGGAGTCAAAATACAGGAAGTGAGGGTGGACAAGCGGGGCTCTGTACACTGAGGACAAGCAGGGTTGTGTACACTGAGTACAAGCAGGGCTCTGTGCACTGAGGACAAGCGGGGCTCTGTGCACTGAAGACAAGCGGGGCTCTGTGCACTGAAGACAAGTGGGGCTCTGTGCACTGAAGACAAGCGGGGCTCTGTGCACTGAGGACAAGCAGGGCTCTGTGCACTGAGGACAAGCAGGGCTCTGTGCACTGAGGACAAGCAGGGCTCTGTGCACTGAGGACAAGCGGGGCTCTGTACACTTAGGACAAGCGGGGCTCTGTGCACTTAGGAGAAGCGGGGCTCTGTGCAGTTAGGAGAAGCAGGGCTCTGTGCAGTTAGGAGAAGCAGGGCTCTGTGCAGTTAGGAGAAGCAGGGCTCTGTGCAGTTAGGAGAAGCAGGGCTCTGTGCAGTTAGGAGAAGCAGGGCTCTGTGCAGTTAGGAGAAGCGGGGCTCTGTGCAGTTAGGAGAAGCGGGGCTCTGTGCAGTTAGGAGAAGCGGGGCTCTGTACACTGAGGACAAGCGGGGCTCTGTGCAGTGAGGACAAGCGGGGCTCTGTTCACTGAGGACAAGCGGGGCTCTGTGCAGTGAGGACAAGCGGGGCTCTGTGACATGCCCCAGGCTCACACATGAGCATGATTGACAAGCCAGGAGCCTGCACAGAGCCCTGCTTCTCCAGCCCTCACTTCCTGTATTTGGACTCCTCACAGGCACACACAGGCAATATCTCCAGGGACAGCATTTTTTCACCCAAATATATACACATTTTTTAACCAGTGTATATTACAAATATACATATAATATTATCTACATTATATAAAAAGTTTTTTGTTGAAGACAGGTACACTTTAACATTTCTAGCATCTTAAAGGGAAACTCTGGTCTCATTCTATTTATCCTTTGTAGTCTCTGAGTAATTTTAGCAATAGCTTCTCTTACTATGTGTCACTCGAATAAGTTTGGACGACTGCCTAGCAACAAGCGTTGGCAGCAGCAAATGACACCAATTGAGCTTCACACTCCTGTGGATTTTCAGTAGTATCGCTCCATATAAATAAAGAAGGGCTTCCCCACAGTGTAGAAGGTGAAGATGCCTTACTTTTTTCCTTATTTATATTGATATAGGCCCTGATTTATCAAACTGTGTGTGTGATTGGTTCCCTTAGCAACCAATCACAGCTCAGCTTTCACTTTACCAGAGCTTGTTAGCTGAGCTGTGATTGGTTGTTGTGGGAAAATCCCTCTATTTTTTCATAATGAATTGGAAAGGTGATGGTATTGGTTGACAGTAGGAGCGATGTGTCATGTTCCTTTTCTAGAGTTAATCAACCTTTTTTATATGCGGATCCCTTGGTGAAGGTGATTGGGTGAGAATTCCACTTCCTTTTATATTTTAAATAAAAGCCACACCACACCTGTCCTTAGTTTGTGTGTGGTATTGCAGCTGCGTTCTTTTAAAGTAAATGGAGCCACAGTGTAATGCCACACACAACCTGAGGGACTGGTGTGGTGATGTTTTTTTGAGGAAATCTTGTTAACCCCTTTTAATAAACCTGGTTGATCCACAAGCTACATCCTTCGACCTTCATTACATGGAGCAAACATTTTCCATTAATATTGACACAGTTTGCCTTCCAAAAATTCTCCATGCTCAGGTCATTGCTCTTTCTATTGAATTTCTCTTTTTTTGTGTTGCCTTCCCAACTACAGACTGTAGGCTGAAATTCCATTTGGAAGTTCTGGTGCAGCAGCCTCCCATTGTTTTCAATGGGGAATTTCTGTGGCGGAAATTCAAATTCCAGAATTAGCAATTGCCCTTATATTGCTCTTTTCTTCATTTTACAACAACCTTTACGTTTTCCCAACCTAATTGACAGGTATTTATTTATACCGTATATACTCGAGTATAAGCCAAGTTTTTCAGCATGATTTTTCGTGCTGAAAACGCTCCCCTCGGCTTATACTCGAGTGAACTGTCCGCCTGTCAATTCCTTCTCAGTGGTCTTCAACCTGTGGACCTCCAGATGTTGCAAAACTACAACTCCCAGCATGCCCGGACAGCCATCAGCTGTCTGGGCATGCTGGGAGTTGTAGTTTTGAAACATCTGGAGGTCCGCAGGTTGAAGACCACTGCGGCCTTAGTTATCATCCAGACCCCCCTTTAGTTTTCTACTCCCCTCCCCTCGGTGGGAAGGAAGGGTGAACTGGTCCGGGCCATCTATACTGCAGGGACCGTCCGGTGGGGAAGGTTAGTCGTTCAGGGCTGTCCATCTTCACCGAGAGGCCCTCTTCTCCACTCCTGGCCAGCCCTGGACTAGTGACGTTGCCTTGACGACGACGCACAAGGACATCCGTGCGCAGCAGACATCGGTGATGTCCCTGCGCATGAACGTCCCTGTGCATCATCGTCAAGGCAACATCACTAGTCCGGGGCCGGCCCGGAGCGGAGAAGAGGGCCTCTCGGTGAAGATGGACAGCCCGGAATGACTAACCCTCCCCACCGGACGATCCCTGCAGCATAGATGGCCCGGACCAGCTCACCCTTCCTTCACACCGAGGGGAGGGGAGTAGAAAACTAAAGGGGGTCTGGATGATGACAATGGCCGCAGTGGTCTTCAACCTGCGGACCTCCAGATGTTTCAAAACTACAACTCCCAGGTTGAAGACCACTGAAGGGATTGACAGGCGGTGATGATGAAGGGGGGGGGATGATGATGATGGGGGTGTTAATGACGGGGGTCTGGATGATAAAATGGGGGGATGATGTATTTCCCACCCTAGGCTTATAGTCGAGTCAATAACTTTTCCTGGGTTTTTGGGGTGAAATAAGGGGCCTCGATTTATATTCGGGTCAGCTTATACTCGAGTATATACGGTAATTTAAAAAAAGTTTAGAATTATTTAGTAAAATATATAATTGTTAGATATTCTAATAGAGTTGAGCCATCCGTCATTCTAGGATGTCACCACATTAGAGCATAGTCTCCCAACCAAGGGATTAAAAGATTTGTATTCTCTTCCTTCTCGGCAGGTTCTAATGTTAACGTGGTCATTAGGAGATGATGAGATTGTAAAATGAGGCAGCAAATGTCTCATACAGTTTAATTCTACTTCTGTTATTTAGTTTTATTTTCAGTAGCTTGGCAATCAATATTCCCCATAGCTTGGTCAATATACGCCCCATGCTTTAATCTATTCTGGATCTTGCATATATTTTCTTCAGCTACTTTTTTTTTTTTTGTCGTCTTCTTCTTTTTCTTGTTTTAGCAAAACACAGTGCAAATTCCATCTTGTGTTCCTGGTCCGTGAGATTGTTAGAGCCTTGTTTCTCATTCAGGTCCTTGTACTAAATCATTACTGCCGTGTGAAGCCAACTGTATCACATTTTCATTTAGTTATTTATCAAGCTATCCAGGAGCAGAGATGCAAATACGTTTCCTCCATTCGTGCAATCTAGTTGATCTTAATGTTTTAAGTCAGGCTGAATGCTGTTTAACACGTAGTTTCTTGCTCCCGTCTTTCAGCTTTATGTAAACACTAGCCCTTTTTTTTTTTTTCTTTTTTTCTCTCGTTTTATAAAAGTTTTTGTTGCGTCAGACAATATCAGCTCGGCTCTTGTGCTCAGGAGTAGTGTTACAGTTTAGTAGTGACAATTTACACCTCCAGGATAGTGGAGTAGATCCATAGATATCCGATGAGTTTGATCCTGATCTTCAGGTCTATAGACCCCCTTGGATTCCCATTGTTGGCTGATCTCGTTGGGGATAAGTAATTGGTTGACTTGGTTATTAACTAGTTATAGCCCTGGTGTTGTCCGCCTGGTCATTTTCATCCTGTCTGCTTAAATCAGTACTCTGAAGAAAAAAAAAAATAATTTAAATATACTAGTGGCAGAGATTTTATACAGATTTGTAAATTTACTTCTATTTAAAAAAAAATAATTCAAGCCTTCCAGTACTTATAAGCTGCTGTATGCTCTGGAGGATGGAAGCTGTCCTCTGTCCATGTCGGGATCTCTCCAGAGCAGGAGAAAATCCCCATAGCAAACCTCTCTTGTATAGGACAGTACCTGACATGGCCAGAGGTGGCAGCAGAGAACACTGTGTCTAACTGCAAAGCCTACGTAACTTTCTTTGAAAGCACACAGCAGCTGATTACTATATAGAAATTCATGAAATTTAGGAATAATTCATTTACAAATCTGAATAACTTTCTGTCGCCAGTTGATTTGAAAGCTATTTTTCTTCCCTCCGAAGTACCCCTTTAAAGTGGCCATACACCTTATCAGCTATTGTCCCCAATTCCACCTTGCACATGCATTCTCATTTTCCGCCAAATATTTCAGCCATGTTTTGTGTTCTCAATGGAGAGAAGCAAATAAGCTGCTGCCAGACACTTTTGGTGGTAAGTTGTTTACCATTATGTCCCTTTGAAAACAAATATTCGTAGAGGATTGCTGGTTCCACTTATATTATTGGGTTCAGCCATTGTAAAGGGGTACTTTGCTGCTCAGCGTTTGGAACAAGTTCATAACCCCGCCCCCTCATGACATGAGGGACAGCGCCGGCTCCAGCATTAGAAAAAGTTTGTTCCAAACGCTGAGCAGCGGGGTACCCCTTTAAGGCTATTTTGTGTATATTAGGCTCTATTTGGCATGTGCATTAGGAAAGTGCCTACTCTGAATGTATCCATAGACCACAGTCACCCCATGAAATTTTAGAATGCTTAACCATTTTGTTATCTAAGAGATAATCTGCTACTAGAACAGTCTGGCAGCAGCCTGCTTCTCCTTTCCATAGAAAACACATGTATGTCCAGCCATTTATGGCAAAGCTAAACCTAAGGCTAGGTTCACGAGTGCGGCCAGCGCTGACTGAATCAGTCGGCACTAGGACCGTGCGGACACTACAGTCTCCAATAGACTGCAATGTGTTCCGCAAGTCTTTCCGCCTGAAGAATGAGCAACGCCATTCTAGAGGCGGAAATTTCCAAGCAGATTTTCCGTTCACAAATTCCGAAGTGTGAATTTGTGAACGGAAACCCATTCACTATACAGTACATTTTAGCAAGCGGAATTTCTGCCTGCAATTTCAAAGCGGAATTGCAGGTGGAAATTCCATAGTGTGAACCTAGCCTAAAAGTGTGTAGCCACCATTAGTCCTGAGTTCAGCTGCTCCTAATCTAAAAGGATTTAAAGAGGTTGTCAAAAACATGTCTGGTTTGTTTGGCAAACTGTGACACACCTGCCCACATACTGTGTGTTGTTAACCAGATTTACTTCAGTACAGTACCAGATGCAACCATGGTTTTTCTTGTGATGTATAGTTCCTATTGGGGCTGAACACATAAAGCGTACCCGTCAGATCAAAAATATATATATCACTCAGTACCTAATCCTGACCATGTACATCAAATTTTTGTGTCTAGCACCTTTATTTTTTTTATTACACTTATAATTTAGCTCACTAGTCTGAATTCCTCTCAAAGGGAGGGGGCGTGGCCTCACTGTACAGGTCTCCACCCCCTCCCTCAGTATGCTGTCTGCTCACATCTCCCCTAGCATTAGCAAAACTACAACTCCCAGCTTGTCCTCACTGACAGTAGCGGGAAACAAGCTGACAGTGGGAGGATTTTTCCTCCAGCTGTCAATCAAGGAAGTGTGTCCATGACATAGGTGATGATACATGGACACAGCAAGACTAGTATGCTTCCAAGCAGGCAGGGGGGGCAGCTGTTTGACTGGCTTTTTCACTATGAAATACTGAAAATGTTCTAATGAAAGCAATTGCAAAACCTATTGGTTATACATGCTTTACAACATTTCAAAAGTTTTTGTATCTGACCGTGCCCATTTAAGTATTGAAAATGATATATCTAATGGTGAAAGGTTCTCAAACCCTTATTGTTCATGAAGAGACTGGTAACCTCTGCGTAGTGGCAAAGCATTGGCAAATATATATATATATATCATAAAAGACCACAATGAAGACTTTGAGATGATCTCCAATCAATAATCCACTTCTGTTAATTGAAAGTTAATATAATATAATTGTTTAAATAAGTGTAATTTTATATTGTTAATAGGGATCTAGAATTAAATACATTTAAATAACATTTAAAATGTAGCATTTGGTAGACAAGGCTGTAAGAAAATACAGAGCAGTGTTTCCACTCCAAAGCCAAGGGTCATATTTAGGCTTCTATTGAAGATCCTTTACAAGTACAGACGTCTGATCAGTTTCTTATTTATTCAATGGTCTGTGTAAATGGCCAGTTGATCTGCGTAAAATCTCTAGTCTGCCAGAAAACACATCTGACATGCTTAAAGGGGTACTCTGCTGCTTAGCGTTTGAAACAAACTGTTCCGAACTCTGGAGCCGGTGCTGGGAGCTCGTGATGTCATGTTCCAAACGCCGAGCAGCGGAGTACCCCTTTAACCTGTCTGCCCTTCACAATAAATGTAATCTGTAAGCGACATCTAAAATATCTCTCCATGATTGGGAATAGAAAGGTTTTCATAACAGGTGAGGAAGATCAGAAGGGGGTCTGCAGTCACATCACGATTGTGTCATGAGAAATGTAAAAACCTGCCACTGTCATATCCCCTTCGGACCTGCACCGCATCACAATCCTTTGAATGAGCCGAACGGAGTAAGATAGTGACCCGTATCAATTTTATTGCCGGACTAAAAACTGGGGCAGACCAAGGTATTTAGTCCAGCAATAAAACTATACGGTCCAAAAATTAGCCAACCGGAGTGACTATCTGACTCCATTCGGCTTATTCAAATGAATGGAATGCGGTGCAGGTCCGGAGGGGATACGGCAGTGGTTGTTTTTTAAAATTTCCCTTGCCGTATTTACACCTGCAGATATATGGTTGGTATGACACAATCATGATGCGAAATGGAAACTGTGATTTGGACCCTTCTAGCTCTTTAGGATGCTTCTTACCTGTAGATCTAAAATAAAGATCTAAAATAAAGATCCCATTACAATGGCAGAGAGGTAATCAGTTAAGGGCCAATAATTGGCAGCAAGTGGCACCTTTACGGCTGTGTTCACATATTCAGGTATTTAATTGCAAATATTAAATTTAAACCCAGTATCAGATTGTAAATGGTGGATACATACTTTTTTTTTATAGATCAACTGGCTCCAGAAAGTTAAACAGATTTGTAAATTACTTCTATTAAAAAATCTTAATCCTTTCAGTACTTATGAGCTTCTGAAGTTAAGGTTGTTCTTTTCTGTCGAAGTGCTCTCTGATGACACGTGTCTTGGGAACCGCCGAGTTTAGAAGCAAATCCCTATAGTAAACCTCTTCTAAACTGGGTGGTCCCCGAGACACATGTCATCAGAGAGCACTTCGACAGAAAAGAACAACCTTAACTTCAGAAGCTCATAAGTGCTGAAAGGATTAAGATTTTTTATTAGAAGTAATTAACAAATCTGTTTACCTTTCTGGAGCCAGTTGATATATATGAAAAAAAGTTATTTTCCTGGATAACCCCTTTAAAGGAGATCTGTAGTACACATTTTTTTTTATAATCCCCTGTGCCTGGGCTGCAAAAAGTAACAAAACAAACTTAAACTCACCTTCCGACGTTCCCCCGTTGCGCCGTTATCAGTGTCTCGGTCCTTTGCTCCACTTGTGCTGCCGGCTTCTTCCTGCTTCCTGGGCTTGGTGACTCATACTGTGCTCAGCGTATCGTCGGCCGAAGCATGTCCCGCCTTGGCCAATGATAGGCTGAGTGCACTGTCATGTAAGGAGCCTGGCCCCGCCTTCTCCCTGCTGCCTGGGCTCCTTACATAACAGTGCGCTCAGCCTATCACCAGCCGAGGCGGGACATTAGCGGTGTCTCGGTCCTCCAGTGTTGGTCTTCTTCCTGCTTCCTGGGGACAGTGAGCCATACTGAGCTCAGCGTATTGCCGGTGCAGTGCCGTAGAATGAAATTTGCCATGGAATAAAATGCTCCGCCTCCATCACATCCTATTGGCTCACACTTGTAACGTGACATATTTAACCGTCAGGCATCGACACGCACGGCAGTCTCAGTTTGGCTATCACAGGGAGAAGATCTCCTCTCCCTGTGATAGCTGAAGCTGCACGGAGCTCTCATGGCCTCTGTGGCCCGACTTTTACTGTTTTATTGTCACCCGCCAGCGCGCTCGATCGCCAGCACTATCGGGATGCCTATGCCCGATAGCGCTGTCAACCGCTTGCCTCCCCGCCACGTCGATGCGTGACGGTTAAATATGTCACGTGACAAGTGTGAGCCAATAGGATGTGATGGAGGCGGAGCATTTCATTCCATGGCAAATTTCATTCTACGGCACTGCACCGGCAATACGCTGAGCTCAGTATGGCTCACTGTCCCCAGGAAGCAGGAAGAAGACCAACACCGGAGGACCGAGACACCACTAATGGCGCAACGGGGTGAACGTCGTAAGGTGAGTTAAAGTTTGTGTTATTTTTGCAGCCCCGCCACAGGGGAATATAAAAAAAAATGTGTACTACAGATCTCCTTTAAGGAAAGACTGAGACTTCTTGTTTCAAATCTGTGGCCTAGGGGCTCATTCACACCACATTTACTCAGTGACTCTGATCAGCTCATTTCTTAATCAGATCCGTCCGGCTCCTTGAAGTGAATGGGGTGCGCATGTGCTGGCCAGCAAGTTTTCCTTTGACCATTTGTTCACATATTCCTATGATACTAGATCACCTCCCTATTGAAAGATATGTTTTATGTTTCTGGATTTGACATGTATCTGAGCTCCAGTAATTGCAATATTACCTATACGCATCTACACGGAAGCAGATCAGTGAAAAACACAAGAACCCTCTCCTACAAATAATCCAAAAGTTAACCCAACAGTCACAGACAGGAACTGCCACAAGTACTACAACAGATAAAACTGTCCTTAAAACATTTTACTCTATAAAGGATTGTACCCATCCTCCATTACTCCACCTCCAAGGAGCACCCAAGCAGTAGACAGCACTTTCACTGGTGTTGCTGCCTGTGTTTTGTCACCCAGAGTTTGTATTGTTTTCATCATTGCTTTCTGAATTCTTTTACATGTTTTTTGCATCTTTTAGATTAGTAAAGTCAATTCTTGTAGTTACATTCTACATAAACACATTTTTCCCTGCCTATTGCTACATTGTAGCTACAATAGGTGGACTGTTTTGTTCGGTGGGGGGGTCAGCAATGCTTCCATTGTTAAGGTTACTTTTTATTTTATTTTATATTTCTAGTTTATTTGTTTTATACAGTTATTTGTTGTTCTTATACAAATGGCATCAAGCCACCAGGTAAAGCAGCCTGCTGGTGCCACTGCTCAGAGCTGTGCCAAGGACAAGCCCGTTACGGGTAGTAATGTTCAGGAGACTCGCACTGTTCTAACCTAGCCCTTTGTTGCAGATGTTGTTTTCCAGCTAACCCAAAGTAGATAAACTGTGTCTTGCGGTTTCCGAGAAAAGTAGGAATATGTCAGTTAGTCTCCAGCAGAGTTTATTCCCCGTCCCTTTGACAACAAAAGTATTCTTTCTTTCTTTTATTTTTTTATTTATTTATTTTTTTGACCGCTTTCATAATATGTATTAAAACGGAGATTGAGAGTGACACCTATTGGAGATTAGGGGAATTAGTTGTAATTCTCGGACATGGACTGAAACCGGCAAAGCTCATCTATATGGATATATTTTTATGCTGTGGTGAAAAGAATTATAGATATTCAAGAGATTGATCATTTATTGGTTTACTATTAGTATACTATTTTATCTCTGACACTGTGGCACTGCAAATGCCATGAAAAATCTATTTTATCCATGTTTTTTTTTTTTTTGTTTTTTTGTTCCCCCCCCCCCTCCCCCTTTTTTTAAATTTTTTTAGATTATTTTTTTTTTCCTGCTGACCTACAACCCGATCTCTATATCTCACACACTAGTACATAGTTTGTCATAAAAGTTTTCCACCACTGATCTATTGGTACTAATATAGGTCATAGGTTAGGGTGGTAGTATTCTTTTTTTAATTGTCAGAAAAGATGCCTAGGCAACCATGACACTGTCTGAAGTTTGAGTGATGCCTGTATATTATAGGAACTAGTCCCGATATTGATTGTCATATTATTTTTCTTGCATGATCTAATAAAAGGAGCCTGACCAATTTATTGTGCTAACTATATAGGCTATATTATTTATTGTATGGCCTTTGAAGAATAAATGGGCTGCAAGCAACAGATCTGGTTTGGGGTTTCTCTAACAGAAGAGTTTAGCGTAGTACTATACAATATTTCGTTGTGTTGTTTTGTACTCAACCATGTTACTTTATCTGTTGTGCCCTGATAATACCTACAACATATGAGCTCCTTGGTTTAGTCTTTATGAGTGATATTTTTTTATTATAGTATACTTTACAGATTTGTTTCCAACTTAAGGGGCTCTTGTATGCCTATACTATAAGTTATGTCATTAGTTAGTTATGTCACTTGTTAATTGTTATGAACCATACAACCCCTGGATCTTAACACAGCCTGCTTAGCTTTATTTTGATGTAAGGTGGAAAATCCAAACCTTACTGTTTTAGACTGAATGTCACATACATGTTCCCCTATTATCTAGATGTGTTCTGATCCATTAGAATGGTCTTTCTGATGCAAGTTTGGGCTGAGTATGGGAATAGGCTTCAGAATGCTAATGCAGACCTAACATTAACTGATGTACTTACTGATGTCAGACATATACAAGTTTTGGCAGGTTTATTCAGGTTTGCATGATTAAAGATGAGTTGGCACACGTTAAGCAAACTAGTAGACTAGACCAGTGGTTCATAACTGGGGTACATTAAGAACCTGCCAGGGGGCCAGTGGCAATCTGGTGAACAAGATGGTGTTTGGACACACTTGGATGCCTGTGGCTTAGCACCACCACTGGTGCCCTAGCGCATCCTAAGCTTTGACCTCTTCTACTATACACCAAGGGCATGCACACAATGATGTCATTCTGGTGGCTGCAGGAAGAAGCTGCCTGCAGCCTAGAAGCAGAAGACTAATAGGACTGTGAGAGAGTATGTGCTGGGAGGGTCAAACTACTTTAATGGAGGGTACTACGTGCACGGGGACAACTACCTACAGGGGCACACTACAGAGGGTTTTTACCTGCAAGGGAGCAGATCACCTACTGAAGGAAGCCACCTACAGGGGACATCAGCACACTTTGGACAACTACATACTAGTGGTGTCAGCTTTTTAACAAAAACTACATGCGGGGGGAAACTACCTACTAGAACAACCTATCTAAGGAAGGGGGACCTACTTACTCCTACTCAGCTCACCCCCCCCCCCCCCCTCCCTTCCCACCAACCTACCTTCTGAAGTTAAGGTTGTTCTTTTCTGTCTAAGTGCTCTCTGATGACACGTGTCTCGGGAACCGCCCAGTTTAGAAGCAAATCCCCATAGCAAACCTCTTCTAAACTGGGCGGTTCCCGAGACACGTGTCATCAGAGAGCACTTAGACAGAAAAGAACAACCTTAACTTCAGAAGCTCATAAGTACTGAAAGAAATAATTTTTAATAGAAGTAATTTACAAATCTGTTTAACTTTCTGGAGCCAGTTGATATATAAAAAAAAAAAGTTTTTTCTGGAATACCCCTTTAATCTTTAGTCATGAGGCTTAAGATGCTTACAATAAAGATAAAGATTGCATTTGAAGTGGCAGTAATAGATTGGTTATGGAAAATTGTATGGTAGACCTCATTGTGCGGGTACGAGGTTTAATAGGAGCATTGGTTATCTGGTATGCATGAATAAACCAAACCCTGTTTCTTAAATTTGTTTGGAAGATAAAGTACATGGTAACATCAAGGAAGCCTTGTGACATATAAGAGCACTGGGTATTAAGAGCCATAGTAAATGAAATACACCCATGCATTGTAAGTTGTCTAAAGAGGTGGAATTCGGAAGACACAATGCGTTTCATTACTTTGCTAGAAGTATATTAAAGTTTGAATAGCGGAGTTGTTTTTTGCGGCATTGGTAATGAGTTGCATTCTCTAAAACAATCACAAGACAATGGAGAGACATCAGTGCTCGCATTGCAGTGCCACTCACCTATTGAAACCCCATTAGTATAATGACTTTTTGATGCTACATCAATGTGCTTTATTTATAAAATATTGAGCAAATTAAATTGTCTATAGTATGAAAGAGAAGGAGGGAAGTCGCGAAATTACAGGTGTAGCAAACAAAACCATTGATAATTGCATCAATAAATTTTAGGTCCCCTGCTCTGTGCGGAAGAGATATGCCGCGCCTGCCATTACCGCTCACGCTGTGCAAGTAATGTCATTACTAATATATTGCAGGGTTTTGTACTTATTTATCTGGTGCCCCCTCCTTTATGGAGCCGTTACATTGACTGCGGTGTTCTGCACTAAAGTTCTGGAGGACTAAGAGGTGAACCAAGCCTGTGCTTTACCATGACATGTGATAGACTGGAGGATGGGTCACTTGTATCACAGCGTAGTATAGCTGCGAGCTATAAAAACCATCCGTGTGTCTCATATATGCCTGCAGAGTAAATGCTAGTACAGGTCAGGTTCAGCTTTACAAATTCCTGGTAGTCTGTGGCAGAAGAAGTGTTACAATACCTACCTGCTATTTCAGTGAATGATCCCCATTGTAATGTATGGGCAGGCTAAGAGCGTGTCCATGTTTGTTAGCGGGTCTCCGCTCTGGCCATACAGGGGTCTTAAACAGGGATCCTCTTCTTTGATGTCAGTATGTACTAGTAATCCTTATGAATTGGGTTGTCCTCATGTCTCCATAAGGACATCCTCTTTACACGTACCCAACCGTGATTTGTTATTCTATTTAGCAACTATTTCTACTGTGGTAATGCTTTTATTCTCAACTTGGCCTTTGCTGGGTATAGTTTGTGAGGTTGCAATATAGCAGTGTCCTTCAGCCCTCGGTTCTCAGAGCATGATGGGAGTTGTAGTTTTGCCACGGCTGGAGAGAGACACAGGTTGGAGAACACTGTAATATAGGATGAGTTACATTTATAAATCATAAAATACGGCGACTGAATAGGGAGTTCTTAAAGGGGTACTCTGCCCCTAGACATCTTATCCCCTATCCAAAGGATCTCCCTGCTGCACCTAGTGTTCCTTTAGAGCATCGGGTGCAGCGCTGGAGGCTCTTGATGTCATGGCCACGCCCCGTTCATGACATCACAGCACGCCTCTCAATGCAAGTCTATGGGAGGGGCGTCACAGCAGTCACGCCCCCTCCCATAGACTTGCATTGAGGGAGCGTGGCTGTGACATCACGAGCCTCCGCCCTGCATAGCCAGTCATCCGGAAGTTCACTCTGTGCATCGGATGTCTGGGGTGCCACAGCAGAGATCACATGGGTCCCCAGCGGCGCGACCCCCGTGTTCAGACATCTTATCCCCTATCCTTTGGATAGGGGATACGATGTCTAGGGGCAGAGTACCCCTTTAGCATAACATAAGGGTCATCAGAAAAAAACATGAATAAACCAACAGGAAGACCTAATACCTCTGTGCCCATCTGTCTTTGAAAGCTCATTCCGATCCCGCAGTGTAGCGCATCCGTAGGGTATTTCACTCTGTGGGAAATGTGTGCTGGATTCTGCTGTTAGCATACATACAAGACAGTAAAGTAATGAGACGGCCCCGTTTGTCAGTCACATCAGTTCACTGGGACCAACCTCCAAACCTTACTGCACGACCAGTTCTGTGGCCAGTAGCCCTGTGTGTCTGCTTGTAGCAGAAGCCACAGCGTATTTCCTGTAGCGTAAACCCTGCGGATGCGCTACGTGTGATCCTACCCTAGTACTGTCCTGCTTTATGCTAATGCCCTGTAACTAGTAATCAGGAAGGACAGCTTCCAAGAACTAACTAGATATATATATATATATATATATATATATATATATGTATATGCACAAAGAGGGCCCAGCACTCACCAAGATAGATGCAAGAACGTGAAGTTTATTCACATAAGTGGACTGTCCACTTATGTGAATAAACTTCACGTTCTTGCATCTATCTTGGTGAGTGCTGGGCCCTCTTTGTATATATACAGTATCTTTGCCTCGCGCACCACCACCATCGCCGACCACCTATATCTATATAGCTTCCAAGAACTAGTCACCTATAAAGATGTGACAGACAAGCCAGTGAGTGTCCTACATCATCCACTGCCTTTCCCTAGAGCTCTGAGCATGCGCAGCTGCTGTCTTCCAGAAACTGCACCACACCTGTCCTCTGGTTGAATATGGTATTACAACTTTTGTTTCGTCCATTTCAAAGGATCTGAGCTGCAACCTAAGGCTGGGCGGTATGAACAAATGTGTGTATCACGGTATTTTTGAAACTTTTGACGGTTCCACGGTATCTGTATTTCCAGCGCTTGCAGGTCACATATGATTAGTTCCCCGATGTGGGGACAGCGCAGCGCTGGGCTGATTTATTCATTCCCGAGGGGGAGGGGCCAAACCGGTATTGCCGTATGGGTTAAAATTCATATCCTGCAGCACAAAAATGTTGGTATTCGGTATGAACCGGTATACCGCCCAGCCCTACTCCAACCCAACACATGCTCTGAGGACAGAAGTGGTGCTTCTACTGGAAGAAAGCGGCTATGTTATGCTAATCCTGGAAAACATCTTTTATGTGGGGGGGGGCATAATTTTTTGTATCAAAACCAGTCTTGTAGTCATTCTAGAAGGTGGTTGTCAATAGAAGAGAATTAGAAGAGGAATCTTTGTATAAACTGTAATGCTTTGTGTACTTGACAGCTGCATTGTGTGCATTTTATGGCATTGGACATGCCAACCTTGAATTGTTCTTGTATTTTCAGTTTTTTTCTTCTAGCTGAAATAAAAGGCATAATATGCATAACACTAACCCAAAATTAACTATGTAGTCTGCAGTTGTAAAGTCTAAATCTTTTTAGTGCATCTTTCCTTTTGTTTTAATGATGTTTTATTTTATTCTTTGTGTATATTCAGTGTAAAAAAAAAAAAAAAATAAATAAATAAATAAAAGATGCTCTCTTACTAGCTGGAAACAATCAACAAGTTTTTGTGGGTAGATCTGTTATACACTGCTCAAAAAAATAAAGGGGAACACTTAAACAACACAATGTAACTCCAAGTCAATCACACTTCTGTGAAATCACACTGTCCACTCAGGAAGAAACACTGATTGACAATCAATTTCACAAGCTGTTGTGCAAATGGAACCGACAACAGGTGGAAATTATAGGCAATTAGCAAGACACCCCCCAATAAAGGAGTGGTTCTTCAGGTGGTGACCACAGACCACTTCTCAGTTCCTATGCTTCCACTTTTGAATGCCGCGGTGCTTTCACTCTAGTGATAGCATGAGACGGAGTCTACAACCCACACAAGTGGCTCAGGTAGTGCAGCTCATCCAGGATGACACATCAATGCAAGCTTTGGCAAGAAGGTTTGCTGTGTCTATCAGCGTAGTGTCAAGAGCATGGAGGCGCTACCAGGAGACAGGCCAGCAGCAGGACCGCTACCTCTGCCTTTGTGCAAGGAGGAGCAGGATGGGCACTGCCAGAGCCCTGCAAAATGACCTCCATCAGGCCACAAATGTGCATGTGTCCGCTCTGTCAGAAACAGACTCCATGAGGGTGGTTGAAGGGCCCGATGTCCACAGGTGGGGGTTGTGCTTACAGCCCAACACCGTGCAGGATGTTTGCCAGAGAACACCAAGATTGGCAAATTCACCACTGGTGCCCTGTACTCTTCACAGATGAAAGCAGGTTCACACTGAGCACATGTGTCTGGAGACGCTGTGGAGAACGTTCTGCTGCCTGCAACATCCTCCTGCATGACCAGATTGGCGGTGGGTCAGTAATGGTGTGTGCTCAGTGTGAACCTGCTTTCACCTGTGAAGAGCACAGGGCGCCAGTGGTGAATATGCCAATCTTGGTGTTCTCTGTTGAGTGGCATTTCTTTTTGGGGCCACACAGCCCTCCATGTCCTTGCCAGAGGTAGCCTGACTGCCATTACAGAGATGAGAAACTCAGACCCCTTGTGAGACCATATGCTGGTGCAGTTGGCCCTGGGCTCCTCCTAATGCAAGACAATGCTAGACCTCATGTGGCTGAAGTGTGTCAGTAGTTCCTGCAAGAGGAAGTCATTGATGCTACGGACTGGCCCGGCCCGTTCCCCAGACCTCAATCCGATTGAGCACATCTGGGACATCATGTCTCGCACCATCCACCAACGCCCCGTTACACCACAGACTCTCCAGGAGTTGGCAGATGCTTTAGTTCAGGTCTGGGAGGACATCCCTCAGGAGACCATCCGCCACCTCATCAGGAGCATGCCCAGGCATTGTAGGGAGGTCATACGGACATGTGGAGGCCACACACACTACTGAGCCTCATTTTGACTTGTTTTAAGGACATTACATCAAAGTTGGATCAGCCTGTAGTGCGGTTTTCCACTTTGATTTTGAGTGTGACTCCATATCCAGACCTCCATGGGTTGATAAATTTGATTTCCATTGATCATTTTTGTGTGAATTTGTTGTCAGCACATTCAACTATGTAAAGAGGAAAGTATTTCATACGATTAGTTCATTCATTCAGATCTAGAATGTTTTATCTTGGGATTCCCTTAATTTTTTTAGAAGTTTACTTGGTTGTTTTTGTCTTAGTTCACAATAGGGCCTGGATGTGAATTAATACCTAACTTAAATGTTTCCCAACCAGTGTGCCTCCAGCTGTTGCAAAACCACAAGTCCCAGCATGCCCAGACAGCTGAAGGCTATCCTGGCATGCTGGGAGTTGTAGTTTTGCAACACCTGGAGGTACCCTGGTTGGGAAACAATGATTTGATAACCTCACTGTCCAGCTCTAGTGCTATATGCAGGAAGCAGGTACACCTCTTACTGGCTGTCCAAAGGCTGTCCGGGCATGCTGGGAGTTGTAGTTTTGCAACAGCTGGAGGCCCACTGGTTGGGAAATACTTCCTTACTGAGTGGTAGGAAAGGGGATGCAAGACATTATAAGAAAATAAAAAAAATCCAGGTAACAGGTAATCATCTTCTTATCAGTTTCCATTCGGCAGTAATTTTATTTATTTATTTATTGTTAAACTGTGCCACTTCTGTCCACAGGTTGTGTGTAGTACCGCAGCTCAGTCCCATTCACTTTAGTGGAGCTGGGCTGCAATATCAGACACGACCCTGTGGACAGGAGTGGTGCTGTTGTTTTTTTTTTTTTGTTTTTTTTTTTTTTTTTTTGGGGGGGGGGGGGGCAGCATTTTCCTATATTTTTTTTTTTTTAAGCCATGAGTGGCCTCCCCTGCACATTTTGGGCCTTTTGCAGCTGATACTTCTACTTTCCTGTATAGGTGCAGGATACTTCGGGTACCCCAAAGATTTTTTTTCTAATCAGGATTTGTTTGTCATGATTTTTCGTGCTGAAAATGCCCCCTTCGGCTCATATGCGAGTGAGAAAGAAAAAACTCTCCCAGGCATACTGGGGAGAGGGGTAGGTGCCATCCATCTTCCTCGGGAGGGCCTCTTCTCCGCTCCAGGCCAGACCCGGACTAGTGATACGCCGTCGCGCAGGGACGCCCTGACGTCACGAATGTCTGCTGCGCATGGACGTCCCTGCGCGGCGGCGTCAATACGGAGTCACTAGCCTGGGGCCGGCCCGGGGCGGAGAAGAGGCCCTCCTGGGGAAGATGGATGGCCCAGCTCACCCAGTATGATGACGGGGGGTCTGGATGATAAGGGGGGTTGACAGGGCATGATGATGATAGGTGGGGTCTGGATGGTGACAAAGGGGGTTGATGGGTGATGATGACAGGGGGGGGGGTCTGGATGATGATGGAGGGATGATCACGGGGGGGGGGGGCTGTTTGATGTACTTCCCAGCCTAGGCTTATACTCGAGTCAATAAGTTTTCCTAGGTTTTTGGGGTTAAATTAGGGGCCTCGGCTTATATTCGGGTCAGTTTATACTCGAGTATATACGGCAAGTATATTGAGCTCGATCTGTTTATTGAAACCTCTTTAGTAATCTGTTATGAATATTAATATAAGTCTAGGCAGGATTTACATGCTGTCATCTATTTTATGCCGTTTTTGCGTTGTATCTGGAAGACGCTGAAATCCGTTTCCTCTACGTGTTAATGACTTAGCTTTATTTAGAACTTGTTGGCATACTTTCAGCCTTATTGCCTGTTTGTTGGCACATTAAGCCTTGTGTGCTGTTAACCTGTGGCTCTCCAGTTGTTAGCCGTCAACAACATCCAGCCCGCTGTGCGAGTTAATAGAACCATGATCCACACGGCTTTTCTTCTACGCAGCATAAGCCCACATGTTCTTGAGAAAAGCCCCAGAGAGATTAATGATTTCTCTCTTTCTTTCGTGTGTTCTCTCTCTGTGGAATGCAAAGCTCTGGTGTAAAATACCCAAGCCGTAATGCCTACCTGTCAACATAGGAATGTAAAAGGACAGAAGCTGTCCACTGGAGATACGACATCTATACAGCCTTTTAGTGGAGCTGGAAGGGTTAATCATTCCGCGTAATACATCACTTCTGCTTGATCTATTGCAGAACTTTGGTGATGACTGAAATTATAGGGCTATGGGGACAGATCTAACTTTCTCAGTTGGTTTAAGGGGATTTATGGACTGTATTGGCAAACGGCATAAATAGAACTCTGTAGTGAAATGTTAATAAAAAGGCCGAACATTTGACATGTTCATTGGTTGCCCTGCAGATCAAATTGCAGAGCTAATAATAATAATAACGAAGTATATATTATTTTGCTGCACATCATAATGCAGACTACTACACTACAATATACAGCAAACAAAAATGAAATTATAACCAGCAAAACGCAGAGAAACAGAAATATTCTGTTTGTCTACAAGTGCATTTATGTATAAATCGCTTCTTTTAGTTTTCACAGGCCTTTTTAAATATTAAAGGTTGATTGCTATGGGCAACGGCTCCACTTTTCCTTTGCACAGGTTTTGATAAATCTCCCCCAACGACTCCCAGTCCACAGATACGAAGGCTCCCAGTCCACAGATACGACGGCTCCCAGTCCACAGATACGACGGCTCCCAGTCCACAGATACGACGGCTCCCAGTCCACAGATACGACGGCTCCCAGTCCACAGATACGACGGCTCCCAGTCCACAGATACGACGGCTCCCAGTCCACAGATACGACGGCTCCCAGTCCACAGATACGACGGCTCCCAGTCCACAGATACGACGGCTCCCAGTCCACAGATACGACGGCTCCCAGTCCACAGATACGACGGCTCCCAGTCCACAGATACGACGGCTCCCTGTCCACAGATACGACGGCTCCCTGTCCACAGATACGACAAAGTTTGCTGGAGGTCCCATCGGTTGGACCCCCTTGGATCTAAAACTTATCCCCTATCCTGCAGATAGATCTTTCATCTAGGGTCACTGACTATATTTTGCCAATCTGAATGTCTGCATTGACCAGTATGGAGTGAAATGTGTTTGGATGCATTGGTGAAATGATCACCCACAAGACAAGTGTTCATTAAACCATAAACCGAATGTGTATCTTATTGTGTAAGGAGCACAATAGTCATAGGGCCTCTTTGTACAGCACATGGATTTCCTCTGTTAACCTTTTTGCAATGATGTACCATAAACTTGTACTGTAAGAGTGGTCTTTTGTATAGATGATGATCCGGAGACCCACATGAATGTGTATTCTGGTGTCATACCGTAAGATGACAGAAGTATAGATAAGAGTGACACTAATGGCAGTGTTTTCTTTCCTTGCAGAGTGCCGCAGCTGCACCCAGTCCCGTTCTAGGAAATATGCCCCCAGGGGATGGAATGCCGGTGGGTCCAGTTCCTCCTGGATTCTTTCAGGTATGAACAGACGTAACATCAACACGGAGGCCACTGACTGCAGATTCTTCATTTTATTCTGCATATAATACAATATCTTGTTCGAAGCTGCCAGGAGAACCTCTTATGGGGCGTCTCTATTGTGATTTCTAATAATATGTCTAACGTGGGAAGTTCACCTCATCCACCTCATGTTCTATTACTCATAAAGCATACGCCGACATGATTTACAGGCCATCTCAGCAGGAAGTCAGCAGAGCATACATTGTATACATTAAAACTATACATTCTGTTCAACAGTATAGCTGTTTGTTGTCTTCCTACAGCTAATATTGCACCATAGACATGGATAGCTACATACGTGTATATCTTTGGTATGTCACTTTAGAATGAGCTGTTTTGTATACGTGATATTTCTTGTATTTCACACTAGTCATAGGTTGCAGGTAGATACTGTCATTTTATTTTCTATTAAAACATACTGTCTAATGTCAGGGTTTCTGTAATTTGGCTGATATCACAGGCTTCTTCTTATTGTTAGTCCGGTGGACTAACTAGTCACTTGACTTCTTTATGATATCACATTATTGGGCTTTAATATGACAAAATAATCCTACTAGATTAGAAACAAGGAGATCAGTGGCATGGGGATAAGCAAAAATTGTAAAGCACAATTAAACTTTTAGGGCAGGGTCACAAGGGGCACACCCGTATCGTATTTGATGCTGAGGATTCGCCGACGGCAGTCACAGAGATACTGCAGATTGAGCTCCCAGTTTTCTATGTTGTTCCTGCTTTGGACAGTTCCTAACATGAGCAGATGTGGCAACCAAGAGCACTACGGTCAGGCAGAAAAGAACCTACACAGCTTCCTCTGGAGAATACAGCAGCTCATAAGTACTGGAATGATTAAGATTTTTAAATAGAAGTAATTTACAAATCTGCAGCAGAACGGTCCGCTCTCAAAGGTCCCCTAGGACTTCAAACAGGACAGAAAGCAGCAGATAACAGCCAGTAGTAAAAGGAAGTTGTCTTTATTGGAACCAGGGTAAAAGCCACTAGGCTTGTGGCACATCCGGGTAAAAACATGAAACAGAGCACAGAAAAGTAAGCGCGGATGCCTTTTGGGTCTTAAGCCTACAGACCTAGATCGTATATGAATGAGATTGAATGATTGCAAGCGGAGATCTTACAAAAATATTTCAAAAAGTATATGTAAAATTTTGATCACTCCGAAACTTTTTTTTTTTTTGCCATCTCAAACTTTGTTAGTGTCTCCGCTCATGTCTCAGACAGTCACTGGCTGTGGATGGTCACTGGCGCTCGAGAATTTTGTGGGGATGTATAGCCCCTTTAATATATCAGTATCTAGTAATTTAAACTGGTCAATTTAGAAATAATAAAAAGGATGGGGATAGAAACACAGTTAATACTGAACCTTAAAGGAAAAAGAGGTGACGGACCAATGATGACAAGTTATAGATAAAAATAAAAGGCTCCAGCTTATGTCTGACTCTGGATTCATCACATGAATGGTCAGATCCAGTCCTACTATTATTAATGTATTACCATTGATTCTGACTTTATATGAAGTGCCCAGACAGTGTTCAGTTCTGCTCTGTCATGTGGCACAGGTGGATTCTATCATTTTTTTTCCAGTCTAGGGCTTCTGCTTTGGAATAGGCTACTCCAAATTAATAAAATGTACCTAGCCGCTGTGATATCTAGATGTGTGACAATAGTTAAAGGCCGCCCAGTGGTTTCAAATAATAGTTAAATTCATCTGGATTGTATTTGGTTTAATTGCTAACATTTCAGATATCGCGATATGACAATGACATGTGATTATTGTATGTGCCCAGTTAGCTCTGCATTATAGAGCTGAATGCTGGGACCAGTAGACAACCTCAGTTAGAAATGTCTGGGATTCTTACCACTTATACTTTCATCCCTAGAGTAGACGTTGCATGGTTACAAAATGAATGTATGAGAAACTAGTTTGTTCTCCTAGAATTAGAGATGAGTGAAGTTACAGTGATTCAATTCATCACGAACTTCTCGGCTCGGCAGTTGCTGACTTTATCCTGCATAAATGAGTTCAGCTTTCAGGTGCTCCGGTGGGCTGGAAAAGGTGGATACAGTCCTAGGAGAGAGTCTCCAGCCCACCGGAACACCTGAAAGCTGAACTCATTTATACAGGATAAAGTCATTAACCGCCGAGCCGAGAAGTTCGTGATGAATTGAATCACTGTAACTTCGCTCATCTCTACCTAGAATTTGAGAAAGAGTGGAAATTGGGTACAGACAGAAAAGAAAAAAAGTGGGGGGCATAATCTGAGGTTAATTGGGGGGGGGGATATCAGAAGCAATGTGAGAAAACATTATTTTACTGAAAGAGTAAGAGATGCTTGGACAAAACTTTCAGCATATATGGTTGGTAAGTGCTAAGTTAGGCAATAAATGTATGTAATAAATATACGAAGATAAAAGGTTAGATGGAATGGACCAGGAGGTATTTTTTTTCTTTTTTTACAACCTGTATTATACACAGCAATTGCTCCTAGGTTCTCTTAAATTGTTGTAGACTATAGTAAATAGACTTAGCCTTTAGGGAGAATGTATCACCAATATCTTTATTAGTTAACCAAATACTTATACATTTTCTTTTTTGTAATGTTTTATTTAGTGATTTGTTGGTTATTTTTGTTTTGATTTGTTTTTATATGTAATAATTTTTTTATATGTAATTAAGTATTATGAGCTGAACTGTTGCTGGCGATGCAGGGGTCGGAGGCTCGTGACGTCACGGGGGCTACTCCACCACCCCTAGAGGATAAGATGTCTAGGGGTAGAGTACCCCTTTAAGAGTGATGCTTTACTGCAGCCACATGGACCTTAGGCGCCTGTTGTCCGGAGCTGACCCACTAGCGTTTATGGTAGAGTGGTATGGGCATGCTCTGTGACCTGTGCAGAGGTCATTAAAGGAAGATGTAGGGGGAATGAACTGTGACCATTGTTGTTATCCAGCTTTTGATGATACGCTAGAATACTTACTGACCAGAACTTCTTCATATAGATAGTAATATGAGAAATTATGTTTAACCTAATACTTTATTTATACAGTGGGTAATCTTCTGACAAGTATTTGCTCAAGGGGCAGATGTACAGACAAAAAAAAAGTTAGGCCGGTTTCACAATTGTGTAATATGGCCACATCTTTGCATCCATATTGTGGCCACAATGCCTAGTCTGACCACAGGTCTGATCACCTGAATGGACAGCTGTCAATTGGAAGTGTGGGATTGTTCTTTAATCTTGTTGGAGTAGAAAATGGTCCTCTCTTTACAGGTAAATTCTTCCTAAAAGTAGTTCCTTGGATTCCAAATCCAATAGCCTCCATACCAGTCTGCAGGAATGGGGAGCCCTCCTTCATGATCAGTTCATCCATGGTCAGTTGTGAAAAGAAAACCAAATATGTTCCCCAAATTTTTGAGACTTAAAGGGGTATTTCTGCTTTATACGTCTTATCCCCTATCCAAAGGATAGGAGATAAGATGTATGCTAGCAGGGGTCCCGCCACTGGGGGCTCCCGCGATCTCTGTGCAGCCCCCGGCATTCTGTGCCAGGTGCTGCTTCCGAGACGGGGACGGACGTCACGCCCCCTCCCATAGAAAAGAATGGAGGGGGCTTGGCCGTGACAGCACGTCCCCGTTTCGGAGGCAGCGCCCGGGGGCTACACAGAGATTGCGGGGGTCCACCAGAGGCGGGACCCCTGCGATCATACATCTTATCCCCTATCCTTTTAGATAGGGGATAAGATGTATAAAGTTGGAATACCCCTTTAAGAGCTACATTAGAAGCTTTGAAGGCCCAAGAACTTTCACAAAGCAGCAGCACCAATTTATTCAGGCAATACCACAACTGTATCCTTCATAAATCAACAAGGCATAAAATGGCAGAACAGATATTTATTTGGGCTGAGAATATACATAGCATCTCTCTCTGCAGTTCACCTGAGGGGGAACAACAATTTAGTCTGATGCGTTCCTGCAGATCTCAAGAGGGAAGCAAACAGGATTTAAAAAAAATATATAGAAATATAAAGGGTAGGGCACACCTGTCAATAGCAGAAGATCATAGAAATATTAGGCAGATTGCGTATGGGCCGTCAACATCCGGGATCCAGCATATACCAGCAACACCTGCGGGGTGCATGCAGTCCAGATTGAAGTATCAACGTAATATAAACATAAGAAAACTATAGCATGCACTCACCACTCTATAGGTGTCTGTGAATCCGGAATTTCTGGGTCACCGGGAGACATTCAGAGATGTGCCAAAGTGCTCAGAGGCAACGCCGGCCGGCGTTGCCTCTGAGCACTTCGGCACATCTCTGAATGTCTCCCGGTGACCCCGGACTTCTGGATTCATAGACACCTTTGGAGCGGTGAGTGCATGCTATAGTTTTCTTATGTTTATTTTATTTTTATTTCTATAGCTAGTGTGTATACCTACATTTGATTGGCTCAACAAGAGTAGATGGGGCTGTAACAAGGTGACTTTATTTAGAGCCATGGTCCCTCCTCGATTATAGACATTTCAGTCAGTTTAGCACATAACTAGTATTTAAGTATTTAGGTGTCACTGTTACCTCCTCTACTTGGCATGACAGGAGCTTTAGTTATTACATTTTTATGAGCCAATTCAGACTACTCTGCAATTAACATATCATCTCTTACAGACAGGATTGACAGCTCTTCCTTTAGTGAAGCCGCACTTGCGTGCTAGAAATGCTCGTGTCATGTTGGGTATAAAGTTCTGGATTTTGTCCCAACCCTTTAGTCCCGTCCTGGCATTGTCCTCACAAGTTACAGAATGTTCAGTGTAATACAAGAGTTATAACATTTTCAGTGTTTTATGCTCTTTACTGTAAAAAAATAAGCATCGCAACCTACAGTTATAGATTTCCATGCCACCAAATCTAGCCCTGGCCAGTCTAGCCCCCAGTATTTATGGCTCCTGGGTGTACACCAGCCACCATCATAAGGGTGTTTAGTCTTGTACTGATGTAATTGACAATTCCCTAAAGAACCATTATTGTGTCACATTTTATGTATGCCGTTGGAACGCCACCTAATGGAAAATTTAATGGGAGTCACATATTCTCCATGGGAAAATTTTATGTAGTAATTGAAGAGTTGCATAAATCTCATTTAGCTACTCAGCAGTTTCCCACAGACACAGAAGCATTGTGTTTCGCTCTGCTGTGTTATATGAAAGTTACATGCAAGATGCTCATCAGCAGAAATTGGGAGAGTTTATCACCAACATCTGTCAAAATAAATATTTCTGTTGAAGGATTTTTCTTCCTTTGGATTTTTTTTGTAGTGCTTGAAACAACAGCGACCATTCAAAAAATGCCAAACAACTTTCCTCCATGTGGTAGTCTTGGATTCCAGACCGATTTCTAAATAATTTCATTTTCCAAAATTGACTTACTCCCACAAAAAAAAGCACTAAAGGCTTGGCCACTAGGTGTCTCCCTTCCCTGTGAACTGCTGTTCATCATCTATTATGTTTTTAGCTGCAGTAAGACTAGGATGGTACACAGCAAGTGATTGGGGGGGGGGGGGGATATATAGAGTATTATGAAGAGTAGAGACTCTGGACAGAGTACATGCATCCTTAGCCTGTCTGCCTCCTTCAGAATGTCTACACACTGCCAGAAAGCTTAAAGGGGTATTCCAGGCCCAAACTTTTTTTTATATATCAACTGGCTCCGGAAAGTTAAACAAATTTGTAAATTACTTCTATTAAAAAATCTTAATCCTTCCAATAGTTATTAGCTTCTGAAGTTGAGTTGTTTTCTGTCTGTCTGCTCTCTGATGGCTCACGTCCCGGGAGCTGTGAAGTTCCTATGGGGATATTCTCCCATCATGCACAGCTCCCGGGACGTGACATTATCATTGAGCAGTTAGACAGAAAACTTCAGAAGCTAATAACTATTGGAAGGATTAAGATTTTTTAATAGAAGTAATTTACAAATCTGTTTAACTTTCCGGAGCCAGTTGAGATATATATATATATATATATATATATATATATATATATATATAAGGTTTTGCCTGGAATACCCCTTTAATCAAGTCTTCCCTCTTATCTCTTAAAGGAGACAAATTTTTCACTACCTCTGTGCCTGGGCTGCAAAAAAAAACAAAAAAAAACTTTAACTCGCCTTCCAATGTTCCCCCTGTTGCGCCGATATCGGTCCTCCAGTGCTGGTCTTCTTCCTGGGGGCGGTGAGCCATACTGCGCTCAGCATATCGCCAGCCGCAGCGATGTCCCGTCTCGGCCGGTGATAGGCTGAGTGCACGGTCATGTAAGGAGCCCGGACAGCAGGGAGAAGGTGGGCCCAGGCTCCTTACGTGAAAGTGCACTCAGCCTATCACCGGCCGAGGCGGGACATCGCTGCGGCTGGCGATATGCTGAGCGCAGTGTGGCTCACCATCCCCAGGAAGAAGACCAGACCTGGAGGACCGGGACAACGATATCGGCGCAAGAGGGGAACGTCGGAAGGAGAGGGTTTTTTTTGTTTTTTGTTTTTTTTTAGTCTTTCCGCTTCGGGACAGAGGTAGTGACACCTGTAAAGTCCTTTATGTAATTACCTCTGTTCTTGCTATGTACTCAGTGCTTCCTTCTGAATGTTATCTCCATCCCATTTTAGCTTGGCATCATCCTCAACAGCAGCTCATTGTTTTGACGTGAGCTGCTTCTCTGATGTAACCTCTTCCTTGCTGTGATCCTTTTGCTTTCTTTCTGCTCACATAGAACCTTGCAAACCCAGTAAATCAATAACCCCTTCTTCCGACATACTGTGCTGTGCTGTAAATGATCCCCTAGCATACTGTCAGTATAGTCAAGTATGCTTTCTCCAGCGACTGTCATGCCATAGCAGAGAGGAGGTGGTGGGCTTACAAGTATATACTTGTTCTGCCAGCCACAAGAAAGCAAGGGAAATGGTGAATGGTGTCTGAGTTGTACTGATGGCAAACATTGAGCCCCAAGTCATCTTTTCACCATACTGAGGGCTAATAAAAAAAAGTTTTGAAAAGAATAGAGTTTCTTTTAACGGACAGCGTCATCATCCTCACTAACCAGCTGGTAGTGCCTGTTAGTGCGGGTGACTTTAATCAGTGTTAACCTTATTTGCCACCATTCCTGATATATCGCTATTATGGGGGCATTCCCTAGACCCGAGGTGCCCAGGTTCTTCCCTGATCCACATTTCCTAATGAATAATCGCACTCTCTTTATTCTGCATGTAGCTTTTATGACCCGAGATCCCGCGCGTGCACGGTGATAGTCCGGATTGGCCGTGCTGGAGATCTGTGTGTGTGTGTGTGTGTGTGTGTCTGTGTGTGTGTGTCTGTGTGTGTGTCTGTGTGTGTGTCTGTGTGTGTGTCTGTCTGCTTGTGTGTGTGTCTGTGTGTGTGTGTCTGTGTGTGTGTCTGTCTGTGTGTGTGTCTGTCTGTGTGTGTGTCTGTCTGTGTGTGTGTGTGTGTGTGTGTGTCTGTGTGTGTCTGTGTCTGTGTGTGTCTGTGTCTGTGTGTGTCTGTGTCTGTGTGTGTCTGTGTGTGTCTGTGTGTGTCTGTGTCTGTCTGTGTGTGTGTCTGTCTGTGTGTGTGTGTGTGTGTGTGTGAGAGATCTCGGCATGTAGCAGCTATTTGCACAAGAGGGAGAGTATGAATAACCAACCCCTGGCCCATTGCGACATCCAGAATGGTGCCTAAATGTTTCTGTGCACAGAGTGGGGTTGACACACCCCTGGGGTGCTCAATATATTTAGAGGCCCTACAGTAATTACACAGTAATATGCGAAGACAGGAATTTAGCTTAAAAAGGTGTAGCATGCCTAGCCAAAAGGGGTTTCATAGGAATCGCCTATAACTGATAATTGTTCCTTAATTTTTTTGTACATTTGACACATTACTGTTCAGCCATGTGACTAGACAGTAGACAGCCAGCTTCTATCGCTTTGGTGGCTTCACGCTTGGGAGGAAAAAACGTAGCCTAGTCACATCAGTCCTTGATTTTGGCTTTTTATAAAGAAAGAATGTGTGTCTGAAATGACAGGGGGACAGTGGCTCTCATTGTTTTCTGTCCATTTAAAGTACTCCGTTTTTGTTAAATAATCTGAGCTTAGAAATACACTGCATGACTCAATGTTTATAAAAAAAAAAAAAAGGACTTCATAACCTTAAATAAAATTAAACATATTTCAAGCTGAAAAATAAGCGACAAGGTTAAAAAGAGCAGAAAGTAGAGCAATGTTTTTAATGTGTCCACACTGCCACCTAGTGGAACAAAGTGGTCATCGCAACAAAACCCAAAAATACTGGAGAAAAAAAAATGGTAACATCAAGTTTCATATTCAGTACTGTGGTCCCTCAAGTTACAATATTAATTGGTTCTGGGACGACCATTGTATGTTGAAACCATTGTATGTTGAGACCAGAACTCTATGGAAACCTGGTAATTGGTTCTAAAGGCACCAACATGTCATCCAAAAATAGGAAAAAGTGAGGATTAAAGAAAAATAAGTAGATAACTAATATAGATAAAGCAAATCCTTACATATAAAAGAAAGAAAGATCTACTGGGAGCTGTAAATCACTGTCTATGTCAGTTTTTCCCAAGCAGGGTGCCCCCAGCTGTTGCAAAACTACAACTCCCAGCATGCCCGGACAGCCTTTGGCTGTCCGGGCATGCTGGGAGTTGTAGTTTTGCAACAGCTGGGGGCACCCTGCTTGGGAAAAACTGGTCTATGTAGAGGACAGGAGCTTCTTCAGGGTCCTGTACAGTACACGCAATGTCCTAAAAAAGTAATGGAGTCGTCCTCACCTGGTGTCCAAAGGAGCAGGTAACCCTGGTACAGGTAAAGTGTACAGAACATGTAATACCTCCCTGTACTGTAGGGGGCGCTACCAGACACCAGTCAGTGCATACATTTCAGTAATACAGGGGTTTTACCAGTAAAATGCCCATTCTGATAGGTCAGTTCTTCCAGCCATTGACACGTTTCACAGATCTGGACTGTCTGTACATTGTATGTTGAGTCTGGTTTCAACTTACGATGGTCCAGAAAAGACCTTTGTATGTTGAAACTATTGTAAGTTGAAGGATCACTGTATTCTATTATGGAGCTGAAACATTTCCTGCTCTCCCAAATTAAATGTATGTAAGTATTTTCTATTTTATGAATGGAATTTTTGTTTCGATGAGGACGGTTCTTTAAAAAAAAAAGTGTTCTCCCTCTGCTGGACCTAACACACCCATTACTCCTTTATAAGGATACTCCAGTGGAGAATAAATGTTTTCAAATCAAGTAGTGCTAGAAAGTTATACAGATTTGTAAATGACTTCTATTTAAAAATCTTAATCCTTCTAGTACTTATCAGCGTCTGTATGTTCCAGAGGAAGTTGTGTAGTTCTTTTCAGTCTGACCACAGTGCTCCCTGCTGACACCTCTGTCCATGTCAGGAACTGTCCAGAGTAGGAGCAAAATCCCCATAGCAAACCTCTCCTGCTCTGGACAGTTCCAGACATGGACAGAGGTGTCAGCAGAGAGCACTGTGGTCAGACTGGAAAGAAGTGAACTACACAAATTTCTCTGGAACATACAGCAGCTGATAAGTACTGGAAGGATTAAGATTTTTAAATGGTAATTTACAAATCTGGATAACTTTCTGGCATCAGGTGACTTGAAACTTTGCATTTAAAGGGAATCAATCATCAGATTTTACCCTATTTAACCCTTGGCAAAGCGTTATATAGGGTAAAATCTTCATCCTCCCCATCCCGGGGGGACACTTCTGCCTGCGGGGATAGTAAGGATAAGAACTTATAAACTAGTCACCGCCACGGCCATAAGTAGTCCCCTGGGCGGGGAGCTCCTCTCACCTAGTCCTTTTCTTCGGTGGGCAACGACGCCCCCTCCGCTTGATTGGATGCTTCATTGCTCCGTCTGTTCAGTGAGGAGAGCTATGACGCGTCCCGTCAATCATGTGGAGGGGGCGTCACTGCTGGCCAAAGAACAGGACTAGGTGAGAGGAGCTCCCCGCCCAGGGAACTGCTTGCAAGTGCGGCAGGCAGGGGTGTCCCCCGGGGATGGTGAGGATACAGATTTTACCCTATAGGGTAAAAATCTTATGATTGGTTCCCTTTAACTGTCTGTATGCCATTGTTGTCATGACCGAATCTTAAAAACAATTGGTTATCACAAGATTTTCTTCTCCCCTTGGGTATATTTACACATCACATTTAAGATCTTTTGGATTTCTGTCCCGGAGGTGCTGTAGATTTGTTCCCACTAAGGATTTTTCCACCCCAGTGGGAAATATCAGCGCAAAGATTTTCTAATACGTGTGAACAGGCTTTTCCATTTAATAGAACACTGATTTTGGTCGGGATTCCAGGATGAAGCCTGGTTCAAATCTAAACAAATTTAATCTGTGAAGAGTTGGTTTCGAATTCTATTGATTTCTAAGGGTATTTTACCTTTATAATTTTTTTTATTTTTTTTTATATATAAAGGGGGCCACAGAAAGTGTCACGAATAGTTGACCCTGATTAGTTGTCAATTTATATCACACAGTGTGGCCCAGATAGAAGAAAGGGATCTGTCACCTTTTCCAGACACCACACCATGGTCTGCCCTTGGGATCCCTGGTATTGCAGTTCAGTCCCACTTATTTGAAAAGCGATGACCCGCAATATCAGGCACTGCTCATGGACAAGAATGGAGTTGTTTCTGGGGATAAAAGGACAGCCCCCAGGATTAGTTAAAATAATATTTATATATTTACACCTACCCTCTTTGGTCATTCCCAGCAGTGCAGTCTTAAAGGGTACCTCTCATCAAAAAAACTTTTGATATATTATAGATTAATGTATGCAGAATAACTTTACATTTGCATGTTATTAAAAAATATGCTTCTTTCTATTTAATTTTCCACTTTGAAGAAATGACCACTAGGGGTCTCCCTACCAGTCCTGGCAGCAAGCATTTCAGACTCATGCTGGAGTCCTAAATACTACGAGCTGCCAGTCTGCTTTGTTCACAAAGGAGAACACTCAGAGCTGCCAGCCTGCTTTGTTCACAGCCTGTTTGGCTGTGAACAAAGCAGGCTGGCAGCTCTGAGTGTTTAGGACTCCAGCATGAGTCAGAAATGCTTGCTGACAGGACTGATCGGGAAAAATACAATAGAAAGAAGCATATTTTTCATTAACATGCTATTGGAAAGTTATTCAGCATTCATTAATCTAAAATATATCAAAAGTTTATTTGATGAGAGGTACCCTTTAAAGGGGTACTCCTGTGGAAAACTCTTTTTTTTATTTATTTATTTTTTTTAAATCAACTGGTGCTAGAAAGTTAAACAGATTGGTAAATCACTTCTTTTAAAAAATCTTAATCCTTCCAGTACTTTTTAGGGGCTGTATACTAAAGAGAAATCCAAAAATGGCATGACCACAGTGCTCTCTGCTGACCTCTGCTGTCCATTTTAGGAACTGTCCAGAGCAGCATATGTTTGCTATGGGGATTTTCTTCTGCTCTGGACAGTTCCTAAAATGGACAGCAGAGGTCAGCAGAGAGCACTGTGGTCATGACATCAGAGGAAATGCATTTCTTTTTTGAATTTCTCTTTAGTATACAGCCCCTAAAAGGTACTGGAAGGATTAAGATTTTTTAATAGAAATGTTTTACAAATCTGTTTTACTTTCTGGCACCAGTTGATTAAAAAAAAAAAAACAATTTCCACGGGAGTACCCCTTTAATGCACGTTCAACCATTATAGCGTAATACTGCATGCAAACATTGAACAATGGATATTTACCAATGCTACCGATCATAAAAACTATTGTTTTTCTAAAAGGAATTG
This sequence comes from Hyla sarda, assembly GCF_029499605.1. Taxonomy (NCBI): domain Eukaryota; kingdom Metazoa; phylum Chordata; class Amphibia; order Anura; family Hylidae; genus Hyla; species Hyla sarda. The sequence continues at coordinate 526,383,239 of NC_079189.1, forward strand.
TTACAATCAATTGGAAAAGAGTGAAGTGTAAGAATAATTGGAGGAGCAGCTTTACTGAGAACGAAGCTATTTTGACTATTTGTGTTTACGGCTAGCTCGTACGGACAATCAGCAGATTTTTCAAAGCAACCCCGTAGAGAAATGCAGGAAAAAAAAATGACATGAAATTAATCAAATTACAAAAAATTAAAGCCAGTAAGTTTTTTTAGAAGGTTTCAAAGTTTTTCTGCCGATCAGATTTTTGGATGAGCAGCGGTTAATCACTATTTATATTCTGCTTATTGAATACTGCTTTGTGTAATACAAACCTGTTCATCTGGGAGAGAAAGCATTGTTAGGCTCTGTTCACACTGCCGTCATTGCTTTTGTTTATTACTGCTGGATCGCTTATTATAGTAGATGATGCTTTTGCCATGATAATACTGTAGTCCATCTTGGGCACTCCCATACACAATGAATGGAGCAGCAGTCGGGTATGCACACTGCTATTTCATTCACATGGGAGCTTAGGATGTCCAATTTTCTAGATCACAGGGGGTCCTAATAATCCGACCTCCTACATTCATACACTTATCCCCTATCCCGTGGATACGGAATAAGTGTACGTGCTGGTAAAACCCCATTACTATGAACACAGCCTATTACTGGGTCGATCAAATTATTTTCTGATAATTCAACTTTTACCAATAATAAAGTCCCTGTCTAATTCTGTCCGTCATCTCATTACCCTCTAGGGTCCAGGTTCACAGTCATCACCACACGCACATCACCTACCTCACAACCTCAACAGTGCCATGATAGGACCCCATGGTCAGGTAGGAGGCCACATAGCGTTTCTTTTGGTTTGGAAGGGGACAGGCTTCGGCCCAGCGCAGGAGCTGGGGAGCCAATGCCCAAAAATCTTTTATTGCAGACTTCTACTTTTTTACCTTGTTTTTTTCTTTTCTATCTAAATTCTTCTAGCCTGGCTGCTGAAAAACTACCAACTCCTATAGTCTTTCACTCATCTCTTCTATAGCTTCTGCTTTCTGACCCCTTCATGCTAGAAAATGGATTATACAATGAAATTATTTAACACATTTTTTTTTCTCTAATTTTAGGATTTGTTATCTATACTTCAGATCCAGTAGTGCCATTTTGGAACAATATGATATGAGATAGATAGATAGATAGATATGATAACTATATGCATATAGTAAAAGATACTTAACATCTAAACATCTAAAAGTCCAGCACCTGAGTTATTGGCACAGGGTTGATTTATAACAGAGGACGGAGGAGTAGAGGTTACTAGACTAGACCGTTCCTGCTGAGAAGTAAAGAAGTGGAGCCTGAACATTAGTAGCGCCATGGCAGGTCACATCATCTGTGTAGAGGGTCAGGGATTTCAGAGGCAGACTACACCTCTCTGTTCCAGAAAGTGCCCTGGTAGGAGCAGTTTTCCGGCTGCTTTTAAAAGGCATGCTGAGAGCTGCTGGGTGCCCAATTACATTACACAGACCCCCACAGGGATACAAACTTTAGGACAGAGAGCATTGGAAGAGCCTTATAAATAGTCATTTTCTATTCAACACCCATTAGAAATATAGAAAAAAAAATATTGCTGGGATTTCCTTATCTTTTATGAGAGACTTTTATTAATCACTGACACATAGACTATATATATATATTTATATATATATATATATATATATATATATATATATACACACACACACACACACACACACACACACACACACACACACACACACAGGGGTCAAGTCCTGGGGGGAAATGTGTGGGAACTCACCCAAGATTTCCACTTAAAGGTGTACTCCGCCCCTAGACATCTTATCCCCTATCCAAAGGTGGTCCCTATGCGGTGGTCCCGCCGCTGGGGACCCCCACGTTCTTCCTGCTGCACCCGGCATTTATTTAGAGTGTTGGGTGCAGTGCCGGAGACTCGTGATGTCACGGCCACAGCCCCTCAATGCAAGTCTATAGGAGGGGGCATGACGGCCGTCACGCCCACTCCCATAGACTTGCATTGAGGGGGCATGGCCGTGACATCACAAGCTTCTGCCCCCCTTCGCCAGTCATTCGGCACGGAGCAAAGTTCACTCCGTGCACCGAATGTCTGGGGTGCCGCAGCCAATATTGCTGGGGTCCCCAGCGGCAAGACCCCCGGGATAAGATGTCTAGGGGCGGAGTACCCCTTTAAGAGCTGGTCCTGCAGGACTCCTGCTAATGGGAACTGCGTTCCTGTTGTGGAAAAAGTGCAGGATCTCCGTTCCCATGAGTTCCTGCAGGGCTTGAGCCCCATATATATATATATATATATATATATATATATATATATATATATATATTATTATTATTATAATTTTTTTTTTTTTTTTAACTAATGTTACTTCTCATTTAGGTAGCATTACATGATTATATTATTGGGAAAAATCTATTCAGAGTATCTTGCTTTCTGGTACTACTTATTGAAGGTGGCATTTCTGCAGGAGCCATAGAACATGACAGGGGTTTAATAGCCAAGCCACAATCTCTCCCCGAAGGAAAGGCAGCCATCTGTAGACAACTGTTTTCAGGGTTGTTGCCCATTGTCAGTAAAGTATATGGTGCTGGCTGGCTAACACAGAGGCCTATGTGATGGGACTAGGAGGTAATGATCTTCTTAAGGCAAGGGTTAAAATGCATGTCAAGACTATGTAGATTGTAAGACTTGTCCTCTATATTAGTCTGTCATTTACAGTTTTTCTGTTGTTTTTACTGTTGTGTTTTGTACTTTAACCCCTTATCGTATGTTCAGCAACCTGAAACAAAGCTCTATTGGCTTTTTAGGGAAAAGGACATGCAAAGTATCCTCTAATCTTTTGGAAATAGCATTCTAGCAAGTCTGTGTTCGACTTTTTAAAAAGCCTTAGGACATGACCAGGGATTGATAGCCATAAACTCTCCTAAGGCTAAGTTTCAACTTTTTTTTTTAGGAAAAACGCCAAGAAAAACACCAATTCTACCGCATGGCGCTTTTTAGGCCAAAAACCACTGCCGCCAGATTTTAGCGGTAAATCAATGAGAAATCGCTAAATTCTTTTTCCACTTTTAATCCCATTTTTTAATCCTTTTGGAGTTTTGTCGCATTTTTTAAAATTTTTTATTTTTAGCGTTTTGCAGCTCCTCCGCGGTTTTGCAAAATCGTAGCATGTTGAGCCACTGGCGTTTTTTTCCCCTGCAATCGTGGCGTTTTTCTCCCATAGAAGTCTATGGGAGTAAAAAAAAAAATGCCAAGAAAAACAACAGGTGGGTTTTAACTTTGGCGTTTTTTCAGGCGGTTTTTATTCTCAATAGAAAGAGGGATTGCATGCACCTTTCCAGCCACCGCACTCGAATCCGGGATCCCCCGAGACCACCTTATCCACGGCTGCACTACCAGTGCCCGCTCCAAAAAGAAAAGTCCACAGAGAATATTGGTAGGAAGAAAATAGCAGGCGGCACTCCAGGTCTTTGTGCAAATAAAACCGCTTCTTTATTGCTATTCAGCAGGTCACAGCAGAGAGGAACACACCAACAGTTTCACGTTACACAGAACGCTTTCTCAAGGCACTTTTTATTCTCTTTTGGACTTTAGCGATCCAAAAAAGTTATACCTTTTTTAATAAAATTTCGTAGGGTACCATTAAAAAAACTAATTAAAAAAAATATACAGTAGTGATGGAAAAATTGCTTTTAACAATATTTATCTTTTTTATAGCAAAATTTATGTGGGTGGGCAGAGCATTAAAAATGTAGACGACAATGATAAAAATGTAATGTGTGTGTTTTTCACTTTATATTCTTTATTTTTTAGGTGGTACTACTACTCCCAGCATTAAACACACTGTTCCATGATGGGAGTAGTAGTACCTGTACTAATTAACAGATCGCCCCAGGTCTGTTGCGATCCTCCTATATATATATATATAGATGCGGCGGCTGCTCTTCTATGGTCCCCTGCACTGCTGTATATATATACACCTATTCATGTTTCCCGCAGAGAGCTGTGATTGGCCAGATGGTTCCAACCAATCACAACGCTCTGTGGGAAATATGACTAGGTGTATAGATACGTCAGTGCAGGGGACCATAGAAGAGCGGCCGCCCGCATCTATACATTATACAGGACGATCACAGTGGGTGTCAGACGTCCTATCTATAGCAGAGATGCGGAGCGGCTTTCTCCTGTGCTCCACATCTCTGCACTATTTCTCGCTGAGAGCTGTGATTGGCTACAACCATCCGGCCAATCCCCACTCTGGGCGGAAAATATGAATGAGTGACGTTCTATTCATGTCACTGGCTGGAGTATAGTGCAGAGATGCGAGCGCTGTATATAGCCACTCCGCATCTCTGCCATATTATGGACGATCGCATCGGGCGATATGTCTATTAGTACAGGTACTACTACTCCCATCATGGAACAGTGTGTTCCATGCTGGGAGTAGTAGTACTACCTAAAAAATTTCAAAAAAAGAGAAAAAAAAAAAGTGAAACACACACTTTATTAAAAATTAATAAAAATTTTGTTATAAAAAATAAATTTCGTTAAATTTATTTTTTCCATCACTACTGCATCTTTTTTTTATTTTTTTTTTTGGTACCCAACAAAGAGGCCAGAAATGCAATTTCCACACAAATAAAAAAAAAACACCAGAAAAAATGCCAGACGCAGGAAATTGCACTGTTTTTTTTCAGGCATTTTTTTCAAACAAAAAACGCGGGACGAAAAAACAAGTAGAAACTTGGCCTAAAGAGAAAATTACTCCTATGTGGACAGCTGTTTCATGGTTTTCATATGGTTATTATATGAAAAATGCATAAAGCGTCCTTTGGTGACTTTTTTTTTTTATTTCTCAAAAATAATGATGCCATAAAATAGTCCTCTAATTTTATTGATAAGCTATCAACATTGTCCCCAAATCATATAAACCTCTAAAATATCATTTTTAGCATAATATTTGCATTTGTACAGTTTATATGTGTGGTTGCCCCCGGCCTCTAAATCCTGTTGAGTCTAAAAGGTCCTTCTGCTGCATATGAGGTTACTAAATAAAACTGGATAGTTGGGGGACCTGCCCCCGGCCGTCTATAGTTTCAGTTATAATATTGAGAAGTGCCACTAGTTGTTGTAAAAACCTATATTGCTCCATGCATTCAGTAGAGCTGTTTATACCAATTTGTTGTCAGCCAAATGCCGTTAAAGAAAACTTTCTAGTCATTGAAGTAAAATTCCAGTGTTTTCGATACAGGGTGTTTATGTGCTTTTTGTCGCTTAGGGAGCTAATAACATGGTGCCTAAGGTCATATTATAGTTGTGGACAAATGCTGTAGAGTGCAGTTCTGCTGAAATGTTACATCTATGGAGGGTAAAGCACCAGGTTTAGTGGCATCCAACAACCTAGCTGTTCTAGTACATTTGATAAAATAAAAGCCGATGTCTAGATGATGGCAATGGGTTATAATACACATGTGATTATGATAGTTCTCACCTCCATTGAGGAGTACCATGAACCATTATTAAATACCAATAACACGACCGGACAGCATGAACCAGTATTGAAGAGTAAATATGAACATTGACTGAAGTCAGGCAGGATTAGAACAAAAGGCGACACCTTATGTATAGCTGGCACAGAATCTACCATTGGCAATAATTGATGGTTACAGTTCCCCATTGCTGACCTCTACACAGTTCACAGAGCATGCCCGCAACACCCTCCTATAGAAATCATAGAGTAATCTCCAGTCTATTGTGTCCGATTATCAATGGGGCTGCTGTGTTGCAGATCCCACAATGTCGGCTCGATGGCTGCCCCCATAATCATGTGCAGAAAATCGAAAATAAAAAACTTCAATAAAAAGAATAGAAAGAACGGGTGTCAGTATCCGGCTCTAATTGGTGAACTAAAAAAAATAAAATACATATCTTTTACCCTTTTAAAGAACTGTTCCCCTAGCTCTCACCTGCTGGCAATTGTTAGGGAAAGGCAGGCTTAAAGGGGTACTCCACTGGCCAGTGTTCCCACTGCGTTCGTAACTGTCTGTCAGGCCACGCCCCTCAATGCAAGTCTATGGGAGGGGGCGTGGCGGCCGCCACGCCCCCTCCTATAGGCTTGCATTGAGGGGCGTGGCCTGACAGACAGTTACGAACGCAGTGGGAACACTGGCCAGTGGAGTACCCCTAAACTAAACGCTGGTCAGTGGAGTACCTTTTTAACCATGCTGGATTTCGGCATAACCGATCCTTTATATCCATAGCAGATAAGCCACCTTCAGAGGTTTCTGGCAGCAGCATATTCCCTTCTCCTTCTTTTCCAGATTTGCTTGGCCAAGCTGACAATCTTGGGGGGGTTGGTCCAAACCATACCTCAACCTGCTGAGCAGCAACCTCTGCTCTCATAGTAGTCTTATGGCCAAAGCTTAAGGGATAATGTATGTATAATACAAGTTTGGTTACTTTTGAGTGTACCGGCTATTCATGCAATATACATTTTGAGTGTCGGAGCTAGAAAATGTTCTAGTGTAACTCTGATATCAGTCTTGTCTTTATGCTTATATGAACACTGTTTCACTCTACGTGACCAAGCTGTGTGCATGTACGGTATGGTAAACCAGAAATTCCTATGGACTTGAAAGAAGATATTTTCTCTCTAGAATTATTATTGTAAATTATTACTACTTTGCTGTGTAGGTAGTAGTTGGAGCCGTGACAAGCTTTTTCATGCAATGGAGAATAGTTGTGACCTTTGCTGAATTGAACATTCTCTTAAATTCCAGGAAAATGTATTAGGCTGCTTTCACACTATAAAATTCATCCGTTAAAAGATCCTTATAAACGTCGGTTATAAAAACCCTGAAAATCGGCTGTTATACAAAATCCTATACGGTCGTTAGAAAATCCCATTACAGTCTATAGCCCGTTATAGTATATAGTGTGAAAGCAGCCTTAAATGGGTAGGATATGTCATCTCTTTATGATTGTTGGGAATCTGACTGCTGGGACCCCCACAGTCATAAGAATGAAGGGGGCACAGAACAGATTAAACACTGCATCCCCTTTCTGAGTTTTTCCTGCACCACAAAGCTCCCTGACCCTACAGCTGTCCATGGCAAAGATTTTCAGAAAAAGAATAGTAAAGGGCGCCTAGCTGTAAACCAGCACTGTAAACCTTTTTATTTCAGGACTGTGGTGGTCCCATAGGTCAGCACCCCGTGATTATAGAGTAATTGCATATACTATCCATAATCACTTAACTGTTTAAGGTAATGCTGAGTGTTCTCAAAGACCAAGGAAGTGTAGGTGCATTAATAGACATATATGTCCTATTACACGTTTACTGTTATGTGCAATGTCTTGACTACATTTGATATTCATAAAAGACCTAGTTATTTTACTTGTTTATGTAAACTTATTTAACTGTTGAATATATTATAATGTCTGAAAAATAGGTTTACAAAAATTTTACCTACTCGCTATATGTTTTTTTATATCACTAGCCTTTCATGTCCCCTCGATATCCAGGCGGTCCACGGCCTCCATTAAGAATACCTAATCAGGTAATTTATGAATTCACTCTCTAATGTTGTCCCTTATCTCTATTGCCATCTATCTATAAGAAAAGTGTCTGTTTCTCTAGGGACTCGGGGGCGTTCCTGGAAGCCAAACATTACTTCCCAGTGGCATGGATCCTTCAAGGCAACAAGGTAATAGAACTAGAATTCTGCTGACAGGGCAAAGCTTCTTTTGATGCAGCTCAGCTGGGTTTGTCATGTTATCTGTGGTTTTCCCCAGGATTGCATACACAGATTTTATGGGATTGATGCCTCTGCTATTCCCCTCATGGCACATGCAGGGCCGGATTATCATTGGAGCTCCTGGAGCTCTTGCTACAGGCCCCACGTGCCCAGTGAAACAAGGGGGGGCCCCTGACATGTCTGGCATTAGGTGGGGGGGTGACTCAGTTGACTCAGACTCCCCACGTGGCGGTTTTTAGGGATGTGCCTGTGCCAGGATTGGTGTATTTTCGAGGAGAGGGGGGGGGGGGGGCATCATACTGAAGGGCTCCATCCCCCAGGCAGCCTTAATCTGGCCCTGGGCACATGGCAGGTCCACTGAATTGGGATGTAGTCTGAAGAAATTCTAATGTAGTTAGAACAAACATCTGTGTTCTTTTGTTCTTATGCCATTGCAATTTAGTGTAATAATATTTCACAGTTCCAATGGTGACATTTAGTAAAATGCTGGCGTCTCTTGCCCTTGCTGTGCCAGTTTTCCAGAAATGAATGGGTATAAGAAGAAAATCTTTGTCTTTTATCATTGCTCGCGGTATGTAAGTCACATTATCATATACTGTCACCACTCTGCTGGGTCATCTCCGTCCAAGGTCATGATTCTGCTAACCACTGCAAGAACACATTCTCTACTTTGACATTCAGTGCTAAAGTGATCTGTCTGACCTGTACCCACCGTAATGAAGGCTGGATAGTTGTTTTATCATTTCATACTTTATAATAAGTTTATGTTTTTATTGGTTCTTCCTACTTTAGGGCATCCAAACATGGGTGGGCCAATGCAGAGAATGAGTGGCCCCCGTGGAATGGTTCCTCTCGGCCCACAGGTACATAACCTATGTTTTAGTAGTTATAATACTGTAAAGCTTGGAAGTATCTGGTTGTGTGATTTCCTTAACCCGGGCAAAATTATTAAAGTCTCCCGAACATGCTGGATTGGCTAACCTTCTAATATGTATAGGGTCCCCAAACTTTGGGGGTAATAAGCTGCTGGCAACAGCTCCCCCCCCCCCCTTTTCTCCTTTCAATTCATATTGTGTTCACACTGAACCAAGCCAAGTGTGTGCATGTTTATGGCTAAAGTGTTTGGCCAACTTTAGCATCTCTTAAAGGATAGGGAATAAGATGTCTAATTGCGGGGGGCCCACAGCTGGGACCCCCCACGATCTCCGTGCAGCACCCACATTCTACGACCGTCACGCCCCCCTCCCATCGACATGGAGGGGGCGTGGCGTGACGTCATATCTCCAGGGGATAAGATGTATTTGTCTGGAATACCCTTTTAAATGTGGAGCTGATTGAAAGCTGTAATTGTTAAGGTCCTTCCATAACTAATGATTATATTCAACTTATATCTGAGTTATATTTTCATGTATCACTTTTAAGTATTTTCATAATTATAGCTAAAAATTCCACAGAATTGTTGAAAATGTCATGTGGTTTTTGTTCTTCAGTTTATATTTGACTATTGCAACAATTCTTGATCTGATGCTGATTTATACATTCAGAGAGCAGCAGTGTAATTCAATAATCAGCACAAAGTTTTTGTCCACCTCCTTAAAGTCAACATTTTGCAAATACCAAATGTGTATTACAAGCCAATAAACCTGTCCTCAAAGCTCCTGGAAGGATTTTGGCTTAGATGTATTATACAAAGACCACAACTTACAGTTTTTTTCCCATAGCAACCAATCACACCTCAGCTTTTATATCTTACGGAGCGCTGGTAAATTGAAAGCTGAGCTGTCATTGGTCACCCAAAAGTTTTGTTCTCAGGCAAATTGATAAATGTTGGCCGTTATATTAAGCATTTCAATGGTGTCCAGTTCCCAGATGTAGTGTCCAAAATAAACTTGAATTACCTACCTCAGTTCTTGGCTGCAGCTTTAGTTCTTCCGGTACCCAGCTACTCGGAGAGCTTGCCTCCTCAGCCAGTCACTGGCTAAAACTGCTGTGGTCAGGCCCTGCTTACAGAGCTATTCTCAGAAGCAGGCTAAAGAGACCAGTGGAGGGGTATCAGAAGAAGAACTGGAGCTGCTAGGGGACCAAGGGTAGGTAGGTACAGTTTTTTGTTAGTTTGTTTTTTCTATTTTGTCCCAGCAACCTATTAGGTAATACAGTTGAGTGGGACTAAGCTGCAATACCATACTTGGCCTATGGACAAGATCAGCAATGTTTTCTTTTTCCTAATCTCATACTATAGATGTAAATAAAGTAGACTATTTTAATCCAAAGGTTTACTAAACCTTTGATAATCTTGTGTAGTGTATGGCAGCCTTGTGTTGCTGTTTTGTTGTGTGTGCGTGTGGTGAGGCACTGTCAGCTGACATCTGTAGAGCTGCCATTAATGTGCTGTCCTTTCTTTCTCCTTTCCTCTTTGGTTTTGTTTTTTTTGTTTTGTGGTAGTCTGACCCTTGGTTATCATTACAGAGTTACGGAGGTGGAATGCGACCGCCACTGAACGCACTTGGTGGCCCAGGAATGCCTGGCATGAATATGTAAGTGGACTTTTATAATCAATCTAAACTCTAGACAGAAGTACCATTAATGTGGAGCAATAAACTATTAGAAGTGCTCATGCCCAGGCATATTATAGCACTAATAGGGTTCTCTTGATGGTTTCATTAAATAAATAATAATTACTAGTCATCCTAAGTCCTTTACCACAAAACGATATAGCTTTCTGGTCAGCTCTTCCTATTCTATATCATGATCGTTACAGATTGGACTGCATTTTCAATGCAACAGGCCCCCTTTAACTTCTTAAGGACATAGGACGTAATTGTACGTCCTGATCCACTGGTACTTAGTGCACCAGGACGTACATTTACGTCCTGTACATGACACGAGCACCGAAGTGCAGACAGTAATGGCAGACATTAGCAATTGCGCTGATTTCTGCCATTATCCCCTCAGATGCCATGATCAATACAGATCACGGCATCTGCAGCCATACAGCACTTTTCCCCCAAAAAGCTTTAAAAAAAATTTCAAAAATTGATGTGTTTTGGTCACATTATAAAATGGGATAAAATACACAGATTTACACAAAGGTGGTACCAAAAAGAAAACTACATATCTTGGCACAAAATTTTTTCCCTCATGGAGTCCTGTATACGGGAAAAATGGGAAAGTTAGAGGGGATCAAAATAGGGCAATTTTAACCTGTTGGGGACGAAGGGTGTACAGGTACGCCCTGGTCCCATTACTGGGGTTTGAAGTGTGCTCACGAGCTGAGCACGCGTCAAGCCCAGTGGGTCCTGACTGTCAGTAGCCAGGACCCGATGCCTGGTATTAACCATTTAGACGCCGCGATCAAAGTTGATTGCAGTGTCCAAAACGATAGTAAAAGTATTCCAGCAGCTCAGTAGAGCTGAATTGAGAGGACGGCGGGAGGGCCCTTACCTGCCTCTTTGTGCATTTTTGGTCACTTCATTCGTATACTGTAAAAAAATTTATAAAAAGCGATCAAAAAGTCCCATAAAAAATGCTACTGATAAAAACTACAGACCACGGCGCTAAAAAATTGCCCTCATATAGGCCCATATGCGTAAAAATAAAAAAAAGTTGTGTCAGAAGATCAAATTTTGGTGCATGTAGTTATAATTTTTTTAAGTAGTAAAATAAAATAAAACCTACGGTACATAAATTGTGTATTCTTGTAACCATATGAACCTACTGAATAAAGATAAGGTGTAATTTTCCTGAAAAGTGCGCTGCGTAGAAACGGAAGCCCCCAAAAGTTACAAACTGGCAGTTTTTTTTCTATTTCACTTTTTTATTTTTATTTATTTATTTTTTGTTTCGCTGCAGTTATAAAATGATTGATGTCATTACAAAGTACAATTGCTGATGAAAAAAACAAACACTGAATACCCCTTTTTTTTTTTTTTTTTTTTTAAAGCAGTCAAATAATAAAAAAGTATGTAATCATGGGTATTATTTTATTCGTATTGACCCACAGAATAAAGTGGAAAAACAAAACCTTCAAAATGTGTAAAATTTCAGTTTTCTTTTCAATTTCCTCACACAAATAATTATTTTTTGGGTTTGCCATACATTTTATGGTAAAATGAGTGATATCATTACAAAGTACAATTGGTCATGCAAAAAAACAAGCCCTCACAAAATGGCTTGTGTCCTTAAAGCGCAACTGTCATGGATATTGTACCCCCCAGACTAATACCATGATAGTATAGATGGTGACACTTGTAATGCAGAGATACCTTTGGCTGCTCTTTATAACACTTTATCAGCAGGAAAATAGTTTTATTGTGTGGTCAGCAACAGTCGGATAGGCGTGGCTGGGGATCGTAATGCCCCACCTCCGCCACGCCTATCCCCTGTAAGTGATTGTGATTGACACACAGGTCCCCACCCCCCGATGTCCATGATGTACGGTCCGGCGTGACTCCACTGAGCCTATACATATTATGTGCACCTTTATGATATACAGTGCCAGTACTCCTCTTCTAACTCCCTCCCTGCCTCTAGCACTGCACAGTCGCACTGAGCTGGTGGCAGACAACGGGAGTGAGCTCTCTGCCTCTAGTGAAAGCAGAAGCAGCGCGTCTCCGGCACAAGGAGAAGAAAGAAGAGGAGTACGGGCAATGTATATCATAAAGGTGCACATAATATGTATAGGCTGAGTGGAGTCATGCCGGACCGCACATCATGGACATCGGGAGTGGGGACCTGTGTGTCAATCACACAGTGGTCCAGCGCTCACTTACAGGGGATAGGTGTGGCGGAGGTGGGGCATTACGATCCCCGGCCACGCCTATCCGACTGTTGCTGACCGCACGATAAAACTATTTTCCTGCTGATAAAGTGTGATAAAGAGCAGCCAAAGGTATAGCTGCATTACACGTATCATCATCTATACTATCATGTTATTAGTCTGGGGGGTACAATATCCAGTTGTGCTTTAAGGGATTGTTGTTTAAGCCTTTGGTGCTGTTTTATATTCTGATATATTTAGTTTAGATTGTTGAAATAATGATGATCTTTTTTTTTTTTTTTTTTTTACTACTTAGGGGTCCAGGCGGTGGAAGACCATGGCCAAACCCTGGCAGTGCAAATTCAGTTAGTATATGTTTGATAATTTTTGTATTCCCATTATTCATACATAAATAGCATGTGCCACTTGTTTTTAAGAAAAAGTACAAGAATACGGTCTAAAGGGACCATCATTGTATGGAGAGACCTCTATATTAGGCCATCAATTACATGTCCCTTTAACACCAACCAGTTGAGTGCAATACCTAATGACTGAACAGCCTATGGGGTAATTGAGCCTTAAGGTCCAATGGTCCAGTCATCAAGTAAGGTATATTCTGCCTACAGCATGCAATTAAAGGGGTATTCCAGGCAAAACCTTTTTTTATATTTATCAACTGGTTCCGGAAAGTTAAACAGATTTGTAAATTACTTCTATTAAAAAATCTTAATCCTTCCAATAGTTATTAGCTTCTGAAGTTTTCTGTCTAACTGCTCAATGATGATGTCACATCCCGGGAGCTGTGCATGATGGGAGAATATCCCCATAGGAACTGCACAGCTCCCGGGACGTGAGTCATCAGAGAGCAGTTAGACAGAAAACAACAACTCAACTTCAGAAGCTAATAACTATTGGAAGGATTAAGATTTTTTAATAGAAGTAATTTACAAATCTGTTTAACTTTCCGGAGCCAGTTTTGGCCTGAAATACCCCTTTAATTTAGTCCCCTGTATTGGGCCATATATATTTGTGTGTGTATATTATGATCTCCATCTCGTGCAATAAATCAGATTGAGAGGAGAGCTTGGGAGTGAAAATCACAGCACGGCACTTCTGCTGGCTTATATCTAGCAGTCAGTGGGGTCTTGGTACTGAGACCACGGGAGATAAAATTTTGATATGTCTGACAGGAACACCTTTTTAAGTGACATATACCTTTAATAGCTGTTGCTCCCAACTCCCCCATGAACATTTAGCAGAGCATGCATGTGTTCTCCATAGGAAGAGGGAAATCTGCTGCTGCTAGACTTTCTCCCATGAAGATAATCAGAAATATTGATATCCAGCCTCCCTGACCTCTGGAGTTGGGGGGAAAATCCTCACACCCCCACACACTTAACATAGTGGGCAAGTCCCATCAAAATGAGAAGGTTTTGCTGACTGATGTTCCTAGGAGTGATGCGTGTCCACCTCCCTGTTATGTAGTATCTGTGTGGCACAAGCCGGACTAATCTAACTAAAGAGAACAATTTGTCCTGCAAGCAAAATTTCCCCAACAAGGAAAGCGATCAATAGATATTCTCTCTGAACAATAAAAGAGTAACTTTGATTTTTTATTTGCTTTTAGATACCCTACTCGTCCGCGTCTCCCGGGAATTACGTTGTAAGTTCATCTGGTTTTGTTTGCTCATTGGAATTGATGTAACATTTTATTTAGTCAAAGAAATAGTTATCCAGATGTTAAGAGGAGCCCTTGAGTATTGTCTTCGGAGTGAACATCTGAGCCGTGTTCCAGTGTTTTGTCTGACGTTTAATGTGCATATGTTGATATTCGTTTGAAGAACCGTTACCAATCTGCGCACAGATGCAGGGAGAGCCAGGCTTCCCTACATAACCACATCCAGCGCTGGCGCGCGACTCCGAAAAGCTGCTTCTCAGTCGTTTGCAGCAATGAGGATTTCAGAATCCATTGATTATGTCTGCCGTTTGCAGGAGAGGTAGAACGCTAATGTGGTCAGTTTATGGAGAAGCCATAAAACTGCAGGCGTAAAATATACACAAAGCAACAGTATACGTTCCGCTTACATAACTTAAATGTCTTTTTTTTTTTTTATAGTAGCATTTAACCACTTGTTACATTTGCAATTAGTGCTATAGAAACTTTTCTTTTTTTTTTTTTTATTTCTTTTTTTTAAAACCATTAAATAAGGTCATAGAGAAGTTTCAAGAAACCTTTAAATAGAATTTTCCATCATAATTATTCCTTTTTTGGATATCAACCACATGTGACGTACAGGCTTCAGATTTTCTGTATGCAATTTCTGCATAAGGCCATGTTCACACTACGGAATTCTCGCGGAATTCCACGAGCGGAACTCCGCGTTGTGAACTTAACATTAGTGTGAATGGGTCTCCGCGAGACCCGCTCACACTGCGGAATTTCCGCGGCGGACAATTCCGCCGCTGAAATTGTTCCGCGCAAAGAAAGAACATTTTCATTCTTTGCGCAGATTCCACGAGCACTGCATAGCCGTCAATGGTGATGGTTCAGTGCCCCGTGGCCCTAGCGCCGAAGCACCTTCGGTGGCGGCCGCCAGGCGGAACGGGGCCTAATAAAATCTGCAGCATTTACATATGGATGAGATTGAAATAAAATCCGCACAGAATTCGACCTGCTCTACAGATTTTAGAACCACAGGCTGTTTATGTTGCAGAAATGCTCCGGATTTGGTGCCAAATTTCCCCTTGACTTTTGTCTGCAACTCCGTTTTATTTTTGCTGCTTTTGCTTAAGAAACGCTGCTTATGTGCAGCAATATCGGCAGATTTTAAATAAATTTAAGGTAAATGCACCCTAGACAGAGTAGGTTGCGTTCACATGGCCGCCTGTGTCCGTTTAATTATCCCCATTTCGGTTCCTTTCTTGCAGGCTGAAAACGGATTAAAGGGGTACTCTGGTGGAAAACTTTTTTTTCTTTAAATCAACTGGTGCCAGAAAGTTGAACGGATTTGGAAATTACCTCTATTAAAAAATCTTAATCCTTCCAGTACTTATTAGCTGCTGAATACTACAGAGGAAATTATTTTCTTTTTGGAACACAAAGCTCTCTGCTTAACAAATGAATAAGAAATAAAGTTCTCTCAGCTCACCTCCTCCACGGTCTGCAAGGACTCGAGCCCGGCCCGGCTTGGTACTTGTAAGCAAATTAAGAAAATGTAGTCCAGCAGTCCCTTTAAAACGTAGATCCTTTATTGAACTTTTTCTTAAAAATGCAGAGCACACACCATACACCTTCACCTAGTCAGCAAACTTCTATGGACGCGTTTCGAATGCATCCGCATTCTTGATCACCACTGGTGATCAAGAACGCGCATGCGTTTGAAACGCGTCCATAGAAGTTTGCTGACTAGGTGAAGGTGTATGGTGTGTGCTCTGCATTTTTAAGAAAAAGTTCAATAAAGGATCTACGTTTTAAAGGGACTGCTGGACTACCTTTTCTTCATTTGCTTAAAAGCTCTCTGCTGACATCACGAGCACAGTGCTCTCTGCTGACATCTCTGTCCATTTTAGGAACTGTCCAGAGCAGCATATGTTTGCTATGGGGATTTTCTCCTACTCTGGACAGTTCTTAAAATGGACAGAGATGTCAGCAGAGAGCACTGTGGTCATGATGTCAGCAGGGAGCTCTGTGTTCCAAAAAGAAAAGAATTTCCTCTATGGTATTCAGCACCTAATAAGTATTGGAAGGATTGAGATTTTTTAATAGAAGTAATTTACAAATCTTTTTAACTTTCTGGCACCAGTAGATTTTTTAACAATCCGTTACATCCGTTTGTACCCGTCTGCACTCATTTCCATTTTTTTTTATGCCAAAAAAACACATGCAGTATTTTTTCTTCCGTCAAAAAAACGGGAAAAAATGGATATAGTAAATTTTACATTCAAGTCTATGGAAAACAGATGAGCCTTTAATGTCCTCCATTTGCATCCGTTTTTTCAGTCCGTTTTTTTTTATCCGATTTTACTTCTGAGCATGCTCAGAACAAATAAATATATATATTTTTTGGTTTATTAACTGAACAATAACGGATACAAACGGATAACATCTGTTTGCATCCATTATTGTCCGTTTTTTTTTTTTTGGACGAGAGAAGAATGGGACGGGTCTAGACGGCCGTGTGAACGCAGCCTTACTTGCGGAGAAAATCAGAATCAAATCAAAACAACTCTTGGTGTAGATTTTTTTTTACTGTGGGTTTTATGTAAAACTGCTGCAGATTGTACTTTCCTCATAAATTTTTATAGGTAAAGCTGCATTAAATCTGTCGTATTGACATACTGTGGTTTTTAAAATCCGCGCTGGAAATCTAGTTCAGTCAGTCAAAAAACAAATCACATTCAGTTTGCTGGGACTGTAATCTGCTGCAGATTTGCTCGTGAAAATGTATTTAATTAACTATTTTCCAATATTTTACTTAAAAATCCACAGTGGCTCTTCCAGTACCAAAATCCACATGGTTTAGTGCAAATTTCCTGCTGTGCATTTACCTGCAGAAAAACAATTGTAATTATTTCTGTGGAAAATCCACAGTAAATTGGTTGTAAATTAACTGTGTTTAGACCGTGTTTCCCAACCAGGGTTGGTGAACCTAGCCTAATAAGTAATAAGTAATGCCCAAGGATCTCTGGGCCACTTCTTAGTGTAGCGTTTCCCAACCAGGGTGCCTCCAGCTGTTGCAAAACTACAACTCCCAGCATGCACGGACAGCCGTTGGCTGTCCGTGCATGCTGGGAGTTGTAGTTTAGCAACAGCTGGAGGCACCCTGGTTGGGAAACTCTACACTAAGAAGTGGCCTAGAGATCCTTGGTCATCACTTATTAGGCTAGGTTCACACTACGGAATTTCTAGCCAGAAAAAAATCCAACTAGAGATTTCAAGTATGCCCGCTAGGACTGCACGTACATTGCCGTCCCCATAGACGGCAATGTATTCCAGGAGGATCCGTTGAACTGTTAGTTGTGCAATAGCATTTACAGAGAGATGATGTGGTCTTGAAAGTAATGTATGATATTTTGCACAGTCCATATGAACCATTCTTCATATTTATTTCTGCAGGGTCCTCCTGGTGGCGGTGGGCCTCCTGGCACTCCGATTATGCCCAGTCCAGCAGGTAGGTATATACCCTTCCATTAGAACCACTTTGTCCCATACATGTTTTATGTCTGCTAATATACAATCATTGGTATACAGCTGCTGTATATATAGCCGTGCCCTGACTTTATACATTATTGGTATCTTCCGGTTTCAGATTCCACAAATTCTGGAGACAATATGTACACATTAATGAATGCAGTTCCTCCTGGCGCCAACAGACCTAATGTAAGAGTTGGGGTGGGTACAGTAGGGTTTGTGTATGTATAAATGAAATTCTGGTATTCAGCTCTGACAGTAAAAGTTATCCGTTCTGTTATAAATGGATATAAAGCAATGTATGTATAAACTGGTATGATAGGTATTAGCAATGAAGAATGACCATACACTTTTTGTCCTACTAGTTCCCCATGGGGCCTGGATCAGATGGCCCAATGAGTGGATTAGGTGGGATGGAACCGCACCATATAAATGGCTCCTTAGGTAAGTGTTCTTTTCATCTATTATATAAATAAATATAAGACTTTTTACACTTTGTCAGCTATTGACAGCCTATCATGTTTGAACCCTCATTACTCCTATTGACTTCAGTAGATTAACTTCTTAACAACCACAGACGTAAATGTACGTCCTGGTTTGGCGGTACTTCGCGCAACAGGACGTACATTTACGTCCTGTGTATGACCGTGAGCATCGGAGCGGTGCTCGCATCATACACGGCAGTAATGGCAGACATCCGCAATCGCGCGAATGTCCGCCATTAACCCCTCAGATGCCGCGATCTGTACAGATCAAGGCATCTGCGGCAATGCGCATGATAAAATAGATGATCGGATCGCCCACAGCGACGTGGAGATCCGATCATCTGTAATGGCGGACGGAGGTCCCCTCACCTGCCTCTGTCCGTCTCCCGGCTGAGATCGAGCAGACCAGAGCAGGAGATAGCCGATAATACTGATCAGTGCTATGTCCTATGCATAGCACTGAACAGTATTAGTAGTCAAATGGTTGCTATAGATATGGGGACATAAAAAGTGTTAAAATAAATAAAGTTGAAAAATTTAAAAATAAAAAGTAAAAAAAAAAAATCCCCTCCCCCAAAAAAATAAAAATTGTCTGTTTTTCCCATTTTACCCCCAAAAAGCTTAACATTTTTTTTTATAAACATATTATCAAAATGTAATGTTAATGATCCCGTACGGTGAACAGTGTAAACGCCAAAAATTTTTAAAAGTCCGAAAATTTTGCTGTTTTTGTCACATTTTATTAAAAACAAAAATCATAAAAAATGATCTAAAAGTTTTATATATGCAAATGTGGTATCGATAAAAAGTACAGATGACGACACAATAAATTAGCCCTCATACCGCCCTATATATGGAAATTTTTTTAAGTTATAGGTGGTCAAAATAGGGCGATTTTAGATTACTGATTTTGTACAAAAAGTTTTAGATTTATATTTTTGTACCGCTTAAAAAAAAAAAAAGTATCTAGCCATGGCTATCATTTTAATTGTATTGACCCACAGAATAAAGAACACATGTCATTTTTACCGTAAATTGTACAGTGTGAAAATGAAACCCTCCAAAATGTGCGAAATTGTGGTTTTCATAAAAATTTCCTCCGTAAAAAAAAAAATTTCTGAGTTCTCCGTACATTTTATGGTAAAATGAGAGGTTTCGTTACAAAGTACAATTGGTCACGCAAAAAACAAGCCCTTATATGGGTCTGTAGATGGAAATATAAAAGAGTTATGGATTTTAGATGGTAAGGAGGAAAGAACGAAAACGCAAAAAATAAAATTGGCCTGGTCCTTAAGGTGAAAATGGGCTTGGTCCTTAAGGGGTTAAATATAGTCTACCATGCTTTTGAGTCCCACTCAATAAAAAGGAAAATGAATGTTTGGGAAAAAGAACAAATTTAGTCACATTGGGGAGATTTATTACATCGTGTGCAGAGGAAAAGCTGATCAGTTGCCCATAGCAACCAATTAGATTGCTTCTTAATTTTTTAGAGGCCTTTAAAAAAAAAAAAAATTAAAGAAGGGATCTGATTGGTTGCCATGGGCAACTGGTCATCTTTTTCTCTGCACAGGTTTTGATAGTTCTCCCCCATGTAGTCTACATTCAGTCCAATAAAGTTATTATAGACACATTGTGGTTCTCATTGGATACCATGAGATGTGAATCGGGTAAAACTGTACAATGATAGAGCTTCACATTCCTCTTCGCTCTTTCATCAGTAGGGTTTTTACCAGTAATAGGTTCTTCCCATGTTTTGAATGCAAATATGTGTTAGGTGTACACGCTGCAATGTAGTAGATCTACGTGGATTTAGTTGTAGGTTTTATACCACATATAAACCCACATTACTATTATAAGCTGCCTGGATACATTACTAGTACCAAGAGTGAAGGCTACTCACAAATGACTGTACCCATCAGAGAATGATGGGGATTGTATGGTTTCTGGTGTTACTTACATTGTTTTAGTCTTTATAGATTGTCACTAATCAATGTGTTGTTTTTTTAGGTTCAGGGGACATGGACAGTATTTCCAAGGTAAGATTATGTTCTGATCGACATGGAATTGCCAATGATGAGACCTGCTCTCTTATGATTGAACATTATATTATATTGTTCATGACACCTAATGGAAAGTGACTGTCATCTAATCTAATGGCGCTAAGCCTCAGTGGACTTGTGTGTCATTATACACTGAACAGCCATAACATTAACACCACCTGCTTAACATTATGTAGATCCCACTTATGCCACCAAAATAGCTCCAACCTGTCAAAGCCTGGACTCCTAACTTCTGCAAATGTCCTCTGTCATCCGGCACCAAGATGTTTTCCCTGCAGATCTTTTACATTGTGAGGTGCATCCTCCATAAGTGAACACCCTGAACTCTTTGTCATGGTCCTCAAACCATTCTAATTTTAGCAGTGTGGAAGGGTGTATTTTCCTGCTAAAAAGACCACTGCCAGGATTGGGGGACATTTGGTCTGCAACAATGTTCAGTTAGGTAATTCAGTGACAACCCCCACCGCCCCCGTCCTACGATGGCCCCGACATATGATCATTTCAACATACGATGGCCTCTCAGAGGCCATCACATGTGGAAGGCAGCATCAACATGCGATGCTTTTGTATGTCGGGGCCATCGCATAAGCGGCTATCCGGCAGCACAGACTGCTTCAGCTGCCACCGAATAGCTGTTTACGGTGCCCCATGTGGTCCACTGATGATCACTTACCTGTCCTCGGGCTCCAGTGCATCCTCTTCGGGATCCCCTGCATCGTCAGTGCTCTCCATCGTCGTCATCACGTCGCTGCGCACGCCGTCCCGTCATCCAATAGGAGCGGCGTGCGTAGCGACGTCATGGCGGCGACGTAGAGCATGGATGCCGGGGAAGCAGAGGCCTTGCCGGAGCGTCGGGGACGCGGCGACAGCGATGGAAGGCGACATCCAAGGCAGCAGTGACGAGCGGTGACGGTCCGGAGCGGCGGGGACAGGTGAGTATAACCTCCAATACCAGTGGTCTTCAACCTGTGGACCTCCAGATGTTGCAAAACTACAACTCCCAGCATGCCCGGACAGCCGTTGGCTGTCCGGGCATGCTGGGTGTTGTAGTTTTGCAACATCTGGAGGTCCGCAGGTTATAGACCACTGTCCTATACTTTACATTGCACGGATCCCTCAACATAAGATGGTTTCAACAAACGATGGTTGATTTGGAACGGATTACCATTGTATGTTGAGGGACCACTGTATATGTTAAAAGTAACACCCACATGAATGCCAAGACACAGGTTTTTTCTGCAAAGCATTTCCCAGAGCGTGATGTTCCCTCCCTGTTTCTGTAGCTCCCATAGATTAGTGTGCAGCGAGCAGTGTAGTGAGTTTACTTATCTAGTTAGTCACAACCATCTTGACTGGCAGGATCAGGGGTTTATACATAATTTCCAGAGCTGGGGACCCCAATCGATAGACATTTACATTGTATCCTTTAGATAGATATCTGATAGAACCACTTTGAGTGAATATTATGATACAGTCGTGGCCATAAATGTTGGCACCTCTGAAATTTTTCTAGAAAATGAAGTATTTCTCACAGAAAAGGATTGCAGTAACACATGTTTTGCTATACACATGTTTATTCCCTTTGTGTGTATTGGAACTAAACCAAAAAAGGGAGCAAAAAAAGCTAGTTGGACCTAATGTCACACCAAACTCCAAAAATGGGCTGGACAAAATTATTGCCACCCTTAACTTAAGTGACTGAAATCAGTCGCTTCCTATAACCATCAATAAGCTTCTTACACCTCTCAGCCGGAATGTTGGACCGCTCTTCCTTTGTAAACTGCTCCAGGTCTCTCTTATTGGAAGGCGCCTTTTCCCAACAGCAATTTTAAGATGTCTTCATAGGTGTTCAATGGGATTTAGATCTGGACTCATTGCTGCCACTTCAGAACTCTCCAGCACTTTGTTGCCATCCATTTCTGGGTGCTTTTTGACGTATGTTTAGGGTCATTGTCCTGCTGGAAGACCCAAGATCTCGGACGGAAACCCAGCTTTCTGACACTGGGCTGTACAGTGTGACCCAAAATCCATTGGAAACCCTCAGATTTCATGATATCTTGCACACATTCAAGGCACCAGTGCCAGAGGCAGCAAAATAACCCCAACACATCATTGAACCTCCACCATATTTCACTGTAGGTACTGTGTTCTTTTCTTTGTTGGCCTCATTCCGTTTTCTGTAAACAGTAGAATGATGTGCTTTACCAAAAAGCTCTATCTTGGTCTCATTTGTTCACAAGACATTTTCCCAAAAGGATTTTGGCTTACTCAAGTTCATTTTGGCAAAATGTAGTCTTGATTGTTTATGTCTCTGTGTCAGCAGTGGGGTCCTCCTGGGTCTCCTGCCATAGCATTTCATTTAAATGTTGACGGATACTTTGCGCTGACACTGATGCTCCCTGAGCCTGCAGGACAGCTTGAATATATTTGGAACTTGTTTGGGGCTGCTTATCCACCATCCAGACTATCCTGCGTTGACACCTTTCATCAATTTCTCTCTTCCGTCCACGCCCAGGTAGATTAGCTACAGTTCCATGGGTTGCAAACTTCTTGATAATGTTGCGCACTGTGGACAAAGGCAAATCTAGATCTCTGGATATGGACTTGTAACCTTGAGATTGTTGATATTTTTCCACAATTTTGGTCCTCAGACAGTTCTCTTCTCTTTTCTGTTGTCCATGCTTAGTGTGGCCCACACAGACACACAATGCAAAGACTAAGTGAACTTCTCTCCTTTTTATCTGCTTTCCGATGTGATTTTTATATTGCCCACACCTGTTACTTGCCCCGGGTGAGTTTAAATGAGCATCACATACTTGAAACAATCTTATTTTTCCACAATTTTGAAAGGGTGCCACTTTTGGAGTTTGGTGTGACATTATGTCCAGTTTGCTTTTTTTCCTCCCTTTTTTTGGTTTAGTTCCAATACACACAATTGGAATAAACATGTGTATAGCAAAACATGTGTTACTGCAATCCTTTTCTGTGAGAAATACTTCATTTTCTTGAAAAATTGACTGTATGTTCACACTGCGGAACTCTTCTGCAGACCCATTCACAGTGTGGAATTTAAGCGATGGAGAATTCCACCGTTGAAATTGATCTGGCGAAAGAATAAACATGTTCATTCTTTCGTCTGAATAACACGCGCACTGCATTGTCGTCAATGGTACACATACCCTTAAACAGTCAGATGTAGATGATGCATCATATTGTATATCTAGAGCAGTGTTTCCCAACCAGGGTGCCTCCAGCTATTGCAAAACTACAACTCCCAGCATGCCCGGACAGCCTTCGGCTGTCCGGGCATGCTGGGAGTTGTAGTTTCGCAACAGCAGGAGGCACCCTGGTTTGAATACACTGCTCTAGAGATTGATTGTTTCCCTTACTGTAGCGCACACATGCCTATACATGGTTACCCTGCCTCATATAACCTTTATATCTTTTATCCCACGCACAGAACTCTCCGAACAACATGAGCCTGAGTAACCAGCCAGGCACACCACGAGATGACGGAGAGATGGGTGGGAACTTCTTAAACCCCTTTCAGAGCGAGAGTGTAAGTGTCTTATGTCCTGTGTATTATAATGCACTGTTCATAAAGCATTTTATAGGAATATTCTCGCTTTTTATACACTTTTGATCCTCTGATGCTTTTCAAAATGATTGTAGATTGTCCAGTAAAACCTCTGCATAGTAAACCGCTGCTCTGAGTTTCCTTTGCTTGAATACGTGGCTTCTTAAAGGGGTTATCCAGGAAAAAACTTTTTATTATATATCAAATGGTTCCAGAAAGTTAAACAGATTTGTAAATTACTTCTATTAAAAAATCTTAATCCTTTCAGTACTTATGGGCTTCTGAAGTTAAGGTTGTTCTTTTCTGTCTAAGTAATCTCTGATGACACGTGTCTCGGGAACCGCCCAGTTTAGAAGCAAATTCCCATAGCAAACCTCTTCTAAACTGGGAGGTTCCCGAGACACGTGTCATCAGAGATTACTTAGACAGAAAAGAACAACCTAAACTTCAGAAGCTCATAAGTACTGAAAGGATTACGTTGTTTTAATAGAAGTAATTTACAAATCTGTTTAACTTTCTGGAGCCAGTTGATATATAAAAAAGAGTTTTTTCCTGGATAACCCCTTTAAGTGCAATATATCATCCAACTTTTACCAATAAATATCTAAATATCTGTATGTAAGGACACGTTACCATCTCATATTACATTTTTGATTCTAAAATATAGCATTATAGTTCAATTGCTTAGACTAAGTTAATACTGCATTAAAGGAGAACTCCAGAATATAAAAATTGTCCCCTATACTGCCGGCAGTAAAAAAAATAAAGATGTACATACCTTCCTCCGCTCCCCTGGGGCCTCCGGTAACCGGCTCAGGTCTCCGCCGCGATCCTCTTCCTGGTGGACAGTGAGTCATACTGCGCTCAGCCGGTCACCGGCCGCAGTGAAGTCCCGGCTCAGCCGGCGATAGGCTGAGCAGTAGTGTGACGTTTTCGGCCCCGGCAGCAGGTGCCGGTGTGGTGAAGAATTTTGTGTCTTGAAGCGTTCTCACACTGCCGCTCAGCCTATCGCCGGCAGAGTCAGGACTTCGCTGCGGCCAATGATTGGCTGAGCACAGTATGACTCGCCGACCACCGGCAACCAGCAAGAGGATCGTGTCGGAGACCAGAGCCGGTTACCGGAGGCCCCGGGGGAGCGAAGGAAGGTATGTACTTTTTTACTGCCAGCAGTATAGGGGACAATTTTTATATTCTGGAGTTCTCCTTTAATCAGGTTCATAGGTTTATATCAGCATTTTGTCAAAATAGGAATGCTGACATATACCCTGGTGCATCCTAGCAGGCCTGTTACGTTCAATCGCCTGATTGTGGTCATTTATGATAAAACCACTCCCCCAAACACCCCCCCCCCCCCCCCCCACATATATGTTTATTTAGCAGGACCCAAAAGCACAGCAAATTGCAGTTGAGTCCTGCTAAATAAAAGGTATATGTGCAGAAAATGTGCACTAGCCTGCTACAGTGAGGCTATTAAACTGAATGGACTTGCGGTATACATCAGTGCCTTTTTTTTTTTATTATACCGATATAATCCTATGACATACTTTATTAACGCAGTGTGAACCCAGCCTTAGTATACTGTCTAATGAGGAGCTTCAGATCCCCTGCATAAACAACCCCTTCCTACCCCACAGTGCAGTATAATTGTATGGTTTGAACTCACTTACCACTATTGTGCCATCTGCAGCAGGTGCCAGTTTTAATGTACAGCCAACATCCCGCTACAACGGGAAGGATCAGAGAATTTACCCGAATCCTAACAGTTCAACCCCTTAAATGCTGTGGGCAGTAGCAACTAGGGGTGCACCTAAATAAAAACTCAGGACTGAGACCAAAAAATTTAGGTAGAGCTTGCTGGAAAACTAAAACCGCAAATTTACTTGCCATGCCCACAAAAAATGTAGTGCTAGGTTTGGGTCTGCTGCAGAGCCATCGGCTGTGTCAGTGCTTGCTTAGGAGTTGCAGTTAGTGACTAACTAGCTACAACTCCCAGCATGTCCTGATACAGCCTATGGCTTTTCAGATAACCCAAAACTACATGTCCCAGCATGCTGGGATTTGTAGTGTTGCAACACCTGGAGGCACCCTGGTTGGGAAACACTGGTCTACATGCTAAGAAAGAAAAAGGGGCACCATATTGCACCCCAAAATTAGCTGAAAAATATTCTTTTAGGGCAGATACCCACTTGGCGTATACGCAGCGTATTTCACTCTGCGCAAAATCTGCAGAAGCAGCGGGAAATACGCTGCGTATCCCTCGCTCACCATTCACACAGGGTTTTTTCGGCGGCAGCCCTTGGTGTGTAGTGAGTTTTGGAGGCGGGGCCACACGTCAGTCACGCCGACACAAGGCCCCACCTCCAAAACTCACTGCACACACAGGGCTGCCTCCAGAAAGCCTTGTGTGCATGGTGAGCGAGGGATACGCAGCGTATTTCCCGCTGTTTCTGCAGATTTTGCGCAGCGTGAAATATGCTGCGTATACGCCAAGTGGGAACATATCCTTAATAATATTCTCCTGACCTTGGGAAAGAAGGCATGGAAGCTGCCTCAAACCAAGTATAGCCGTGATAATAAATCCACTTCTGGGATTGGGTCAAGGAGCTTCGTGCTTGTCTCTATAGAGTTGTTGTGGAGGGAGCTGTGAGCTGGAGAACACAATGCTCTGTATAATGTCCTGTATAAATAAAATCTAATGTTAACTCTTGATATATTAATTTTTTTCTCTTCAGTATTCGCCCAGCATGACAATGAGTGTGTGAGTCCTCAAATGTCTCGTCATGAAGACTGCAGTGAGTTAGCCCTCTTCACAGATCTGCCCTTGAGGAGAACCATTCATCACATGCCATTTAACTTAAGGATCCTGGTCCCCGTCACATGAAACTTGTTTTTTTCTATATCTTGCCATTTACCCTGTTTGTGAAGAAGCGGGTCCAAGCGTAAACTCAAGCGACTGTAAAGAGTGGCATATGTAAAAAATCGCCCTAAACAGAACTGCAATTTATCATCTGTACATATATATAAATATATATATATAAATATATATATATTCCCACAGGACATTGTAAAAGGATATTATCACATGCCATTTTAAGTAGCGAGACATAGAGACTTCTGTTCCATCTTTTTTTTTTTTTTTTCACGTTTACATTTTGAAACTTCTAAATTGTCGCATTTTCTCCCTGAACTATTTTGTGCTGTGTATATCACTGCTTAATAAGTTATTTTTTAAGGTAAACTCAAATGTTGTTCTGGTTTTTGTAAATGTCTGCAATCATGGATAGGAATAAAATGCTTATGAGTGCTTTTATTAAATTGCTTTTGATACAAGTTATCCTATGAATAACTGACTGATGGGTCTGGGAAATTCAATTATGTCATTTGAGAGACTTGTGTAAAGGTGCAATTTTGTATATAAAAAATGAAAACTTCAAGAATGACACAAGGACTTGATTATTTTAGTGCTTTAAAGCCATTTTTTCCTTTTTTTTTTTTTTTTCATTCTCGGTTGTTAATATTACATATATAACAAACACAAATAAAGCAACTTATTTTCTTATTACAGTGTAAAACCTATACTGGCCATGAGTGAAACATAGAATTTATGATTTACATATGAAAAGCCACACAAAAAATGTCTTTACTAGATTCCCATGAATTCATACATTAGACATATATCAGCTGAACTGATTGATTTGAGCGAGTGCGGCTAACCATCTAATGTGTATCGGCTCCCAAATTTCTCCTAAGGGTCTATTCACACGGCGGAATTCCGCCTGAAGTGAAAGCCCAATACACTTCTATGGGTTTCCGCACTCCCAATGACTGAATTCCGCAAGCGGAAATTCCAAAGTGTCAGCGGGAGTGCCAAAACCCATAGAAGTGTATTGGGCTTTCACTTCAGGCGGAATTGGTTGCAGCCTATCTCCCCAAGAACAAAATGACCGACCAATTGAATTTCAACATGCCCAATGCTTCTCTTCCCCCGACTATCTTTTAGGGTCTATTCACTAGGCAGAATTTCCGCCGGCAGAATCCGCATGGGAAATTCTGCCGTGTGAATAGATCCTAAAAGATAGTCGGGGGAAGAGAAGGATTGGTCATGTTGAATTTCAACTGGACGATCCTTTTGTTCTTGGCGAGATTGGCTGCAACCAGTTACCTACCCTCTCTTTATTTAAAACACATGAATGATCAACCGACCGTTCATGCGTATAGGGGGTATCTGGGAATAAAGCTGTTGGTCAAACATTCGTCCATCCAACAGCTACCTTATGTATATGGCTACCTTTAGGAGCTATTAACTGCTGGTCTTTGGTATTTATCGTTCTATAGAATTAGGCACTTTCTGTGATAAGAAGAAGTTTAGTTACAGTACCTCTACACTACACAAGTACAAAGGAATTGCTCCTGCACCCTCCATATAGGGAAATATCCGTTTCCCAACACGTGGAGCAGAGTCGATCACTTTCAGAGGAACTTCTTACAACTTCTCAATACTGACCTCTATCAAAATCTGAGAATTCAATAGTGACCGTGCCTTCTCCAGAAAAAGATACCATACATTTTATTCAGTCTTCATTGTTATAGGGGGTATGGACTGAGTTTTGGCCTTGGCCTACCAACCACTGACTAAGCTGATATATGCTGCTGTTGAGATGAACCAGTAAATGTGTTAGATACAGCAGGAGAACTTTTGCTATAATACAGATGAAATGTCAGGAGATACGTTGTTATACTGTAATGGTTTGGCTGGGTTCACACATGGGGGTAGAGATCTTACATATAAATTTGGGATTGGGAGTTCACCTGTGATGCAGGTTTTCAGATTTGCAGCAAGTGCATTTCTGTTCTGGATTTTTCATAATAAATATCACTTTCAGTGCAGCAAGGATAAAAAGCATTGTAAATCCACAGAAAATGCCATGAGCTAATAAAATAACTGTAATAATGAAAACAGAAGCACAACTACTCTAAATGGTCTGTGTTGTAACACACAACTACCCCTGTGATAGCCTATGCGACATTTGTAAACTCCTTTATTTCCCAAGAATGACTCCTTGCCCAAGGAAAAAACTGCTCTAAAGTCTTAATCACTAGGTGTCAAATTCCTTTGCATTTTGCTGTCAACTGTCTGTTGTCTTGGGAAATTTGTCTCTTGTAACAGACAGAACAGGACAAGTGTTGGTGGGTCTTACCATGTTCTCTGCGCTGGAGAGGGAGAGCCCTGAGTACCTGAAAGCTGATCCACCCTGCCCGCTGAAGATGTTTCACACTGATCTTCACCTCACCTCCCATAAAGCTCAGGTCAGCTGTCCCTTGTGTAAATGCCAGTAAACCTACTACTGTATGTCTGCAGTGAGCTCAGCAGCAACAGCAGAAGCAGCTCAGTGCTTTGTGTAACCCTTTCCTTGCTACAGTTTTTTTTGTTTGTTTTTTTTAACTTTCTGCTCACATAGAACCTTGCAGATCCAGTGTAAGAGTATCTCCCTGTAATGCTCCAATGGGTGTGTATTAAGTATTTCCTGGGTTTTCACCCTAAAAACTGCATCAGGATGAGAAAGCTATACTTCTGCTATAGGGGAGAAACCAGGTTGCTTCCACAAGAATGGTCCCGATTAGGTACCACTGGGCTATGCCGCCCTGGTGCCAAGCATCCGGGATACAGGCAGTTTAGGCAAGTTGATGAGCTGAATAGACTGTGTTGCAGCTAGGTGGTATCGGTCTAGATGAATGCACAGGCGTGGGTGACAGTGCAGGTCATAGACTGGAGAATTAGTACAGAGGGGTCATGCAGTGTCAGGATAACAGGCTCAGGTAAGAAACTGGTACACGGGGAAACAAACAAATAAGGCAACTTCACTGTAGACAAACTACACTTTTGCTCAGTAACCAGGGGATGGCAGAGCAACCTTATATATGTGGTAGAGAGGGAAACATTTTAGAGAAGCTCGCACTGGCCCGTTAAATTACAGCCAGTGCATGTATGTGGCCCCTAGAGGGAGACCAGAAACTGCAGTAGAGTTTCCAGAGGAGGAAAGCCGGGGGCCTATAGCAGAGGCATGGTGCAGAGAATGACGTTTGGTGTCAGTGAGTGCCAATGCACACAGTACACTAGCCACTGGCATTACCGTAACCCCACACCCCTCTTCTCTGATCTGAGACAATAAAATTATTCAGGAGGGCAGGGGCATAGTTATTGTCCTTTTGGTTCCCGAGAACGCTCATCTGGACCATAGAAGAGAGGAGTAACTCCTATCAGAAGTCCAGCACTCATGAGAAAAGTTTAAAAAATATCGAGTTTTATTCAAAAATGTTCATGGTAACTACACAAAAATGCAATAAAACGCCAAACTCAAGGTGTTTTATTGTATTTTTGTGTAGTCCACCTGGACATTTTAAACATTTTTGAATAAAACTGGATATTTTTTAAACTTTCCCCAAGTGTGCTAAACTTGTCTTCTGATGGGAGTTACTACTCTTTCCTGGATCATTGACCACAGAGTAGCTGTGTGTTGTCCCGCGCACCAGAAGAGAGAAAATCTCTAAGCTGGACCACAACAAGGATGTTGTTTAGACTCTGCCTGCAGTAGCGGATGCAAAAGGAGATTTAACAACAAAGAAAGTAAACTGCTCTTTACCCTCCATAGCTCACAACCAAATATGCAACAGGGTCAAGGTTTGACCAAAGAAATTTTATTTTTAAAAATGGTACTCCATTGCAGAACATCTGGATTGGGGATAAGTGTCTGATTGTGTGGGGTCTGACCACTGGGACCTGCCACAATCACCTGCCCTGCACCCTGTCTCTCTCCATGCACAGATCAATCTCAGCTCTGTGCATGGATTACTGTCGACCAATGCATGAAGCTATCGCCGACGCACCCCTTCATGTAGCTCTGTGCTCTCCTGTAAATGGGGGAGAGACTGGGTGCTGGGTAGGTGTTTACAGGGGATCCCAGGGGTTGAACCCTCTGAATTCAGACACATCCTCCATACAGATCCTGTGCACAGCTGGTATCTACCTCTGTATGGTCCTGTATATAATTACTTATATGGTATAAAGATCCTGTGCACAGCTGATATCTGCCTCTATATGTTTCTGTATATAATCACTTATATGGTATACAGATCCTGTGCACAGCTGGTATATACCTCTATATGGTCCTGTATCTTACCACTTATATAATTAGAGAAAACTTCAGCTCAACCAAACCAGTAAACCGTTCCGGACTGGTGCTGGCATGAGCCCTCACTGTGAGAACAAAAAAATGAAGCTCTGAAGGATGCACTTAAAAATCTCAACTTTATTTTCCAAGCGTGGAGAACATCCCAGGCTTGTGGATACAATTAACAGTGACGCGTTTAAGTGCTCATGGGGCTCCTAATCACTTATACAGATCCTGTGTAGTGCTCTATATGATCCTGTATGTAATCACTTACTGTATATGATGTATATATATATATCCTGTGTACAGCTGGTAGCTACATCTGTATGGTCCTGTATGTAATTACTTATATGGTATACAGATTCTGCGTACAGCTTGTATCTACCTCTATATTGTCTTATATGTAATCACTAATATGGGTTATGTATCCTGTGTAGTGCTGGTATCTACCTCTATATGGTCCTGTATGTAATCACTTATATTGGGTATGTATCCTTTGTAGTGCTGGTACCTAACTCTATATGGTTGCTATACAGTCATGGCCGTAAATGTTGGCACCCCTGAAATTTTTCAAGAAAATGAAGTTTCTCGGTCGATCTTCATTGGGGGACACCTTACTGATGGGTATATGCTCTTGGCACTAGGAGGCGCTGACACTAGAAAGAAAAGAAAGTTGGCTCCTCCCTTGCAGGATATACCCGCCCCCTTGAAGTGAGGTAATCAGTTTTAGCTAGTGTCAGCAGGAGGCAAGACACAGGTCTGGGAGCTCCCCAGACTTGTTTTTTTTTTATTATTATTTTCTAGTAAGGGCTGTTTAGTTAGATTCTTTCCTCCCTTTTGTTTCCTTTTTTTCAGGTGGGATTTCAGGAGCATGGCGCTACCTGTTCCCCCATATGCGGCTAAGCGGCACAGGACATTAAGGAATGCACCGTCAACCCCTTCCTGCCAACGGCCAGCACCTGGGGTTGCACCTTGGGTCCAGGTCCCCGATTTTCCCTGCTTGTCCCGCTGTCGCAGCCTGACGTAATGCAGCTGAATACATCGCTAGGTGAATATACTTCTAGCCGGCAAGCACCGCTGCTCTCCCTCTCCTGCCCGGATGGATGGGGACTTGAAGCTTTGCTCCGCCCCCGTCCTTTCTCCTTCAGAGTGTGACCTGTCTCTCTCCTCTCCCGCAGCCTTTCTGGTGTGGGGAAGACATAGCTACGCCATCCTTCCCCTCACAGGTGCTGGCGAGCATGTGGCTGTCGGGGTCTCAGTATATATCTCCGTCCCCCTTTACATTAGTAAAGTGGGGTTCTATTCCCCACCCCGGCTGGTTGCTCTTTTGGTGGTGGGGGAGTGGGCATAGCCCCCCCCCCCCCCCCCCCCCAGGAGGGGGAAAGCACACTATAATAAATTTATAAATAAAAAATAAAAGTGAATCTCTTTTGCTAGTCTTTGATGCCATTTGGTGGTGGTTGGCGCCCTCTTGTGGCCCATAATTAGATTGTGCCTTCTTCTTTTCCATGCACCCTTGTGACCTCTGGGGACACAAAATTGCAGCAGTAACCTGTGCTATCTATCACTTCCGACCTATTGTCTAAGATCAAGTGCAGTGTAGGTTCTTATCAGTTTAATATCTGATACTTACCCTATCCGGGGACCATATAGTACATGGATTTTTCAGTGCGTGGGCCAATGTGGAAGCTTGCTTCCATCGCCCCATGCATTGACCCGCTATGGTGGTATCTTCGAGAGTACAGTACACCAAAAAATATTAGTCCCTTTCCTTGGCGTCCTAGCCCATCTCCAGGTAGGGGGGATCTTCCAGGAGCTTAGTTTCTGAGCCTCGGTTGTCTCTGACCTGGGGTCTTGTCCGCGAGTCTTACAGACGAGTGGGTTCGGTCTCTGACTGTTCCCCATTTTTCTAGTGGTTGTTATTCCCACCCTAGGGGACTGCTTTGGTATGTCCCATCAGTAAGGTGTCCTCCAATGAAGAGCAACCGAAAAAAGGAGATTTTTTTTGTGCTCACCATAAAATCTCTTTGGCCTTCATTGGGACACACCGCACCCACCCATATCTTCTTTTTTGTCTGGATGATCTTTTCAGGGTCATTTTCTGGGATTCTTTTACAGGGTTATTCGGACTTCTGTCTTGGTTGGCTTCACTTACTGCTTTGTGACAAAACTGATTACCTCACTTCCAGTAGGTGGGTATATACTGCAAGGGAGGAGCCGACTTTTTTTCTTACTAGTGTCAGCGCCTCCTAGTGGCAAGAGCATATACCCATCAGTAAGGTGTCCCCCAATGAAGGCTACGAGAAAGAGATTTATGATAAGCACAAAAAATCTCCTTATTTCTCACAGAAAAGGATTGCAGTAACACATGTTTTGCTATACACGTTTATTCCCTTTATGTGCATTGGAACTAAACAAAAAAAGATAGGAAAAAAAGCAAATTGAACATAATGTCACACCAAATTCCAAAAATGGGCTGGACAAAATTATTGGCACCCTTAACTTAATATTTGGTTGCACACCCTTTGGAAAAAATAACTGAAATTAGTTGCTTCCTATAACCATCAATAAGCTTCTTACACCTCTCAGCCGGAATGTTGGACCACTCTTCCTTTGCAAACTGCTCCAGGTCTCTCTTATTGGAAGGGTGCCTTTTCCAAACAGCAATTTTAAGATCTCTCCAAAGGTGTTCAATGGGATTTAGATCTGGACTCATTGTTAGCCACTTCAGAACTCTCCAGCGCTTTGTTGTCATCCATTTCTGGGTGCTTTTTGATGTATGTTTGGGGGTCATTGGGGGAGATTCATCAAAACCTGTCCAGAGGAAAAGTTGCCCAGTTGCCCACAGCAAGCAATCAGCTCGCTTCTTTCATTTTTAACAAGGCCTCTGCAAAATGAAAGAAGCGATCTGATTGGTTGTTATGGGCAACTGGGCAACTTTTCCTTTGCACAGGATTTGATAAATCTCCTCCCTTGTCCTGTTGGAAGACCCAAGATCTCGGACGCAAACCCAGCTGTCTGACACTGGGCTGTACAGTGCGACCCAAAATCCATTGGTAATCCTTAGATTTCATGATGCCTTTCACACATTCAAGGCACCCAGTGCCAGAGGCAGCAAAACAACCCCAAAACATCATTGAACCTCCACCATATTTCACTGTAGGTACAGTGTTCTTTTCTTTGTAGGCCTCATTACGTTTTCGGTAAACAGTAGAATAATGTGCTTCACCAAAGAGCTCTATCTTTGTCTCATCTGTCCACAAGACGTTTTCCCAGAAGGATTTTGGCTTACTCAAGCTTAAAGCCCCGATGCGGAATGAATGAGTGCTATACTCCCTCGCACCGCAACCCACTATCGCCAAACATTTCCGAAAAACCCCAACAAATTGAAAACGCGACAAGAAACCCCCCGTCCGCATGTACCAAAAGAGGACCCACAACCCCTACCCGAACTTCTACCATAACAAAAAACCGTACACATATCCGAGCCCCGCAAAGCCGCCAAACTCACAGTCGCCCCACGACCCACCTGATCCGTTTTAGAACGGCGCAAAAAACATCGCAACACCCCATCAGCCAGACTAACATCGGAAAAAAGTCACCGGGCGCCTCACATCCCTGGACACCGCCCCCTTGCGAAACCCCTGCAACGCCTGTCGCACCAAAAAAAGACTTAGATATATCCGGCAAACCCCGAACTTTAAACCAAAATGCCAAGGCCGACATCCGTCAACCAATTCCCGCCGGAGACACCCCTTCGCAAAACGCTCTACCAACATAAAACAACAAAGCCGCCTCCCATTCCACGGGGGCGCCCGCAATTGACAACTGCCCCACCAGCTTCTCCAGTCTGACCACCAGCGCCGATAAGACGACCAAGTGGCCTGGCACACTGAGCGGCCGACCAAAGCAAGCGCCACCTCTAAACCAGACGCCACAGCCATTCCGGACACGGAAGGCCGGTCACCTTGGCCTCCGGCGCCAATTCCCGTAAACGATCCCTCTGTAGACGAGAGAGAGCGTCAGCCACCGCATTTCCACCCCCGGTACATGCAACGCCACCACCTGTGAATTAAGTTCCAACACCCTCAACACCAAATGCCGCAGCAACGTAACCACGGGTGGAGAACTCGCCGTCTGGTTGTTAATGGCCAAGACCACCCCCATGTTATCACAATGGAAGCACACCTTCCGATTGCAAAACATCTCACCCCACACAAACACCGCCACGACAATCGGGAACAGCTCCAGGAATGCAAGATTTTTCGTCAACCCCGCCTCCTGCCACTCACCCGGCCATTGCCCCACGCACCACTGACCCTGAAGAAAAGCCCCAAACCCGCAGCCCCCTGCCGCATAGGTATACAAGTCCAAATCCACACTCGACACCGGCTTCCCCATCACCACCAAACGGCCATTATACCGACTCCCCCAGGTCCGCCCGCAACCCAGCCGACAGCCGCACATAGTGGTTAGGCCGCGGGACACCCGCCGTAGCCGCAGCGAGACGCCAGCAAAAAATACGCCCCATAGGCATGATCCGGCACGCAAAATTGAGACGGCCCAACAAAGATTGAACCTCCCGCAGTTGCAACTTGCGAACCCGACATGCCCTCCGCACCACCTCCCTCAGTTCTCCCAGCTTATCCTCGGGCAACCGACACTCCATGGCCACAGTGTCGATCACTATGCCCAAAAATTTTACCAACGTGGACGGGCCTTCCGTCTTTTCAGGCGCCAACGGGACGCCAAACCAACCCGACACCCGCTCCATTTCCCGCAGCAAAATCGCACACACCCTAGACCCAGCCGGGCCCAAAAAAAGGAAGTCGTCCAGGTAGTGCAGAACCGACTCCAAACCCGACTCACTCCGCACCACCCACTCCAAAAAGGAACTAAACTGCTCGAAAAACGCACAGGTAACAGAGCAGCCCATAGGTAAACACAAATCCACAAAAAAACGACCCTCCAAACAGCACCCCAACAACGCAAAACTGTCCGGGTGTACTGGCAAAAGACGAAACGCAGCCTCAATATCCGTCTTAGCCAACAATGCCCCCCTGCCTTACTTCCGAACCCACACCAGCGCCGCATCAAACGAGGTGTAAGACACAGCGCAAAGCGCCGGGTCAATGCCGTCATTCAC
This sequence comes from Hyla sarda, assembly GCF_029499605.1. Classification (NCBI taxonomy): domain Eukaryota; kingdom Metazoa; phylum Chordata; class Amphibia; order Anura; family Hylidae; genus Hyla; species Hyla sarda. The sequence continues at coordinate 526,419,405 of NC_079189.1, forward strand.
CGACCCCCCAACCGGATGGGAGAGGTGATGAATAAGGCGAAACTTGTTGGGTTCTTTCTTTGGGACCAAACCCAATGGGGAGACCCGCAAGCCCATTAACGGAGGCGACTCAAACGGTCCAGCCATCCGACCCAACGACACCTCTTTTAACAACTTTTCCTCAACTAACTCCGCGCGGGCCAACGCCGAAACCAGATTCCGAACTGCCCCATTCCCCGACCCCACCCCCTCGAAGGGGATACGAAAACCCTCCGTAAACCCAGACCGCAAAAATTCCGCCGCAACCCTATTTGGGTACCTGTCGAGGAAAGGTGCCATCCTTCCCACCTGCACCGGGGTCGCCCCTCTTCGCGTCAACCTCTCCCAGCTTCCCTTTTCCCCGCCGGAAACAGCACGACAGCCCGTGTCCTCCCACGCCGCAGCCAGAACATTCGTGTTTAAATCGGCACTCAGCGCCGAACCTGCAATTCCCTTCATTGAATTGCCAACACACTCCTTTACCAGCCCCCGCCAACCGCCCAGACCCGGAACCAGCCCCCCCCTGCGCCGTCCTGAAAGGACCGCAAGCCACCCCCCCCGCGCGGAGCGGACATGAGCCGCATCCACAACCCAATATCTTTATGGTCCCACCGCAGGTCAGGACGCACCGCCATACGCTGCCGAAATTCTTCGTCGTACCGAAGCCACGCCGAACCCCCGTACACCCTGTACGCCTCCCCCACCGCATCCATATAACAAAAGAGCCCGGAGCAATGCTCAGGCGACTTTTCCCCCACCACACTGGCCAAAATAGTGAAGGCCTCAGCCGATACCGCCAACGCTCCTCCTCCTCCACCTTCTCCAACCGCTTGGACTCATCCGGACGCACCCTATCCAGGTAAAATTTTTCGAGCGGGAGTAGCGAAAAAATATCCACGTACTCCCGCTTCCAAATTTTTCTCTCACCTCGGCCCTGAGGTGTGCGCCTAAGGGGCCCTCAAAACACACATAAACCTCCCCCCGAGCAGCGTCCGCCAAACGAACCCCCCCACCGGACCCCAAAGCCGCTACCACCGGGGGAGTCCCCACCTGCTTAACCCCCGCGCCGCAGGACGACTCCGGATCTCTTGGACTTGACTCACGTCGACGACAGGAGGAGGAGCCAGGGGAACCCTGCCCGCGTGGATAGCAGCATCACCAGACGGAGCTCCACCAGCAGCAACTTCATCACCCGCGGACCTCCGGACCCCGCTACCACCCGCTCCCGCTACAACCCCGAAGGGGAGCAGGGGATTGGCCAGCGGGTCCAGGGGAAGAACGGGTACCTCTGCCAGCAGCAGGTCGTCGTCGCTGACATCACTAGGGGCGGGGCTGATCTCATCACCTCCACACACTGCAGCCACCCCCCCCCCCCCCCCCCCCGCAGCAGCAGGAGCAGAGCGCACTCCTGGAGCCCGCCGACCTCCTCCCAAGGAAGGGGCCTCAGGTGAACTTCAGCCTGTGTCACTACCAGGCCAGCCGAGGCCCGCCCCCCCCGGCTGAGGCACGGGGTCAGTCAGGGCACGCGCCATCCTCCGTCCTCTGGCCTGCTCCCTCACCACCGGAACCTCCGGGGAGCAGGCCGCGGATCCACGCTCCCTCCGACGAGCACGGGGAGCACCGCCAGCACGCCCCGCGTTCTGCCCTGCCGCATCGGCAAGCACGGCAGGCGCACCCTCAGGCCCCACACCACTGGCCTCCCCGGACCTCCCGCCAGCGGCAGCGGCCGAAGGGCTCACCCGCCGGCGCCGCGCAGAAGGAGAGGTGTTAGGGGACAAGCGCGCAGGAGGACGAGAGCGCCGGCCGCTAGACCGGGACCCGGGCTCCGCCACCGGCAGCGCCATCGGAGCAGCGTAAGCAGGGAACTGCTCCGCAAACCACTGGGGCCCACGGAGCAGCGCCTCTTCTCTCACCCTCTGCAGAATCTCCTCCATCACAGTTCAGGTAGGGAGCACCGTCGACTGTACACTTTCCTTCCTGCGTCCCGACTGACCCTAACTTCCTATTCCTTCCTTATACCCCCCCTCTTAACTCCTCCCTTTCCTCTAACAGCTTCCCGCTCAACTCCATTTAACCCTATCCCTGCTGCATAATTCCCCTGTCATGTGCCCCTCCAGTCCTATTCTATCCCTTCCAGGGCATTCTCACACATCACCCCCACACACATCACCTCACACACACATCACCCCCACACATCACCTCACACACACATCACCCCCACACACAGAACCTCACACACACACACACATCACCCCACACATATTACACCACACACACACACACAGCACCCCCACACACAGCACCTCACACACACACATCACCCCCACACACACACAGCACCCCTCAAACACACATCACCTCACACACACATCACCCCCACACACAGCACCTCACACACACACAGCACCCCTCAAACACACACATCACCACCACACACAGCACCCCCACACAAGCACCTTTAGACACACAGCACCCCTCAAACACAGCACCTCACACACAGCACCCCTCAATCACTCCCACACACAGCACTTCAGACACACAGCAACCCTCAAACACACCACCTCTCACACACAGTACCCCTCAAAAACAAACAGCACCCCACAGACAAACACACAGCACCCCACAGACACACACAGCACTCCTCAAACACAGCACCTCACACACACACACATCACCCCAAAACACAGCACCCCTCAAACACACAAGACCTCTCACACACAGCACCCCTCAAACACACACAGCACCCCAAAGACACATACAGCACCCCTCAAACACATACACATCAATCCCACACACAGCACCTCAGACACACAGCACCCCTCAAACACACATCACCTCTCACACACAGCACCCCAAAGAAACACACAGCACCCCTCAAACACAGCACCTCACACACACACTGCACCCCCCAAACACACACACATCACCCCCACACACAGCACCTCTCACACACACAGCACCCTTCAAACACACATCACCTCTCACACACAGCACCAGTCAAAAACACACAGCACTCCAAAGACACACACAGCACCCCTCAAACATAGCACCTCACACACACATCACCCCCACACTCAGCACCTCAGATGCACAGCACCCCTCAGGCAAATACACAGCACCCCTCAAACACACATCACCTCTCACACACAGCACCCCTCAAAAACACACAGCACCCCACAGACAAACACACAACACCCCACAGACAAACAAACAGCACCCCTCAGACACACACAGCACCCCTCAAACATACATCATCCCACACACATCAGAATTCTGATTTAATTGCTGTGCTTGCACTTTGAGGGGAAAAAAAGTTGCCGTGCATTACGGTTTGGGCACTCGGGCTCAAAAAGGTTCGCCATCACTGGGGTAACACCTCCCGTACTGGGTCACCACAGTAGGTACACTTTAACCTGAGGAACACTGATGTTCAGGGGCGGACTGACAACACTCGACCAAAAAAAGGCAAGGGCCCCTGCTAGGCTCTGCAGCTCGTCAATCTTCTGCCATGCCCCTATTCCACCCAAATCCCACACACAATAAACAAATTTATATATGTATGAAACACTTTAACGTAGGTAAATTTCCATGATCAATAAAACTGGTATACAAGGAGTAAATATATACCACCACACAATAACTGGATAATACCACCATACACATACCAGTATACTATACAGGATCTGTATACAATATAAGTGATTATATACAGGACCATATGGCGGTAGATAACAGCTGTACACAGGATGTGTATACCATATAAGTGATTAAGTGATTAAAGTTACATTTTGGGACTCACAATTACGTATTTTCTGATCAGCGGCATCCTCTTTCCTTTTCTTCTCCATCCGGATAAGACCGCCATGTGGATCTCTTAAAGAGTAGCTCCCACCATCCTATAGCTCCCACCAGCCCATCTATCCCTCACTTCCTTAAATTTTTTTTTTTTTTTTACATATTAAAAATGCCTTTTGTCTGCCTGATAGTGTGCTCACTACCAGGCAGACTTCCCCAGCAGGCCTGACGTCACTGATGCCTGCTGAGGCCGACACTTCCGCCCTTAGTTCAGCTATACAGTGTACCTACAGCTGTTTCACCACTACAACTCCCAGCCTGCCCTGACATCTATTAGCTGTCTGGGCATGCTGGGAGTTGTAGTGGGGAAACAACTGGAGGCATACTGTATAGCTAAAAACAGTATCTGTGATCGCTATGCACATCCTGCTCCCCGAGCCCCGACCCGCAACACCCCCTCCTCCCCCCCACCCGCAAAAGAATAAAGTGCAGCAGTCCTAGCGCAGCAGCTGCGCATTAAATTTTGCCTCTCACCAGGAGCCGGGGCCGGCGTGCATCCTCTTCATTCAAAGGGCTCGCTCCCGCCTGTCTGATTGACAGGAAGGGAGCGAGTGCAGTCTGACTGAATTCGGATCATAGGTATAGGCAGCAGAGTAAACCCTTCCCCTTCCCTGTAGGTATAGACAACAGAGTAAACCCTTCCCCTTCCCTGTAGGTATAGGCAGCAGAGTTAGCCCCCCACCCTTCCCCATAAGTATAGGCAGCAGACTTAACCCCTCTTCCCCATAGGTATAGGCAGCAGAGTTAACCCCCTTTCCCAACAGGTATAGTTACCCTTCTTCCCTCTTCCCCATTGGTATAGGCAGAGTTCCCCCCTCTTCCCCATAGGCATAGGCAGAATTACCCCCCCCCCCCTTCCATATAGGTATAGGCAGAGTTACCCCCCCTCTTCCCCATAGGTATAGGCAGAGTTACCCCCCCTCTTCCCCATAGGTATAGGCAGAGTTACCCCCCCCCCTTTCCTCCCCCTTCCCCATAGGTATAGGCAGAGTTACCCACTCCCCTCTCCCGTCCCCCTTTCCCCATAGGTATAGGCAGAGTTACCCCTCCTTTCCCCATAGGTATAAGCAGAGTTACCCCCCCCCCCTTTCCTCCCCTTTCCCCACAGGTAAAGGCAGACTTACCCCCCTCCAACTTTCCCCATAAGTATAGGCAGAGTTCCCCCCCTTCCCCATAGGTATACGCAGAGTTACCCCTCCCCCCTCTTCCCCATAGGTATAGGCAGAGTCACCCCCCCTCCCCCTTTCACCCATAACTATAGGCAGAGTTACCCCCCCCCCTTTTCCATAGGTATAGGCAGAGTAACACCCCCCCCTCCCTCTTCCCCATAGGTATATGCAGAGTTAAACAATAAAAAAAAATGATGCTCACCTGATGTCCCACACAGCGATCTCCTCAGCAGCAGGGGCCCGCGTCTTCTCCGCTCCACAGAACAGGCGTCGATGAGTGCTGTCATCGGCACCTGTACTGCGTGCTGCGTGTGCACAGACAGAGGGGACGCCTTCTCCTGTATGTACTTGTATCACACATACCGGAGAAGGCAGCGCTGTCTGCTGGGGATCTGGGACAAGTGTCCTGGATCCTCAGTAGCAGGGGCGGCAGGCCCTTAACCTGGCTGGGCCCTCAGACGACGTCAATCCGCCCCTGCTGATGTTCTGCTCAGTAGTAAACCCACATAGAAAAGTCAGACAGCAGAAAAGAAAACTTTCTGAACCTGGTTGTGCCCCTTAATCCCCTTTGGGCCCCATAGTGTCTGTAGTCATATAAGAGGAGACAACAGCATGTAAACACACGGGATATATGGTTATTTTTGTCAGATTTTTGCTGCATTTATTGCTATCCGTGCATTGGTTTTGTCTTGTTTTTTTCAAAATCACAACGAATAACTTGACAGAAACCACTACCGTAAATGCTCCTGTATTGAACTTGTGTTCCTATGTCAGTGTTCCCCAACCAGGGTGCCTCCAGCTGTTGCAAAACTACAACTCCCAGCATGCCCGGACAGTTTAGCAACAGCTGAAGGCACCCTGGTTGGGAAACACTTCCCTATGTTGTGACTCAGGCTTGGCACGACACATAAGCCTGTGCTTAGAACAGTATGTGTTCCTATAACGGTTGTATAAACCTATACACTTGGCAACAACACCAAACCTGGAAACCCAAGGAAGCATGTGGGGCACATTTTGTGCTTTCCTCCTCCTGTGAACGCTTTGTGGCTCATTACTATGACACTGCAGTCATTATAATCCATAGTAAAGAAGTATGATATCTGCAGGGGCACAGCCTGCCGCAAACTATCTCATTGCCTTCATCTGGATTGTAATTCTAAGACATAAAATTCTAAATGGGATTTGGAGTCTCTAGTAGGACAGCACGTCGCATACACAATAAGCATGTTTGCTAAACACATCCTATAGCGGCTGATTCCAGTTCGCACAATTTACATACATTCACATAGGACAAATTTGCTTCTAATTTTTTTGTGACTAAAAATTCATTCCATCTGAATTGTATATTTTCCGGTTTAATGTGTTTGCATTTTGCCATCAGCATAGGGGCAATTCCTTTCATTCATAGTTTAGTGGTAACTAATTTCATTTTTTTTCTTGGAATATTTTACATCTTTTTGCTGGTAATATTCCCAGCCCAAAAGGGTAAATTAGACATAATTTCTTAAATCCCTTATAAGGAGCATTTTTAAAGAAGTAAATTATTAGCACCACCCTGTACAACAACTGTTGGTACCACTTTACTTCCTTGAGTTTGTATCTTTGCAGGACATGTGGCTCCCCCTTCAGATCGTGCCATGTCGTCTGTCTACCCAGCTCTGTGCGGTATCTGTAGGCAGTGAGGAGGAGTTCTGCAAGTGATCATTACCAGCATGGTGACTCCCTTTTTTTTGGGGGGGGATAGAATTTCAGACCAGGAGCTGGATGCGTCAATTCATTTCCCATCCATTATATAGTTCAGGCTCTAAAAATCTGTGTTTGAGTACTGGGAGGAAAGCAGTTTGGTTTAGGATTTTGTAGTTTTTTTTTTTTTTTGCAAGAAAAAATTGTGGTGGCCCAGTACGGGATGGTGTTTCCCTGTACCTTCCCTGCCCTGTCAGGTAGTGTCCCTTAGTGTCCCCAGGGCCCCCTGCAGTTGTTTCCCCCATGTAAATAGCTTATGTATTATATTGTGTATTGTACTTTTAATAAATGTACCATGTGATTGTTACCCAGGAGGTACTAGTGACCAGCTGACCCCAAAGGTGACCTATGGGCTCCCTGCTAGTCTCCCCCATATAAGCCCTGGGTGGAGCTAGCCTCACCATCTTTGAGCTCTGCTCTCTTTGTGCTGAGGTCCAGTCCAGTCAAGTCATGCCCATAGTGTGTGTCCAGAGCAGTGGAGGCCACAAGTGAAGTTCTGCAGCCTCACGTCAAGTCCTGCAACCTCAAGTCATGTCCAGTTCATGAAAGACCATCTACTACCCCTGCCAGGAAAGTCCCATCCTCCTGTCCCAGCAGCCCAGGCCGAAAAGGCCAAACGTGAGGCCGAAGTGGCTGCCATAATGGAAGAGTTAAGGGCGCAGAGGAGAAAGGAGTATGGCCCTAAAGTTATGCAATATGAAGTACGACAAGTCCAGCAACAGGACACAAAGAGCCTTGAGGCCTTATATATCAGAAGGATAGAACAACCCCAAGAGGGAGAGCCACCCCTAGAACGGCGAAGAGCTACAGCCATCAAGTTTGACAGTGTGAGGGGTTATGGCACATTAATGGACTTCCCCCATGCTGATACTAGGGAGATTGTATAATATACCCCTGTACAGAGCCTGAGGGGAATGGGCAGCAGCTGTCACAAGGCCCAAGAATCCTACGCAAATCCTCTTCGCCCATTTCCCCTCTGAAGATTGGGACTCAGAACCATTTGGTCTCCTGCCAGCAAACATCAAGGGGAAGGTCATCCACGAGGAATGGTATCCTGAGTGACCTTATATGGACCCCAGATATCTGGGTCGAGGGTCTTTCACAGATGTGCCCAGGCCTACTCCTGTGGTCGAGGAGGTTTGGCCTAACCAACGGGCACCAACTAAAGTGCCCCAGCCTACTCCTGCTGAGTAGGATGTTTGGCCGGCCCAACAGGCACCTACACATGATTCCCCAGTGGCACAAGCTGCTGCTGTTCAAGTGGTGGTAACCGTAAGCCCGACCATCATTGAATCCAGTTTGTCCAATATGTCGTGGGATACTCATGTCAGCCCCATGGAGGGGGCACAGTCTCGAGGTCCTAGGTACATGTCCCAGCTTAGCTAGCAAGGTGACTGTCGAGGTTGGGATGGAAAATTGCCAGGCCACAGTATTTGAAGATTACTACTGTTGAGCCGTGAGACTAACTGTGTTCAGAAATCATTGTTGTTTTAGGTTTTGCAACGTTTAAAAAAAAGTGCCTGCGTAAGTGTTCCTGTCCGGCTTTTAGCCGTGACCTTTTACTGAGAACTCCAAAATTTACCTGAACTGTAGAGCGGTGCAATGAAAGTCTGTATATATTATCAAAGTAATATATTTTGTCTATAATTTTTGCACAAGTAAAAAAAATTTATGTTGGTATACTGTAATAAAACATGTATAATATGTTTGTACAGAAATGGAAGTGTACAGTGTCCTTATTCAGGTCAACCCAAGGAAAACTCCCAGCGAGGTACAAAGATTAACTCTCGTTAAAAAAAATAAAAGTTATGTACCACACATAGTCCAGTATAATCAGTACACTATTACTAAATTAGTCTAGTTCAATGTCCATGTCTAGATTAGGATTGTAGCCGTGTATATTTTCCAGTCCACCCATGTCTATAGCGAGTATGTCTACTGTTTTCTCCTGTCCCAGTGTGCAGGATACTTTGTTGGTCAGAAGGTATTCCTGATAACTCCACAACACACGTGCAGTGACAGAGGTAACCAAATGTAAATGTAACATTATGTTTAAAGTCTATGTATAGAGTTCTGGGGGGGAAGTGTGTCGAACCAAGGGACCCCAGTAGCCAAGGCATTGGGTAGGTAGCCTCCCTCAGCCCAATCCGACATGTCTTGTAAAGTTGTTATGTATATTGTTGATGGAAAAGTGTCGAGGAGAGAAAAATCTCCACACCCCTTTAGAGCATGTATGGACATTAACCATGCCACATGGACTCATTGCCATTTCTCATCAGACCTGGAAAAGACATCGAGTAAATATGCTCCAGGAACTGTCATTGGCCCCAGTGGTCACTTCGTTCCTCCGCCCTCCAGGACTGGGCATCGAGGGCAACTGTAATTAAGAGGGGGAGTTTGTGGTGGCCCAGTAAGGGATGGTGTTTCCCGTACCTTCCCTGCCCTGTCAGGCAGTGTCCCCCAGTGTCCCCAGGGCCCCTTGCAGTTGTTTCACCCATGTAAATAGGTTATGTATTATATTGTGTATTGTACCTTTAATAAATGTACCATTTGATTGTTACCTAGGAGGTACTAGTGACCAGCTGACCCCAAAGGTGACCTATGGGCTCCCTGCTAGTCTCACCCATATAAGCCCTGGGTGGCGCTAGCCTAGCTCTTTTTGAGCTCTGCTCTCTTTGTGTGCTGAGGTCCAGTCAAGTCATGCCTATAGTGTGTGTCCAGAGCAGTGGAGGTCTCAAGTCAAGTTCAGCAGCCTCAAGTCAAGTCCTGCAGCCTCAAGTCAAGTCCTGCAGTCACATGTCAAGTTCTGTAGCCACAAGTCAAGTCCTGCAGCCTCAAGTCAAGTGCAAGTATGCTGAAGTCACTGTCCTGTCAGTCAAGTCAAGTCTTCTGTCTACTCAGCGTGGCCTGCACTAAATTCTCCTGTCTACTACAAGTCCCAGCAAACCTTGGGCCCTTGCTGTACTGCATAGACTGTAACAACTGTCTAGCCTCAGTAAAGCTACTGTTGTCTGTAACTTGGCGTCGGTGTCTTCATTGCCCCGTGCCTAGCTCAGGATCCAGTGGTATACCTTTGGGTACACCACCACAAAATAGTATCCGATCATTCATAACGCCGCACGGAGGTCCCCTCTCCTGCCTCCGTCCGGCTCCCGGCATCTCCTGCTCTGGTCTGTGATCGAGCAGACCAGAGCAGAAGATGACCGAAAACACTGATCTGTTCTATGTCCTATACATAGAACAGATCAGTATTAGCAATCATGGTATTGCTATGAATAGTCCCCTATGGGGACTATTCAAGTGTAAAAATTTTTTTTTAAAAAATGTAAAAGTAAAAGTAAAAAAAAAAGTGAAAAATCCCCTCCCCCAATAAAAAAGTAAAACGTCAGTTTTTTCCTATTTTACCCCCAAAAAGCGTAAAAAATATTTTTTATAGACATATTTGGTATCGCCGTGTGCGTAAATGTCCGAACTATTAAAATAAAATGTTAATGATCCCGTACGGTTAACGGCGTGAACGAAAAAAAAAAAAAGTAAAAAATTCCTACTTTTTTAATACATTTTATAAAAAAAAAATTATAAAAAATGTATTAAAAGTTTTTTATATGCAAATGTGGTATCAAAAAAAAGTACAGATCATGGCGCAAAAAATGAGCCCCCATACCGCCGCTTATACGGAAAAATAAAAAAGTTATAGGTCATCAAAATAAAGGGATTATAAACGTACTAATTTGGTTAAAAAGTTTGTGATTTTTTTTAAGCGCAACAATAATATAAAAGTATGTAATAATGGGTATCATATTAATCGTATTGACCTTCAGAATAAAGAACACACATCATTTTTACCATAAATTGTACGGCGTGAAAACGAAACCTTCCAAAATTAGCAAAATTGCGTTTTTCGTTTTAATTTCCCCACAAAAATAGTGTTTTTTGGTTGCGCCATACATTTTATGATATAATGAGTTATGTCATTACAAAGGACAACTGGTCGCACAAAAAACAAGCCCTCATACTAGTCTGTGGATGAAAATATAAAAGAGTTATGATTTTTAGAAGGCGAGGAGGAAAAAATGAAAACGTAAAAATTTTATTGTCTGAGCCCTTAAGGCCAAAATGGGCTGAGTCCTTAAGGGGTTAAAGTCAATGGGCCTGCCTGTAACACATTGTGGTATACCGTCAGCACACCTTTTTTGCACACAGCAAGTACAAAATGTTATGTGGCTGACCCCTTACAATAGTCTTATGTGTACATATATAGCATCTTTTTTCTGAATCTGGAAACCATATCTTGCTCTAGGAGTGAGGCAGCCAAGAGATCATATTCTTCTACACATGGTATAGGTCCATGGTCTTTCTTCTCAATCAGCCGTAACAATTTTGGATTATCTCCAAGAGGTATTTGATAAGGTATGCAGCCCTAAATTTATCAGGGTCCAGATTGTTGCTGCACTTGTAATCCTGGATATCCAACTTCTACAGAACCAGGATGTCATAGAGGTTTGTGAGCATTTTATATAGGTTTTGCTTAGGTTAGTAAACCCCCTAACTACAAGTTTGTCTTCTTCCTTTGAACCTCTGGGCAAGGAAGAAATTAAATTCTTCTCCTTAAAATTAGCCTTTTTACAGATATGCAAAGAGCCCTACATTACCTTTTTTCAGAGGAGGTTTCAAGTCAGATTTTTTAAAGACTAGATTCACACCTCCTAGTAATAGTAGGTTGGAGATGAACATTGGACTTCTGTCAAAAGTTATGGCACATGAAAAACTGTCAAAATCACATGGTTATTAGGTGGTTTTGTCTGCATGTGCCTGCTGCAATGTATGTTGCTTTGATGCCCTTAAGGGTACGATTACACTGCGGAATCTCAGCTCGCAGAATTTTTTAAAACTCAACTGGTGCCAAAAAGTTAAACAGATTTGTAAATCACTTCTATTTAAAAATCTTAATCCTTCCAGTACTTATCAGCTACTATATGTTCCAGAAGTAGTTGTGAAGTTCTTTTCTGTCTGACCACAGTGCTCTCTGCTGACACTCTTTTTTTATTGTAAAAGTACAAAACTTATACAAAAACACAAAACAAGCTTAACCAGCTATAACATAAATAAGAAATACACTGGTACCAAAGAACAAAAACAAAACCCTGCCTAACCGGCCAGCCCAGCTTTACAAAAACCTAAAATATGCCAACCCACCTAACCGAACCACACTCACACACATAACAAAAATGAACAAAAAAAAATAGCGCTTGGCTTATCAAAATATGAAAATAAAATTTAGCACTACCTGGCTACAACTCAAAATCATCCATATTCGGGAAACACAAAAAAAAAAAAAAAAATTATAAATTAAAATTAAAATACAAAACCACAACTTGGCTTAGCAAAATATAAACATAAACATAAAATTTAGCACTACCTGGCTAAAAAAAAAAAAAGAAAAAATTAAAAATTAATAAAATAAACAACGTAACAACATGAGAAAATCAAGTAAACCACGTAACATAATAACTGGTCCGACTGCCATGACTACTGTGATGCTGTAATATAGAAACAAAATGAAAACAATATATAAACAATATACATACAAAATCACATGAACATAATAATATAGTATTTAACTAAAAATAAATATATATACACTAAAGAAAACCTACAAAAACAATAGAAAACCCTACCAAAATCCCTACACTAAAACTGTACCCTCTCCCACATCACCCCTCCTGCACATGGGTCAGAGTCCATACCGTTCGTACACAAAGTCCTGTCCCTAACTGACCCATGTCAGGTCCCCAAAAGAAAAGCAAACACCACCACCCACAAATACACCCTCCCCACCTAGCACTCCTCCCAACCAACTTACACACAGACTTATACATACTAACATATACACACTAAACCAAAGCTACCTTTGGCCCAAGTTTGGTCGCCTGTAAGCCCTTCATACCATATCAGCTTAAAACAAAACAAAAAGCTAGCGTGTGCATGCATTAGCCCACCACCAGGAAGAAGGATGGCAGACTTGATACATCAAAATAATTTTAAACTCTTTCCCTAACTCCCCCCTACAATTTTCCCAAATTCTATCCCTCCATTAAAACTGACCCTGCTCTCACCCTATCACTATCCCTATAACACTGCCCCTAACCAAAATAAAGGTACTCTACCTAAAAAGGTCTAGTACCTAGGGCACATCAAAAGAAAAACCTCTCCACAGCAGAGAAGCCCTACTGGTACCAAGACTGCCATACTCCAAAGACCTGATCTTCCCGAGGTCACCGGTGATGTTCCTACAGACCTCCACCTCGGAGAGGATTTTCTGTTGGGTCGACACTAAACACCGTGCGTTCCACGTGTAGTACCTAACCACTAAACTAACTAAGAATAAAGTGCCCCGATCTCGGCCACCCAGGTTCCTGAATGCCCCATAAGCCCACTCCGGATAGGTTAGGCCGGCAAGTTGACTCCAGCCGATGGAAGCGCCCACCCTGTTGTAAACCCCTATATTAAAGGGACAATGAAGCAGGAAGTGGTCCATGCTTTCCAGCGTGTCCCCGCACTCTTCTCGGGGACATCCCCGGTCATCAGAGTTCCTGCACTTCAGGTTGTCCCTTACATATAGCTTCCCCTGAAAGCAGCGCCAGGCCAAGTCCCAAAACTTCTGGGGGATCCTTTTCACGTTTAAAAGGTACAACCCCACCCTCAGATCCCGACCTGGGCAGTCCCTGAGCGCCAGAGGCTTCTGGAAATGGGTCAACAGAACCCGTTTGTGAAGGAACTGCCTTGACTGGGTCCTGATCTCCCACACTCCCAGACCCCACCGACGTATCGCCTTCAGAGTCGGGGTAGCATAAGCCGGAAGATATCCATGGGGCGTGCGGAGGTCCTTCACTCGCCCTCCTCTCTACCATTCCTGGAAGAAAGGCCGAAACCATTCCCTGCAGGAGAGTACCCACGGAGGAGCCCTCTCTTTCCAGAGGTTTGCGATGTTAGCTTTCAAGAAGGTGTTCGTAAAGAACACCACAGGGTTTACCATAGATAAACCCCCTAGTCTCCTCGTGTGGTACGTAACCTCCCTCCTGACTAGGTTCATCCTGTTCCCCCATAACAGTTGGAAAAACAGGCTGTAGATCCTAGTGTAGTAAGCCTCTGGCAAGATACATACGCTGCCCAGATAGATAAACAAGGGGAGCAGGTACGATTTGATCAGGTGTACCCTTTCCCTGAGGGTCATAGACCAACCCTTCCATTGGTCCACCTTCTGAGCGGCATCCTGGAGCTTACCATCCCAGTTTTTGGTGGGATAATCATCCTGGCCGAATGTGATGCCTAAGACTTTTGCTGATTCTTGGGGCCCTGGAAGGGTGTCCGGGAGATCAAACGTGGGATCCCCCCCTCCCAGCCAGAGACTCTCACACTTATCCCGGTTGATCCTAGACCCGGATGCCTCCGAGTAGCGGTCCACCTCCGACATCACCACATCGACCTCCTCCTGTGAGGAGACGAAAATAGTGACATCGTCAGCTGGACGCCACCACTCTCTGGGTGACATCCAGCTCCGCCAGACTCATCCCGACTCCCGCCAACGGCCCACAATCTACCCTCCGGACGAAGGGATCGATTGCAAACACGTATAAAAGCGGGCTCAAAGGACAACCCTGACGGACTCCGGACCCCACCTCAAAAGAGCGGCCAGACCAACCGTTCAGCAGCGGGAAACTCTCTGTCCCTGCATACAAGATCTTAAGCCAATTAACAAAAGTACTCGGTAAGCCATATCTCAGGAGGACGGACCAGAGGTACTCGTGGTTCACCCGATCAAACGGCTTGGCCTGATCCAGGGACAGCAAGTACCCCTTCCAGAAACCCGCACTACTCCGCTCCACTGCCTCCCTGACACCAAGGACAGCACTTAAGGTGCTTCGGCCTGGAACAGAGCAGTGCTGAGTCCCCGAAAGGAGCCGGGGTGCAAACTTCACCAGCCGATTAAACAGTATCTTGGCCAGAAGCTTCCTGTCCGTATTGAGAAGAGCTATGGGCCTCCAATTCTCAATTCGGCTGGGATCTTTACCCTTTGAGAGAAGAATCAGGGCTGACCTCCTCATTGACTTCGGCAGAGTGCCCGAGGAGAGACACTCATTGAATACCTCAGTCAAGAGGGGAGCTAAAGACTCCTTAAAGGTCCTGTACCACTCGGATGTTAAGCCATCCGGACCTGGCGACTTCTTAGGGGCAAGCCCCTCGATCGCCAGTCTCACTTCCTCTTCCCTGATTTCTTCTGCCAAAACAACAAGAGAGGGGTCTACCCCTGGCTCAGGAATGGTTTCAGCCAGGAAAGCCGACATCCTGTCTCGATCTAGATCCTTCCTTCCCAAGAGGTGCGAGTAGAAGGATCTGACGACCTCCAAGATCCCTGATCTGGACCGATTCAGAGATCCCGTACTATCAATCAGTCCTGAAATTACTTTACTACTCACTGACATCTTACAGTTTCTGTAAGGGTCGGGCGAGCGGTACTTCCCGAAATCCCTCTCAAAAACCAAAGATGCGTGCCTATCGTACTGACACCTCATCAGCAAGGATTTCACTCTGGAGATATCCTCTCGGCTACCTCCAGTCGAGACGAGAAGCTCGAGTTTCCTCCTCAGACCCTGATACAAGCGATACCTGTTCAGGGACCTGAGGCTCGAGAGCTGGCGGAAGAACCCCGCAACCCGCTTCTTGAATATCTCCCACCACTCCAGCTTATTACTACAAAGATCCAGTAAAGGTACCTGACTCTGAAGAAAATCCTCAAAGGACTGTCTTACCTCCGCTTCCTCCAGGAGGGACGAATTCAGCTTCCAATAACCTTTTCCCATCCGGGGGGTCTCTGAAACATTCAGGGAAAACAAAATCATACAGTGATCGGAGAACTCCACCTCAACCACGGACACTGCGGAAGAGACGGCTTCCTCCTTCAAATAAAACCTATCTATTCTAGACCTGCGACTACCTTGATGATAGGTGAAACCCGCGTGGCCCGAGGGGCTCCGGATGTGGGCATCCTCTAGGCGAGCTTCTCTAGTTATGCTAATCAGTGCCACACTATCGCAAGTCAGCGGACCATTGGAACCTCTCCTATCTTGGGACCTCGTGACATTATTGAAGTCCCCTCCAAAGATCACCTGCCGACTCGTAAAAAGAAAGGGCTTAATCCTCATAAAGAGATCTTTACGGCCCCGCTTAGTTTGCGGGGCGTAGATGTTAATGAGTCGGAGCTCCTGTCCCTTCATGAAGACATCTAAGATCAGGCACCTCCCCATTTCTAATTCAATAACCCGTCGGCATTCAACAGGAGCGGTAAAAAGGACCGCCACCCCACTATACGACTCAGCCGCAAGAGACCAGTGGGAGGGGCCGCGCCTCCACTCTCTCCTGGCTTTTACCAGGGAGGCTAGATCTGACAACCTGGTCTCCTGCAGATACAAAATGTCGGCTTCAACACGGCCGAGAAAATCAAAGGCTGCAAATCTAGCCGTATCCGACTTTATGCTGGCACAATTAATAGATGCCAGCGTCAATGGGGTGAGTGCCGCCATACAGGGTGATTGAATTAGATGGCCTCACCCTTTATTTCTTTTTCCCCTTCTTTTTAGCCCCCTCATCCCCCGAAGACGACGAAAGGGCAGGACCACTCTTACATCTTTTTTTAGACTTCGATTGGTCCATAAGGTCCCCGTGTCCGTCCGGCCCCGGTCTAGCCCTGCCCTCTGAGGAAGGTGCCTCGACAGGACAGGGCCCAGTTCCCCCCAGAGGCTCTTTCTCCCGAGGCACCCCGCCCTCACCTTCCCCCTCCAAGGAGGGGGAGGAGATGGTATCGAGGACGAGGTACCGGTTTGACAGGTCAATCAGAGGGGGGGCAGCCAGGCTTCCGCTTTGGACCTGGCCCGTAGTACCAGGAGCTTCAGAGGGCTCTGACCTCTTCTTTCTCCCTTTCCTTTTGCCCTTTTCTTTCTTTTTGGGCCTCACCCCACTTTCCTCATCCACACTTTCATAGTTGGAGGAATCGGAAGGGTCGGCCATATTGCTTTCCTCTCTGTGAAGTCTCCTGATCTCCTCATCCAGCACATTCTCCACCAGGGCTTCAGCAGTTACAGGGCCAGCTTCAGGAGCAGGGACTGAAGCTACCCCCGCCACCTGGGCACTCTCCAGCTCCCTACTCCTTCTACGATTTTCCTCCCGCCTTAGTTTGGCAGGGCCCTTTTTCCTCCTCACTAGCCCTGTTGCGCCCCCATCCCTGCCCGTACCCTCCCCAGCCGAGGCAACGTCACAGCTCTCCTCAGCTGGAACGGCCGCCACATGGGCGAAGGCGCTAGGACAACGGCTGAAAGGGTGTCCGAGGACACCACACAGGTGGCACCGGATCTGCCGACAGGATGCGGCCAGATGACCCACCCCACCACACAAAGCGCAGACCTGCACAGTACAGGCTGCGCTAAAGTGGGTGGGGCTGCCACACCTGTGACAGACCTTAGGCTGCCCCTGGTAGAAGACCTGGATCCTATCACGTCCAAGGAAGGCGGCTGACGGAATGTGGGCAACCGTACTCCCTGAACGCTTGAGTTTGACGGAAAACGTCCAGGCCCCGGACCAGATCCCGTGCTCATCCAAGTTTTTCTTGGGCATGTCCGTTACATCCCCATACCGTCCGAGCCAGGTCATGATATCATAACAAGAAAGTGACTCGTTACGGGTCAAAACGGTCACCTTCTTGACAGCATTCTGACGGGAAATCGCCTTTACGGCGAACTCCCGCCAGCCGGGCTCGTTTTTTGCCACTTCGTAGTTCGACCAGAAGAGTTCAAGACCCTCCGGCCGAACGAAACTGACGTCAAACTCAGACGAACCATAGGGGTGAATCAGAGCAAAGATGTCATTCGCCCTGAATTCCATCTGCAGGAGGAGCTCAACCACTTTTGCGCGAGGTGGGCACGCATCCTCGCCCCTCCAAATCAGACGGACCACATTCCTACGGTTATTGTCCTGCCCGGATGTCGGGAGGGACCAGACCACCTCCCCATTCCTCTCTCGGAAAGCCCCCAAACCATGCCTCTCTATCCAGAAAGACAGGTCGACCTCACCCCTTCCCTCTACCTGGATCGACCTGTCACCCCTGCGTAGAGCCTCCAGGAGGCGCTGTTGCAAATGGCCCCCAGGGCCGGACGGAGACGAGGACCCCCCTGAACCCCCGGCAGTGACATTAGCATAGCTCCTAGGAGCAGTCACTACCGGGGGGGCAGCCGGACCAGACCCAGAACCAGAACCATCAGCATAACCACTCACACCACTACTCCCATCTTTATTTCCATCCATACCAGACCTCCCATTCATACCACAACTACTCCCACCATCCTTCACTCCACTGACACTCCTCTTATCCACAAGACTTCCACACTCATTCTCACATCCTGCACTCTTATGCTGACTAACAGATTCTGGGCTGGCTGGGACTTGTAGTGTTGCAGGTTTTATCACACTTTTCTTTTCTGGCTTAGCTGCCGGGGTCGATGCTGATAGTTCCTTCTCCTTGGCTGAAGTCACTTCCGGAGTCCGGGGCTGCATCTCCGGGCACACCCCAGCTCCTCCCACAGTGCCAGCACCTGCTTTGCCCGACTGCACGGGCTCTGTGGATGATGTCGGCGCACGGACACTCCCCCCCCTCACGGAGGAGTGCCCCGCAGCGCCCACAGAATACACAGTACTTGGAGGACCGCCCCCCGAGCACACAGACCTACCATTCTCCTCCACCGGCACCCGGACACTCCCCCCCCTCACAGGGAAGTGCCCCGCAGTGGCGGTAATGCCCACAGCACTCGGGGAACCGCCCCCCGAGCACACGGCAGCATAGCTTACCCCGCCACTGCCCACCATGAGCCCATCCTGCCCCTCCCTACTGGCAAGATGGGTGGGCTTCATATCTATTGCGTCCGCAGCCTTTTCTGACGCCATGCTGTATCCCCTATGCTGGCTCCGTTCCACCACAGAAACAGAGTCTGGCAGTCTGGGGGACCCAGCAGCCTGAACCAGCTTTGCAGCTGGCCCAGACTGCTGGAAAGGAACAAACACGTACTGCACTGTTTCCTGGGTCTTTTGTTTCTTTGCCTTACGTTTCACCACCACATCCTCACACTGGTCGTCTCCAAAGGTAAAGTTCTGGAGGTGGGCTGGGGACTCCTGCATAACAATCGCCCTTAATAAACCCCCAGCCGCACTCTCCACATCATCCTCCTCACTATCACTTGATGGTAGTGCCACCTGTGCTGGCTCGATGTAGCTGTCTTGGGTGTCACAGGGAGTAGCTACAGGAACAGCATCCATCTCCACCACTTGTGAATTTTCTTCCACCTCCTTTACACCTTCACCACCATCCTCACTTTCTTCACCGCCACTACTCTCCCCATCATCCACCTCCTCCTTACCTGGGGATTTCATGGCGGCAAACCGGTCTCCATTCACCAGCTTCTCCTTTAAGAGACCGCTCCCCTCAAGTATCTCTGCTCTCCTCTCCTCCAGCTTTGCAATCTCACTCTTCAGAGCCGTAATCCTCTTTTTCAGCTCTGGCCTATTCTTTTTGGATGCTGTGTTCGCCAGGTTCTGAGCAACACGAAGATCCTCTCTGGCCATCCTCATCTCCTTGCCACACTGGTCATATTCCGCAAACCGTGCGGCCATGCGGGAGCAGTATATTGCGCTCGATTCCTTGGGCCCTCTCTCAGCCCACATTTCCAAGCTTTTCCTCCGTGCCTTCCTTCCACCAGATTTCTGGCTTGCACCCGTTGCCGGGGGAGCAGAGCCTGCATTACTGCAGACTCTGCCAGATCTTCTCCCCCGGGCCGGAATGGCTGTTGCTGTTTGCTCTCCACCCCCCGCCAGCCTTGAAGAACGGGAGGTGGAGGCCCTGGGCTCCATGCAGGGAGGCTCTCCCCAGGAGCCTGACACACTCCTGGGAAGGCAGATGGATCACCTGCTCTGGTCTGATCTGCTGGAAGTTTGTGGAGCTCAATAAGGGACACACCCGCACGCTGCTCACACTGAACTGTTGTGTTCACAGGAAGTGCTCTCTGCTGACACCTCTGTCCATGTCAGGAACAGTCCAGAGCAGGAGCAAATACCCATAGCAAACCTCTCCTGCTCTGGACAGTTCCTGACACAGACAGAGGTGTCAGCAGAGAGCACTGTGGTAAGGCAGAAAAGAACTATACAACTTCCTGTCGAGCATACAGCAACTGATAAGTACTGGAAGGATTAAGATTTTTATATAAAGGTAATTTACAAATCTGTTTAACTTTTTGGCACTAGTTGATTTAAAAAAAAAATAATAATTCCACCTACCCCTTTAAAGAGTTTCTGTCACGCACACATTTCAAAAGTTTTGATCACTAGATATAGTGGGGTAATCTATCTAAACTATACAGGTTTTAAATAATGTTTTGAAATGGCAGGTGCACTTTAACCTAAGCAACATTGATCTTCTGCTTAATGGTAAGTTCATATAGAAAAATGAGACAACGGAAACCTACCACCCTGAGGTTTTTTATTCTACAAAAAGAAACCTTTCTGAACCTGGTTGTGCCCCCTAATCCCCTTTGGGCCCATAGTGTCTGTCGTCATATGGGCAGAGACAAAAGCATTTAAACACACATTTATGCACAGTTATGTTTTTTATGTTTTCGCTGCATTTATTGTTATCCATGTAGAACAGTTTTGTACTGTTAACAAAATCACACGAATAACCTGATAGAAACCCCCAGTAAATGCTCCTGGACTGGACTTGTATCCCTAGGTTGTAACTCAGGCTTGGCACGACAGATAAGCCTGTGTTTAGCTTGTGTTCCTATAACAACTGGATTCCACCTGTATAAACCTACACAAGGTGGGCTCCTAGACTATAATGCACTACACCTGATGTTAGCCAAAAGGCCAAAAAGTTATCAATAGACTATAGCTCATTGTCTCAGCGCTGATCAAATAACATTTTTAGAACGTCCTCATGACGTCAAAATCTTAAGGCTGTGTTCACACGTTGCATTACTGCGTCCTAATACTGTATGTGTTTTTGCTGCAATGATCATTTATACATCGAATGACCTTAGCACTCTCTATTCACATGGCAGAATTTCCGCTTCTCAAATTAAAGAAGTAGTTCCCACACTTTTTTTCTCAGAACTTGACCCCTGCCCCTATCCTTAGGATAGGGGATACATTTTTCAATGCTGGAAAACTACTTTAAAGCCCATAGACTTCTATGGGATTCCACACTCCCATTCACACTTTTGAATTTCCGCTTGCCGAATCCTATAGAAGTCTATGGGTTTAATCTGAGTCGGAATTCCGCAAGCAGAAATTCTGCTGTGTGAATAGACCCTTAGGCTGAGTTTCCACTTAGTTTTTTTTCTGGCAGTTTTTGGAATACTGCCACTGCAGTTTTTGAGCCAAAGAAGTGGGTCCATAAGGGAGGAGAAGTGCAAGTCCTTCCTTTATATGTCCTATTCCTATGTCCTATTCCTTTTGAATACATTTCTGGCTTTGGCACAAAAACTGCAGTAACAGTATTCCAAAAACTGCCAGAAAAAAAAACCAAGTGGAAACTTAGCGTAATTGCTCTGACCAGATGCGGCTGTATTACAGGTTTTGCTCTCTGACATCTACTACTTTCCCGTGTCCCGACAGATGTGCAGCTCATATTCAGAAGTCCTGTGGTCAGGGATCATTCTATTACATAACATACAATAATAATACAATAGCTGGGGTGAAGATCACATAACCCATTAATCAGATTACATGTAAATCCGTTTACTTGCATCTCAAAGTACATACATAGCCTATTCAATGAGCTCAGATTTCACGCTGTCATTGGCTGAGAAGGGAATGAAATCTTATCTGCGTGGAAAGTTTTCCTATGATCCAGGAGGTCACCTTGGTATGTGTGCGTGGATGACATTCTGGAAAACTTTTCTTCCGCAGAACAAGCAATGATTTCAGTACAAGCCTTGCTTCTATGGAAGGTTTATTGCGGCTTCTATAATAACATAATGTGCATTGACCCCCAGCCAGTAAGTTTCTAAGTGAGAAAACAAAAGATATCTCAGTCCTCTAGGTTATACAAGGGAAATTAGTGGAGAAAGAGAAGTGTAAAAATATGTGATATTAAGAACCAGGTATATAGGTAATGGTATTGGAAAATAATAAGTAATTTGGATAATATGGTAAAGTCTTTAGCAAATATCCATATGTAGCATATACCTACTTAAAGGGGTACTCCATTACCTTGCTGTCTGAGCTCCGCTTTCCAGTGTCCGGAAGTTATTGTTCCGATCGGTGTGTGTGCGGGCTTCCGTGTTCAGGGCCGCCCCTCGTGATGGCCATCGTGCCCCCTTCCCATAGACTTTCGTTGAGGGGGCGGGCGTGACGTCACGAGGGGCAGAAGTGACGTCAATGTCATCGTTCGGAACAATAATTTCCCGACGCTGGAAAGCGGAGCTCCAACAGCAAGGTAACTGAGTACCCCTTTAATATAATCGTTGGTGGTATAGTAGATAACAAATGTGGGTAGTGACTCTTATTGCCGGTAGTTGTAGGGCATGCTGGGATTTCTAGTCTCCACAAGTAAGATCGTTGATGGTATAGTGGATAACAACCAAAAAATAGCAACAGTTAATGCCCGCTGTGCACCACTGGCAGGCTCCTCTGTCAGCCGCCGAACAAATAGACTGATAATCCGAAGGTAGAAAACAAGATAGATCTTACCCGCTTCTGTGTGAGTCCTCTCCCCGCAATGTAACAGTCCGATGGGGATTCGCTAGTTCGCGCATGTGGCACAAGCTGGTAGAAGGGCAGGTACAGGGAGATCTGGAAGGCAGGAATGATTCGCGGACTGCGCCGCTTCCTGGAGATTAACAATCTGTGCATTTTTGTTGGTAGAATCGCGGACTGCGCCGCTCCAGGTGGGACAGCGTCCTCGTGGATGCCTGGCAGGATGTTGGTGATTTTGCACACCAGATGTAGGAAAGGCAGTTAGAACTGAAATACTAATAGTAGTAAAAGGCAGCAATGTAAGTTTAAAATAGATCAATTGGCTGGATGCGTTTCAGGATAGACATCCTTTCTTCAGCAGCCTATGTGGAATACAAGGAAGAAGGACTCCTGTCCGAAACGGTTGGAGGGGTGGACGTCTCCTGGCTGCGCAATTACTTTGCGCATGTGGGTATCTCTTCAGCATTTTTTGCAGTAATGCACTTTGATAGGGTGCATAATACCTATTTGTACTTCAAATGTACTGCTGTCTAAATTTACCTTTACTGGTACATATACACTATGACAGACATTTATCAACCAATTTACCCAAGTTTTTTCGCATAAAATTGTTGCAAAAAATTAGCAATTGCGCCACCGTCTTTTTTCGTGCGACAGTCTGCCACGAGAGCGAGAAAGGCATTTTTTTTCAAATCGCGTACATAAGCGTTTTTACAATTTTGACTGCCATAGTCAGAAATTTATAAACCGCAACATTTGCAAGAAAGTCGCTAAGGCTTTAAAAACCTACTAAATATACTGCAACCGAACCTTGGCTTAAATAACAGAAACTGACTATTGTTTTCGCTTAGATGAGAAAAAACTCCCGCTTTTGCTTACCTGTGAAAAATGTATTAACACCGTGCAAAAATATAGTAAATTTGTCGCACGTAAGCAGAATGGAAGTGAAAAAATAAAAATAGCATACCTAAGCAAATTTTCATAAAAGCCCCTCTATATGCTTTGTGCAACCTGTATATACCTACCTCATTATTTGGCTATATAGTGTGTGACATTTGCCACTCTAGCATTTTCATGCACTTTAACCAGGAGATGTCCTCTATTTCAGCTGCCATTTCTCCTTGTTATTATTTGTTTTAAATTGTGTCTTTTAATAATAAAGTTGTCAGTTAGGCTAGGTTCACACTACGTTTTGTACTTACCACGTTTTTGCCGAGAACGCAGCCGACCGGAGGCTGCGGTTCACTCCGGTCGGCTCATAGACATGCATTAAATACGGTTCCCATATACGGCTGAGTGCGGGCGCCTCGATTAAGCCCCGCCCCCCCTCCTCCCAGCCGTATACGGGAACCGTAAGTACAAAACGTAGTGTGAACCTAGCCTTATTCTGCAACGTCAGTCTGCCACAGCTCTTTTTTCTATTTGGTGTTTTATGTTATGTATCGCTATAGTTATTCATTATAAACCACTTTGTAAATAGCCACATATGTTTCATGAGCAATAATAGTGACAAGTGAAAGAATATTACACTCATTATATTAGAATTATCAACCAAAAAGCCTGTCATGTGGGGAGTGGGGACTACCCAGATGGACTACCCAGATCTGATTTTCCTGATCTCATACGGGACATGATTTTACCTACCGTATATACTCGAGTATAAGCCGACCCGAGTATAAGCCGAGACCCCTAATTTCAACCCAAAATCCCAGGAAAAGTTATTGACTCGAGTATAAGCCTAGGGTGGGAAATACCTCATCCCCCCCTGTCATCATCCAGACCCGTCATTAACATCCTCATCATCCCACACATCCCCTTATCATCCCACACATCCCCCCTTCATCATCCCCTTGTCATCATCCCACACATCCCCTTATCATCCCACACATCCCCCCTTCATCATCCCCTTGTCATCATCCCACACATCCCCTTATCCCACACATCCCCCCTTCATCATCCCCTTGTCATCATCCCACACATCCCCTTATCATCCCACACATCCCCCCTTCATCATCCCCTTGTAATCATCCCACACCCCCCCCCCCTTCATCATCCCCTTGTCATCATCCCACACATCCCCTTATCCCACACATCCCCCCTTCATCATCCCCTTGTCATCATCCCACACATCCCCTTATCATCCCACACATCCCCCCTTCATCATCCCCTTGTCATCATCCCACACATCCCCTTATCATCCCACACATCCCCCCTTCATCATCCCCTTGTAATCATCCCACACCCCCCCCCCCCTTCATCATCCCCACCCCCCTTCATCATCCCACACACCCCCCTTCATCATCCTCTTCTCATCATTCGCCCTCAGTGGTCTTCAACCTGCGGACCTCCAGAGGTTTCAAAACTACAACTCCCAGCAAGCCCGGGCAGCCATCGGCTGTCCGGGCTTGCTGGGAGTTGTAGTTTTGAAACCTCCGGAGGTCCGCAGGTTGAAGACCACTGCGGCCTTCAACCTGCGGACCTCCAGAGGTTTCAAAACTACAACTCCCAGCAAGCCCGGGCAGCCATCGGCTGTCCGGGCTTGCTGGGAGTTGTAGTTTTGAAACCTCCGGAGGTCCGCAGGTTGAAGACCACTGCGGCCTTCAACATGCGGACCTCCAGAGGTTTCAAAACTACAACTCCCAGCAAGCCCGGGCAGCCATCGGCTGTCCGGGCTTGCTGGGAGTTGTAGTTTTGAAACCTCCGGAGGTCCGCAGGTTGAAGACCACTGCGGCCTTCAACATCATCCAGCCCCCTCTCACCCCCTTTAGTTCTGAGTACTCACCTCCGCTCGGCGCTGGTCCGGTCCTGCAGGGCTGTCCGGTGAGGAGGTGGTCCGGTGAGGAGGTGGTCCGGGCTGCTATCTTCACCGGGGGCGCCTCTTCTCCGCGCTTCCGGCCCGGAATAGAGCCGTTGCCTAGACAACGACGCATCTGCGTCGTTGTTAAGGCAACGTGACTATTCTGAGGCCGGGCCCGAAGCGCTTAGAAGAGGCCTCCCCGGTGAAGATAGCAGCCCGGACCACCTCCTCACCGGACCACCTCCTCACCGGACAGCCCTGCAGGACCGGACCAGCGCCGAGCGGAGGTGAGTACTCAGAACTAAAGGGGGTGAGAGGGGGCTGGATGATGTTGAAGGCCGCAGTGGTCTTCAACCTGCGGACCTCCGGAGGTTTCAAAACTACAACTCCCAGCAAGCCCGGACAGCCGATGGCTGCCCTGGCTTGCTGGGAGTTGTAGTTTTGAAACCTCTGGAAGTCCGCAGGTTGAAGACCACTGCGGGTGGGGGAGTTCACTCGAGTATAAGCCGAGGGGGGTGTTTTCAGCACGAAAAATCGTGCTGAAAAACTCGGCTTATACTCGAGTATATACGGTACTTTATAATTTTCCTTTTTAAGACCCTAATTTGAATTTAAAGATCTCTTGTAGTGAATGGTGTTTCAAAATTTTCATTGTAATATTTTTATAAATATTTCAGTAGCTGATCAGTTGAGATATTGTTATGCTAGAAATAAAACATGCTCACTGCAAAATGCACCTGTATTATGCTCTTGAGCTCGCCTCATAGACAGCGGGTCCCAGCTGCTATCAGCAGCCGATACTCACTGTTAAATGGGCAGTGTCAGATTCAAAAACATTTTATATGTTGTACATCTTGGTAAAACATTAATCTTTCTAATATACTTTAAAAGAAAATGTTATTTCCTTTTTTTAAAAATCATGGCTTATAAAAAAAAAACACCACTAGGGTCCCCATGCTATCCAGAACATATTCCTGTCCGGCTGCAGTCTCAACTTTGTCCAAGCTGAAGAACAGGCATGGACAAAGTCCAGTAAGTGAGGGTGGGGCTAGCAATCCTCTGTGCTCTCTCCTGTCCTATCAGCCTGCAGCATGCAAACAGAGGGGAGGGGGTTACAGAGCAGCCTGCAGTGATTGGATGAAGAGAACCAGCATTCAGGGAGTAGGATGAGTCATGCAGAGTGAGGACACATCCCCTCCAAAGCACAGAATGACAAACCATATGAGCAAAAGAGAGAAGGTATTTGTGAGAGAAATATTGGTGCTAGACACATAAAAATTATATATGCATGATTAGGAACTGAGTAACATATAGAAGGATATTTATTGTTCTTTTCCAACGTATGGCTTTTCTATGACAAATTTTTTTACTTACATTTGCTTACATGCGACCCTGATAAATATATTGCACGTAAGCAAAACCCGGGAAAACCACTTACAAAAGCATTTTTTAAAGAAGAAAAGTTTTCCCTTATGTTAATAGCCAGTTCTTTATCTACCCTTTATTACCAGTAGCGTTGCTAGATAGTGATTGGGGGGGGGGGGGGGGGGGGGGGACAAACCGCAGCGGGTGACACCCTGATGGGCAGCTTTTCCTGTTTTGATAAATCTCCCCCATGGAGTTTTATTCTTTTCACGTATAGGCTATGTTCACACAGTGAGCATAGGCAGCAATGCATTTCCATGCAGTTTTTAACAAAATAATTGACAGAATCCCTTTGAAAACAATGGGACTGCTGCAATGATATTTCCAAGTAAACAATTTTTTACTGGATTCCGCTCAGAAATTCCATCATGTGTGCATAGCCTTAGAAGTATATAGGAGGGAAAAGCCCACATAGCATTATTCAGTGTGATCAGTGATCTACTGATACAGCCTGCCCAGGACCCACACAGAGCAGGTAAGGGGACCTCCGGTTTCTGGTGACTTAAATACACAGATGTTAGCACAAAAATGCTATGATATGTAGGATGCCATAGTCCCCATTCTTAAAGGGGTATTCCGGGCAAAAACATTTTATCCCCTATCCAAAGAATAGGGGATAAGATGTCTGATCACGGGGGGCCCGCTGCTGAAACCCCCCACGATCTCCCTGCAGCACCTGCATTCTATGCGGGTTCTGAATCTCCAGTTTCGGAAGCCTCTGGGTTTCCGGGACTGGGGACATCACGCCCCCTCCATTCATGTCTATGGGAGGTGGCGTGACGTCACGTCCCCAGTCCCAGAAACACGGAGGTTTCCGAAACTAGAGATTCAGCACCTGCTTAGAATGCACATGCTGCAGGGAGATGGCGGGGGTCTCAGCAGTGGGCCCCCCGTGATCAGATATCTTATCTCCTATCCTTTGGATAGGGGATAAAATGTTTTTGCCCGGAATACCCCTTTAATACAATAGGTTTGCAGGTATTGAGGATCTTTATGTTATAGGGAACAATTTGTAAATGTGAATTCTCTGGACAAGGCGTGCTGTAATATTACATTCAGTGAAAGGTAAACTCACTTGACAATGGCACATTGTATGCCTGATATCCCATGAGGCTGACTATATATACAGTCAAAGGCCAGAGCCTTTAGCAATTGTCTTCTCCATGAACAATTCTGTCAAGTTAATCCAACATCAGTACAACAATAAGGGTTTTATATCAATCATTACTATGATAAAGGACAAATCATCTAAGGTTCTGCCAGTCCACCTGAGCATTCCTCCATTGTTCACATCCATCAGTACAAAACCTTTTTTACATGGGTACAGTATTTTTGTGATTCAAGGATTTATATTGAAGAATGTTAAGAAATGAAACAAAAACAAAACACAGATTAAGATAAGGTTTCCATTGCTTTTTTGTTTTTTCAAAAATGTCCTAAAAAACTGCACAAATGCTACATTGTGTTTTTTTGTTGAAAAAATGCTGCAACGAGAGGTGGTAATGCAGTGTGAACCTAGCCTTACAACTTAAGCCTTACCACAATAAGGTTGGAGGGGGCTGGGAGACCCTCAATCTCAAGAGGTGAGACCCACATCCATTAAACATTTACGACAAATCTTATCAATATGCCATTAATATCCCGGATGGGAAGACCCCTTTGGTAGAGTCACACGTGTGCGTATTTGCTGCTGCATATTTTCCTTCCCATTGAAGTCAATGGGCAGCATCAATGGGGTGCCCGTGATCTGTGACATCATGACCACGGCCGCCTGAAACCAGTGTTCTGAATAAATATTTTCAGAATGCCATCAGACATCTTATCCCCTATCCTTTGGATAAGGAATAAGATTTCCAGGGATGTAGTACCCCTTCAAAGAACAATTACACACAAAAAAATGCATGCAACACTGTAAAGTTTTTTATTTTTAGGTAAATTGCTACCGAAAAATTTCCTAGAAAGTTTTCTAAACTATGTTGTGTGTTTGCCACAAAGCAAAAACTTTGTTAAGGCTAAGTTTCCACTTGTTTTTTTTTTTTTTATGTGGGAAAAAAACGCCAGAAGAAACGCCAGTGCAATTTCCTGCGTCTGACGTCCATAATATTGCAGAGATGCAGAGCTGCTCTATACAGCGCTCGCATCTCTGCTCTGTACTCTGGTCGGCCAGTGATGTGAATTGAAATTCACCTCACTCATTCATATTTTCTGCCCAGAGTGGGGATTGGCCGGATGGTCACCGCTCTCAGAGGGAAATATGCATGAGTGATGTTCTATTCACATCACTGGCCGGAGTATAGCGCAGAGATGTGGAGCGCTGTAGAGAGCCACTCCGCATCTCTGCAATAGATGACACCCACTGTAATCTGTCCTTAACTGCAGGTACTACTACTCCCAACATGGAGCATACTCTGCTCCGTGCTAGGAGCTGTAGTACCTGCATTAATAGACAGATGGCAGCAAGTGTCACTTCTGACACCTGTTGCAATCTGTCTATTAATGCAGATACTACAGCTTCCAGCATGGAGCAGAGTGTGTTCCATGTTGGGAGTAATAGTACCTGCAGTTAAGTAAAGATCACAGCGGATGTCACTACTGACACCCGCTGTGATCCTCCTGTATAATGTATAGATGCGGGCGGCCGCTCTTCTATGGTTCCCTGCACTGATGTATATATACACCTATTCATATATCCCACAGAGAGCTGTGATTGGCTGGAACCATCTGGCCAACCACAGCTCTCTGCAGGAAATATAAATAGGTGTATATATACGGCAGTGCAGGGGACCATAGAAGAGCGGCTGGCCGCATCTATAAATTAAACAGAAGGATCGCAATGAACCCAGGTGATCTGTCAATTAGTACAGGTACTACTACTCCCATCATGGAACAGTGTGTTCCATGCTTGGAGTAGTAGTACTACCTAAAAAAAAACACACACACACACACACTACATTTTTATTATTGTCTTCTAAATGTTTATCCCTGTTTAAAAATTTCTAAAAATTTCGTAATAAAAATTATACATTTCGTTAAATGCAATTTTTTCCATCACTACTGTATCTTTTTTATTATTTTTTTTAACCCCTTCAGGACCAAGCCCATTTTGGCCTTAAGGACCAGAGCGTTTTTTGCACATCTGACCACTGTCACTTTAAACATTAATAACTCTGGAATGCTTTTAGTTATCATTCTGATTCCGAGATTGTTTTTTCGTGACATATTCTACTTTAACATAGTGGTAAATTTTTGTCGATACTTGCATCCTTTCTTGGTGAAAAATCCGTAAATTTGATGAAAAATTTGAAAATTTTGCATTTTTCTAACTTTGAAGCTCTCTGCTTGTAAGGAAAATGTATATTACAAATTAAAAATTTTTTTATTCACATATACAATATGTCTACTTTATGTTTGCATCATAAAAGTGACGAGTTTTTACTTTTGGAAGACACCAGAGGGCTTCAAAGTTCAGCAGCAATTTTCCAATTTTTTACAAAATTTTCAAACTCACTATTTTTCAGGGACCAGTTCAGGTTTGAAGTGGATTTGAAGGGTCTTCATATTAGAAATACCCCACAAAAGACCCCATTATAAAAACTGCACCCCCCAAAGTATTCAAAATGACATTCAGTCATCATTTTAACCCTTTAGGTGTTTCACAGGAATAGAAGCAAAGTGAAGGAGAAAATTCACAATCTTCATTTTTTACACTCGCATGTTCTTGTAGACCCAATTTTTGAATTTTTACAAGGGGTAAAAGGAGAAAATTTATACTTATATTTGTAGCCCAATTTCTCTCGAGTAAGCACATACCTCATATGTCTATGTAAAGTGTTCGGCGGGCGCAGTAGAGGGCTCAGAAGGGAAAGAGCGACAAGGGGATTTTGGAGAGTACGTTTTTCTGAAATGGTTTTTGGGGGGCATGTTGCATTTAGGAAGCCCCTATGGTGCCAGAACAGCAAAAACCCCTCACATGGCATACAATTTTGGAAACTAGACCCCTTGAGGAACATAACAAGGAATAAAGTGAGCCTTAATACCCCACAGGTGTTTCACGACTTTGGCATATGTAAAAAAAAAATTATTTTTTTTCACTAAAATGTGTGTTTCCCCCAAAATTTCACATTTTTCCAAGGGTTAATAGCAGGAAATACTCCCCAATATTTGTAACCCCTTCTCTTCTGAGTATGAAGGTACCCCATAAGTGGACCTGAAGTGCACTATGGGCGAACTACAATGCTCAGAAGAGAAGGAGTTATATTTGGCTTTTTGAGAGCAAATTTTGCTCGGGGGGCATGTCGCATTTAGGAAGCCCCTATGGTGCCACAACAGCAAAAAAAAAAACACATGGCATACCATTTTGGAAACTAGACCCCTTGAGGAATGTAACAAGGAATAAAGTGAGCCTTATTACCCCACAGGTGTTTCACGACTTTTGCATATGTAAAAAAATAAAATAACATTTCCACTAAAATGTGTGTTTCCCCCTAAATTTCACATTTTTGCAAGGGTTAATAGCAGGAAATACTCCCCAATATTTGTAACCCCTTCTCTTCTGAGTATGAAGGTACCCCATAAGTGGACCTGAAGTGCACTATGGGCGAACTACAATGCTCAGAAGAGAAGGAGTCATATTTGGCTTTTTGAGAGCAAATTTTGCTCGGGGGGCATGTCGCATTTAGGAAGCCCCTATGGTGCCAGAACAGCAAAAAAAAAAACCACATGGCATACCATTTTGGAAACGAGACCCCTTGAGGAACGTAACAAGGGATACAGTGAGCATTTGCCCCCCACTGGTGTCTGACAGATCTTTGGAACAGTGGGCTGTACAAGTTTTCATTTTCACGGACCACTGTTCCAAAGATCCGTCAGACACCAGTGGGGTATAAATTCTCACTGCACCCCTCATTACATTCCGTGAGGGGTGTCGTTTCCGAAATGGGGTCACATGTGGGGTTTTGTTTTTTTTGCGTTTGTCAAAACCGCTGTAACAATCAGCCACCCCTGTGCAAATCACCTCAAATGTACATGGTGCGCTCTCCCTTCTGGGCCTTGTTGTGCGCCCCCAGAGCACTTTGCGCCCACATATGGGGTATCTCTGTAGTCGGGAGAAATTGCGTTACAAATTTTGGGGGGCTTTTTTCCCTTTTACCTCTTGTGAAAATGTAAAGTATAGGGCAACATCAGCATGTTAGTGTAAAAAATGTAATTTTTTTACACTAACATTCTGGTGTAGACCCCAACATTTCCTTTTCATGAAGGGTTAAAGAAGAAAAAGCCACCCAAACCTTGTAACGCAATTTCTCCCGAGTACGGCGATACCCCATATGTCGCCCTAAACTGTTGCCTTGAAATACGACAGGGCTCCAAAGTGAGAGCGCCGTGCGCATTTGAGGCCTAAATTAGGGATTTGCATAGGGGTGGACATAGGGGTATTCTACGCCAGTGATTCCCAAACAGGGTGCCTCCAGCTGTTGCAAAACTCCCAGCATGCGTGGACAGTCAACGGCTGTCCGGCAATACTGGGAGTTGTTGTTTTTCAACAGCTGGAGGCTCTGCTTTGGAAACAGTGGTGTACCGGACGTTCTTATTGGGGGAGGGGGCTGTGTAGGGGTATGTGTATATGTAGTGTTTTTAACTTTTTATTTTATTTTGTGTAGGTGTAGTGTAGTGTAGTGTAGTGTAGTGTAGTGTTTTAAGGGTACAGTCACATGGGAGGGGATTACAGCGAGTTTCCCAGCGCAAAATTTGCTGCATCTCAAGATGCGAGAAACCCACTGTAAAAGCCTCGCCCATGTGAATGTACATTCACAGGGGGGGGGGGGGGGGTGCACCAGCTGTTGCAAAACCACAACTCCCAGCATGCATGGTCTGTTAGTGCATGCTTGGAGTTATAGTTTTGCAACAGCTGGAGGCACACAGGTTAGGAAACACGGAGTTAGAAACAGACAATGTTTCCCAACCAGTGTGTCTCCAGTTGTTGCAAAACTACAACTCCCAGCATGCCCAGACAGCTGAAGGGCATGCTGGGAGTTGTAGTTCGGCAACATCTGAAGGGCCAGATGTTGCTGAACTAAAACTCCCCGCATGCCTGGACAGTCAGTGCATACTGGGAGTTGTAGTTTTGCAACAGCTGGAAGAGCACAGATTGGAGACCATTATACAATGGTCTCCAAACTGGGGCCCTCCAGATGTTGCAAAACTACAACTCCCAGCATGCATGGTCTGTTAGTGCATGCTGGGAGTTATAGTTTTGCAACAGCTGGAGGCACACAGGTTAGGAAACATTGAGTTAGAAACAATGTTTCCCAACCAGTGTGTCTCCAGTTGTTGCAAAACTACAACTCCCAGCATGCCCAGACAGCTGAAGGGCATGCTGGGAGTTGTAGTTCGGCAACATCTGAAGGGCCAGATGTTGCTGAACTAAAACTCCCAGCATGCCTGGACAGTCAGTGCATGCTGGGAGTTGTAGTTTTGCAACAGTTGGAAGAGCACAGATTGGAGACCATTATACAATGGTCTCCAAACGGGGGCCCTCCAGATGTTGCAAAACTACAACTCCCAGCATGCCCAGACAGCCAAAGGCTGTCTAGGCATGCTGGGAGTTGTAGTTTTCAGACTCCTAGAAGCAGCAGTGAAGATCTTCACTGCTGCCTCTGAGGACCACATACTTACCCGTCGCTGCTCGTCCACGTGGCCGGTCCCGCGCTGCTCCTCGGTCCCGCCGCTGGATCAGGTAAGTCCGCCGGTCCCCACGTGTTCCCCCCGAATGCCGCAGGTCCCCGCGAGCCCCTGCAGCCTTCGTCCCCCGTTCTGCCCGACTTCCAGGGGCGGGCAGTGCGGGGGATCTGAACTCTCACCCTAGATCACTGTGATTGGTCCACAGGGACCAATCACAGTGATCGCTGACCAGGACCATCAATGGATGGTCCTGGGGGGTGAAGCAGAAGTTGTCCCCTGCTGGAAACAGCGGGACTTCTGCCAGTTAACCCGTGCGATGCTGCGCATCGCCGGGTTAACTGAATGTCATTTATAAACGCCGGGATGCGCGAACGCACTGCACAACCCGGCGTTTATATATGACATTCTGCGGGAAGGGGTTAATGGTACCCTACAAATATTTTATTGAAAAAAGGTATCTCCATCACTTTTTTAGATTGCTAAAGTCCAAAAAAGATTAAAACCTCCGGCAAAAACACCCAAGTTAAAACCCACATGGTGTTTTTCTTGGCGTTTTTTTTTAACTCCTATAGAGTACTATGGGAGAAAAACGACACAATTTAGAGGGGAAAAAAACGCCATAGGCTCAATATGCTGCGACTTTGCAAAACCGCCAAGGAGCTTAAAAATGCCATAAAAGAGTGGAAAAATGCCAAAAGGATTTTAAAAAATGCTAACATCTGGCCGCAGCGTTTTTTCAATGCAAAAACGCCATGGCGGCCGTTTGGTGTTTTTTTTTGTTGTTGTTTTTTTTGGGCAAAACGCCAAAAAAAAAAAAAAAAAAAAGTGGCAACTTTACCTAAATACAGCAGAAAAAATACCAAATAACATTACATACTCCTATTGAACAAGTGGACTGACACATGGCAGATTTCTGAAACGGTTTCATTTCTCATAATGGGCTTCGTATAAATCCACGTGCGTGCCACCAGAACATCTACATTTGGGTAAACGGATAATTTCTGAAATTTCTGCAAAAAAAATCTGCTGTGTGTGAATCCATCCTACACATAGCTACTCCTGGTCCAGGTCTTGAAGCTCTCCGCTTCTCACAGGTGCCCCGGGTTATCCCATGTGCATTGCTTGGACTATAAATCTGTGCAGAGTGAACAAAATGGGTTTGATACCTTGTGGCCCATGACTGGACTTTACAGCCTTCTCTTCGGGTGCCATAACAAGTCATGTAGAACAAGGGATTTCTGGTGGCTGGACTGACCTACCCTGAAAACACCCAAACCATTGGCATGTTGTGGTAACTGAGGAGAAGTGTAAGGGAATATGACGTAGGGTAAAATGGTGTCACCTGCTCTGCCTTTAGCCAGTGTTTACAGGGAATAGCGTATCTTTCTATACAATGGTGCAGTGTCCTACAATAAGGAGGCGCTTATAGGTGGTTACTGAGCAAAATCTCTGTACAATAGAAGACTTAAGGCCATGGACTGGAGGTTCTCTCAGATTGGGGGAAGGTAAGAGTGGGGTTCATGTACACGAAGACCTAAATGGAGTCATGGGTTTAAATTCTGTGATCACATATGTGGTTTGTGCGGTTTCTGAAATCCTTTAAACAACTCAAATTGTTTAAAAAAAGTATTTCTAGAGATCACAGGATTGGGGATAACCAGCTTATGTGTAGGTAGAGATCAGACTACTGGGACCCCCACTGATCCCAAGAATAGAGGAAAGCTGTACCTCTAACTCACTGTTTCCGAACCAGGGTGTCTCCAGCGGTTTCAAAACTACAACTCCCAGGATGCCTGGACAGCCTAAGGCTGTCCAGGCATCCTGGGAGTTGTAGTTTTGAAACAGCTGGAGGCACCCTGGTTGGGAAACAGTGCTCAAAATGAATGGAGTGCACTATAGAGCAGCCAAACCTTGCCATGGTTGGTGGGGCTCTCAGAAGTTGGGTCCCCACCGATCTGATTGCTATCCCCAATAGTGTTGAGTGCGAATATTCGAAATGCAAATTTTTACTGTGAATATTCAGAATATAGTGATATATATATTTGTAATGACTATTTTATTTATTTATTTTTTATGGAAATTTTTATGCGAATTTGTGAATATCGGCACCTCCAGTCTGGACACTGATCCCTCCCTCCTTTTAGGTGAAAGATAGAATTGCGCCTGTGCACTATTGCGAATTTCATTACAAATTTTCACATGGATAAAAATGAACATAGCGAATATGCGAATGTCGCGAACATAGAACAAATATTCATCCATATAGTCGTGAAATATCGCGAATTTGAATATGGGCCCCTGCTGCTCATCACTAAACCCCAGTCCTGTGAATAGAGGGTAACTTTGAGATGGGAATACACCCCTCTCCGAGATCTGGGCTGTGTCTGGTATTGCATCTTTAGCTTGACTGGGCCTGGACTTCAACACCAGACACAGCCATGGATAACAGTGGTGCTGTTTATTAAAATCAGACCGTTTACTATTCTAATTTCTTTGTGTCTCCATTGGCACCATTTTTCTTTGTATATTTTAATGCTGAATTAAATAGGTGTTCTGGACTTTAACCTCTTAAGGACGCAGGGCGTACCTGTACGCCCTGCGCCTGGTCCCGGTGTTTAAAACGGGGTCACGCCGTGACCCCGCATCACACCGGGTTGGTCCCAACTGCTATTGATAGCTGGGACTCTGGGCTAATAGCACGCGGCACAGATCGTTGTGCCGCGCGCTATTAACCCTTCAGACGCTGCGATTAAAGTTGATTGCCCGCGTCGAAAAGGAAAGTAAGATTACCGGCAGCTCAGTCGGGCTGATCGGGACTATTGCGATAAAATCGCAATGTCCCGATCAGCTAGGACGCGAGCGGAGACCCCCTTACCTTGCTCCATCGCGGCCGATCGATGTTTGATTGCTCCAAACCTGAGCTACAGGCTTGAGCAATTAACCCCCTATTACATTAATACATGCAAAGCTATGGCTTTGCAGGGATCAGGGTAAAAGATCAGTGTGTGCAGTGTTATAGTCCCCTATGGGAGCTATAACTCTGCAAAAAAGGGAAAAAGTTAATAAAGGTCATTTAACCCCTTCCCTAATAAGTTTGAATCACCCCCCTTTTTCCATAAAAAAACCTGTAAATAAAAATAAACATGTGGTATCGCCGCGTGCATAAATGTCCAAACTATAAAAATATATTGTTAAACTGCACGGTTAATGGCGTACGCGCATAAAATTCCAAAGCCCAAAATAGCGTATTTTTGGTCACTTTTTAAATCCTAAAATTTTTTTATAAAAAGCGATCAAAAAGTCCGATCAATGCAAAAATTATACCAATAAAAACTTCAGAACACGGCGCAAAAAATGAGCCCTCATACCGGCCCATACGCGGAAAAATAAGTTATAGGGTCAGAATATAATTTTATACGTATAAATTTTACTGCATGTAGTTATTTTTTTCAGAAGTACGACAAAATCAAACCTATATAAGTAAAGAATAAAGATAAGGTGTCATTTTTACCGAACAATGCACTGCATAGAAACCGAAGCCCCCTAAAGTTCCAAAATGACATTTTTTCTTCAATTTTCGCAGAATGAATTTTTTCCGTTTTGCTGTGGATTTTTTGGTAAAATGACTAATGTCACTGCAAAGTAGAATTGGTGGCACAAAAAATAAGCCATCATATGGAATTTTATGTGCAAAATTGAAAGCGTTGTGATTTTTACAAAGTGATGAAAAAAATTAAAATTCAAAAACTGAAAAACGCGGAGTCCTTAAGGGGTTAAGCAAACATATCTATCTATATGTTCACATAGGACCGATACTGTGGATTTTGTGCTGCAGAAATTCTAAAGCATACTGCACCAAAATATGAAACTGAGATTTATCAAAACCTGTCCAGAGGAAAAGTTGACCAGTAGCCCATAGCAACCAATCAGATCGCTTCTTTCATTTCTTAGAAGCTTTTTCAAAATGAAAGTAATCTGGTTGCTATGGGCAACTGGTCAACTATTCCTCTGAACAGATTTTAATCTTTTCCCATTGGATTTTTATTTTGGGTCCGAAACATTTTCTGTTAAATATTTTTTGCTCCAAATTTTTAAGGTTCCAACTAAACTATGCAAAATGCGCAGACATCTTACCACACACAATGCATTTCTATGGGAGCCAGAAATACGAGAGCCGGTGGGGTCCCAGCGGTCGGACCCCCGCTATCAGACACTGTATCCTGTGGATATGCCAGTGTTTCCCAACCAGGGTGCATCCAGCTGTTGCAAAACTACAACTCCTAGCATGCACACACAGCAAAAGGCTGCCCGGGAATGCTGGGAATTGTAGTTTTGCAACAGCTGGAGGCACCCTGGTTGGGAAACACTGGGTTAGGGGATAAGTTGAGTGCCCCTTTAATATTTATGTACTATAATATACACTACCCTATTGTTTAGGATTTCTATAGTATAAGCAGAACTCTTTGGTATTTCTGTAGTATACGGTGTACTTTTGTAGCTTGGGATTTGTACAGAGTATACATTAGTCTTTAGTATCTCTGTAGTGTTGTATACCCTTTACTCATTATTTCAGGATTTCCGCAGAATAGTATACGTTACACTTTAAGTGATGCTGCGCTATACACTGCACTTGTTTGGGGATTTGCATAGTATGCACTGCACTCATTAGTATAGTATACACTGTTCTCTAGTACTTTAGTAGTATGGTATATATTGTTCTCTAGTACTTTAGTATGGTATACATTGTACTTTAGTAGTATGGTATATATTATACTCTAGTACTTTAGTAGTATGGTATACATTGTACTTTAGTACTTTAGTAGTATGGTATACATTGTACTTTAGTAGTATGCTATATATTGTTCTCTAGTACTTTAGTAGTATGGTATACATTGTACTTTAGTAGTATGGTATATATTGTACTTTAGTACTTTAGTATGGTATACATTGTACTTTAGTAGTATGGTATATATTGTTCTCTAGTACTTTAGTAGTATGGTATACATTGTACTTTAGTAGTATGGTATATATTGTACTTTAGTACTTTAGTATGGTATACATTGTACTTTAGTAGTATGGTATATATTGTTCTCTAGTACTTTAGTAGTATGGTATACATTGTACTTTAGTAGTATGGTATACATTGTACTTTAGTAGTATGGTATATATTGTTCTCTAGTACTTTAGTAGTATGGTATACATTGTACTTTAGTAGTATGGTATATATTATACTCTAGTACTTTAGTAGTATGTTATATATTGTACTTTAGTAGTATGTTATATATTGTACTTTAGTAGTATGTTATATATTGTACTTTAGTAGTATGGTATATATTGTACTTTAGTAGTATGGTATATATTGTACTCTAGTACTTCAGTAGTATGGTATACATTGTACTTTAGTAGTATGGTATACATTGTACTCTAGTACTTTAGTAGTATGGTATATATTGTACTTTAGTAGTATGGTATATATTGTTCTCTAGTACTTTAGTAGTATGGTATACATTGTACTTTAGTAGTATGGTATATATTGTACTTTAGTAGTATGGTATACATTGTACTTTAGTAGTATGGTATATATTGTACTTTAGTACTTTAGTAGTATGGTATACATTGTACTTTAGTAGTATGGCATATATTGTTCTCTAGTACTTTAGTATGGTATACATTGTACTTTAGAAGTATGGTATATATTATACTCTAGTACTTTAGTAGTATGGTATACATTGTACTTTAGTACTTTAGTAGTATGGTATACATTGTACTTTAGTAGTATGCTATATATTGTTCTCTAGTACTTTAGTAGTATGGTATACATTGTACTTTAGTAGTATGCTATATATTGTTCTCTAGTACTTTAGTAGTATGGTATACATTGTACTTTAGTAGTATGGTATATATTGTACTTTAGTAGTATGGTATACATTGTACTTTAGTAGTATGGTATACATTGTACTTTAGTAGTATGGTATACATTGTACTTTAGTAGTATGGTATATATTGTACTCTAGTACTTCAGTAGTGTGGTATTTACTTTAGTAGTATGGTATATATTGTACTCTAGTAGTATGGTATATATTGTTCTCTAGTACTTTAGTAGTATGGTATACATTGTACTTTAGTAGTATGGTATACATTGTACTCTAGTACTTCAGCAGTATGGTATATATTGCACTTTTGTGGCGAAGTATTTGCATGCTATACACAGCACTCTTGTTTAGAATTTCTGTAGTAGTATACACTTACCTCTTGTAGATTGGGAGGTGTATATTAAATACAGTAATCTTGTAGTTTGATATGTAGTATAGTAAGATTTGTAGTACAGTACACTAGATCAGGATGTGTAAAGCTTATACAACACTGGTAGTTTAGTTTTCACTTCTATATTGTGCAATGCTCTAATATAGTGTTTCCAATCCAGGGTGCCTCCAGCTGTTGCAAAACTACAACTCCCAGCATCAGACTGCTGGGACCCCCACTGATCACAGGAATAGAGGAAAGTTGTACTTCTAAATCAGTGTTTCTCAATTAGGGTGCCTCCAGCTGTTGCAAAACTACAACTCCCAGCATGCTGTCCGGGCATGCTGGGAGTTGAAGTTTTGCAACAGCTGGAGGTACCCTGGTTGGGGAAACACTGCTCTAGTATATTGGTACTACTATAAGTGACACCAGAGGTGTGAGAAGGCAAGGTGTGGTTAGATGCCACCCGGGAATGCTGGCAGTCAGCAGCTCTGACCCTGGCACTGTGGTGCACCCATGTGACCTGAGGCAGCTGTGCACAGGGTGTACTTTGTATCAGAGACATGAGGCACCTGCTGGAGAGAGTGCACTGCCAGTACCTGCTCCACAAGTGTCTGCATCCTGCCACCCATCCATTATTAGATTCTATGCCAGTCACCAGCCCACCCTGCCTGCTCCTGCCCTCACTCCTCCTACTCTCTGCACACTTGGCATTGTATCTCCTCACTGCTGGCAGATCCAGGACTCGGCTCCCGCACCCCCGGCAGCTCCTGCAGAAGTTTGTGTCAGTGACCCGCATGCTGCTCTCTGGAGACCCGGCTGATGCAGCAGGAGACCCCCGGACATCAGCCCTGACATCTGGCTATGAGATGGGTGAAGTCCAGATGTGCCACACAGTGTACCCCTGGCACTCCAACCACTGTGGGGAGCTGAGTGCTGGACAGCTCCTCACCTGGATTGACACCACAGCCTGCCTGGCAGGTAGGTCTACATAACCTGCTTGTGCCTGTATGTGCCTGTATATATGCGTAAGGTTATTGGGCTGATATTTTATATACAATGTATTTATGTTCCGCTGTTCTGCTTTGTGCTCCCAACCAGACATGGAAATTAACCAAACAAAACTTAAGGGGATTGACTGTTTCTAGAAAAAGCTCCACCTTTGTCTATGGCAGTGTTTCCCATCCAGGGTGCCTCCAGCTGTTGCTAAACTACAACTCTCAGCATGCCCAGACAGCCTTTGGCTGTCCGGGCATGCTGGGAGTTGTAGTTTAGCAACAGCTGGAGGCACCCTGGATGGGAAACACTGGTCTATGGACTGTGTATGGTATTGCAGCTCACCTTTATTTATGAAATACCAGACAGTCAATGGACTTGACTTTGCAGACTTTTCATTATCCCAGACAACCCTCATAAGTACAGCGTCCATTTTAGGACATAGTCAGTCATCAGCCGTAACTCCATCAGGCGAAACAGTGTCCTGTCTCCTCCCTCGGACCAGTCGCCGTCAGCCGCAACTCCGTCCCCCGTCAGGCAAAACAGCGTCCCGCCTCCTCCCTCACACCAATCGCCGTCATCCTTCAGCCACAGCTCCCTCATCCGAAACTTCCTCGTCCAAAACGCCATCATGCCTGACGATTCTCCCTCGGACGCAACGTCCTGCCGCATAGCCGACGCTGCACAGCATGTATAGCGGAGTCAAAACTGTGAAACTTGTACTACAGACACCACATCTTCTACAGAGTCTGTATAGCAGAGCCGACATTGAATAGCGTGTACAGCAGAACCCTTAGGGTATGTTCACACTAGTGTGAATGGAATCTCCGCTCGCAGAATTCCACGCGACACTGCACTGTCACCATTGACGGCTATGCAGTACTCGCGCACTTCCGCGCAATGAATGAACGTGTTCTTTCTTTGAGCGAAACAATTTCAGCAGCTGAATTGTCTGCCGCTGCAATTCCGCAGTGTGAACGGGTCTCGCGGAGACCCATTCACACTAATGTTAAATTTCCACCGCGGAATTCCGCCCCTGGAATTCCGCAGGAATTCCGTAGTGTGAACATACCCTAATAGCAGAGAGCAGACACAGACTCGGCTCTGCTACACGGCAGGAAGGTTTTTCATCTGAGGGATGACTGAGTTTGGGATGAGGGGGTTTGGGATGACTGAGGTGGGAGTTGCGGCTGACACCTGACAGATTGGTCCTAGGGAGGAGGCGGGGGCTGTTTCGCCTGATGCGCGACGGAGTTATGGCTGACTGTCCTAAAATGGACACCGTACATAAGGATCTTCACTGTCTCAGTAGGACCAATGGGACATAATATCAAAGTAATATATTTGAGATTTTAATTTTTTTTTTAGAACTTTGCAAAGGCAGGTGTCAATTATTGTAATAAATATACTTATAATATTGTGCTATATATCCATAAAAACTATAGTACTATGTAAACACAAGTAACCTGCAGATACATTTGGGACCTAAGACTGTGAGTAGAGATGAGCGAACTTACAGTAAATTCGATTCGTCACGAACTTCTCGGTTCGGCAGTTGATGACTTATCCTGCATAAATTAGTTCAGCTTTCAGGTGCTGCGGTGGGCTGGAAAAGGTGGATACATTCCTAGGAAAGAGTCTCCTAGGACTGTATCCACCTTTTCCAGCCCCCGGGAGCACCTGAAAGCTGAACTAATTTATGCAGGATAAGTCATAAACTGCCGAGCCAAGAAGTTCGTGACGAATCGAATTTACTGTAAGTTCGCTCATCTCTGTGAGCTCAGTTGGGCATTTTAAACCAGTGTTCCAATCAGTGAGCCTCCAGCTGTTGCAAGACTACAACTCCCAGCATGGCCGGACAGCCTTTGGCTGTCCGACCACGCTGAGAGTTGTAGTTTTGCAACAGCTGGAGGCACACTGGTTGGAAAACAGTGTTAAACTTGGTCTACAATTAACACATTGGTACCTGTATTAAGGCTATATATAATTTTTGATATTGGTCCATTACATCTAAAATGTATGCATAGATGGTATAGACCAGCGGTCTTCAAACTGTGGCCCTCCAGATGTTGCAAAACTACAACTCCCAGCATGCCCGGACAGCCAACGGCTGTCCGGGCATGCTGGGAATTGTAGTTTTGCAACATCTGGAGGGCCACAGTTTGAAGACCACTGGTATAGACAAATAATGGTAAATGATTTGCAACAAAAATGGTTTCTATGGTTACAGACTACAAACAACCTCTGTAGTCTGATCCTCCGGTCATACTGCTTTCCATCTGCCTTCTACTTCTTGTTGACCTTGAACTCAAGGAAAAGTGACTGCATGATCAGACAACACAGGGTTTGTTTGTAGTCTGTTACCATGGAGAAACATTGGGCTGCAAAAGAGCTTTAAACTGAATTCTGACCAACCGAAAGTTGTTGTGTTTTCGTTTTTTACATTTTAACGAGAATGATTCTAGTTAATGACTTAGTGGCAAAAAGAAAACTAGTGGCAAAGGACACAGTAGATTTTGCCGGTGTTCCTCGGTCACTGTCTCCTGTACTTGAGTTTGGATGAATTGTTAATCATAGGGAACATTAAAATCAATAGACTTTAGTCGACATGTTCATTCAATAGGCAGCCTGACTTGTTCTAGGTGGTCAGCGGAATGAGGGGTCCTCCGCCACCATGTGCACCTTCTATGTATTTTTTGTGTCTGAAATGAGAAGTATTGCATTCTGCTTGTTAAATGTAATGACCAATCCATAAGGGAATACTGTATTAACCTTTTTTATGCCTGTCTGTCTTATTTTCAAGCGGAGAGACATGCCGGTGTTGCCTGCGTTACAGCATCTGTGGATGATATACAAATTGAAGCGACAGCTAGGTA
Source organism: Hyla sarda (assembly GCF_029499605.1). Classification (NCBI taxonomy): domain Eukaryota; kingdom Metazoa; phylum Chordata; class Amphibia; order Anura; family Hylidae; genus Hyla; species Hyla sarda. Next base: position 526,463,000 of record NC_079189.1, read on the forward strand.
CTCACCCTATCAGAACAATCCTTTATATTGTCTACATTTATCTTGGTTGTCATTTAATTTTTATTACTGTAAAGTTTAAAGTTCATTTGGAAAAGAGTCAGACACCTGTTCAATGGACTTTATATAACAATACCATGTAAACCCTGCTAATAGGGTTATTAAAGGAACCTACCTCGAGTGTGATGTCTGACCTGCCATTTGTATTCTGTAGAGCAACAACTGCTGAATAGTGATGTATAGTTTTTTTTGGGAAAGTTCCAGGATAACAAGTAATCTTTTACATTCTAAATGTCTGCCTATTTAGTCCAGTGGGTAGACTTATCAATGATTGTAAACTCTCTCTATACACACTTATATACAGAAAGAGCTGTCAATCACTGATTGGACCACCCACTGGACTCTTAAGCACAGAATGCGTTGCTCTATAACATGCAGCCTGCAGCTTGGATAGCATGTTCAATGTGACCGGTTCTATTTAAAGGGGTACTGCGGCCAAAATCAACTTATCCCCTATATCCATAGATCTCAGTGAGGAGCGCATGTAGTCTACCGCTAGAGGGCACGCACTCCATTCATTTCTATGGGAGCTCCGAGGAGGCCCCAGTGCTGGACTCGGGTCTCTTCAGAGCTCACATAGAAATCAATGGAGTATGTGCTGTCTACTGCATGTGCTCCTCACTCAGAGCCAGGTCCCATTCCTGAGATCACGAGGGGTCCCAGTTCTTGGATCCCTGAGATCAGCTACTTATCCCCTATCCTAAAGATGGGGATAAGTTAATTTTGTCTGCAGTACCCATTTAGGTCCATTCTAATTCTTCGAACATATAGTGTAGCAGTGTTTTCTAACCAGTGTGCCTCCAGCTGTTGCAAAACTACAACTCCCAGCATGGCCAGACAGCCAAAGGCTGTCTGGGAATGCTGGGAGTTGTAGTCTTGCAACTGCTGAAGGCACACTGGTTAGAAAACACTGGTTTAAGATGTCCACCTAAGCTCAGTCTTAAGTCCCTTTATTATACATTCTCAAAGATTCCTCCCCCTCCTAGAAGACCACTTTTTGTGCAGTTTTGTGCAGTCATCTGAGGTTTGACTGTATTTATTGTCCAAGGTATAACTTGCAGTTCATAAAACCTATGAAATATTTGGCCTAAGGCGTCAACTTACTTTTAACATTTTTTTTTATTGTAAAGCAAACATATCACTGGGCCATTTTAAGCACAAATTCATAGTAACATCAGAATACAGAATAAGTAAACAGTGATCGCTCTGAACAGGAATAATGTCATAACACAGTGACTTACTAGCACAGGAATAAGTTAAGGCACACTGAACATACTGTAATGTGTATGTCGTAGGGGTTTTGATCGACTGGGGTCTGAGTGTTCAGACCCTGACAGATTGCTCGAGCCAGGGGAAGTGTTCTCTCCCAGCTTTAAACTACATGATCACAACAGTCACATGTTGCAAGTCTTTTGGAACAAAAAGGCTTCTTTCTTTGCTTTCTCTAGAAATCTGTCAGGGATATAGGGATATAGAGACGGGATATAGAGACGGGATATAGAGACGGGATATAGAGACGGGATATAGAGACGGGATATAGAGACGGGATATAGAGACGGGATATAGAGACGGGATATAGAGACGGGATATAGAGACGGGATATAGAGACGGGATATAGAGACGGGATATAGAGACGGGATATAGAGACGTTACAGCATAGGAAATATGCACAGTGAAGTCACAACAGAAAAAAACGTAATGTCAAATATAGCAATGTGCTTTTAGAACCTTGATAATGCAAAGTTCAGATAATGCACACAGTGATGTTACAGTAGTGGCATAATATAGTCCTGTCTCCATGCTGATATGTACTGGGCACTAGGCCTTTATAGTTACAGGTCATCTAGATGCTAAAGATAATATTGGCTCTCCTGTTAGATCAGGTATGTCTTTCCCAAAGCTTGGCATGTACTTGGCAGACATTTAAGTGCTGTTTTAGCTGATACACTTCTTATCATATAAAGGGGGCACTAGTGATTCTTGGTGACGGTGATGTAACCTGTGATCAGTGTTATTTCTGTGATTAAAGTGACTACTCTGCAAAACTCCTAATCCACAGGAGAAGAGGGGTATTGAACTTAACTACAGCTGTCACCTGTCATCAAACCATATGTTCTAAACTAGCTCAGATTATATTCCCTAACTACTCCTAACACCCCTCCTGCCATAAAAAAAAATTTTTTTAGAGCTTTAAAAAGCTCTGTATCATACCTTTCCCCTTGCTCACATTGTGTGAGCTCCCAGCAGGAGAAAGTGGGCATTCCCAAGCAAGCGTGATGTCACTGAAGCCTGTGAGAGCTGTGCCTCGCCACGCCCTGCACGCACTTCCTGAATTGGGTCTCCTGCCAGGCCGGGAGGAGACCAAACTGTTTGACTTGCTGCAGGGAACAGAACAGAGCCACCTAGTGGCCATTTTTTTCAATCACATTAATAAACATAAGGGTTGAGAATTTTTAACAGTAAGTAAATAGCAAAGTTTATTATAATTACATAAGAAACAATATATCAAAAGTTAAGTTTGGGGACAGGTGCTCTTTAACTAAAGTGACAGTCCATTCTAAATCTTACATTTGAGAGCTGCAATATCAGCAATACCTCATGCAAAAATAGTTCACCCCCAGGAAATAGTCTGAGAAGAGCTGGCTGTATGTATGGGGCAGTATGTATATTTAATAGCTGACCTGTATTATATTAATACTAACTCGAGTAGTGTCTATTACTTTCTAGGCACTTAATTACAAGATCGTCTTAAGATATTACTCATTGAGCAGTGGCGTCATTTTCCCATGCCGTCACTATTGTCTATATTTAGTTGGCAGACTTCTCCGTGATGCTGTTAAGAATTTCAATAGGAGATCATATGAAGTTTACTCCCCTCCTGCCATTGGTCCTCTTGCTGCGGGATTAAAGGACCCTGGCAGAGGAGAGTGGAAAACTTCTGACTTCTCCTGGCACTGGCCTACTTCCAGTCCAGGAACAGTGTCTATCTTCCTGACAGGAATTGTTCTGGGTTACAAGCTAAATGAATACTTGAAATGGATGAAAGCCGGAATAAGTAAATGGTTTCAATAGATGTTCAGGGACATTTCCACCACAAAAGCCTTCCTTTTTATTAAGATGGATTGTGCGGCTTAGCAGGGAGTACCATTGTGCCATCCAATCTAGGCCAATTACATAAAGCGTTCACAGGGTCTTTAGCTTGTGGTCTCCCCAGGTCCGGTACCTTCACTCTCTTCACATTGGAGTTCATTTGTTTCCATCTTTGTAAGAATGTTTGTTCTTAGAACAGTGAACTGCCGCTGTAATGTACAAATACTGATGTGTAGTGCGGAGTATGGATGGACCTATCCGGATGAGGGATAGGTCCATCCATACTTTGTTATAGGATGGTTTAAAAAAAAAATAATAATTCAGGTGTACCATGAACATCCTGGGCCTTTATGCAATATATGTAATGGGGCCCCTACATACCATGTGTCATTTAGAATCCTGGTAGATCGCACCAGCTTCAAAGGATTAGCAGGATCCACACGGCACTGATGGGACTAAGGCACACAGCGGGAACAGATAAAATCAGGTTTAATATCAAAGATGCAACGCGTTTCACTGTACATGCGCAGTGAAACGTGTTTCATCTTGGATAATCCTGATTTTATCTGTTCCTGCTGTGTGCATTGGTCCTGAAGTTTGTACAATCTACTGTGTCAAACTCAAGCTGAAAGGCTGCAGACGGACCTTATCATTCATACTATTACCATTGTTGCATATGTCGGTACACAACCACCCAAGAAAAGCAGCTGTGGTCCATTTTTTTATTTTTTTTTATTTTTTTACACCTATCCCGATGGGACTTACCCTATGGAGAGTCTCCTATCTCCCTTGTAGATTTAGGATCCTGGTATCGGAGACGATTTGGTTGCCCTCAAGGCCCAAATTCAACTGCTACTTCTACACCAGTGTCCTATATAATCTACATGTAAAACTAGGCATGTGATAAGGGAAACAGAGCTTGGGCATAGAAGCGTTTAATGTAGCGAAAATAAAAATGCAAAAATGAAGGATGGCTGCACTTAGGTTTTTTCTGTTCTTGCAATGTAAAATGCTGTCGTGTTACGCCAATACCTTTCTAACCAACAAACCGAAACTGCAGATGGAAGAGGAATAAACCACGAGTGCAGAATCCTATTACACTGGGGATTTGTAGAGATGCGTAGTAGCTGTATGCACAATATAGTAGGAACTGCACAACTTGCAAAGTTATAGGGGAAGATTTATCAAAACCTGCTTAGAGGAACAGTTTCTGAGTTGCCCATAGCAACCAATCAGTTTTTCTTTTTTGAAAAGGCCTCTAAAAAAATGAGTCGCGATATGATTGGATGTTATGGGCAACTCAGCAACTTTTCCTCTGGGCAGATTTTGATAAATCTCCCCCATGATTTTTTAATACAGTTGTGCAATGAATAGAATTTATAGATCAACTTTACTTATTTCTCAATCCAGAATACAGTGAAACATCTTTGAAAAGACCACCTTTAACCCCTTCCCGACCTATGACATACCTGTACGTCATGGGTGGCAAGGTGTTCCCGACCCATGACATACAGGTACGTCATGGACATTACTGCCGCTACTCGCGGCATCCCGCAGCGCCCGGAAAGATGGTGGCTATCACTGATAGCCAGCCATCTTACCGTGCGACCACGGGGGGTTTCGTCCCCCACCCCCCCCCAGCGATCGCTGCTATCAGCTGGTCAAATCTGACTAGCTGATAGCAGCGTTTCGCTATGAAAATACTTAGCAGCGCGGTGTGTAAGTCCCGATCACGGGGATCGGGACACACACCGCTCTACTAAGTGTCCCTGACCCGTCCCCCGGCGTCACTTACCGGTCGGAGCGGTGTCCCGAGCGGTCCCGGCGTCCTCCGTGCGGTCCCGGCGTCCTCCATGCGGTCCTGGCTGCGCTGCGTCCCGGAGGTGAGTTTCCGGCAGCAGTGCAGCATCTTCATTGGCAGCAGTGAGATCGCCGTAAAGCGATCTCACTGCTGCCTCTGAGAGTTTCAAAACTGCAACTCCCAGCATGCCCAGACAGCCTTTGGCTTTCTGGGCATGCTGGGAGTTGTAGTTTTGCAACATCTGGAGGTCCTCAGTTTGGAGACCACTGTATAATGGTCTCCAATCTGTGCTCTTCCAGATGTTGCAAAACTACAAATCTCAGCATGCTCAGTCTGTCCAGGCATGCTGGGAGTTGTAGTTCTCTAACATCTGGAAGAGCACAGATTGGAGACCATTATACAGTGGTCTCCAAACTGTGGACCTCCAGATGTTGCAAAACTACAACTCCCAGCATGCCCAGACTGCCCAGGCATGCTGGAAGTTGTAGTTCAGCAACATCTGATCCTTCAGATATTGCCGAACTACAACTTCCAGCATGCCTTGGCAGTCTGGGCATGCTGGGAGTTGTAGTTTTGCAACATCTGGAGGCACACTAGTTGGGAAACATTGTCCGTTTCCTACCTCAGTGCCTCCAGCTGTTGCAATTGTTGCAAAACTATAACTCCCAGCATGCACTGACAGACCATGCATGCTGGGAGTTGTAGTTTTGCAACAGCTGGAGGCACACTGGTTTGGAAACACTAAGTTTGGTTGCAAAACACTTGAAAGTTTATTACTTAACTTAGTGTTTCCAAACCAGTGTTCCTCCAGCTGTTGCAAAACTACAACTCCCAGCATGCACGGACAGCCAAAGGGCATGCTCGGAGTTTGCAACAGCTGGATGTTTGCCCCCTCCCCCCAATGTGAATGTACAGGGTACACTCACATGGGCGGAGGTTTACAGTGAGTGCTGCAAGTTTGAGATGGCGCAAATTTTGCGCTGCAGCTCAAACTTCCAGCGGCAAACTTGCTGTGAACCTCTGCCCATGTGACTGTACCCTAAAAACACTACACTACACTATCACTAACCTAAAATAAAAAGTAAAAAACACTACATATACACATACCCCTACACAGCCCCCCTCCCCCCAAAAAATGAAAAACGTCTGGTACGCTACTGTTTCCAAAACGGAGCCTCCAGCTGTTGCAAAATAATAACTCCCAGTATTGCCGGACAGCCATTGACTGTCCAGGCATGCTGGGAGTTTTGTAACAGCTGGAGGCACCCTGTTTGAGAATCACTGGCGTAGAATACCCCTATGTCCACTCCTATGCAAATCCCTAATTCAGGCCTCAAATGCGCATGGCGCTCTCTCACTTTGGAGCCCTGTCGTATTTCAGGGCAACAGTTTTGGGACACATATGGGGTATCGCCGTACTCGGGAGAAATTGCCTTACAAATTTTGGGGGGCTTTTTCTTCTTTAACCCCTTATGAAAAGGTGAAGTTGGGGTCTACACCAGCATGTTAGTGTAAAAAAATACATTTTTTACACTGACATGCTGGTGTTGCCCTATACTTTTCATTTTCACAAGAGGTAAAAGGGAAAAAAGACCCTCTAAATTTGTAACGCAATTTCTCCTGAGTACGGAGATACCCCATATGTGGGCGCAAAGTGCTCTGGGGGCGCACAACAAGGCCCAGAAGGGAGAGTGCACCATGTACATTTGAGGCGATTTGCACAGGGGTGGCTGATTGTTACAGCAGTTCTGACAAACGCAAAACAATAAATATCCATATGTGACCCCATTTTGGAAACTACACCCCTCACGGAATGTAATAAGGGGTGCAGTGAGCATTTACACCCCACTGGTGTATGACAGATTTTTGGAACAGTGGGCTGTGAAAATGAAAAATAAAATTTTTGATTTGCACAGTCCACCGTTTCAAATATCTGTCCAACGCCAGTGGGGTGTAAATGCTCACTGCACCCCTTATTACATTTCATGAGGGGTATAGTTTCCAAAATGGGGTCACATGTGGGGGGGTCCACTGTTCTGGCACCATAGGGGCTTCCTAAATGGGACATGCCCCCCAAAAACCCTTTCAGAAAAACTCACTCTCCAAAATCCCATTGTCGCTCCTTCCCTTCTGAGCCCTCTACTGCGCCCACCGAACATTTTACATACGCATATGAGGTATTTCCTTACTCGAGAGAAATTGGGTTACAAATTTTAGGGTGATTTCTCTCCTTTTACCCCTTGTAAAAATTAAAAAATTGGGTCTACAAGAAAATGCGAGTGTAAAAAATGAAGATTTAGAATTTTCTCCTTCACTTTGCTGCTATTCCTGTGAAACACCTAAAGGGTTAAAACACTTACTGAATGTCATTTTGAATACTTTGGGGGGTGCAGTTTTTATAATGGGGTCATTTATGGGGTATTTCTAATATGAAGATCCTTAAAATCCACTTCCAACCTGAACTGGGCCCTGAAAAATTAAGATTTTGAAAATCTTGAGAAAAATTGGAAAATTGCTGCGGAACTTTGAAGCCCTCTGATGTCTTCCAAAAGTAAAAACTTGTCAATTTTTTAATGCAAACACAAAGTAGACATATTGTATATGTGAATCAATATGTAATTTATTTGGAATATCCATTTTCCTTTCAAGCAGAGACTTTCAAAGTTAGAAAAATGCTAAATTTTCAAAATTTTCATGAAATTTTTAGATTTTTTACCAAGAAAGGATACAAATATCAGTGAAATTTTACCGATAAAATAAAGTAGAATATGTCACGAAAAAACAATCTCGGAATCAGAATGATAAGTAAAAGCATTCCAAAGTTATTAATGTTTAAAGTGACAGTGGTCAGATTTTCAAAAAATGCCCAGGTCATGAAGGTGAAAATGAGCTGGGTCATGAAGGGGTTAAATTGGTCTTCTCAAAGAATGTAATATAAATGGTGGTCTGTACTAGAAGGTGGTCTTCTTAGAGATGGTCTTTTGGAGAATTATCCCTGTATATTCTGCTTTAAACATTACTTTTTATTTTATTTTATTTTTTTACCTTTTAGAATTGGACAACAAATTTGCATTAGGGCAAAAGTGAATAGAGCATTCAACACAAGCATGGAGGTAAATTAGCTTCTTTTTTTTTATGAATAAACATATGAACATTTATCCTCTGGTTATTGCAAATAGTGCTGTTTTTTTTAAATGTTAAACATAAGGCAGATTATCACTGTACTAAACTGAGCATAAAACTGACCGGTTGTTACTGTGCCAGATTTATGACCTTGGCACACACTTTGACATATATAGCAAGATGTGCCATATTGATCAGGCACTTTTCCTTTACGCCACCTCCTGGCTGGGTTACTGTATTCTTCACCAAAATAATTGTGCACATCATCAATAAATCTGACACATTTTAAGACCTACACCCTGATCTTTACGTATCTTTCTAAATGGCCTGGTGAGGTGTTAAAACACAAGGTGTCTAGACAAGGTGCTTGTCTACCCCCCCCCCCCAACACACTTCTGTATTTCTTAAATATAATAATGAATATGCACATGTCACATGTCGTGTAGAAGTTAACCATTCAGTCACGTTATTTAATTCGCAGGTTGGTATCACAGTTGCGGTAGAAGATCCATTGACAAGTGTCCAGAAACATGTTTGCACAGCATTTTCCACATACGTGGTCAGGCCTCTTGGAGCAAAAAAGGTAGTGTATGGAAATGTGTGAATTGCTTAATTTAGTATAATTATGGGTAACTATTGGCTTTCCAATATACACTACCCAAAAAATAAAGGGAACACTTAAACATCACAATGTAACTCACACATGTCAATGACACTTCTGTGAAATCACATTGTCCACTCAGGAAGCAACACTGACAATCAATTTCACATGCTGTTGTGCAAATGGAACAGACAGCAGGTGGAAATTATAGGCAATTAGCAAGACACCCCCAATAAAGGAGTGGTTCTGCAGGTGGAGACCACAGACTACTTCTCAGTTCCTATGCTTCCTGGCTGATGTTTTGGTCACTTTTGAATGCTGGCAGTGCTTGCACTCTAGTGGTAGCATGAGACTGAGTCTACAACCCACACAAGTGGCTCAGGTAGTACAGCTCATACAGGATGGCACATCAATGTGAGCTGTGGCAGAAGGTTTGCTGTGTCTGTCAGCGTAGTGTCCAGAGCATGGAGGTGCTACCAGGAAACAGGCCAGTACATCAGAAGATGTGGAGGAGGCCATAGGAAGGCAACAACCCAGCAGCAGAACCGCTACCCCTGCCTTTGGGCAAGGAGGAGCAGGGGGAGCACTGCCAGAGCCCTGCAAAATTACCTTCAGCAGGCCACAGATGAGCATGTGTGCACTCAAACTGTCAGAAACAGACTCCATGAGGGTGGTATGAGTGCTCGACACCATGCAGGATGTTTGGCATTTGCCAGAGAACACCTTGAAGATTGGCAAATTCGCCACTGGTGTCCTGTGCTCTTCACAGATGAAAACAGGTTCCCACTGAGCAGATGTGACAGTCTGGAGATGCTGTGGAGAATGTTCTTCAACATCCTCCAGCATGACTGGTTTGGAGATGGGTCAGTAATGTGGGGGGGGCATTTCTTTGGGGGGCTGCACAGCCCTCCATGTGCTTGCCAGAGGTAGCCTGATTGCCATTAGGTACCGAGATGAGATCCTCAGACCCCTTGTGAGACCATAATGGTGCGGATGGCCCTGGGTTCCTCCTAATGCAAGACAATGCTAGACCTCATGTGGCTGGAGTGTGTCAGCAGTTCCTGCAAGAGGAAGGCATTGATGTTATGGACTGGGCTGCCCGTTCCCCAGACCGGAGTCCGATTGAGCACATCTGGGACATCATGGGATAGATTTATCATTGCTTTTTAGAGCATTTTTATCTGTTTTGGCGCAGTTAAGGCGCAAGCAGCATATTTAGCGACATTTATGCGTCTTTTGATACAGTTTCACTCTTTTTGCCTACCTGTAGAACTTTCTTTTTGACCATGCAGTGGTCACGTATTTGCCATTTGCGATTTTTTTCAAGTCGCTATTTTGTGCAGAAAGGTACTTTTTAGGCACAAAGCTACACCACCTACCAGTAGGCGTGAAAATCACTTCTACCTTCCGCAATTCAACCTTTAACCTCTTGTGGACGACAGCATCCAACTCCCCTTCTGACACATGCTCAGCTGAGCGCGGGTCATAGCTGGGTGTTCCTGGCAGCGATCTGCCACCAGGACCCATCTCTAATGCCAGACATCACCAATCACGGTGATGACCGGCTTTAACCCCTTAGACACTGCAATCAAATTTGATTGTAGCGTCTAAAATGCCATTTCTAGACCTCACAAGAGTCTAGAAAAAGTGTGTGGTAGAGCTTTTCACAACACAGCATTGCTGCGCAAAATTCATCATCCTGCTGCACCTTCTTGATAAATAAGATGCACGCTAGTCAAACCAACCACCCAAATAAACGTAGGAAAATAGCTCTACCGTAGACATTCTTTGATAAATCTGGGCCCATGTCTGTCTCCATCCACCAACGCCACGTGGCGTTGCACCACAGACTGTCCAGGTCTGGGAGGACATCCCTCAGGAGACCATCCACCACCTCATCAGGAGCATGCCCGGGCATTGTAGGGAGGTCATACGGGCACGTGGAGGCCACACACACTAGGGAGCCTCATTTTGACTTGTTTTAAGGACATCACATCAAAGTTGGATCAGCCTGTAGTGTGGTTTCCCACTTTGATTTTGAGTGTGACTCCATATCCAGACCTCCATGGGTTGAGAAATTTGATTTCCATTGATAATTTTTGTGATTTTGTTGTCAGCAAGTTCAACTATGTTAGGACAAAAGCATATCATACGATTAGTTCATTCATTCAGATCTAGGATGTTATCTTGGTGTTCCCTTTATTTTTTTTTTCAAGCAGTGTATATACTAATAGTCATATACTTTGCAAGGTTGGAAAAAAAAAAAAAAACTGTCCAAGTTAAACCTAAAAGCCTGCATGAGGCTGATGCAAAGTTCCCTTATAACAGAGGAAAAATTCCTTCCTGACTCCAATATGACAGAATAATCCCCGGATCAATTCACTATCCATGGACATCTAGTATTCATAACTTGTACTATTAGATTATTTTTTTTTTTTTGTTTAGAAAAACATCCAGACCCCTTTGAACTTGTTTATTGAGTTTGACATCACAACATCATGGGGCAGAGTGTTCCATAGTCTCACTGCTCTTACAGTAAAGAATCCCCATATGTGATGATGGTGAAACCTTCATTCCTCTAGAGGTCATGATTACCGGCCTAGGTATAAAAAGATCACTAGAAAGATCTCTGTACTTTCCATTCATAAATTTGGATGGAGTGGCACAGCATGGGATCAAGGGAGGAATGAAGTGACATAGAGGATCACGGGGGAGTGGGGAATAATGGGGGTGATGAAATAGTGTGTGTGGATATATATAGATCAATGAGTCCTTTTTAATATTCTCAGTGTAACCATTGATCACAATTGTGACATGAAACTATTTTTGCTGGTACCCTCCACTTGTGGCATAGGTGAATTTAAAAAAATTCATAAAAAAAAACAAACTTCTCCATTTTAACATTGGTTACATCCAAGGAAGAGCAACCTGTGTCCTCAAACACAAGTCAGAGGAGCTTACAATCTGACACTTGTCAGTCTGTGCTTACATTTGTTTTGTCACTAATGGACTATTATCTTAGTATGGTAAAGGTCATTCAATGAGTTCTGCTATCTTCTGGTCATCTTTGCTTTATTATTTGTGTTCAAAGTAGCAAAGTGTTACTACAGGACAAGAGCTGTAATCATTAACAATGACACTTGTACTGTGAAGGAGGCCGAAGTTTTATGCAATTTGTAACTGATCACAGGGGCCAGATTGTTCCATTGCTCAGAACAGTTTTTTGCTACGAGCGCAAATTTCCATAACCAGGTAAAAAGATGCTGTATCGGTGCTCCAGTAATTCAGTGGTTATGATGATTAATGGAAACTATCAAAGTAATGCAAAGCAATGTTACTCAAGAAGGTAAAAGCATGTTCCTGCATTGTAAGGCCCAAGTAAAAAATTCTTCCTTTTATCGCCACATTTAAAATCTACATATATCCATGGGAGCCAACATGGTCAGTCTGACAAGTTTCAGGTCTACGATTTAGGCAACAGCAAAATGTGTGTAAGATGGACTGTTGGCTCCCATGGATAGAACTGAATTTTAAATGGAAATAAAAGGAAGTTTTTTTACTTGGGCCTTTTAGTGCCTGAACATGTTTATTTCGGATTGAGTGGCTGAATTTTCAAAGCAGTCTGTGCACATTTAGGACGAAGGGTGATGGCCGATGTCTGTGTAGAAACAAAAAAATAATGGAAGGCAATGCCTTTAACCCTCCTGATCTGTAACCTATCTGGATTGAAGCAGAGGTAAAATGGGTTCTTTAGTATACTTTAAATAAAAATAAAGAACATATATTAATTTTAGTAGTTTCTATTTCCTTTTTAACAGAAGAAAGCAATGTCCAGTGATACATGCGATTTCAATGCTTTATTCTTTAAAAGCTAAACCTATAACGCATTTCAGGTGGGTGAACTTAAAGGGTACCTCTCATCAAAAAAACTTTTGATATATTATAGATTAATGTATGCAGAATAACTTTACAATTGCATGTTATAAAAAAATATGCTTCTTTCTATTTAATTTTCCCCTTTGAAGAAATGACCACTAGGGGTCTCCCTACCAGTCCTGGCAGCAAGCATTTCAGACTCATGCTGGAGTCCTAAACACTACGAGCTGCCAGTCGGCTTTGTTCACAAAGGAGAACACTCAGAGCTGCCAGCCTGCTTTGTTCACAGCCTGTTTGGCTGTGAACAAAGCAGGCTGGCAGCTCTGAGTGTTCAGGACTCCAGCATGAGTCAGAAATGCTAGCTGCCAGGACTGATCGGGAAAAATACAATAGAAAGAAGCATATTTTTCATTAACATGCTATTGGAAAGTTATTAAATATTCATTAATATAAAATATATCAAGTTTATTTGATAAGGTACCCTTTAAAGGGGTACTCCGGTGGAAAAACATTTATTTTAAATCAACTGGTGCCAGAAAGTTATACAGATTTGTAAATTACTTCTATTTAAAATAAATGAATCCTTCCAGTACTTATCAGCTGCTGTATACTACAGAGAGAGTGCTTTTCTCTTTTGAAGTTTTGTCTGACCACGGTGCTCTCTGCTGACACCTCTGTCCATGTCAGGAACCTGTCCAGAGAAGGAGCAAATCCCCATAGGAAACCTATCCTGCCCTGGACAGTTCCTGGCATGGACAGAGGTGTCAGCGAGAGCACTTTCTCTGTAGTATACAGAAGCTAAGTACTGGAAGGATTGATTTTTTTTAAAGAAGTAATTTACAAATCTATAACATTCTGGCACCATTTGATTTAAAATAGTTTACCACCGGAGTACCCCTTTAAGGGCGGTAACAGACCTGAAACTCATTACATCTTTAATACTATAAAGAATGAAGCTATGGAATGTATAGCGCTGGGCATTGTGTTCTCCTTTTCTGCTGTGAGTGCTGCCCAGCACTGTCCAGGTTACAGAGAGGCGCTAGACATGTTTGTTTTTATTTTATATTTAACAAGTCTCCTTAGGGATGTAAAGGTAGGAGTACTTTCACAGTAGTCACACTCTCTGCTCTGGGGACTTAGATCAGCAGCAGACACTTTTCTAGCACACAACTAGCTAGCCCTGAGGCATCACAACACAAGTTATTAGCTATCAGTGTATATTTTATTGCCATTCTCCGGTACATGATTTTTTTTTTTTTTCATTCTAATCTTTTTGACAGGTTAATCTAAAACCTGTGAGGCTTCAGTCTGCAGAGGATCACTTGGAGTATAGTCTGGCAGCTGAGAGGAGGCGTATACGGCTTTATCATGAAGATGCCTATAACAATCTGATGGAAGATGCCTCTGCCTATTATGGTTTGGAAGATGTTTGTTTAACACTTGTAGACTAAGCCACACTCCAAAGGTTGTGGAAAACAGATTTGTGTATTCACTTATTGTGCAAGATGCGTTTCAACCCCTCCATTTTCAAGCTAATAAAGATTTCATAGAGTAGTTAAAACTTAGCTTAAAGGGGTATTCTAGGATCTAAGCTTTTATCCCTTATCCCTGGTGGGCTGGGGCCCCCGCGATCACCCTGAAGCACCCAGATAGTATGCGGGGCTGCGTCTCCAGTGTCAGAAACTTCAGGGTTTCTGAGACTGGAGACGTGTCTTAACGGAATACCCCTTTAAAACTGTTAAAACATTATCAATACCTGTACGCAAACCAGACATCCAAAGTTTATGTATATACATTGGAGGTTGTAGTTCTACCTGCATGAAGATTTGCACACTTTTTAATTGAGCGGAGCTGCTAAGTAGAGATATTGATATGTATATTATACAGTAGCCCCTCAAGTTACAATATTAATAGGTTCCAGGACGACAATTGTATGTTGAAACCATTGTATGTTGAGACCATAACTCTATGGAAACCTGGTAATTGGTTCTGAAGCCACCAAAATGCCACCCAAAAATAGGAAAAAGTGAGGATTAAAGAATAATAAGTAGATAAGTAATATAGATAAAGCAAATCCTTACATATATAACAAAGATCTGCTGGGAGCTGTTTACATAGACCAGTGTTTTCCAACCAGGCTACCTCCAGCTGTTGCAAAACTACAACTCCCAGCAGCATTTTAATATATAAAGTGACAGTGGTCAGATTTGCAAAAAAAGGCTGCGTCCTTAAGGTGAAAATGAGCTGCTTCCTTAAGGGGTTAAAAACATGTAGAAAAAGGGAAGAGGTAAAATAACATGTAAAACACCGACTCGTTTTGGGAGGACCCTTTATCAAGGCATTTTGTGGAAGGGTGAGCGGATGACAACTTTTTTCTTTTGTATATTGAAGAACAGGTGCCGCACTTGTTGGGTGCCCAGTTGACACCTCCAACATATTTGCGGGGTGTTAATTAGTTTTTATGGCAGCTGGAGGCCTTTACTAGCCACAAGGCAATCTTCTAATCCTCAGACACTCTACTAGCAGAGGTCAAACCTAACCGATCAGTATAAGTAATCAAAGCATTAAGTCTTCTAAAAAAAAAAAGCCCATTCCCCCAATAGAAGATTTAATCACCCGGTTTTCATAAAATCTAGCAGAGTGCTATGGCTTTCATTATAAACCTGAGCCATGATAGATAAGAGTGATGACTTATTGCTGTAAGGCAGTGTTTCCCAACCATGGTGCCTCAAACTGTTGCAAAACTACAACTCCCAGAATGCTGGGAGTTGTAGTTTTGCGACAGCTGGAGGCACCATCGTTGGGGAAACACTGGTCTATGTAGAGGACAGGAGCTTCTTCAGGGTCCTGTACAGTACACACAATGCCCTAAAAAAAGTAAAATGGAGCTGCCCTAACCATGGCATAGGTTAAATGTAGTACAGAACATGTAATACCTCCCTGTACTGTCAGTCAGTGCCTGCACTTTAGGAATACAGTGGTTTTACCAGTGAAATATCCATTCTGATTGGTCGGTTCCTCCAGCCATTGACATGTTTTGCAGATTCCATAGCATTGTATGTGGAGTCTGGTTTCAAGTTACAATGGTCCAGAAAAGACCATTGTATGTTGAAACTATTGTATGTTGAGGCCATTGTAAGTTGAGGGATCACTGTATATGTGAGTGTTTAACAATATTCTCATATATTGAAGAAAAAAAAAGTCCTCAGTAGTCTAACTAGGCGCAATGTTCAGAAAAAAGACATATTCCAAAATTTTGGGTTGAAGTGTAGGATATTTCTTGCAGCAGCTAAATCTTATCTAGTGAGTAAAAGCCCGTTTCAGATGTTGCAAGGACTCATACGGGCTTTTACTCCCCAACAAATATAACAGAATGCTTCCAGAACCAGATCAACATTTAGCAGCTGTATGGGTTTTTTCTATAATGGATCTATAAAAATGGGAAAAGGGGCGACTTGACTTTTTAATAAGGTAGGGGCTTTTTTTCTTATTTAATATGTAATTTTTTAAAGGGGACGTTAACAAGCAATCATTAGACTGCTTATACCGAACAATGGTATGCTATTAAATAGCATTGCTCAGTTACATTAGCGTTCTGCCTGCCTGAGACACTCTAAGAGAAGATCGCTCAATAGCCAGCACGGAGGATACAGAAGGCCTCTGGTTGCCATGGAAAACGGAGAGCGGACTGGTACCTCTCCTAACATGCAATCTCTAAAATGCAGCGATCAGCATAATTGCTGAGATGTCAGTGGCATCTGCTCATAGCTCTTGCGCTTGCTTTCTAGTCTCACTTCACGATACACTCTAGCATGCTGTGCATTAAAGGGGACTTATTTTATTTTATTTTTTTAACTGGTGCCAGAAAGTTAGATTTGCAAATTACGTTTATTTAAAAATCTTAATCTTTACAGTACTTATCAGCTGCTCTATGCTACACAGGAAGTTCTTTTTTATTTTTAGATTTCTTTTCTGTCTGACCACAGTGCTCTCTGCTGACACCTCTGTCCGTGTCAGGAACTGTCCAGAGCAGGAACAAATCCCCATAGCAAACCTCTCCTGCGCAGGACAGTTCCTGACATGGACAGAGGTGTCAGCAGAGAGCACTGAGGTAAGACAGAAGAAATCTGAAAATAAAAACTTCCTGTGGAGCATACAGCAGCTAAGTACTGGAAGTATTAAGATTTTTAAATAGAAGTCATGTAAAAATCTAACTTTCTGGCACCAGCTGATTTTAAAAAAGTCACCAGAGTGCCCCTTTAAAGGGGTACTCCCGTGCTTACACATCTTATCCCCTATCCAAAGGATAGGGGATAAGATGCCTGATCCCGGGAGTCCCGCAGCTGGGGACGCCCGTGATCATGCACGCGGCACCCCGTTTGTAATCAGTCCCCGGAGCATGTTCGCTCCGGGTCTGATTACGCTCGACCGCAGGGCCAGCGGCATGTGACGTCACGCCTCCGCCCCCGTGTGATGTCATGCTCCGCCCCTCAATGCAAGCCTACGGGAGGGGGCGTGATAGCTATAGGGGATAAGATGTGTAAGCACCGGAGTACCCCTTTAAGGCCCACATGATTGCTACTGTGCACTCCAGTATGTATTGACAGCTTCACGGTGAGCAAAGTGTCTTGATCACTTTCCCACTTTCTGAGTGAGACAATCACTATATCAATGAGCAGCAGCCGCACACACCTTTCTATTACTTTACGGCTATGTTCATACGCAAAATGTCCTTGCAAAATTCCACATGAATATTCCTCACGGACATTCCGGGATTCTGCTGCACTGTGCACATGGCAGATTTTCAGCGCCAGCAACATCTGCAGCAGAAATCCTGATTCCGGCTTTCCGTAAAGACATATTGACCCTGTTCAATGTTTTTGCGGATTCTGCTCGGAAATGCATTTCCATCTATGAGACGGCACATTTCTGAGCGGTCCTAGTGCCGGCATGTTCTGCTGTCGCTCCGCTGTCTGGGGAATGTCCGCACAAACTTTCTTTGCGGAAATTCCACCATGTGAACATAGCCAAAGTCAGTAAGTATTGCAGCCTCTGGATTCCAGGCTGTTTGGCTTACAGAGCACTACCTAAAAGGGATACAAATGTCTACATTGCTTAGCAGAAATTAGGACTTGCTATGTAAAAGTTTGCTCTGAATGTAAAGAAGTGTTTCCATGTTCATTCAAGGCAAACAAATACTAAATTTGTGGGAAAATCAGAAACTTGTGCATCTTTTCAATTATATCTTGATTAATCTTATTTACTGGAAACACCCTTATGTTGGGGTTGGGAGTTGTCCCATATGAGGCATGAATGTAATGGAAAGTCTATTCTTCAGCATATAGTATGGTATGCATATATTAACAGTATTATATTATATAAAACATATACATTGATCCCTCAACTTACAATGGCCTCAACATACAATAGTTTCAACATACAATGTTCTTTTCTGGACCATTGTAAGGTGAAACCAGACTCAACATACAATGTACAGACAGTCCAGATCTGTGAAACATGTCAATGAAATGACCAATCAGAATGGGCATTCACTGGTAAAACTCCTGTATTACTGAAGTGCATGCACTGCCTGGTGTCTGGTAGCACCCAATACAGTACAGGGAGGTATTACATGTTCTGTACTCTTTACCTGTACCAGGGTTAGCTGCTCCTTTGGACACCAGGTGAGGGCGGCTCCATGTTACTTTTTAGGACACTGTGTACTGTACAGGATCCTGTCCTCTGCATAGACCAGTGCTTCCCAAGCAGGGTGCCCCCAGCTGTTGCAAAACTACAACTCTCAGCATGCCCGGACAGCCAAAGGCTGTCCGGGCATGCTGGGAGTTGTAGTTTTGCAACAGCTGGAGGCTGCCTGCTTTGGAAACACTGACATAGACAGTGATTACAGCTCCCAGTAGATCTTTCTTACTTTTATATGTAAGTACTTGCTTTATCTATATGTTATCTACTGATTTTTCTTTAATTCTCACTTTTTCCTATTTTGGATGACATTTTGGTGGCTTTAGAACCAATTACCAGGTTTCCATAGAGTTCTGGTCTCAACATACAATGGTTTCAACATACAACTGTCGTCCTGGAACCAATTAATATTGTAACTTGAGGGACCACTGTATTATATAAAAGACTAAATCTATTTGCCTTATATTAAATTATACTTTTTATTTATACTTAATCTTTTTATTTCCAGATGCAGATTGGGAAAATGACAATAACAAGGTCTCTACAGACTGCACTCGTGTAGAAAGTATAGAACTGGTTCTCCCACCCCATGCAAACCATCAGGGAAACACCTTTGGAGGGCAAATCATGGCCTGGATGGAAACGGTAGCAAACATCTCTGCCAGGTGAATTGCTGCAAAATTTTGGCAAAGATTCGATTAGACTAAAGCTAGATAAGCGTACAACATTTTTTGGTCAAGCGGTTAAGTAATATATGTAATGTTAGAAGTTCTTTTGTGGTAGTATTTTTTTACATTTTTTTTGTTTTAACTTAAAGGGGTACTCCGGTGAAAACCTTTTTTCTTTTAAATCAACTGGTGCCAGAAAGTTAAACACATTTGTAAATTACTTCTATTAAAAAATCTTAATCCTTCTAGTACTTATAAGCTGCTGAATGCTACAGACGAAATTCCTTTCTTTTTGGAACACTGATGACATCACGACCACAGAGCTCTCTGCTGACATCTCTGTCCATTTTAGCAACTGTGCATAGCAGATGTATGCTAAGGGCAGCATGGTGGCTCAGTGGTTAGCACTGCTGCAGTGCTGGGGCCTTGGGTTCAAATCCCACTAAGGACAACAATAAATAGAGTTATTATTATAATGACGTCAGCAAAGAGCACTCTGCTCGTGATGTCATCAGAGAGAATTCCAAAAAGAGAAGAATTTCCTCTGTAGTATTCAGCAGCTAATAAGTACAGGAAGGATTAAGATTTTTTAATAGAAGTAATTTACAAATCTTTTTAACTTTCTGGCACCAGTTGATTTAAAAGAAAAAAGGTTTTCACCGGAGTACCCCTTTAAAGGTCCAGCAGAATTTGCAATAAAATGTACAGCTCTAAGCATGCACTTGTATATATATTTTTTCCCCTCCTCCACAGCCGTCTTTGTCGTACACATGCAATTCTGAAGTCTGTGGACATGTTCAAGTTCAGAGGTCCATCCACTGTAGGAGACAGACTGGTGTTTCGGGCGATTGTGAATAACACTTTTCAAAAAAGGTGATGCTACCACTTTAATGCTTCAGATCAGAAATGCTCTAGAGGCACTTGTAGCTCCTATTTACTCAACCTCATGCAAAACCGTATTTTGTGAGAGCCCAGAGTTTCTTGCACTGTTCTGTTAACTTAATATTTATTTTGGTTAACTATGGTGACATAATAGAAAGTTTTACCCTTTTCTTATACTATCTTATAGATCAGTGGTCTTCAACCTGCAGACCTCCAGATGTTGCAAAACTACAACTCCCAGCATGCCCGGACCGCCTGTAGCCGACCAGAGTCAAACGGTGACTCCGGTCGGCTCAGTTTTGACCCGTACGCGGTTTTGGACCGGACCTAATACCGTAGTATACTACGGTTTGAGGTCCGGTCAGGAAACCGCATACAGGTCAAAACTGAGCCGACCGGAGTCACCGTTTGACTCCGGTCGGCTACGGGCGGCTCATTAAAGTAAATGGACTTACGGGCTGATCCGGCTGGGGTACGGGAGCGCCTGGTTTTCCCCTCCCCCAGCCGGATCCGGCACCCGTATGTAGTAAACGAGATGTGAATGCAGCCTTAGTGCGGTTACGCCAAAAGATGCGACAAAATGAAATGTTGCATATCATAAATTTCTGACCACAGCATGATATCAGGTAAAATTGCAACTTTGTATGGTTTTTTAATGTCTTCTAAAGAAAAAGCCGCAATGAAGTCTCTAAATCATCTGAGACAAACCGTGTGACAAATTTACACCACAAAACAAAGGTAAAACCAATGATTAATTCCCCCCCACTGTGCAGTCATCCACCTTCTACGCACATGGCATACTGAATAATTCTTGGTCCCCAGAGAAATCATTTAAAGGGGTACTCCGCTGGAAAAATTATTTTTTACTGGTGCCAGAAAGTTAGACTTGTAAATTACTTCTGGTACTTATCAGCTGCTGTATGATCCACATGAAGTTCTTTTCTTTTTGAATTTCTTTTTAGTCTGACCACAGTGCTCTCTGCTGCCACCTCTGTCCATGTCAGGAACTGTCCAGAATAGGAGCAAATCCCAATAGCAAACCTATCCACTCTGGACAGTTCCTGACATGGACAGAGGTGTCAGACAGAAAAGAACTACACAACTTCTTGTGGTGCATTCAGCAGCTGATAAATACTGGAAGGATTAAGATTTTTAAATAGAAAGTTAAACAGTTTTGTAAATTATTTCTGACAACTTTAAAGGGGTACTCCGGTGGAAAACAATTTTCTTCAAAGCAACTGGTGCCAGAAAGCTAAACAGATCTGTAAATTACTTCTATAAAAAAAAAATAATAATCTTAATCCTGCCTAACTGTCCAGAGCATGAGAGGTTTGCTATGGGGATTTGCTCCTACTCTGGACAGTTCCTGACACAGACAGAGGTGTCAGCAGAGAGCACTGTGGTCAGACTGGAAAGAACTCTACTTCCTGTGTAGTATACAGCAGATAAGTAATTTACAAATCTGTATACTTTCTAGCACCAGTTGATTTGAGAGAATTTTTTACCACCAGAAGAGTACCCCTTAAGTATACAACAGAGTAATTGGCTTTCTATGAAAATTGTGTATAGAACTGCAAATATAAAATACTTGTAACTGCATTCAGTATAGTTTCAGTTGTTAGGTTTTTCATGACCTGATCCATGGCTTGTGCTTGCTGTTACAGCTTACCCTTATTTACTAGATGCACCGTCCATGGAGTTTCACTGTTGCTGAAAAATTATTATTACATTTTTCAGCTAATTTAATTCACTGTTAGAGTATATTTTTGGAAGTAGTTTTGTTACGTATTTGGTTATACTTGGGGGTCAAGTCCTGGAAAAAAAAATGTGGGCGCTCACCCAAGATTTCTTCTAAAGGACTGCTCCTGCTAATGGGAATGGTGTTCCTGCTTTGGAAAGTGCAGGAACTCAGTTCCCATGCTTTCCTGCAATACTTGAGCCCTGGTTATTCTGCAATCAAAAGTACTTGTCTCTTCACATTCCAGCATTACAATGACTGCAATAAACTAAAATTCTGCCGTACCATGGGATGCAGATACCTTCTGATATTAATGCATATGGTCACTGGTGTGTAATAGTAGTATACACCGTTGACATTGGTTATTTGCTTACTTACAGTGTGGAGGTTGGTGTCCGTGTGGAAGCCTATAACTGTGAGGAATGGACTGAAGGCAAGCCGCGCCATATTAATAGTGCTTTCCTGATTTACCAAGCCCTTGATGCCAATAAAGAGTATATATTGTTCCCCAGAGTCAAAGCCTCTACTAAGGTATAAAGTAATGTACTATATACTTACATTAAGGTTTATAACTGAAAATGACATACGCAGTTGTATATAATCCTCCCAGGCCTTATTCATATGGCTGTATCAGAGGTTACTGTACCTCTACATTAGTGGTCTCAAAATGTGGCCCTCCAGAAGATGCGAAACTTCAACTCCCAGCATGCTAGAAGTTGACTTTTTGCTGCATCTGGAGGGCCACAGTTTGAGACCACTGTTCTACATACTAATCCATATGCCACCATAGACCCGTCTGCCACATGAGTGATGCCCAACATTGTATCAGGCAGAACTTGAGCACTAGTAGATTCTAAAACAAAGGAATCTTTAACTTTCTTGCACCAGTACCCCTTTGAGATTTGTAAGTTACTTATATTTAAAAATCTTAATCCTTCAATTACTTATCAGCTGCTGTATGTTCCAGAGAAAGTTGTGTAGTTCTTTCTGTCTGACCACAGTGCTCTCTGCTGACACCTCATTCCATGTCAGGAACTGTCAAGAGTAGGAGCAAATCCCCATAGCAAACCTCTCCTGCTCTGGACAGTTCCTGACAGGGACAGAGGTGTCAGAAGAGAGCACTGTGGTCAGACTGGAAAGAAATTTAAAAAGAAAACAACTTCCTCTGTATTATACAGCAGCGAAGTACTGGAAGGATTAAGATTTTTTATTAGAAGTAATTGGATTAATCTTTGTACCTTTTGAAGCAATGTTCTGCCAAGGTTGATAACATGTCTGCAGTGATATCCTAACTCTGCATTAACACTTATTATAAAAAAAAAAAGGGTGAAAACAATCCTTTCTTAGGATGGGTTCTTGTGTCATATTTGCTGCGGACATTTCTGCTCTGAAAATCTGTTCCATTTATTTAAAAGGAATATCTGAGATAAATAGGGCAGTTGCATAAATTTCTTTAACTGATCTGCCTTGTGTGAATTCATCCCACACACGTGTGTGTGTATATGTGTGTGTGATTATATATCACATACATATACATACAGTGGTCCTTCAAGTTACAATATCACCTTACACTTATAATTAACACGAATTTACACCCACATTTACTTTACCTCAGGACAGTATCCGAAGGTTTCGTGGAGCCATTGCACGAAGGAAAATACGCGTAGCAAGGTACTGTATACCAAAAAACTACTTGCTTTAGAGACCCTTTTTTTTTTTTTCTATCTAAGCTATTGCCCCACATAGGTTGTTTGGGCGAAAAAAACTAAATTGAATCCAGCAGATAGAAGTAAAATCTGTGCTTTATATTTCCCACTAGCTGAGTACCCGGCATTGCCCGGTTTTTCCTTCCTAATCCTTGTTGGGAAGGAAAACAAACAGAGGAAGCTTTTGACTTCATATCCCGTCCTCATATATTGTCATATCCCGTAGATGGATGAACATATGTTGTCAATAGAACACAGGTTTGGCCTTAGATTTAAAGGAAGTTTATGGGAATAAATTGTACCTGTTATTAATTAAGGTTGTTGTCTAGCCTAATATACTTAATACATATGTAACTTTGTGTTAAATTAACCCCTAAAAGTTTGGTCACCAAGGGACCTCCTTCTAGTCCTGCCTGCGGTCTTGCTTGCAGATTGTCTCCTGCAGCAGCCTGGCAGAGACAAGTCAGGAAATACAGGTGGGACCTCAGATCATTACAGTTTAGTGTATAAAGCTGAATATTTCAGCTGCCTTTCCCTTAGCTAAACTGTAGTCATGCCTTCAGTGCATTGTGCTGAATATTTCTGCTCCCTTTGGAAGCTGCTGGACAGGGCTGACACACTGCAGAGTTCAGTGCTGAGAGCTGAGGGGTGTGTGCGTTCTTGGTCAATCATAGCCCATCTTACACTGAAGGATGAAGTTCTCCCCAGCAGGGCTTCAGATGATGTAACACATGCTGGGGAACACCACTTTCCAGTCTGTGGAGCTCATGAAGACTGAGCAGATTATACAGAACAATATCAAGGTAGAAAACTATAAAAAAAAAAAAAAAAAAAAAAAAAATAAATAAAATAAAGGCTGGTCGTGGGTCATCTTGACAAGGGAGTGAACTGGGAGGATTAAACAATTTAGCAAGCCCATGACAGGTACTCTATAAAGCTTATTTATCATGTTAATGGAAAAGTGTGAATGTTTCTGATCTCTCTTCCAATTCATTGACCAAGCAGCCTTTGAAATTCCTTCAAAATGGAACACAAACTATATTCGAAAATTACACATCTTTTCTAATGGACGATGGTTATTTATTTTTTTTGGTGGGGGGGGGGATATTAAAGAAAATGGCCCCTATAACCCCCACCAATAGGGGTCTCCATACCTACTGGGACAGTAACCAGTCCTGCAGCAGCTTGTACAGATTTTTTATTTTAGTTTTT
The DNA here is from genome assembly GCF_029499605.1 of Hyla sarda. Lineage (NCBI taxonomy): Eukaryota > Metazoa > Chordata > Amphibia > Anura > Hylidae > Hyla > Hyla sarda. The sequence goes on from NC_079189.1 coordinate 526,487,454, forward strand.
TTGTGGGATATGACAGTTATGCTTTAAAGTAAAGAGGGTCTCACACCCTAGATTCCCTGCAACGACCATTCTGATACTTGCTGTGTCCAAGCATATCTTCCCTTCCTGGGCTCTTTGGGTTGTACCGCAACAGACAGGAAAAGCCCCCTCAACCAATTACTGGCCACAGTGACTCTCTAAGGCATTTCCTTGTGCAAGTCCCAATATGTGTTTTATTTTTTTTATTTTTTTTTGTAGGATTTAATGAAGCATCCACTAACCATGTCATACTGTATTTTAAACATATTGTACTGTTAAATTGCACTATGTTACCAGGTAATGGCAGATGGTAAAATTTTCTGGAAAACCCATTGGCTTACTTTAAAACTCAGTCTGCTCTCTGCTGTCACCTCTGGTGGAACAGAACAGCATTGCTGTAATTAACCTAGTCTCTGGTATTCACCAAAATACGTCAGAACTTTTAAGTATATAGGGAGCTAATTATGACACCTATTTAAGTCCAGCTTTCCTTGATTCAAGGCAAAGGCTATACTGCTTCAGGGCTTGTGGATTTACAGACTGGAGTCAGATCGTAGTTTAAGGCTTACTAGGGCCACTAGGCAGAGAACTACAGTATGCTGTGTGCAGTCTTTACCCTGATCTAGGGGACTTTTCTTCTGAAATGTTTTAATGACTGAGGGGAGAATCACTGAGCAAGGGCCCCTAAGCAAATCTAACCCTTCCCAAATTTAGCAAGCCCCCAGGGGACATGGACTATACAAATCAGTTCAGACTGAACACCCTTAACAAATCATGTAGAGAATCTAGAGGACACTTGAAGTTCATACTCAACCTAGCCACCTGTGACATGTCTTTCCCTGCCCTTGAATGATTGACTAAAAGTACCAGCACACCCTTTACTACCTCACTAACATTTTAAGTGCCCTCTCTGTATCACTGTGCTTGTGTCAAGAAGGAACCGGGAAATGGTGATAGGGACCGGATAATATCAAAACAGCAGTCTTTTAAAAAAAATTCAACAAGACAACCCCTTAAAGGGGTACTCCGCCCCTAGACATCTTATCCCCTATCCAAAGTATAGGGGATAAGATGTCAGATCGCCAGGGTCCCGCTGCTGGGGACCCCGGGGATCGCTGCTGCAGCACCCCGCTATCATTACTGCGCAGAGAGAGATCGCAACACAGGGGCCGGAGCATAGTTACGTCACGGCTCCGCCCCTCGTGATGTCATGGCCCGCCTCGTCAATACAAGTCTATGGGAGGGGGCGTGGCGGTCGTCACCTCCCCTGCCATAGACTTGCATTAAGGGGACGGGCCGTGATGTCATGAGGGGCGGAGCCATGACGTCACGCTGCTCCGGCCCCTGTATCACCCGTCATTACGCACAGAGCGAACTCGCTCTGTGCAGTAATGATGGCGGGGTGCCGCAGCGGTGATCCCTGGGGTCCCAAGCAGCGGGACCGCGGCGATCTCACATCTTATCCCCTATCCTTTGGATAAGGGACAAGATGCCAGGGGCAGAGTACCCCTTTAAGTTTTAAAATGCACCCCCCCACCTTAGAAATGTTGACTCTACAAAAAAAAAATTTGAAACAAATGCAAATATAACGTTTTTTTCCCTTCTATAAAAACTCTTCTGCTTTTTTTTTTTTTTTTTTTGTTCCTTAAAGAAAATACATCCTGACCAACAAGCCAGAAAAACCTATCTCCATTCCTTGGGACAAATGCAACCAGGTAGGTTTCCATGGCTTTGTGGTGTGGTTTTTGTCCAGGCATGCTGGGAGTTGTAGTTGTGCAATGGCTAGAGGTACTTGGTTGAGAAAAACGCTGATCTTTATTCTTCGTCCACCATGACAGCCACCAGAGAGATGTTCCCCTTGGACCTAATAGGAACAGGAACAGAGTTTAAAAGCCCCTCCCCTCCCACACCTCCTCATTGTTTTCCTGTTCCTATTAGATCCAGGACAGAGGTCTGGGGTCTGGTGGACTCTGGGAATATATATATTTTTTTTAGAAGTTCCCCCCCCCCCCCCCCCTGGGTGAGTTGCGATCCCCTTCTTGGGCTCCCTAATCCTTATCCCCCTTTGGTCAGAGAAGTGATCTTCTCTGCCTCCGTGTAGTGTGGGGTACTGCGCACCAGTGGAGCTATATGTCCCCATGGTAGGATACTTTAAATGTATCCACCGCCTGTGTGCTCCGTGCTCGTGCGGGCTGCTCATACCTCTGGTGCTGGAGGAGCTCCATGCGGGCTGTCTGCTGCTAATCTGGCGGGGCCTGCTGTCGGCTCCCAGTCTCTGGTTTTCCCCCGGCCGGTGGTTCCTGCTGTGTGCAGCTCTGATTGTGGTCTGGGGGAAGCTGGGCGCATGTGTTGGCGTCCGGAAGTTCCAGGCTGTGCGAAGGTGCCACAGGGGCGAAAGTGACATCAGAGGGCGCCAAAATTTGAATTCCTGTTTGTATATATAGAGGTAGGAAATACAGTGGGTTTCTTAGTCTAGGATTATGCTGTGGCCACCATGGACTCACAGGCTTCCAAGGTGAATCCTATGGAGCAGCTTCTTTCTCCAGCTACTATGAGTATTTTCCTGCATAGTTTTTGCCACAAATACTTCTCCTCTTGTTTAGCTTCTTATATGCGGGTCCTTTTTTTCTTTAGGGAGATAAGGAACCTTTCGCAAAAATCCAAAATGAAAGTTTGAAAATGTGTAGTGTGTTCCGCTAAATTACCTGTTGAATATAAAAAACAGCTTTACAAGCTTTGTATATCTAAAGTGGTACAAGAGGAGAAACCTTATATTTCTGAAGATATGCAATCACTTATTCACCAAGAAATAAAAGTATTTTTGGCGGGCTTTAATTTAAATCCTACTTCAAGCAGTCATCTGTGAATGTTCCTCCTGCTGTTACTATATTTCTGGCTTTTGCTAGTTCGGATCCCTCCACAAATGTTGCTTCGTTGCTACTGGTACTTGCCTACTAATACTTCTCAAATCACCCCTGGATTTAGGTCTATGATTTTAAATCAAGGAGTATTGTTGAACCCGTGTGCTGCCTAGTATCCCTAGAGGGGGTGAAGTTCTCGAAGGTCTGGGGATTTTCAGCCACCATCTAAAAAACCTAAACTGGTGGTAGATTCTGACTCAACAGGAGCTATCATCTAGATCTGACAGCGGGCACTGAAGAAGGCAAAATATCTCCAAGGCCCTCTAAACCGGAAAATACTGAAAAAAAAGTATATTTTCTGAACTGATAGAGATTCTACTTAAAGCAGTTAGGGATGTTATGGGTTTACATGAGGAACATCCTATGACTACACAGGATGAAATGTTTGGTGGATTGAGGCCCAGGAAAATTGTTTTTCCTGTACATGAAAACATTAAAAACATTATTGTTGATAAATGGCAGTAGCCGGAGAAAAGATTTTATATCTAAAGAATTTAAAACCTGGTTTCAGTTTGATAAGGAGGTGGAACTCTGGTCTGAGATTCCTAAAGTAGGCGTACAGGTTGCAAAAGTAGTAATGAAAATGTCTCTCCCGTTTGAAGATTCTTCCCAATTAATAGATCCTATGGATCGTAAAATGGATGGGCTCTTGTGCAAAACTTGGGAAGCCACATCTGCAGTTCTAAATCCTAATATTGCAGCCACAAGTATGGCTAGAGCCTTGTATGTGTGGCCCTCTCAATTAGAGGATCACATTGAAAATTAGACGCCAAGAGAAGATCTTTTGTCATCTGTTCCCATGTTAAAACTTGCAGCGGGTTTTCTTGCAGATGCTTTAGTGGAAACGGTCAGGTTGGCAGCCAAATCTGCCACTCTTTCCAATTCTTCAAGAAGGGCCTTATGGCTAAAGAACTGGAAAGGTGATAATACTTAAAAATTTAAATTGTATTCCCTGTGTAGGTAAGGTGATGTTTGGTCAAGTACTGGATGACATTCTGGAAAGTTGTCCCCACAAGTTTTCCAATTGTAGAGGTAAGATAAATTTGGAAGATGGAGCTATCCCAAGGGGGAGGGGGTGGTTAAAGGAAAATAATGTATCCTTAACCCTTCCCAGCCCCCCAAAAACAATGACGGGAGGCCGGTAGGAGGGAAACTAAAGTTTTTTTTTTCTTTACCAGTGGAGGGAAATTACTACGAATTCCTGGAGCCTGAATTTAATAAACTCTGGATACAGGATAGCATTTTCTGCTCTCCCTCCTCCAAGATTTCTAGTCTCAAAAACGGCTTTTCTTCAGAACAGGCTGTTAGAAGGTGTTAACAATTTGCTGCAGTTAGGAGCCATTTCTCAGGTTCCATACTAAGGCCAGGGTCACTATTCCCTGTTCCTAGTCCCCATACCAAATGGCTTTCCGTACTAAAATAAACTAAGTTTCTAAACAAGTTTATTGTGTACAAAAAATGTAAAATGGAATCTCTAAAAACGGCAATCCCAATGATTTCATCAGGGGCTCTTATGATAACGTTAGATTAGAAGGACGCATACTTCCATTTGCTTATTCATGTGAACTTCCAGAAGTATCTCAGATTTGCAGTTTGTCACAATGGGGAGATTCTTCACTTCCAATTTGTAGCCCTTCCATTCGGGATTGCATCAGCCTCCAGGTTGTTCACAAAATTGATGGTAGAAGTAATTGCCTTTAAGACTAAAAGATATTGTTATAATTCCCTATCTGGACGATCTCCTGATTTCGGCAAGTTCTCCAGATCTCTTAAAAAATCAACATTAAGTAATTTGCTGTTTACAAAATCTAGGATGGATCAGAACTATAGAAAAATAAGACCTGATACTCTACAATCTCCAGAACCATTCCCAGAAACTTCTTTCTGTGGTTAAGTCAACAACCCTTCTGAAAGAAAAGTTTCCCTTCAGGAAAAAATGTCAAAATTCCAGAAAAAAGGACTGTCAGTAAGGGAAGCTATGCCAGTGTTGAGAGAAATGACTTCCACTATTCCAGCTGTCCAATGGGGACAATTCAATTTGAGAATGCTGCAAGCACAAACTCTAGCGGTTTGGGACAACCCAATTTTCATTGGAAGAGCTTTCAATTGTCTCCCAGGGTGTCAAGGTCTTTAAACTGGTGGCTCAGGGATGCAAACTTGAAGGGAGTTTTTTTGGTACCCAGATTAGAAAATAAGGCACCAGCACCTGGGGTTGGGGAGCCAACGGTTTCCTCAAATTACAAGGAGTTGAGAGCAATATGGGAATCACAGGCTGCCAAGTATCTGAGTACACTTTAATGTCTCGATTTATCAAACATTTCTATAGCAGTAGCATTCATCAGACATCAAGGAGGCACAAAACAGAGCTCTGCAAGCGATCTCCTCAAGAATTTTTCTGGTCAGAAAGGAATGTAGCCTCTCACTGCAGCTCATCTAAAGGGCTCCTGCAGTTTGGTGGATTTTCTAAGTCAGAGGACAGTGGACACAGGAGAGTGGTCTCTCAACCCTCTGGTCTTTCAGTCTCTAATAAACAAGTGGGGATCTCCTTTCATAGATCTATTTGCATCCTGGAAGAATGCGAAAGTGGGCAAGTGCTTCTCCCTGGATCCAAGGGACAATCTGGAGGCAGTGGATGCGTTGGCCCAAACTTGGAACTTTTCCCTCGCCTATGCATTTCCTCCAATCCCCTTGTCTAAAAGGGGGCCAGTTCTGCCTTCTGAAGAGCCTAGCAATAGACAACCCTCTTCCTTTAATGGACAATCTTTCTTCAGGGTACAGTGTCGTCAGGGCATTCAAAATCTACAGCTTACTGCCTGGATTCTAAGTCCCTTTTAAAACAAAGGGATTTATCTGATAAGGTTGTTGCTACTCGTCTAAAAAAAAACTGGAAAAATCTATGAAGATCTGGAGGAATTTTGTAGAATGGGTCGCTCCTAAAGAATTGAATCTATCCAAACCTGATATCCCCTGTATTCTTGACTTACAGGAAGGGTTTGAAAAAGGCCTTTCGGTAAGTACCCTTAAAGTCTAGGTGGCAGTTTTGGGTGCAGTGTTTGATCAGCAAATCCCAGATCGTCGATGGATCAAATGTTTCTTTAGAGCTTTAGCCAGAATCAAACCTAATTTCAACCCGAACAACCTCCTGGAATCTTATCTTATTTTGGTTCTTTCAGGCCTGACAGTTTCTCCCTTTGAAATTTGGATCAAATATCTTATATTCTTGACACTCAAAACTGCTTTCCTAATTGCAATTACGACTGCCCATAGAATTGGAGAAATTCAGGCTCGATCTATAAGAGAACCTTATGACTGTCTCAGATGACAGAGTAACTCTGAGGTTGGACCCTGCCTTCTTGCCAAAAGTTGTTTCTAATTTCCACAGATCTCAAGAGATTGTACTTCCATCTTTTTGTGATAACTTTTTCACACACTAGATGTTAGATGTCTTCTAAGCTATTTAGAAGTAACTAACCCTGGGAGACAAGATAACTTACTATGTCAGTTTCAGGGGCCTAACAAAGGCAAGAAAGCCTCTAAAAGTTCAATCGCTAAGTGGTTCAAAACAGTCATCTTGGAAGTTTACACATCCAAAGGGGAACCAGTCCCAAAAGGGTTGAAGGCTCATTCTACTAGAGCCATGTCTGCTTCATGGGCTGAAAAGTCTGCTGCATCTATTGACCAAATCTGCACAGCTGCCACCTGGTCTAGTTCCCATACCTTTATCAAACATTATAGGCTTGACCTATCAGCTAGGCCCTTTCTTTTGGTAGGAAAGTGTTGTATGCTATTGTCCTGCCCTAATTAGTATTTCTCTGGTGGCTGTTATGTTGGATGAAGAATAAAGTCAGAATTATGACGTACCGATTAGGGATCGACCAATATCGTTTTTTTATGGCCGATACAATAATCGGTGGAGGTTAGGGCCGATAGCTGATAACTTATACCGATACTCCGCGGGGGGGTGGGCATTATCGGCTTATCAGCATGGTAATTGCCGATACCGATAATGCCCAAAATCGTGATTATCGGCCATACCGATAATCTGTCTATCCCTAGTACCGATAATTCGTTTTTTTTGAGTCATGACAGCCCTTTTATACCCCCTTATTATGATTATGATTATTGGTTTTGTGTTTAATTATTCATCTTATTCTGTCCCTAAAGGGTAATTTGTAAAACACAAAGGAGGTGTGGTAGGGGATGGGCTTTTAAACTCTGTTCCTATTAGGTCCAAGGAGACCATCTCTGGCTGTCATGGTGGACTCCAGAAAAAACAAACAAAAATAATTATCGATAAGTCAGATTTCTGACTATTTAAATTGTGCCCCTAACATCCACATTGCAAAAACATGAGTAAAACATGGTTATGGCCAAAAACTGGATCTTCTTGCCCCTACATCTTTATAGCATACCTAGTAGATTGAGTATATTGGCTGATTGTTTTCTATTCTCTTGTGCTACTTTAGGCCTATCTCAGTTACAATAATGTTGCTACACTGACTGTCCTGGCCTCCAGTGATGGATGGGAATTGACCAGCACAAAGAAAAATGTAAGTTTACATTGTCACTTATTGGTTTGTCCTTCCTCTGTAAATGACCTGAAAAATGTTAGCAAATCTTGAGCAAACAATTTAAAGGGGTATTCTGGAAAAATACATCTTATCCCCTATCCAAAGGATAGGGAGTAAGATGTCTGATCGTAGGGGGCCCACTACTGGGATCCCTGCGATCTCTGTGCAGCACCCGCATTTTATGCAGAGCTGCGTCTCCAGTCTAAGAAAACTTTCTTTCCGGGACTGGAGACGTGACGCCATGCCCTCTCCATTCATGTCTATGGGAGGGGACATGACAACCAATGAATGGGGGATGGGGAGGTGGCACATCTCCAGTCCCGGAAAGAAATAGCTTTCCTTTGGATAGGGGATAAGATGGATTTGGCTCGAATACCCCTTTAAAACTAAGGGTGAGTTCAGACACTGCCGATTCACAATGTGAATGTGGTTTTTAAAACTACATTAACGAAAAATTTACATGGATTAAAAGAGCACCAAAACTGTCATGTATTGCCTTCTCAGATCCTACACAACACATAGCACAGTGTTTCCTGGAATGTTCCTTTATGGCTTTTATCATTTTATATTCAGTATCATACAAGTTGGTGGTTCACCATCTTGTCAAAATCTTTAAGGCTGATTACAAAAATCATGTTCTCACATAAGACTCAAATGTGCATTATATATTGTCATTTCAAAGTTCAACAGTGCCCTCTAGTGTTCATAGGATTGCTCAACCAACACTTTTTAAATCCTATATCCTCCAATATTTGAACCCTGTCTTGTGCCCAGAAATCGCCTAAAACTGTAGGAACTCTACTGCCTCTTTACAGCCTTTGTTTAGGTGCAGTCATATTTCTTTGCAGTGGCCATTCTCAGAATTGTAGACTAAGTTTGGCCTATAACAGGAAGAAAACTAATTTGTAGTAAATGAAGATGTATTTGCTAGGCATGCTTGGTGTGCTTGGTCTTCAACAGGGCTTAAGGAGTGTTTAGTTATAGCAAATTGACTTGGGAGAAGATAAATCATTGCTTTTTTTTTTTTTTTTTTTTTTTTTTTTTTTTTTAACTTTGGAAGCACAAAATGTTGCACATGCACCTAAACACTTTTATTTTATATTTTTGTGACCCTTTGTGAGTATGCATATAGTGTGGTAGCTCAGTACAGGACTTGCACTCCTGTACCCTTGCTGTCCTGTCAGGTGGACTCTATTGCAGTGTCTCCTGAGTCCTCCTTTAATCCATGTAGTGTAAATGGTTAATTATACCTGGTGTTATGTATTATGTCTAATACTGTTATGTGCCTTTAAATACTGTTGCAATGTGTGTACCAGTGATCACGAGACATATAGGGTAACCTATGGGACCCCTCCAGTCTCCCCCATATAAACCCTGGGAGGAGCTAGCTAGTTAGTTTAGTGCTGAGTGTCTGGTGTCCTGAGGAGGCCCAAGGCCTGCCTCGCTTCCACTAATCCAGTGCCCCACAGGTGAACGTCAAAACCTGGTAAGCTACATATGGGTGAAGTCAGTCTATTCAAGTCAGTAAAGATCAGTCTGTACCAAGTCGGCGTGGGCCTGCGGAAAATTGTCCAGATCCACTAGAAGTCCCAGCGATCCCTAGAGTCTCTGAAGTCACTGGTCGCCTCCATGGGCCTAACGGAGCTGTCAAGACTTACACCTGTTTACCTCAGTAAAGGTGCCATTGTTCCATAACTTGGCATCTGAGTCATTATTTGCCCCCGCGCCTAGCCCACGATCCAGCGGCATACCTTCGGGTGGTGCAGAGGTTAAACCAGGCCCTGGCATCACAAATACAAGGGGTTACTGCCATCTGCTCCTAGGGTAATAACATCTGCCCTCATCGCACCCTCACCACAGTAGCAAACAGTCTTACCTAAACAACTTTCAGTTTCCACTTTGAGGTGTGAATGTCGCATGTAGGCATAAAGTTGCAAACCTCTCCAAAATGTTGCAAGTCAAAGCCAGGTAAGCCTGGCTTACAAAAATCCCTTTGGAGGGAACTTTTCAAGTCTCACAAAGTCGCACAACTTTTTAAGCAGAAAAGTTGCAGAGAAAAGGAGGAAACAAAGTGGTGTCCTGAAGTGACTTATTGTTTTTGCTCGTGTGCCAAATTTATCAACCCTCTTTGATAGTATATATGTCTCACATAAGCAAAATCTAAGCAAAAAATTACTTTAAACCTTACTTTCTAAAGACAACAATGATAAATGTCCTCCATGGTTTATACAGGTGGTTAATGATTGATTTTTAATGTGAGTGTTCAAGCCGGACCGCTCTAAAAAGTAAAATGACGCTACTTATTTCCCAGTTGCAATGCAGTCTTTAGCATTCCCCATTGAAGACTATGGAAGCTGTAAAACTAAATGATTGAACAAATCATCATATCTACAGCACAGTGTGAATGTGTCCTTAAAGGGGCATTCCAATTTGTTATTTTTATGTAAAAATGTGGTGAGGTTGGAGGGAAAATTATTAAATTAGCCAATTTGCCTTCCTTGTTTGTGCTGGGACCGCTATTCTCCCAGAGCAAGTTCCATCACACAGGTGTTGAGGTGTTCCGCTTCAGCCATTGATTGACTGAGTGGGTAATGCATGCGCCAACCCGAAACACAAGAAGCGCTGTGCAAGGAAACCAGCTTCAAGGGAACAGCAGGAGCAAAGAAGGTTTTTAGTTTTCATCAAACCTGAGCACATTTTTACATAAAAGAATACCCCTTGAATTTTTCATCACTTTTTGCTCCAGTACCTTATCTTTTGGAATGGACCAGATGGGCTAGCTTTCACCTCCATGTACAGGAGTAGGCCTTAGCTATCTATAAAAATGTTGCCAACCCACAAGTAATCCTTCCTTAACCCCATAAGGACGCAGCCCTTTTTCGCAATTCTGACCACCGTCGCTTTACGAATTAATAACGCGAAAACGCTTTTACCAAATATTCTGATTCTGAGAGTTTTTTCGTGACCTATTCTACTTTATTTTGGTGGTAAATTTTCGGCGTTATTTGCATCCTTTTTTGGTGAAAAATCCCAAAATGTCTTAAATTTTGCATTTTTCTAACTTTGAAGCTCTCTACTTGTAAGGGAAATGGATATACCAAATAAATTTTATTTTTATATACAATATGTCCACTTTATGTTGGCATCATAAAATGGACATATTTTTACTTTTTGAAAAAATTAGAGGGCTTCAAAGTAGAGCAGCAATTTTCAAAAAATTTATGAAAATTGCTAAATCTGAAGGGACAGATGTTACAGAACTACAACTCCCAGCATGCCTGGGCAGTCCAGGCATGCTGAGAGTTGTAGTTTGGCAACATCTGGAGGGCTACAGTTTGGGCACCACTGTAACAGTGGTCACCAAACTGTGACCCTCCAGATGTTGCAAAACTACAACTCCCAGTATGCCCAGACAGCCTTCCTAGTGGTTGCCACAGTAAAGATCACATTACTTTCACTTTCATTTCTCCCCCCCCCTCCCCCACTGTCGATTCCCTACCTGAGCCGTTATCTCCGCTGGATGTCTGCGATGATCGCCGAGCCCCACGCATCTGGTCCTCAGGTAAAGGCCTCCATCTTCTCTCCATCTTCTCTCCCCCCCCCCCCCCCCGTTCTGCCCGACATCCAGGGGTGGGCAGAACGGGGGGTTTCCATGGCAACCCCCTGTCCTGCGCTGCCATTGGTCAGAATTCAGTTCTGACTAATGGCAAGGGATAGGAGGAGATCGCAGCTCTGCGACCTCACTCCTATCCCTTAGGCTGATCGGGGCTGTCACTGACAACTCCGATCATCCCTATTTTCCGGGTGATCGGGTCACCAGAGACCCGATCAGCCCGGAATTGGAGAAAATCGCATGTCTGAATTGATATGCGATTTTCTCAGATCGCCGACATGGGGGGACTCAGGAATGATTTCAGCAGGCATCCCGATCCGAGGACCGGAATTCCCATGGGCGTATCCATATGCCCTCAGTCCTTAAGGACTCGGGATGCAGGGCGTATGCATACGCCCTGCGTCCTGAACAGGTTAGACCACTCTTTTTATGAGCTTACCTCTGCATACCAGGAAAACCCAAAAAGTAATCTAGCCATCACAGATTGACCTTTGTCACAGCCTCTCACTCTTCCAACACACATACTTTAAAAACTACCTGTTCACTCGCTGCCTAATATCTTACCCCATTGTAATATTGTTTACTTCACCTGTGGTCTTGACATTTTTCAATCTTTCAGATCAGGGTATTAACACATGAAGAAAATGACATTTTGACAATAAAAATTGAGATGCAAGTGAAGATTCAAGCCAGCCAAGCTTACCTGTTGCTATCTGACCTTGGGCTGCGACCACGTTGGGATGTGCATTACTTGTAAGTAAAGTTTTGTTATCCGCATGCTTGTAAGAACACAAGATGTAATGAGTGGATAGGTGGTCATATTGTTATCCATATTTCAAAATATTTGCAGGAGATCATAGTATATGTGCAGAACAGTGGGGCCGTTGTCCATAGCAACCAGTCAGATTCAAACTTTCAAAAGCCACTGAGCAGCCAAATTTGGTCTTGGATATAATATGTAAAATGGTGGTAAAAGGTAACACTCCCAGCTCTGACATATATCCATTTGTCTATTTTATGCAACTGAGGCTACAAGTGACTGGTTCATTGCCAAATGTGGGACTCAAAATTGCAGTTAATTGCGCTTTTAAATTCTCCAAATAAACGTGTGGGGGCAATAGGTTAAATGCAGTGGCTAGTAACCTACCTTCAGTCAATTAGGGTGAATGGGTGTGCATTGTACATTTTGGTACACTACATACTTCTGTTGTATCCCGGTGTATACCTCTGATGTACTGCCTGAACATAACTTGACACCAGCCTTAGAAATAAGTAACTGTGAAGACAATCCATGAGAGGACATTGACAAGAACCACAATGAATGCCAATAAACTTTAGAAGTATGTTATCACTGACCATGTGTGTGTGTGTGATTTACTTACTATGCATGCACTTAATCTGATAAAGAAAATAATGAATTTGGTCGGGAGTTATATTTACTAGGTCACTGATAAAATCCATATATGAGGCTCACACATGATTTTGGCTAACATTCTGACCAAAATACGGAGTGGGTCTGGTTACACTATTTGTCTAAAATATTGACTAAAATACTATGCAACCAGCCTTTCGCAAGCATACTTATCAGATTTTATTTTTATATTTTGTGCATATTTTACGAAAGTTTTTCTAATTGTAGAAGCTGCCAGATTGTTGAATCTGCTGGTGATGATGATAAAATATTCTATGTAACCTGCCCACCTGTAAAGCAAAGCAAGACCAGAGATTTGGTGATGCTAATGTCTCGGCGGTATCCCAGTAAGAATGGGTGAGTAAAATGGTTTAATTATGTCAATTAGGAATGTAAAAAATAGAACTACAGTGGTCCCTCAGGTTACAATATTAATTGGTTCCAGGACGACCATTGTATGTTGAGACAATAACTCTATGGAAACCTGGTAATGAAGTCACTAAATTGTCATCCAAAAATAGGAAAAAGTGAGGATTAAAGAAAAATAAGTAGATAACGAATACAGATAAAGCAAGTCCTTACATATAAAAGAGCATCTGGGAGCTGTAAATCACTGTCTATGTAGAGGACAGGAGCATCTTTATGGTTCTTTACAGTACACACAATGTCCTAAAAAAAGTAAAATGGAGCTGCCCTTGGTGTCCAAAGGAGCAGCAAACTGTGGTACAGGTATATAGTACAGAACTTGTAGTACCTCCATGTACTGTAGGAAGCGCTACCAGACAGGCATTCAGTGCATGCACTTCAGTAATACAGGTGTTTTACCAGTGAATGCCCATTCTGATTGGTCAGTGCTTCCAGCCATTGACATGTTTAACAGATCTGGACTGTCCATAGCATTGTATGTATGTGGAGCCTGTTTTCAAGTTACAATGGTTCAGAAAAGACCATAGAAGGCCATTGTATGTTGAAACTATTGTATGCTTACGCCATTGTAAGTTGAGGGATCACTGTACCTGTGTAGCTAGTAAGGACATTAATCCTATGGCGACATCAGAAGTACATGTACGGTATGGCTGCCTGATACTTGGCACACATTGCCATATTTGAATATCCTGTAGTGCAGGAGGTCTATAAAGCGAGTGCAAGATGTGTAAGACTGGCAACAGCATGGGCTGCTGATAGCTGCTATCACTCAGTCGGTCATGCTGCATGTAATAGCCATCGTTTTGACAGCAAACAGCAATAGCATTTAATAACTGGTGTAGGAAAGCAGCTCTCTTGGGGAGAAAACCAGCACTCGGCTTTCCAGTCAGGATATGGTAAAATTTTAAAGCTTTATTTCCACCACCTTAACCTCTTCAGGACGCAGGGCATATGCCCTGCATCCTGAGTCCTTAAGGGCGTTAGGCTTACAGGTACGCCCGTGGGAATTTCGGTCCCTGACGCTAGCTTGTCAGGGACTGGACCAGGATGCCTGCTGAAGTCATTCAGCAGGCATCGTGGCACATCGCCGAGGGGGGGGGGGGGTGTCCAGTGATTTCCCCCCCCCCCGGTAAATACAAACCGGCGATCTGCAGCGGTTCCGGGTCATTAGGGGCGCATGTGACCCTGATGACCCAGATAAGGAGGGTGATCAGGGGGTGGCAGTACTGTACTGGGAGGTGGCAGTATTGCCACCCCCCAGGGCAGCTGTGATTGGCCGGTCGTAGTGACCAGACCAATCACTGCAGTATGGGGAGGGGGGAGGTGGGTGAAGGAGCATGTTGCTCTGTTCTGCTCACAATTTTGTGTGATCTGGGGAGCAGGACGGAGCCCCATACTGCCCCCCCCCTTTCTGTGGCCCCCTTGGCACAGAAGGCAATCAGGGACAATTTGTTAGGTAGGCACAGTTTAAAAGTCCCCAAAAAAATGTTTTCTTTTCAGCGTACAGTCTGTAGGTGTCGGCGGGTCCGTAGCACCTTTTTACTGCGTGAACCCGGCCCTACAGCGTTGCTGCGGTCTGCCCCAGTGTTGTTGTTTTTTTTGGCTAAACATGTAGCCGGGCCCTCTTTGCTATAAAAGAGCGTTCCGCCACCATTAGCTAAAGCTCACCCGCCGCTGATCAGTCCTGTAGGCTTTTTCAGGGATTATAAGCGGCTTTTTATTTATTTTTTGCCACCTATAGGCGGTCCATGCCACCAGCAGCAGGCCTGTGCTGTGTGGATGGACCGTACCTCTGTGTGAGGCCTACCCCACCGCTGTCAGTTATTTTATCACTGATCAGGGTTTTTTCGGGGGTTCAGGCGGGTGTATTTTTTCGGGGTTAAGCTTCATTTTTAGTTTTTTATTTATTTTTTTATTGTGTGGGTCTGTGTACGTGCCACCAGCCACTGTTCTGGGCTGAGTGGCCGGATCCCAACTGACTTCTGTGCCCCATGCTGCCACCAAGCGCTAATCAGTGCGCACACCACTGATTAGATACACTTTTTTTTTTAACTTATTTTTTTGCGCAGGGCTTTTTTTGCGCTAGAAGTCCATATTTTTTTTTTCCTTTTCTTACATTTCCCTTTTTAGTTTTATATTTTGTTAGGGCGGGTTTAGTTAGGGTGGGTTAGGGAGGTAGTCAAGCGCCGCAGCACATACACAGTTTTCCCCACACACATACACACACCCATGACCCTTAGAGTAGGGAAATGGCCCGCAGGGAGTTTTCAGCGGAGGAGGCATATTCCATTCTTGCCTCTGACACTGAAAGTGCCACAGAGGACGAGGAAGACACCACCTTCCTTATTTCCTCGTCCTCATCTAGTTCTGATGATGAGCCAAAAAGGCGGCGGAGACGTCGCCATGCGTGACCGCATACCTTCTCTGCTCCTGACCCTGTGCCCCATGCTAGTATGAGTCCCCTGGCGCTCATACTAATCAAGCTCCCCCCCCAGGCAAGTTTACTGGTGCCTGGTACTGATGAACTTGTCTGGACTCAGCCAGCTGACCACGAGCCCGTGATTCCTGAGTTTGTTAGCGACTCAGGAATCAAGATTGACATTGTTTGGTTCACAGAAAATAACTATTTCAATTCTTTCAGTGAAGACTTTGTGAATCTTCTGGTTGAGCAGACGAATCTGTACGCCCAACAGTTTGTCGCCACAAACCCGGGCTCACTTTTGGCTAGGCTCGGTGGCTGGTTCCCAGTCTATGCAGCCGAAATGAGGACCTTTTTGGGCCTCGTGCTGTATAAAATCAGGCCAGCCATCAATCACTTCGAGGCCATATTTTGGGAGGCCTATGTCCCTAGAAGGGTGGTTGCTATTGATGAGGCTCTCACCAGCTTTAAGGGGAGACTCGGTATCCCTCTCTTCACATCCCTCGCCGCCACATCCACGGTCGCTTGTGGGACAGTCGGGAAGAATCAGAGGCCTTCCGCCCCATCCCCTCCAAATTCCTATCCCCCGGGTTGAGTTCCGTGCTCTTAACCATGAAAACCTGTTGCTGGTCAGGTATAAGGACGAGGGATGTCAATATGCTCACCACAATTCATGGGAACGGCAGAACCCTTGTCCCTGTGCGACACGGGATCTGTCCTCAAGCCCAATTGTATTCTGGATTACAATTGGTATATGGGGGGGAATTGATCTTTCTGATCAAGTCCTCAAGCCATATGCCTTGTGGAAAATGCGGGTATGGTACAAAAAAGTTGCGGTCTACATGGTACAGGTTGCCATGTACAACTTTTTTTTTTTTTTTTTTGTACTGTCCCAATATGCTTGCAACACAGGGACATTCCTGCCGTTCAAAGAGGAAGTTCTAAAGGCCCTAATCTTTGGTGACCGCCAAAGAGCGGGTCAGAGCACCTTTGGAACTGTGGGCCCCAGTCCCAGGCCAAAACTTTACAGGTGAGGTCCCCCACACTAGAAAGGACGATCCCAGAAAAGATGCAGTGTCGCAAGAGGGGGATACAGAAGGACACCACCACTCGCGCCGGGCCTCTGGATAGGGGATAAAATGTTTTTGCCTGGAATACCCCTTTAATGCAAAGGATAGGGGATAAGATGTCTGATCGCGGAGGGCCTGCTGCGGAGACCCCCCGTGATCTCCCTGCAGCACCTGCATTCTATGTGGGGACTGCGTCTCTAGTTTCGGAAACCTCCGGGTTTCCGGGACTAGGGATGTGACTTCACGCCACCCTCCCATAGACATGAATGGAGGGGGCATGGCATGAAGTCACTTCCCCAGTCCCGGAAACCTGGAGGTTTCCGAAACTGGAGAAACTGCGGTGAGATTTGCCCGGAATACCCCTTTTAAGGATTGCTTTAGGGAGTATCACACTTCCATGGAGAATTAAAATTTGGGAAAAGGATCAAAAATCTAGTTCTCCAGAATACGACTCCAATGTACCAGTCCAGAGTACATTGTCTTCCAAAATTTTAAACCAACCCCCCCCCCCCCCCCAACACACACAACCCAAAATGTGGGGGAACACTGCCTGCCCAATGTGGGGGAACACTGCCTCCCCCTAATGTGGGGGCCTCGTATCGACATTCGCTCATGTCGCGCTCCCAGAATTACTCTGCCCTGACGCTGGCCCTAGAGCGTGACGTGCGTGAACATCAAGGGGGGGGGGGGGGGGCCCAAATTCCTTCAAACGGCCCTGCCCAGAGTTCCCTGGGTTCAGGACCTACAGGCTTTTTAACCAATGTGCTGTAGTCCAGCCTCCTTAGTGTATATAGGGCTGTAGTCTCTAAATTTGCTCTTGCTCTTTTCTCTTGGTTCCTGCTAATCATGCTGTACACTTCAACAATACCAATTCAAGCACAATTGCAACTAGGCCAAAGTCTAAGGAACCTGCAGCCACTACAAAACCGTGAGTTATCAAGCTCTATCTAAAATTCCTAGTAACTACTATTCAACTCAAAGCATACAATTAGTAGCACAGTGGTCTGCATAAATCGCAATACTACAAGTCCCAGCAAAGCCTGCATCTCGATTACCTCAAGAGAAACTGTATAACTGTAAATTCTGTTCTACAAGAAGTTTAAGTAAAAGTTCTAGTTATCTCATAAATCCTGCTGTGGACATTCTATTTATATCCTGCCATTTTTGGGCCGGTTGTCGGCAGGGCCTCCTCAGAAAACAACCGCACCCTGGTGTCACAACAAATCGCGTGAATACCACCAGACCCTGTAACACCATTGCCTCACCCAGTCACTATATATAATATATATTCTCAACGTGTGTGTGTGTATGTTCCAGCATCACGTCCAAACGGCTGAAGATATTATAAGTAACGTGTGCCAAGTTTCATGTTATGTCAACAACATAGGATAGGTGATTTAACACTTACCCACCCAAATTTGCCAGGGGCGGAGTTTGTTTAAAGTCCCATACAAGTCTATGGGAAATATGTTACTGCATAACTTCCAAACGGCTGGAGATATTTCGATAATACTTGGTTACATGTTACTTATATGTCCACTTAAAATATAGGATAGTTAGATTAACCCTTAACTACCCCCATTTGTGAGGGTCGGGGTTTTTGTTTAAAGTCCCATGCAAATCAATGGGAAATGTATGTTCACACATAACTTCCTTACGGCTGGAGAGGTTTCAATACCTGGTACACATCTTACGGGTCGGGATATGGGGTTGGGTTATGACAACAATTAGAGATGAGCGAACTTACAGTAAATTCGATTCGTCACGAACTTCTCGGCTCGGCGGTTGCTGACTTTTCCTGCATAAATTAGTTCAGCTTTCCGGTGGGCTGGAAAAGGTGGATACAGTCCTAGGAAAGAGTCTCCTAGGACTGTATCCACCTTTTCCAGCCCACGGGAGCACCTGAAAGCTGAACTAATTTATGCAGGAAAAGTCAGCAACCGCCGAGCCGAGAAGTTTGTGACGAATCGAATTAACTAAGTTCGCTCATCTCTAGTTTTCATTATAAACCTGAGCCATGATAGATAAGAGTGATGACTTATTGCTGTAAGGCAGTGTTTCCAAACCATGGTGCCTCAAGCTGTTGCAAAACTACAACTCCCAGAATGCTGGGAGTTGTAGATTTGCAACAGCTGGAGGCACCCTGGTTGGGAAACTCTGCTGTAAGGAATCAGTTGCACTAGCCATATTTATACTAGATGGATAAGTTGTACTCATGTTTGGTAATATTTGCTATATATAATTTTTTTCAGAGATCCTTATGTGATTGCAATGAGATCAGTGACATTGTCATCCTGCCCGCCATCAGTACAGTACCTGAGAAGTGAGGTGCAGTGTGCAGGGTTCCTAATATACAGTCAGAGCAAAGATGAATGCCAGGTAATCTATAGGCTTTGAAATCCATGTTTATCACCATAAGTCGCATCACTCGTTGCTAGAGACAGTGGAAAGGAATTGGGAGGATCACTGGAAACTTGGATTTGTTGCCATGAGCCTATTTCAGGTTGCCTTTTAGCAGAGCAAAATATATATGTAAAGAATTGTTCATGAGCAGCAGATGAAACCATTAAAATGCCTGGAGAACCTCCTCTGCTAGAGAAAAATGGCCTGTTAGGGTATTCAGAAGTGGGAGTCCTCAATTTAGGGCTCTCCTCTGCCACTTCATAGCCAGTGATGCACTTTGTAGTAAACACGTCTGTGCATTTCATGAGCAGCTACTGGCACTGTAAAGTGAAGCATTACACCTGTTTCCCAACCAAGGTGCCTCCAGATGTTGCGAAACTACAACTCCCAACATGCCCGGACAGCCTTTGGCTGTCCGGGCATGTTGGGAGTTGTAGTTTTGCAACATCTGGAGGCACCCTGGTTGGGAAACAGTGCATTACAGCGCCAAGAGCTGCTCATGAAATACAAAGACGTGTTCTGTAGTGGCACTGTGGAAAAGTCAGTAGAACACTTATTCCATATTCCCTGACTGTTTACAGCTCTTTTTAAAGGTCAACACAGTGGAATGTCCTTAAAGGGATACTCCCGTGGAAAACTGTTTATTTTTTATTTTTATTTTTTTAAAGGGTACCTCTCATCAAAAAACCTTTTGATATATTATAGATTAATGTATGCAGAATAACTTTACAATTGCATGTTATTAAAAAAATATGCTTCTTTCTATTTAATTTTCCACTTTGAGGAAATGACCACTAGGGGTCTCCCTACCAGTCCTGGCAGCAAGCACTTCAGACTCATGCTGGAGTCCTAAACACTACGAGCTGCCAGTCTGCTTTGTTCACAAAGGAGAACACTCAGAGCTGCCAGCCTGCTTTGTTCACAGCCTGTTTGGCTGTGAACAAAGCAGGCTGGCAGCTCTGAGTGTTTAGGACTCCAGCATGAGTCAGAAATGCTTGCTGACAGGACTGATCGGGAAAAATACAATAGAAAGAAGCATATTTTTCATTAACATGTTATTGGAAAGTTATTCAACATTCATTAATCTGAAATATATCAAAAGTTTATTTGATGAGAGGTATCCTTTAATCAACTGGTGCCAGAAAGTTAAACAGATTTGTAAATTACTTCTATTAAAAAATCTTTATCCTTCCAGTACTTATTAGCAGCTGTATACTACAGAGGAAATTCTTTTCTTTTTGAATTTCTTTTGTCTTGTCCACAGTGCTCTCTGCTGACACCTGATGCCCGTAACAGAAACTGTCCAGAGGAGGAGAAAATTCCTATAGCAAACCTATGCTGCTCTGGACAGTTTCTGACACGGACAGAGGTGTCAGCAGAGAGCACTGTGGATAAGACAAAGAGAAAATTATAAAAGAAAATAATTTTTTTTTAATTGAAGTCATTTACAAATCTGTAACTTTCTGGCACCAGTTGATTTAAAAAAAAAAAAAAAAAAAGTTTTCCACCGGAGTACCCCTTTAATTTTGCTTATTATCAATGGATCAAAGCAGAGAAAATGTTTAGGTGCCCTTGACTGTTTGACCAGCTCAACCACATAATTTTGCCAAATTATTATGCATAAAATCCATCTTCCAGTTTCATTAGTTTCCCCATGGTGATTCCATCTGGTTCCCGGAAATTGGTTATCTTCACCATTCTGCAGTGTTATTTTTATTTTCCAGTTTCTGGGAACAGTTATGGCTAAGTTCACACTGTCACTGGGCCTCCGCTAAATGAAGACTGTTGCTTCAAAGGGTACTCTGGGACCACCATGATCTCCGGGCTGGTGCTGCAGCATTCATGAACATGGAAGCCTGAGCTTCCGTGTTCGTGACGTCACGCCATGCCCCCTCCATTCACAACTGTGAGGGGTCGTGATGGCTGTATACTAGCAGTCAAACCCCCTCCTATAGACATGAATGGAGGGGGCATGGCGTGACTTCAAGCATGGAAGCCCCCAGGCTTTTGTGTACATGAACGCCACAGTGCCGACCCGGAGATCGCGGGGGTCCCAATGGCCAGAACCCCCTGCGATCAGACAAATTATCCCCTATCCTTTGACTAGGGGATACCATGTCTAGGGGCGGAGTACCCCTTTAACCCATTTAAAGGACTTGAGAAAAAATACATGTCCGATTTTCTTTCTCCACTCAACTTTTGTAAAATACTGGATATCCAATGGGATCTATCAGAACACTGGTGTCCTTTTTGAAAAGGGTCCATTTTATAGCGCTTAATGGGATGGAGCCTCAGTGTTGGTGTGAACGAACCCTCACATCTCCTTTCTCTGTAAACTTCCTTTTCTCTGGGGCGCTTAAGAAACCGTTTTTGTACAGGTCATTTTATTTTGACTTTATTTTTTTATTTTTGTGTGAGCAAACCTTTACTATATTGTGGCATGGGTTAAAGGGGTTATCCAGGCTCTCTGTGCATGATGCTCTTTGGCTGGTTGTGTATCTCTTCTCTTTATGGTAAAAAACTGAACCACACATAGTTGTGGTGCAGTTTTGTATTTCAGTTACGGTGTACCTGGATGCCTGTTTGGTGTTTCTATACAGTTTTTGTATTGTATGTTTTATGCAAAAAATTATAATAAAAATTATCTAATAAAAAAGGGTTATTAAGGACTAGAACAGAGCTGGAACAGCACCACACCTCAGGTAGTCAGGTATTGGCGCTTAGTCCCATGGAGCAAAGTTGTAATATCGCACACAACCTGTGGTGCTTTTTTTTTTGGGAAGAAATTAGTTTTTTTTTCTCCTGCTCCTGGATAACCCTTTAAGGAGCCATACTTTCACTTCCATTTAACCTTTCACACGTTTTTAAACCTAATTTCTTGGTGACAAAGCTGAGTGCTTAGTCAAGCTGACTAGACACTCTGATGCCAGTCACGGGATGCCTAATTTCTTTGAAAAATGAAGTACCCCTCCCCAATCTCTATCCAGAGAACCTTACATTACACACTGTCTAGCACATACAGATTCATCTAGATGACTACATAGATCATATACTGTGCAAACTACAGTGCCAACATATCCCCAGGTTAAGAAATCTTATTTAAAAGGATGATTTAGAACTGCTCCCCTTTAATATGGTGTTGTAACTTTATTTACAGGATGATTTAGAACTGCTCCCCTTTAATATGGTGTTGTGACTTTATTTACAGGATGATTTAGAACTGCTCCCCTTTAATATGGTGTTGTGACTTTATTTACAGGATGATTTAGAACTGCTCCCCTTTAATATGGTGTTGTGACTTTATTTACAGGATGATTTAGAACTGCTCCCCTTTAATATGGTGTTGTGACTTTATTTACAGGATGATTTAGAACTGCTCCCCTTTAATATGGTGTTGTGACTTTATTTACAGGATGATTTAGAACTGCTCCCCTTTAATATGGTGTTGTGACTTTATTTACAGGATGATTTAGAACTGCTCCCCTTTAATATGGTGTTGTGACTTTATTTACAGGATGATTTAGAACTGCTCCCCTTTAATATGGTGTTGTGACTTTATTTACAGGTGACCTATGTGAACCAGCTGACCTCTGGCATAATGCCGTACATTGAAGAGAATCTCACTGGCTGGTCTAATTCCATACACGAGACTGCATCCTCTTGTATACATTTTTTAGAGACTGCCAAGGTGTGCACCACACTGTTGTAGAGATCTTCTCTACCTTGATCTTGAACAAGAAATTTCTCAGTATTGTAGACTTGTAAATGAACTTTTGAAGTATGAAAGAAGCAATCTGAATACACATCCAAGCGTATTATCCTCCATATTTTCTTTATCCTAAGAACCTCCACATTTGACACCTACTACACCTAGATCTAGAGGTTTGCACTATTGTTTCCACCATTAAAGGGGTTCTCCACTGGCCAGTGTTTGGCAGTAAATGTTCCCAACGCTGTTTTCGTGCTGCGGGGGTCAGCCACGCCCCTTGTGTCATCAAGGCCATGTCCCTCAATGCAAGTCTATGGGAGGGGCGTGACGGTAGTACTTCCAAATGCTAGACAGTGGAGTACTGTGCACTGCACTAGTTTTCTTCCTTTCCTTGCACTTCTGATCACCCACCGCTCTACTGCTGATCATTCTCCCCTGTAAAATTAATGAACAAAGATGTGGGGCTTTTAAGGGGATTCTGAATTTTTTATTTTTAAATCAATGGCCTGCTCTGTCATAAATATCCGATTGGTGGGGGTCTGATACCCCTGGAGATCAGCTGTTTAACAAAACTGGCAAAGAGACAATGCACAGAGCTGTCTTAGCTCAACTCCCATTCACTTTCATGTGAACTAAGCTGCTGTACCCCAGCACAGACACTACACGATGTATGGTGCAATCTGCTTCTGCCTTTTTACTGTATACGCCCAAGGCTCTGCCAAACAGGGATGCCAGATGTCAGACCCCCACCAGTCCTATATTGATATTTACGTAGCCGTGGGGCAGGCTATCAATAAAGTCAGAAAAATTCCTGTAAAGGCTCCACCTATTTGTTTCCAAAATGCAGGTGACATTTCCTACCCAAACATTAAATGAACTCACAGACACATACATAATTTAAACCTTATGACAATCACCCATTACTATTCCGTACAATTAGTTTCTAAAGAAGTTTTAAAATTGCAAAAGAATGTGACATAATACAGATGTGAATTTTAGAATTGTAACTGGCATTGCTGTAGACTAGATCTGGCTGCTGTATATATGAGCATACTTTGCTGCCTTCAGTACAGACTATGTAGAACATTAGGCATTTTGTACAGCTATGATCACTCCTACTTATGCTCTATATAGTCTTAGTTTTGTAAAAAAAAATATAATATGCAATTAAAAATCTTTCTATACCTTTGCCTCGCGTCTTATCTTTTTGTGAATATAGTATTTGATACCAAAGAAGCTATAAGGGGTCTGTCTCTGTCTGCGTCTCTGTCTGTCTGTCTGCGTCTCTGTCTGTCTGTCTGCGTCTCTGTCTGTCTGTCTGCGTCTCTGTCTGTCTGTCTGCGTCTCTGTCTGTCTGTCTGCGTCTCTGTCTGTCTGCGTCTCTGTCTGTCTGTCTGCGTCTCTGTCTGTCTGTCTGCGTCTCTGTCTGTCTGTCTGCGTCTCTGTCTGTCTGTCTGCGTCTCTGTCTGTCTGCGTCTCTGTCTGTCTGTCTGCGTCTCTGTCTGTCTGTCTGCGTCTCTGTCTGTCTGTCTGCGTCTCTGTCTGTCTGTCTGCGTCTCTGTCTGTCTGTCTGCGTCTCTGTCTGTCTGTCTGCGTCTCTGTCTGTCTGTCTGCGTCTCTGTCTGTCTGTCTGCGTCTCTGTCTGTCTGTCTGCGTCTCTGTCTGTCTGCGTCTCTGTCTGTCTGCGTCCCTCTCTGTCTGCGTCCCTCTCTGTCTGCCTCCCTCTGTCTGCCTCCCTCTGTCTGCCTCCCTCTGTCTGCCTCCCTCTGTCTGCCTCCCTCTGTCTGCCTCCCTCTGTCTGCCTCCCTCTGTCTGCCTCCCTCTCTGTCTGCCTCCCTCTCTGTCTGCCTCCCTCTCTGTCTGCCTCCCTCTCTGTCTGCCTCCCTCTCTGTCTGCCTCCCTCTCTGTCTGTCTGCGTCTCTGTCTGTCTGCGTCTCTGTCTGTCTGCGTCTCTGTCTGTCTGCCTCCGTCTCTGTCTGTCTGCCTCCGTCTCTGTCTGTCTGCCTCCGTCTCTGTCTGTCTGCCTCCGTCTCTGTCTGTCTGCCTCCGTCTCTGTCTGTCTGCCTCCGTCTCTGTCTGTCTGCCTCCGTCTCTGTCTGTCTGCCTCCGTCTCTGTCTGTCTGCCTCCGTCTCTGTCTGTCTGCCTCCGTCTCTGTCTGTCTGCCTCCGTCTCTGTCTGTCTGCCTCCGTCTCTGTCTGTCTGCCTCCGTCTCTGTCTGTCTGCCTCCGTCTCTGTCTGTCTGCCTCCGTCTCTGTCTGTCTGCCTCCGTCTCTGTCTGTCTGCCTCCGTCTCTGTCTGTCTGCCTCCGTCTCTGTCTGTCTGCCTCCGTCTCTGTCTGTCTGCCTCCGTCTCTGTCTGTCTGCCTCCGTCTCTGTCTGTCTGCCTCCCTCTCTGTCTGTCTGCCTCCCTCTCTGTCTGTCTGCCTCCCTCTCTGTCTGTCTGCCTCCCTCTCTGTCTGTCTGCCTCCCTCTCTGTCTGTCTGCCTCCCTCTCTGTCTGTCTGCCTCCCTCTCTGTCTGTCTGCCTCCCTCTCTGTCTGTCTGCCTCCCTCTCTGTCTGTCTGCCTCCCTCTCTGTCTGTCTGTCTGCCTGCCTCCCTCTCTGTCTGTCTGTCTGCCTGCCTCCCTCTCTGTCTGTCTGTCTGCCTGCCTCCCTCTCTGTCTGTCTGTCTGCCTGCCTCCCTCTCTGTCTGTCTGTCTGCCTGCCTCCCTCTCTGTCTGTCTGCCTGCCTCCCTCTCTGTCTGTCTGCCTGCCTCCCTCTCTGTCTGTCTGCCTGCCTCCCTCTCTGTCTGTCTGTCTGCCTCCCTCTCTGTCTGTCTGTCTGCCTCCCTCTCTGTCTGTCTGTCTGCCTCCCTCTCTGTCTGTCTGTCTGCCTCCCTCTCTGTCTGTCTGTCTGCCTCCCTCTCTGTCTGTCTGTCTGCCTCCCTCTCTGTCTGTCTGTCTGCCTCCCTCTCTGTCTGTCTGTCTGCCTCCCTCTCTGTCTGTCTGTCTGCCTCCCTCTCTGTCTGTCTGTCTGCCTCCCTCTCTGTCTGTCTGTCTGCCTCCCTCTCTGTCTGTCTGTCTGCCTCCTCTCTCTGTCTGTCTGTCTGCCTCCCTCTCTCTGTCTGTCTGTCTGTCTGCCTCCCTCTCTGTCTGTCTGTCTGTCTGCCTCCCTCTCTCTGTCTGTCTGTCTGTCTGCCTCCCTCTCTCTGTCTGTCTGTCTGTCTGCCTCCCTCTCTCTGTCTGTCTGTCTGTCTGCCTCCCTCTCTCTGTCTGCCTCCTCTCTGTTCCTCTGTCTGTCTGTCTGCCTCCCTCTCTCTGTCTGTCTGTCTGTCTGCCTCCCTCTGTCTGTCTGTCTGTCTGCCTCCCTCTCTGTCTGTCTGTCTGTCTGCCTCCCTCTCTGTCTGTCTGTCTCCCTCTCTGTCTGTCTGTCTGTCTGTCTGCCTCCCTCTCTGTCTGTCTGTCTGTCTGCCTCCCTCTCTGTCTGTCTGTCTGCCTCCCTCTCTGTCTGTCTGCCTCCCTCTCTGTCTGTCTGTCTGCCTCCTCTCTGTCTGTCTGTCTGCCTCCCTCTCTGTCTGTCTGTCTGCCTCCCTCTCAGACAGAGAGGGAGGCAGACAGACAGACAGAGAGGGAGGCAGACAGACAGACAGAGAGGGAGGCAGACAGACAGACAGAGAGGGAGGCAGACAGACAGACAGAGAGGGAGGCAGACAGACAGACAGAGAGGGAGGCAGACAGACAGACAGAGAGGGAGGCAGACAGACAGACAGAGAGGGAGGCAGACAGACAGACAGAGAGGGAGGCAGACGACAGTCTGTCTGCCTCCCTCTCTGTCTGCTCTGTCTGCCCTCCCTCTCTGTCTGCCTGTCTGCCTCCCTCTCTGTCTGCTGTCTGCCTCCCTCTCTGTCTGCCTGTCTGCCTCCCTCTCTGTCTGTCTCCCTCATCTCTCTCTTTCTCCTCCTCTCGTTGTTGTTGCTCTGAGAGAGATGAGGGAGACAGACAGAGAGGGAGGCAGACAGAGCAGACAGAGAGGGAGGCAGACAGGCAGACAGAGAGGGAGGCAGACAGGCAGACAGAGAGGGAGCAGACAGGCAGACAGAGAGGGAGGCAGACAGACTGTCTGTCTGCCTCCCTCTCCTGTCTGTCTGTCTCGCCCTCCCTCTCTGTCTGTCTGTCTGCCCTCCCTCCTCTGTCTGTCTGTCTGCCTCCCTCTCTGTCTGTCTGTCTGCCTCCCTCTCTGTCTGTCTGTCTGCCTCCCTCTGCTGTCTGTCTGTCCT